>NC_084915.1:3490283-4090283 GCF_949316345.1 Pungitius pungitius
AATGAACATGCTACCGGGTTAACTAGTAAGCAGATTATGGCTGTTCAATATAAGCATGCAGTTAGCCGACTTCCAGCTCCAGTACCAATTTGTGTAATCAGTGTTAGTGTTCATTTGACCCCTGGAAGGTTTTCAACCTCTGACTTTGTTGACTTTTCCCAGATCTCCTCAAGTACTTTGGTAAATAAGATTGACATATTTGATAGGATTGATGTCCAAGAACTAATTAAATAAGATCTATGTTGTAATACATTTTAATTATCCTTAAGATGATGAGATTTCAATCCGTATACATTTTTTTTCTTGTTTTTTTTAAACTGATTGAGATGATGATATTGACGTGAATTTTTCTGTAACCTTAGTGGGGAAGAAGCAGTTGAAGACAGCCATGAAAGTACTCCACAGAGTCCTGCCCACAGCCTGCTGGCCCCCCTCTTCCTTTACCTATCTTTGTTTGCTTGTATGTTCTTGAATTTCTTCCAAAAATGTAAATCTCTTGTACACTTTTTTAAATACAAATGATGGGACTGCCCTCTACTGACTGAAACTGTTGTCAAACATTGAGATAACCTCAACATCTCCTAACCTGCAAGCACTGGATATGATTGTCTTCTACAGGAAGACTCTAGTTAGTCATAATACGGGATGTACTATGAATAATTCCTACATTTATGTGAAGTTTATTCTAACTGGCACTCAAACTCGTTTTTATGGAGTGAAATTTTTTTTACATTTTAAATTAAAAGACATGTAAATTTAGATGTCTGTAAATTAAGTTATAACAAACTCAACCACTCATATCAAGTCATATCTTTCCACTTTTGTCCACATATCTTTCCACAATTATTCATGCGGATTAAGTTGAATACACTACGTTGTTATCTTCATGTCTTTACCAGTTTCTGTTCTATATATATTTTCATGCTTTTATTTTTGATGAGCTTTACTTTGTGTCAGGTCTGAAATCTGTTCTTGTATTTATATTCTATTTGCACTCTCACTGGAAGGTGATGTGTAGCATGCAAGTTTCTTTTTTAAGCTTGCGTGTAAGGCATGAAGCATTTAAAAGGTACTTAATGATAGATAATTACATGAGCATGAATAAGGTTATACAGCACATATGTCAAACTTGCGGCCCGCAGGCTACATCCGGCCCGTCGGGGCGTCCAGTGTGGCCCGCCGCCGGTGTCCGGCTGGCCGTCCAGTGCATCCATACTCTTCGCATTGTCTGCGCCACCCTTCGTCAGCCATTCTGTTCGCTGGTCGGATCGTCCGCGCTACCACCCCCCTCCCCAGTATGAAATGAGACACCCCTGTTATACAGTCCCTGTGCATATCTCTGCTGTGTTGTTGTTATTATTATTATTATCAGTAGTTATAACTAGCCAATGACCAGAGTCAACATCTGGCAGCCACATCCTTGGTGTAATGTGATGGATTGACTGTTTGTAGACAGCAATGTTTGCAGCACCTGGAAGCGGAGTACCAGTTCCAGTGTTTTCAATTTGACTGATCATAAAACTGTTGTTACCTTGAAAGAACCAGATGATCTTTTGGTTGTTCAAACTGTAGAAAATGGATGATATTCCATTCTTATTTGTTTAACTATGGAGGTTACTAATGTAGAGCACCGCACTACAGCAGCGTAATTATTTTGGAGGTGCACCTACATAGTGCTCTAGATCTTTTGTTGCTTTTTGAATTATCCGATCAGCAGTGACAAGTGCACATTTTGAAACAAGTGTTATGTCACATGCATGATGGTTTTTGTCAATGATTGCTAACATGTATTTATATATTAATTTGCAGAAACAGCGATGAGACCTTTTTTTTTTTTTAAATAACTGACAAAATGCATAGAAGGTAAAGATTTTATAGAGTGATACGGCTGTTTTTGAGCCATGTTTTCAATTATAACATGCCTCAACAGAAGGCATGAACAGAGGAGGCGTACAGCGTTTGCTATACTAGTTACTAATACAAATAATAAAAGAAATATTGTCTGACAGTCTTAATGATGTTTTCCAAATTGATTAAAATGTTTTTAACAAAAACACCAGATATTTTAACGAAGGCAAAATCCTTGATTACTTAATTGAAATAACACCAAGGTTATACATACTGGAGGGAATGTATTGTGATAACACTGCACACTTTGTCAACAAACATATCTGACTTCTATTTTTTAAATGAATGTGAAATACCATCGATTTTATCATCCACAGTCAGCAGGACTGATTGAATGAACAATTGGTCAAAAAAAATATAATTTTGAAATTAAGTCAATGTCTAAAACGGAAAATAAGTGTATAATGTAGCTCTGGTGTACTTACCTATGCACAGACTAAATACTGCTCAAAAATATAAAGGAACAATCTTTTGTAGCCATCGTACTCTTATTCAATTGCACTCTGATAGCAGATGGGGTTGTTAATCAGTATCTTTTTGAATTGGTGTTGATGGAGTCCAGCTGCACTAGAGGGGCAAACAATGAGAGGACCCCCAAAATAGGGCTGGTTTTCCATGTGCATAACTTGTGTGTATGTCATCTTAACTATATAATTCGGAGGCTAAGAAGGAGATCAGTTCAGCAGCAACTTGATGGATGACTTGTAGGTATTTCAACTCTGCTCCCATGTGCAAGATTGGCTGGTTGTCACGGTAAGCGTGTTGCGTCACTTCTTGTTGCCAGCGTATCTGATGCCATCGTACTTGCACAGCTCTAGCTAAACTAAGTTAATTGTGTGATATTCTTCAGTACGAGCAAATAATTATCTGCTGTTTATCTGAGGTGTAGTTAAACACTCACAGCCCCCCCCCATTGTTTTATACCTTTTTGTTCAATCCAATAGTTAACGCGTTGTAAAACTATTGATACAAATTATTGTGTAATGTATTTAGGTGATTTAACGGTGTTAAAGTAAGCGTTGAAAGACTTCCGGTGAAAAGGGATATAGACTAGAAAATGCATTTCCTGCTGAAAATGCGTTGGAATGCAGAAAGCTGAAATTAATTTCAAAAGGTTGCTTAAAGTACAGAAATGAAACAAGCTGAAATTATTCTAAACATTGCTGAACGAATAGAAGAAGCTGAAATACATTGAAAAATTGCTGAATATACAGAAATGAGAAGCTGAAATGAACTTGAAAGAATTGCAGTAATGGGAGATGCTTCTATGAATTTGAAAATACCGAAATAATAAAAGCTGGAATTAATTCAAACAATGCTGGAAGAATAGAAATGGGAAAAGCTGAGAATTAAAAAATACTTTTTTTGTAGTAATATAAGGTTTAGTACTAGTTATAGTTGTTATTTGAAAGCAATTGTGGTGTACCTATGGTTGAAGTACAGATAATCATTGAGGCTTCTATTTTGAAATAATGGAATTGGGTGAGGCGGGTTTGGGAGAGAGAATGTTTTTCATTCAAACTAAATGAACTTGGTAAATGGACTTGTACAGTGCTTTTCTAGTCTTCTCACCACTCAAAGCGCTTTAATACAACATGACATCAGTCACCCATTCATACACTAATGACAGGACCTACCATACACAGTGCCACCTGCTTAGCAGTAACTAACATTCACACACTGTAGTCACTGTTCACTCCGTTTTAATTGCTTTTAATATGATTGTTTTATGTGTTGGTTTTATTTATGTATCTGTGTTCATATGCTAAATGCGCTTTTTTACTGCTTTTACGTGTCTGAGTAGCGACAAGTGAAGCACTATAAAATGTATGATTATTTAGCCTATACTTTGCCTTAAAGGTGAACAGAGAATTTACACTAAAGACTCATTTCAAACCCATATTCCCATTGCAAGAACATGTTTTACAATATGCACAAATCTCTATAAGCTGTTCTATTTCTAAATATCTTTCTAAAATGTGCACAGAACAAAAAAAACAGGAGAACATCCTGGCAACAGGTTAAGATAAAATATAAAAACATTTTGCATGGTTGGTGAGTGCCTTAAAAGTTTGCAAATGGTGTAGAAATTAATGAGAGCTTCGTGCTGGTCCCATCGAAATCGCCCTCATCACGTTCACTCCTCAGTGCGCAGTTTAGACCACCAGAGGACCCCCCCTAACTCGGGCCCGTCGGTCGGTCCGCCCGCCACTTTCGACGTGCTTATTATCCGACGGACCTTCTTGCGGTCTGCAAAAAAGGTTATTAGTTGGAATGCTTCAAGCATTCCAAGTATTGTTCTTCTTTTCTTTAATCAACTTATTAGTTGGAATGCTTCAAGCATTCCAAGTATTGTTCTTCTTTTCTTTAATCAACTTATTCTTCTATTTCTTCCGCCGCACGTTTCAACTCCTTCACACTTTCAGCTATTAAGACCATTCAAATATTAAAATGTTCAGCTCTTTCAGGAGAGGGGTGCTATGACTTTTCAGATTTTTAGCTCTTATAATTGAATTAATATAAATTAAAATCAAACCTTTTTAACATTGTTTCCAATGGATTAAATTTTCAAATCCTCACAAAACTTCTTCAACTTTCAACTTTTTCAGCTTTTCCAATCTTTCAGCTAGAGACACCATTTAAACTTTAAAATGTTGACACAAGTCTTAACAATTTCATAAAAAAAACAGCTTGTTGATATCTATTATACTTTTTTCATAATCACTAATAATGTTTCACTAGTTTTGGGGTCCTTTTCGAATTTACAGTGCACGCTAGAGTGAGGACAAAGTCGGAAGACAAGAGAGGGTCCATGTTTTGTAAACTGCTGGTAGAGCAGTTTTAAAACACATGGAGACATAAAAACTACACTCAAACGTTCGGTAGAGTCTTGTGTCTCTCAAAATGTCATTATTTTTTGGCTACTCCAAATAGTTTTGCTCCAGGAAGCATTTGTTTGAGGTGTGGGTTCTCAGTAACTGTCTGTGGGCTAACAGCAGCTGCTCCGTTGCCGCGACAACGAGCTGGGGCTCTTTCTGTGACTCACAGCTGATCCTCATTAGCTGATTAGTGCAGCCTGACATGACCTCCTTCTCATCATTTCAAACCGCCATGGAGGGAGTTCTTACTGTAATGTTTGATGAGGCCTTCTAATATATTCTGTCTCTCAACCCCCCCACCCCCCCACCCCCCCACCCACTACCCCAATACCATCATTTCAAAATAAAAGCTGCAATGATTATCTGTAATTTAGCCATGAAGCTTAGGGTTCAGCTGTTTCGTTGAATACTTATTGCGCTTTCAAATAGTACTACAACCACTACTAATATTTCTAGTACTTCTAGTAGTACTTCTAGTATTTCAACTGGTATTATTACTAAATGACTTTTACTACTACTAATATTACTAGTATTTCAACCCAATGGAGGGAATTCTTACTGTAATGTTTGATGAGGCCTATTAAATAATATATACTGTCTCTCAACCCCCCCACCCCCCCACCCACTCACCCAATACCATCATTTCAAAATAAAAGCTGCAATGATTATGTTATTTAAACATAAAGCTTAGGATTCAGCTGTTTCGTTGAATACTTATTGCGCTTTCAAATAGTACTACAACCACTACTAAAATGTCTAGTACTTCTAGTAGTACTTCTAGTATTTCAACTGGTATTATTACTAAAATACTTTTACTACTAGTATTTCAACCCAATGGAGGGAATTCTTACTGTAATGTTTGATGAGGCCTTCTAATATATTCTGTCTCTCAACCTCCCCACCCCCCCACCCACTCACCCAATACCATCATTTCAAAATAAAAGCTGCAATGATTATGTTATTTAAACATGAGGCTTAGGATTCAGCTGTTTTGTTAAATACTTATTGGGCTTTCAAATAGTACTACAACCACTACTAATATTTCTAGTACTTCTAGTAGTACTTCTAGTATTTCAACTGGTATTATTACTAAATGACTTTTACTACTACTAATATTACTAGTACTACTAGTATTTCAACCCAATGGAGGGAATTCTTACTGTAATGTTTGATGAGGCCTATTAAATAATATATACTGTCTCTCAACCCCCCACCCACTCCCCCAATGCCATCATTTCAAAATAAAAGCTGCAATGATTATGTTATTTAAACATGAAGCTTAGGATTCAGCTGTTTCGTTGAATACTTATTGGGCTTTCAAATAGTACTACAACCACTACTAATATTTCTAGTACTTCTAGTAGTACTTCTAGTATTTCAACTGGTATTATTACTAAATGACTTTTACTACTACTAATATTACTAGTACTACTAGTATTTCAACCCAATGGAGGGAATTCTTACTGTAATGTTTGATGAGGCCTATTAAATAATATATACTGTCTCTCAACCCCCCCACCCTCCCACCCACTCACCCAATACCATCATTTCAAAATAAATGCTGCAATGATTATCTGTAATTTAGCCATGAAGCTTAGGATAAAGCTGTTTTGTTAAATACGTATTGCTCTTTCAAATAGTACTACAACCACTACTAATATTTCTAGTACTTCTAGTATTTCAACTGGTATTATTACTAAAATGACTTTTACTACTACTAATATTACTAGTACTACTAGTATTTCAACCCCAATGGAGGGAATTCTTACTGTAATGTTTGAGGCCCATCAATAACTTTTTAGTTTTCTTAGCTTAGGGCGACTGTGGGTCAGTGGGGAGCCCGGCCGTCCTCCAATCAGAGGGTTGGCGGTCTGATCCCAGGCCCGGCTAACTTGCATGTCAATGTGTCCTTGGGCAAGACACTTATTCCCAGCAGTGTTCCTCTAGCTGTGACTACAGTGTGTGTGAATGTTAGTTACTGGTTGGGCAGGTGCCAATGTGTATGGTAGGTCCTGTCATTGGTGAGTGAATGGGTGAATGATGTTATGTAGTGTTAAGGTGCTTTGAGTGGTCAGAAGACTAGAAGAGCGCTGTACAAATCTATTTTACCAAGTCCATTTGCTTTGAATAACAAACATTCTGTCTCCCAAACCACCCCCACCCAATTCCATTATTTCAAAATAAAAGCCTCAATGATTATCTGTACCTCAACAATAGGTACACCACAATTGCTTTCAAAAACTAGTGAAACTAGAACTTACTTCTTCTACTGCTGCTAGTACCACTAGTACCACAATTACAACTATAGTACTAAACCTTATATTACTACAAAAAAATGTATTTTTTAATCCTCAGCTTTTCCTATTTCGATTATTTCTGTGATTTCAAATTCATAGAAGCTTCTCCCATTTCAGTTTTTTTGCAATTGTTTCAAGTTCATTTCAGCTTTTCTCATTTCTGTATTTTCAGCCATTTTTAAATGTATTTCAGCTTTTTCTATTCTTTCAGCAATGTTTAGAAGTAATTTAAGCTTTTATTAGTTCTGTATTTTGTCAAATTCATAGAAGCTTCCCCCATTTCTGTTTTTTCCAATTCTTTCAAGTTCATTTCAGCTTTTCTCATTTCTGTATTTTCAGCAATTTTTAAATGTATTTCACCTTTTTCTATTTCAGCAATGTTTAGAATAATTTCAGCATGTTGCATTTTAAGCAACTTTTTGAAATTAATTTCAGCTTTTACTATTTCTGTGATTTCAAATTTATAGAAGCTTCTCCCATTTGTTTTTTTGCAATTCTTTCAAGTTCATTTCAGCTTTTCTCATTTATGTATTTTCAGCCATTTAAAAATCTATTTCAGCTTTTTCTATTCTTTCCGCAATGTTTAGAATAATTTCAGCTTGTTTCATTTCTGTACTTTAAGCAACTTTTTAAAATTAATTTCAGCTTTCTGCATTCCAAAGCATTTTCAGCAGGAAATGCATTTTCTAGTTAATATTATATTAAGCTGACGCTTTGTTGCGTAAAATAAAGACCAAACGAAAAGAATCAAACGATCTCCTCATTCGCGTAAGAAAATAAAGTCACGTGTCTGCGGCTCAATGACAACACCGAAGGAACAACGTCACACCCCCGGTTTAAGACTCCGAACTTCCGCCAGAAGACAGGCAGCGCGTCGGAAAATGCCGATGTCTCGTACGGAGGCGGTGACCGAAGAGAGACGTGCTGCTCGGCGTGTAGTCTCATTAGCAGTCGCCCTCTGATGTGGTTCCTGTAGTAGCTTCGCTAGCTAGCTAGCACTGATCTCTGATTCCGTTAACACGCCGCTCTCCCATATTACTTACATTCTGCT
Organism: Pungitius pungitius; assembly: GCF_949316345.1. NCBI lineage: Eukaryota > Metazoa > Chordata > Actinopteri > Perciformes > Gasterosteidae > Pungitius > Pungitius pungitius. Next base: position 3,498,419 of record NC_084915.1, read on the forward strand.
CGTCCCGGGTCTCTGTCCCAACTCCTAACCTAACTAACCACGGTTAAATCTACACGTCCCTGCACAGTGGATTACTCCTGAGCTACTGTTTTTATGGCCATTGTTACGTCCCCTGACGTAATAGTGATTGTGCATTTGCTGGTGATGTTTTCTCCCCTCCTCCTGTCTTTCTCTCTCTCTCTCTCTGCCATGCAGCCCTCAAACGATCCCCAGCTGATGTCCATTAGCTGGAGCCTGGCAGTGGGTTTAAGACAGCAAGGAAACCAGGTGGAGGCCGGATTCTTCCCCCGCGAGCTATCACAGCGTGTGTTGATAGTAGAGACCTGTCTGTGGAGTTTGTCTCACCACCAACGGTGTAAACGGTGTAGGGAGTTGGGTGCCATTTTGTTTGGAGGTTCACCTCACTGAACTTTTCTCTTGTTTTTCTGTTAGTCAGGGAGAGAGGTAAGATGACTGTCTTTTGTTTTACCCTTTTGTTTGTTAGGGAAGGTAGCTCGTCTTAATCTTTAGGAAGCCTTGTTTTGTTTGTTATTTTGGCCTGGCCCTATCCTGACGATTTGGTTACCATTTGTTTGTTTTCCCTTTTGTTATGAGCTGATCTGTCTTACCCTAAAGTTTTATTAAACCTATTAATAAAACTATGAGAACTTACATTCTGTCTGTTTCCCTTTTGTGACAGCGTTAGAACTCTAAGGGTGTCGTGTCATGCTTTTGAAGTTGAGTGTAAAGTGCGGTCAGAGCTGGGAATAGAGGAGAAGGTGATTTCTCCATGTTTATACCTTTTTTGTTTTGTTACATCCCTCATGGAACCCCCTAGACAAAGAGTGAGAGACGTAACGGCCATCGAACACTTAGGTAGCGCTCACAAACGAACCAGCTGGTCACTAACGAGCTCACAGGGACAGACAGTGAGTTACTGAGAATCCACACCTCAAACAAATGCCCTCTGGAGGAAAACTATTTGGGGTAAAAAATAATATTTATTTATAAGACTCTACCGAACGCATGAGTGTAGTTTGCATGTCTCTATTACTGTGGGACTCCTATGAGTCCGACCAGCACAAGCACGGCATCGTTTTAATCTAGAAATGAAGCCTGAATATTGAAGTGAATATTGTGGCCGTAAAGAAAAAGGTGCCATTTTTTTTTAGCGGATTCTGACACAGCTTCACTAAACTCTAGGCTTCCGGGAACATTCCCAAATGCTGCACTCTAAGTTAGAACCGGACCTATAAAATTAATGAAATATAATAATAAAAACAAGTAGAATAGATATCAACAAGCTGTTTTTTTATAAAATTGTTGAGACTTTTACAAATGGTTTCAATTCAATTCAATTTATTTTATTTTGTATAGCCCAAAATTACAAATTTGCCTCAGAGGATTTTACAGTCTGTACACATGCAACATTCTCTGTCCCGAAACCCTCACATCGGCACAGGAAAAACTCCCAAGAATATGAAAAAACCCTTCATTGGGGGAAAAAAAGGGAAGAAACCTTAGGGAGAACGTCAGAGGAGGGATCCCTCTCCCGGGATGCAATAGATGTCATGTGTACAGAATTAACAATGTAAAAGATGTACAATACATTCAATTTCTCTAACAGAAATGATACAAGTAATTGCAAGTAGCAGAACAGGTGTACGGCAGAACCACTGCAGGGACAACCACCATCAGGTCGAACCACCATCCACAGAGGCTTCTGTGGGGAGGGAGAGCAGAAATATGTTGGTTTATGATGACAGTAATATGAATCATATTTAAAGTAATGGTGATGGCACCAGCAGGTGTCAGCAGAGCCATGCCAGGAGTCAGAACCGGGGTCCGCACGAAACTATGGTCTACAGAGACCTGCTAGGCGAGAAAGCACAAAAAACTCCCGGGAAGAAGCTTAATTAGTGATGTACATTAATAAAACATGGATGATTGTGGAAGGAGAGAGTGAGAGTGTGAGCGTGAGAGAGGGGCTCGTGTGTCCTAAGAAGTCCCCCGGCAGTCTAAGCCTAGAGCAGCTTAACCAAGGGCTGGTCCAGGCTAACCTGAGCCAGCCCTAACATTAAGCAATATCAAAGAGGAACGTTTTAAGCTTTATCTTAAATGAACTGACCGAGTCTGCCCCCCGGACTGAAAGTGGAAGCTGGTTCCACAAAAGAGGAGCTTGATAAGTGAAGGCTCTGGCCCCCATCCTACTTTTTAAAACTCTAGGAAACACAAGTAGCCCAGCATCTACGGAGCGCAGATGCCTTGTAGGCAATACAGTGTAACAAGCTCTTTAAGATAAGACGGTGCCTCACCAGCAAGTGCCTTGTAGGTGAGGAGAAGTACCTTAAATTCTATTCTTGATTTAACAGTAAGCCAGTGTAGAGAAGTTAATACAGGAGTTATATGATCCCATTTCTTAGTTCTTGTTAATACACGTGCTGCAGCATTCTGAATCAGCTGGAGAGGTTTAAGCGATTTACAAAAGCAGCCTGATAACCAAGAATTACAGTAATCCAGTCTGTAGCGGCTAAGCCTAACTTAAAGCCACTGAGGGGCTGCGTAGACAGGCTAAAAGTAGGGTTTGACGCGCTGGCCACTGCACTACCACATGTTTCGTTCTGTAAAATAACCCGCTTACGCCTTTGATTCTATGTTTGAATATTTGGTTTATTTATCACAGTGTGGAGTCCATTTAGCTATCACTTAAAACCACGTAATCGTGACAGAGACCGGAGCGGTCGAAAACTGTGTGCTCCTCCGTCTCGCAACACCTGCCACCTGGCTGAAAGTTCCCAGACTAATAAAGCAAGTGCACCATGGTGACACCTGCTGGCCCAATTTGGTATTGTCCACCCAATGTCAATTAAAACTGGCTCCTACACAGTCTAAAAGTAACAAATGCATGAACTAGTTTTTCTGCATCACTTTGAGACAGGAAGTTCCTGATTTTTCGATGAAAAAAGGCAGTCCTTGAAGTCTTCTTTATATGAGAGTTGAAGGACATATCCTGGTCGAAGAGAACTCCAAGATTTCTGACGGTGCTGTTAGATACCAGAGCAATTCCATCCATAGAGACTGTATCACAAGAAAGCTGACTTCGAAGGCGCTCTGGGCCTCATAATAATCATAATAACTTCAGTTTTTTCCGAGTTTAACATCAGGAAGTTGCAGGTCATCCAAGATTTGATGTCTCCAAGACAATCCTGAAGTCTACCAAGCTCGTTGGTGTCTTCTGGCTTAATCGATAGATACAGTTGAGTATCGTCTGCATAATAATTGAAGTTAATGCAGTGTTTTCTGATAACGTCGCCCAAAGGAAGCATGTAGGGTAAAAAGAATCGGTCCAAGCACAGAGCCTTGTGGGACTCCGTGACCAACATTGGTGGTCCTCTATGATTCACCGTTCACGAACACAAACTGGGATCGATCCGATAAATAAGATTTAAACCAGCTGAGTGCAGTTCCTTTGATGCTAATCAAGTGTTCTAGTCTCTTCAGCAGGATACGGTGATGGATGGTGTCAAATGCAGCACTGAGGTCCAGCAATGCACGAAAAGAGACAAGTCCTTGGTCCGATGCAAGTAGAAGATTATTTGTAATTTTCACCAGTGCCGTTTCTGTGCTATGATGCACTCGAAATCCTGACTGGAAATCCTCGAACAAAGCATTCTTTTGTAGAAAGACACAAAATTGATTAGTGACAGATTTCTCAAGGATCTTAGCTTGGAAGGGAAGGTTAGAGATGGGTCTGTAGTTAGCCAACACCTCTGGAGCTAGAGTAGGTTTCTTAAGAAGAGGTTTAGTTACAACTACCTTGAAGGACTGTGGTACATGTCCTGTCAACAAAGACGGATTCATAATATCCAGTAGGGATGTGCTAATTAACGGAAAAGCAGCTTAGTTGGAATCGGATCCAGGAGACAAGTGGAAGAGTTGGATTTCAAAATTGTAGAAGTCAGTTGATCAAGGTTGATGGAAGAGAAACCATTCAAGTAGGTATCAGGGCCCACGGCTGCGTCCAAGGTTCCTACATCGAGGACGGGTCGGCTCCGGTTGGGGGTAGTAGACCATCAATTTTCTCTTTGATAGTCAGAATCTTATTATTGAAGAAGTTCATAAAGTCGTTACTACTGAGGTCCACAGGAATACACGGCTCGACAGCGCTGTGACTCTCTGTCAGTCTGGCCACAGTGCTGAAGAGAAACCTGGAGTTGTTTTTATTTTTCTCGATTAATGATGAGTAATAAGATGCTCTTGCATTACGGAGAGCCTTCTTATATGTTTTAACGCTGTATTGCTAAGTTAGCCTAGATCCTTCTGATTTGGTGGAACGCCATAACCGCTCAAGTTTCCGCACAGTTTGCTTTAAGTTCCGAGTTTGAGAGTTATACCAATGGGCGAACTTCCTTATTGTTGCCATTCTTCTTTTGAGGGGAGCAATACCGTCCAGTGCCATTCTCAAAGAGCCTGTGGCAGTATCGACAAGATGGTTGATTTGTGACGGACTGAAGATTTTACAGGAGTCTTCTGATATCTTGAGACAAGACACTGAACTTAGAGCAGAGGGAATGGCTTCTTTAAATGAGGCTACAGCGGTACATCGACTGTAGAAACCTTTGGCATGAGGAGGAGATTCTGTCAGTAGAAATTAAAAGGTTATCAGACAATGGTCCGACAGGAGAGGGTTCTGTGGAAAGATTGTTAAGTGTTCTATCACAATACCATACACAAGAACCAAGTTGAGCGTGTGGTTAAAACAATGAGTTGGTTTATTTACACTCTGACAGAAACCAATTGATTCCAGCAAAGAGAGAAATGAAGTACCAAGGCTGTCGTTATCGACATCCACATGAATGTTAATATCACCCACTATAATTACCTTGTCCGTTTTAAGGACCAAACTCGTTAAGAACTGTGAAAATTCACATAAAAATTCAGTATAAGGACCTGGGGCCCTGTACACTATTACAAAGAGAACCGGCTGGATTATTTTCCAGGTTGGTTGTGAAAGACTGAAAGTCAGACTTTCAAATGAGTTATAATCCAGTTTAGGTTTAAGGTTTATTGAAAGGCAGGAGTCATAAATACCTGCCACTCCACCCCCTCGGCCTGTGCCTCGGGGGATATGAGTATTAACATGACTTGGAGGAGTCGCATTGTTTAAGCTAAAGTACTCCCCATCCGATAGCCATGTTTCAGTAAGACAGAAAATATCAACATGGTTGTCAGATATTAGTTCATTTACTAAAACAGCTTTAGAGCACAGAGATCTAACATTCAAAAGTCCCCCTTTAATTCTCCTAGTTTGTTGCACTGTTGTATTATTACTTTTAACTTTGATTAAGTTATTAAATATAACTCCTCGGTTGTTTACCTTTAACTTAAATAACGGTGTTTGTGGGGCAGAAACAGTTTCTATAGAGTTAATTACGCTGAGTGACTGTGACACGAGCGTGTGGCGGAGCCAAATGCAGCACAACGGCACAGAGTGTTCTGTTAACGCTTTTATTACACACGGCCTCACAGCAGGCGTTCGGGCACAATGAGAGGCAGGGCAGAGTTCGGTCCTCAGGATCGGGGAGGAGATGCCGGGAGACAGCTGGTGCGAACGCTGGGCCGGTCGGGGATCCGGGGCACCGAAGCAGAAGCGCCGGGCAGTCCAAGGGACAGGCAACAGAAACCCGAGGCGCTCAGGCAGGACTCGTGGTCGGGGACAGAAGGCTGACGTGCTCACCGGGGCGGAGACAGACGAACGGGTCGGGAACAGGCAGGGTCGAAACCGGGAGATCAGTCCAAGGTAGAGTGCTGGAGAGACTTGCATGACGCGAAGAACAATCTGGCAATAACAGGCTGGGTGTGCAGTGCTTATGTAGCGGGGCTGATTGTGAATGCGAAGCAGGTGTGGAAGGCAGGAGAGTGACTGATTATGGATGCGGGGCAGGTGTGGAAGATCGAGCTGGCAGGTGAGTGTGACAGAACCCCTCCCTCAAGGGGCGTCTCCTGACGTCCCAAAACGATGTCGCCGAGGGAGGGAGGGGAGGGTTTTGGGGGAGTCTCCTCAATACTCCTCAGACTCAGCCCGGTCTGAATTGTGAGCCGGGTGGGAGGGGATCTGGGGGGGGGGGGGGGCGCGTCGTTCTCCTCTGCGGACTCCTCCGATGATGAGGAGTCCTCTGTCTCGTCAAGGCCGGCTGTGGATGTAGCAGTGCGGGTCTTGGGACGGAGCCTCTTGGCTGCTGGGCGGGTCCTGGAGGGCTGGTCCGGGTGTTGCTGGTGGAAGCTGGTGATAAGTCGTTGGTCGACAATAAAACCGGCGAGGACCCAGGATCTTGTCTCCGGACCATAGCCCTCGAAGTCGACCAGGTACTGGATGCCCCTCCCCCGGCGGCGGGAGCGGATGAGGCGTTGGACAGAATAGACAGGGCCTCCATCTACAATGCGGGGAGGTGGGGGGGCCGGGGTGGCGGGGACGAGAGGGCTCTCCACCACAGGCTTAATCTTAGAGACGTGGAATGTAGGGTGGACACGCATGGTCCGCGGAAGCTTCAGGCGGACTGCAGCAGGGTTGATGATCTTGAGAATCTCAAATGGGCCAATGAACTTCTGGGCCAGTTTCTTGGAGTCGTCACGAAGGGGAAGGTCCTGGGTCGATAACAAGACCTTCTGGCCCACCCGGTAAGTGGGCGCAGTGGAGCGTCGCGGTTAGCAGAGGCGGAGTATCTAGTCACCGACCGCTGGAGGTTGGCCCTGGCCTGGGCCCAGGTGCGCCGACATTGGCGGATGAAGGTCTGTACGGCTGGGCAGGAGACCTCCCTCTCTAGGGCTGGGAACAGGGGTGGTTGGTACCCATGGGCGCACTGAAATGGGGAGAGGCCGGTGGACGAGCTGACCAGTGTATTGTGGGCGTACTCCACCCACATTAGTTGTTTGGACCAGGTCGACGGGTGGCTGGAGACCATACACCGGAGAGACGCCTCCAACTCCTGGTTCTTCCGCTCCGTCTGGCCATTGGACTGGGGGTGGAACCCCGAGGACAGGCTGGCCGTGGCCCCGATGAGGGTGCAGAACTCCTTCCAAAAGACAGAGGTGAACTGTGGTCCCCGGTCCGAGACCACGTCCACAGGGAGACCATGGAGTCTAAACACGTCGCGAAGGACCACCTCCGCAGTCTCTTTGGCCGACGGAAACTTAGGCAAGGAAACAAAATGCGCCATCTTGCTGAACCGGTCCACCACCGTGAGGATGGCGGTGTGCCCTTGGGATGGTGGTAGGCCGGTTACAAAGTCCAGGGATACGTGGGACCAGGGGCGATGAGGGACGGGAAGTGGGTGCAGGAGTCCAGCCGGAGCCTGGTTGGAGGACTTGTTCCGGTTACAGACGGGGCAGGCTTTTACAAACTCCTGGACGTCTTTGTTCAGGGACTCCCACCAGAACCGGCGCTGGAGAAATTCCCTGGTTCGCTGGATCCCTGGGTGGCAGGTGAGATGGGTACTGTGGCCCCACTGGAGCACCTCAGACCGGAGTTGCCTCGGGACAAAGAGTCGGTTGGGTGGGCAGGCGTTGGGACCTGGCTGCTCCTCCAGAGCTGCCTGGACCCTCTCCTCGACTTCCCAGGTGATGGCAGCCGCCAGGCGAGCCGGGGGAAGGATGGTGTCCGCCTCTGTAGTACCCTCCTCCTCCCCCTTCAGAAATAGGCGAGACAGGGCGTCGGGCTTGATGTTGCGGCTACCTGGTCGATAGGAGAGGGTGAAATTGAAACGGGTGAGGAAGAGTGACCAGCGGGCCTGCCTGGAATTTAGTCCTCTGGCCGTCCTGATGTACTCCAGGTTCTTGTGGTCGGTCCACACCAGGAACGGCTGTTTGGCCCCCTCCAGCCAGTGCCGCCACTCCTCCAGAGCCGCCTTTACTGCCAGGAGCTCCCGGTTGCCGATGTCGTAGTTTCTCTCTGCGGGGTTCAGACGCCGAGAGAAGAAGGCGCAGGGGTGGAGTTTCTAGTCGGCGGCCCGCTGCGACAGGACGGCCCCTACGCCAACATCCGAGGCATCCACCTCCACTACAAATTGCCTTTCTGGATCGGGCATGCGCAGGATGGGGGCGGAGGTGAAGCGGCTCTTCAGGGTCTGGAAGGCGGAGTCGGCCGCAGGTGACCATTGGAAAGGGACCTTGGGGGAGGTGAGAGCCGTGAGAGGGGCTGCCGCCGTGCTGTACCCTCGGATGAAGCGGCGATAGAAGTTTGCGAACCCCAGGAACCGTTGTAGCTGTTTTCGGGACTCTGGCACCGGCCAGGCGGTGACAGAGGATACTTTAGCCGGATCCATGCGGATGTCCCCCTGACCGATAATGTACCCAAGGAAGGACACAGAGGGGGCATGGAACTCGCACTTCTCGTTCTTGACGAAGAGCGAGTTTTGCAAGAGTCTTTGGAGGACCGCCTGGACGTGGTGGATGTGGTCCTCCAAGGATCTGGAAAACACTAGGATGTCATCCAGGTATACAAAGACAAACTTGTCAAGCATGTCCCGTAGGACGTCGTTGACCATGGACTGGAAGACGGCAGGGGCGTTGGTGAGGCCAAAGGGCATGAGCAGATACTCGTAGTGGCCGGTGGGCGTATTGAAATCCGTTTTCCACTCGTCCCCTTCTCGGATGCGGACCAGGTGATAAGCGTTTCGAAGGTCCAGTTTGGTGAAAACGGTGGCCCCCTCCAGGAGTTCAAACGCTGAGGAGATGAGGGGGAGCGGGTATCGGTTCTTTACCGTGATGTCATTGAGGCCCCGATAGTCTATGCAGGGTCTCAACGTTTTGTCCTTCTTTTGGACAAAAAAGAACCCAGCCCCACCCGGGGACGAGGAGGGACGGATGATGCCAGCGGACAGAGAGTCGTTGATGTAATCCTCCATTGCCTTTCTCTCTGGGGCCGAGATGGAGTAGAGGCGGCTCCGGGGAGGGCTAGTGCCAGGGAGGAGGTCAATGGCACAGTCATACGGCCGGTGCGGAGGCAGGGAGGTAGCCTTTGACTTGCTGAAGACCTCCTTGAAATCGTGGTACTCAGCCGGGACGCCCGCCAGGTCCGGGGCTGAAGTGGGGCAGGATGGGGGCTGGGGGACGAGGGCTTGTTTCAGGCAGACTTGATGACAGGCTGTGCTCCACCCCAGGATGGACCCTGTCGCCCAGTCGATGTGCGGGTTATGACGGCGAAGCCAGGGGAACCCCAGGAGGAGCGGGATCCGAGTTGAGTCCAAGATGTGAAAAGAAATCGACTCATGGTGGTTCCCGGAGAACAGCATCTGGACAGGGACAGTCTGGTGGGTCACCATTCCGAGGGCGTGACCATCTAGGGCATTGGCGGGCACGGGCTGAGGCAGAGGCACTCTCTCAATCTCCAACTGCCGGGCTAACTCGCTGTTGATAATGGATACGTCGGCCCCCGAGTCAATGAACACCGCCAGGGTGTGGGAACCCCCTGGCACCAGCAGGCGGCAGTGGCAGATTGGTCTCTTGATGGGGGACAGTTTGGAGGGAGGGCTCACCGGTGCGTCCCCAGTCACTGGTGAGCCTTGGCTTTTACCGGGCACTTGGAGACAAAGTGTCCCTCTCCCCCACAGTACATGCACAGATTCAGTCTGCGCCGGCGCTGGCGCTCCACGGTTGACAGGGTGGTCCGGCTGAGTTGCATGGGTTCCGGGTCCTCCACCAGGGGTCCAGATCGAAGGGATGAAGCCTGGTGTGGCGGACTGCTGCGGCGGGGTTGGAGGCGTCCAGCCCCTCCCTGTCGCCTCTCCTCCTGCCGGGCAAGGATGCGTCAGTCAACTCGCCGTGTTAGCTCTATGAGCTCATCCAGGGAGGTGGGTAGGTCGAAGGACACCAGCTCGTCCTTTACATAGTCCTCCAGGCCCCGCAGGTAGGCGTCGCACTGAGCCTCAGTGTTCCACCTGCTCAGGCGGGCTCGGGTGCGAAAATCTACGGCGTAATCTGCCACCGCACGGTCTCCCTGGTGGAGGTTCAGGAGACCGCCGGCGGCATCTGGGCCTAGAGCTGGCGGACCGAAAACCTTTCGGACCTCGGCGGCGAAGGACTGGAATGACCTGCAGGCGGGGGTCTGGCGTTCCCATTCCGCCGTTCCCCACAGACGGGCCCTCCCAGTGAGGTGATTAATGGCAAAGGCCACCCGGGCCTCCTCGGAGTTGAAGGTGTGGGGCTGCAGGGCGAAGAGGATGGAGCAGTTGGTCAGGAAGGGAGAGCAGCTCTCTGGGTCTCCGCCGTAGCGCTCTGGAGCTCCTATCCGGGGTTCGAAGGCGGGGCCGGGGGGAGTCGGCGGAGATACAGCTGCGGGAGGTGCAGCTGGAGGGCTCTGTGATTCCGTCTGGGAGATCCTTAGGGCGAGCTGCTGGATCTGGGCGACCAGGGCGGTTAACGTCTGCTCCTGAGCGGCGCTGGCCTGTTGGCTGGCGGCTGTCGCCTGGCGCACCTCAGCCAGGGTGGATGTGAGGAGCGCCTCGTGCTGCACGAGGGCTCCCTCGACTCTCTCCAAGCGCTGCTGTGGTGAACCGGTGTGCGCTGGCTCCATTTTGTGGCCAGATTGTACTGACACGAGCGTGTGGCGGAGCCAAATGCAGCACAACGGCACAGAGTGTTTTGTTAACGCTTTTATTACACACGCCTCACAGCAGGCGTTCGGGCACAATGAGAGGCAGGGCAGAGTTCGGTCCTCAGGATCGGGGAGGAGATGCCGGGAGACAGCTGGTGCGAACGCTGGGCCGGTCGGGGATCCGGGGCACCGGAGCAGAAGCGCCGGGCAGTCCAAGGGACAGGCAACAGAAACCCGAGGCGCTCAGGCAGTTTTAACAACCGGATTTGCTAGCGCTCAAGGTCTGTACCTGAACACACCAAATACGACGATTTGGATTTCTCCAAAAGAGCCGTTCACATTCACTTTGCAAACGTATGCCTCTATAGTTATGCAATAAAAGCTTATTGCATTCATAAATGTTACAGTTCTAGCTTTAACCTTTAGCTTATAGGCCTAGTACCACTCTAAGTTTTCCTAAATCTACCTATCACAGATTTCATGAAAAAGGTTCTGTTTTACCTTGTCATCAGGCCCAATGGTACTCGCGGCCAGAACTCCTCAGCAACGTCTATTCTCCCCTCTCGAGCCCCCACGTTTGGCGCCACATTGTTGAGTTCTGAAGGCAGACGGGGAGACCACCTTCCCTTTGTTCTCGTCCAGGCAGGATACGGGGGAATCAAAGAGTCGACTAGCTCAGGTTTTAAAAATCAAAAAGTATTTAATAACTAAACAAAGAGTAAGGCCTACAATTACAAAGTGAATTACAATGGTCTGTGTGAATATGGATATATTTGTGAATAGGGATATATTTCGCAAACTAGAGAATTCTCAAACCAAGTCAAAGGTGACTTATCAAAGCTGCTGCAGAAAAATTCTAAATGTTCTCCTTCCCTTTCGATGATTCGAAAACTCCCGGGGGGGGGTTGTCTTCTGGGTGTATTTGAATGTCATTGGCTCCTTCTTCAAGTATCTCCTCCTGGTCCAGCCTTTTCACATCCAGGTGTGAACTGCCACGTTTGAATCTGAAACCCCTCTCTGTCTCATCTTTCCCTCACATTCAAATGCATTCTATGAAGAAACATTTTGGCTTTATGCCTCAATGAGTGAATATAACATAGTATACATAGTTTGTCTTCATCATATAACTAGTATACTTCAGTTACAACACAACATATAAGATCACAGTACTTACTGGTTTATCACAGTTTATCTGGTGCAATACATTGCATCCAATTGCTTAACTAATACCTGACAGGAGAAAAACCTTCTCTGGGGAAAGATGGGAGAAATCCATAAAGGACGGAAATTAGCTTCCGTCCCCAGGTTTTAACATTACATCGTGACAGGATGTTAATGTGTACAGTGTTTATATGATTTACATGACTATAAATTGTTATTGACTATAATGCATTCACTTCATTTAACAAATGTAATATCTGCTATCTAACATCACACAAACTATAATTCTACCTAAACATTGCTACATGTAACTTAAATTCCTAACAAAAGCTTTTGCAGAAGGAGAAACAGCTATAACGGACTATAATGAATAAAGCTTTAGCTTACACTGTTCCTATCAACAGTGCCACGGTAATGCATAATGACACTGTATTTCATAATCAATAAATACACGGTAATGCATAATGACACTGTATTTCATAATAAATAAATGAATAAATACACGGTAATGCATAATGACACTGTATTTCATAATAAATAAATCAATAAATACACGGTAATGTATAATGACACTGTATTTCATAATGACACTGTATTACATTTCACGTTCTTATATGCAAATCAGGGGCCGTGGCTGTCTCTCACATTCAGAACAGACAACAGAGTCGTGTGCAAAAAAAGGCTGGCTAAGGGACGTGAGAGTGTTGACATAATGGAAGACATCGGTGGGCTCCGATATAGCATGCTAGCATTAGCGGATCAAATCGATTAACATATCGACATTAACATATCTGCAGATACTATTTTGACACAGATTGAGGGTTTTTTGGAGATACTAGGGCGGGTAAGTGCTCTTTGAGACATATACATAGACGACGAAGTTTTAAACAGTTTAAGACTGATTGAGCATGTGGTGGAAGATTTTGCACAGACAATCGTAAAGTAAGAAGCAAAGGCTCCGAGTCAAATATGTCTTTCTCCATTTATTTCCTTGCAAGGGAAGAAAGGTCACAACAGCTACATGCTCTGCAGACTGTCATGAACCAACTTCTTGTCCCCTAACAGAACGAGGCAGTTCTTATACACAAGTTCAGTTATCGGTGGCGTCCACAGAAACCTTGACCATCTTGTTGAGTCTCTACAGCCAGGATACTCAGTACAGCTAGTCCATGTAAGACACATCAGTTATTTGACCATGGACTTGCCCTCCTAACACTTGAAAACAAATCTGGTTACACCCATACGACCTACTTTGTTTAGAGCTAGGACGCTGAGGACATTTATCAGTGCAGAACACTTCAGCTCTCATACCATGGCCTTTCCATCTCAGCACTTGCAATTAATAAACTGGTTATAAAAATGAAGCATTTAAAAGAGTTACATATATTTTTGCCATTACATTCCACTCTTTTGATTACATAATAATCACATACTATGCATCAATTTGGGAAGCCTACTCTAAAACATTTACGATCTGATATTTACCACATCAAATATCATAAACCTGTTCATCCGGAGATCGCTCACAAAACTTGGCCTGTCACAGAACAAAAACTCCCTACAAAAACCCTCCATAATGGGGGAAAATAGGAAGAAATCTGTTAAGAGAAGAAAAGACTGAAAACCTTCTCCCAGGATTGAGCATTACACCACGGATGTCATGTGTACAGTATAACCATTTACTTATAGGAAAATAAAAAATGTTTATCACAATACTGGAACTTAATCTAAGTACAATCACACAATATAGAAAGAATATGTGGAAAAACTCTCACACTTTCATTTATCAGATGATCCAGAACACAATGTACCTCTGTCTAAGAGAGGACAGACTTTCTCTCGTACTACGATGGAACAACTAAACTAATTAAATGATTGCATAAAACCAAGACATAAAAGGAGAATTTCACATGGATCACTTTGATGTGTCTGTAAAAAAACATATCTTACAACATGCTATTATTTTTGCTAATACAGAAAATAGCTTTATTGATCATTTCATATTCAAATAAGGCCATTGAGGCCTCGATATACTGTAATCGGTCAGGGGATCGAGATGATCTCCCCCAGCATGCTGCAGTTTTCCCCAATTCTCATCGTCCTGTTGAGAATTCTGTTGGTTCAAATTGGTTAGTCATGGTAGCATCCACCCGACGCTGCTGTAGTCCTCCAATACCAAGTATTAGAGGCCCCAAAACACAGCGAGGAGCGATACAGACAGAGATCAGAGTAAACAGTGATAATGTCAAATTCTTTGCCTTGCCGAACTGTGATTCCAGCATTCTACTGAAAGGATGTGTGTGCTTTTATTTGTTCAATCTGTCAATCATACTCTAAAGTTAACTCACCCAATGAGGTGTGATTTGTGGTAAGTGTGTTAAACCTTCACTGGGGTCCACCTCGCCCCCCCGCTGCTCCTCCCCTCCTCCAACGCTGATGTGAGTCCTCCCTCCTCGGCTCCGATGTCCACGTTGTCATGGTGATCACACACACAAAGTTCTATACTGGTGTGTTTCAAAAGTCTTTGCCCATCAATGTTTCTTCTTTCTTCGTCCCTGGTGCAGCTCCTGTGCTCTGCTCTCGTCAGGGCTCTTACTTTGTCAGCTTGGAATCGTTTGTGCCGACAAAACTGTCTTTGTTTGTTCTCCAAAAGTTCTGCTTCCTTAACGTTTCAATTTCATAACAACATCCAAAGGAGTAAAAGTTCTCTTTAATTCTTTGAATCTTCAGACTCGCCAAATGAGTCCTGGTTTCTTTGCTGGTCAGACTCCTGTCGTCTCTCGTTCAGATTGTCCAAGCATTTCGTAATGTTCATTGATGGGGCTCTAGTTGGTGGTTCTTCTTCATCCTTGGTGTGTTGTGGTGGGAGGTTGGCGGTATAGAGGGAGATCACAGCAGGTGGCGAAGCGGAGTCCAGTTCAGGATCCACTGGAACATGTTCCTCGTATGATAAAAACAAAAACAACAAAGTTCAGTCAGACATCTTCTATCAATTTTACAGATTCTTTTTTTTTTACTTTTCTTCCCTAATTATCTTTCTTATTTAGGAATTGTGCTTCGGTCAAATATATATATGCGTGTGTCTATGTATCCATTTCTATTTCTGTTACCATTAATCCAACAAACCCTAAATATTTGTAAGTCCAATCATGGTCTAGGTGGCATCATTGCTCACCAATCCCTGCGTTGTAGATTCACCACTGAGCTCCATCCTACAGACCCTACTAAACCCCCGGGCGTTATTAATCCCCTCTAAAAGTGACCCTAATGGCTTCCACTTGGGTTCTTGACTCCACCCCCGCTCGTTACCCGGTTCAGCTGTTTTCACTCATCTCCAATCCCATCATGCCCTTCTGTCAGTATATGTACCCCTGTGTTTGTTTCATCTGGGTGGGTGGCACTCTGGTTGTATATACGTGAGTGCTGGCTGATGGTATAAGATTTGTATTTCTGGTGATTTGATATAAGTGTGTATGCAATTAATACGTGTTGTTTGTTTCTTTGTTATCTTTATTACAGGGGGGGGTGAGGAGTAGTTTAGCCCTGCTCCGGAGTTTACGTACCTGCACGTAGTGTTACTCCCCTGTCTAACAACACCAGCTACACCTGGCTGGGCCACCCAATGTAAGTTTTGTTAGGGCGCCTTGGTAGTGTGCCAGTTAGGTTGTGGTTTTGTTGGGAGATAGGACAGGTAAGGGGGTGGGAAGCATTTTGTTCTTTTCGTTGCTTTGGTACCGCCAGCTCTCCTTATTTCCCCTGTTAACAGCGCTATAAATAAAAACAAGCCTGTTAACCTCAACTTCAAGCTCCCGTCTATTTCTTGCACCTTCACGCCACACGTTGTTTATTGGCCACAGGACGCCGTCAGGCAGTGGCGTGGATCCCACTCCCCTCCTGGGGAGGCAGAACGTAACATCAGGTATCTGCACAACTGAGTCATCAGCAGTGCTATCCCCTGCAGGCAATTGGCTCAACTTCTTACATCTTATCCATTTATATACATTTTATTTTTGCTTGTGTATTTTTAATCAAATTTTACATTATCTTATTTTTCCCCTAAATCACAGAAACCATTAAGACAAATTACTCTATGTGTGTTACATATGTGGCAATAAATGACTCCTGATCCAGGATGGTCTCTCTCTGCTTGTTGATTGTTGGTGTGCTCGGTTCATGTCAGGCTCTTTGTGGCCTTCATGACCCGATGAGGAAGCTTCTGTGGAGGAAAAACATTGAGCAGAAAACATAATCTCTTCTCTTTTCTTATTCTCTGATTTCTCCCATTTGTTCAATGATTTAAGCTTGGTAAGATAATAAGTTTCCATCATGTAATAGGTCAAACGTCAGAGCCCTCTAATGCTACTTAGAGCTACATTGTATCCAATTATTTTCCGTCCATTATTTTCTTATTTAGTCACTCAGTCCTGCTGACTGTGGATAAAAACAGCAAATTATTATTCCAATTCTTCCCGAAAGTAGAAATCCGATACGTTGTTTCTTTGTTCACATAGTGTGTTAATGTTCAAAACAAAACCTTTCGTCCAGTTTCTCAACTCTCAGTATTTTCTTCAGTTGAGGTTTTCTTCTTTTTGTCTTTGTTTAAACATTCTGTGCTATTGTTTAAAACATTCTAATTCATTTGGAAAACATCTCATTTATGATGGTCGGACAATATTCCTTTTCTTTACCTTGATTTAGTTCAATTAAGTCCATACTAATGTTTTTTCATAATTTAAACCTTGGGATTGTGTCCTTCACAATCAATGCATGGCAAAAAATGTTAATAATAAGTAATTTAACAGCTAAATGCTCCACAGCCTTCCCATCCCTCCTGTTGAGCATGTGTTCATTTACCACATAGCTCAAAATAACCAAATCTCCATATAAAGTCTCTACCATCTTCCGCATTATCTCACAGTTGCATTTTACCCCAAAAAGTTCTCCCTTAAAGTTGATCAGATGGTTTGTGGTTTCCTGTTGAAACGTTCATCACCAATTCTTGTACTGTGTATTTGAACCCGCTTTTTCCTGAGGTAGTTTACTTCATTTCGTGGCTGTAATACTAATTATGTTTTTTGTAGATCTGTTTCTTGAAGTCACAAATTTTCCTCTAGAATCGTTATGTTTGTGTAAAAATCTTTTCATTCCAGTGATTGTGAGCATATTCTTTTAAATAATAGACCAAACCGAATGTACAATCTTTATGCCCTTGTATTTGAGTACAATGCATAAAACAATTATATCCCAGATAAATATTTGCACTCAGGATTAATTTCATGTAACACTGTGTGTTCTTGAATCTGCTTGCTCCATAAGAGGAGGAATATCCTTTAAGGTGCCCCGTTGGCCCCCACTGTTTCCACCCGCATTCATACAGCAATCCTCCACATCTGTCCACCGTTCAGTGACACCTCAGTTTCTCAATACCCTTCGTTGTTTCAACAACGTGTTTTAGTCTTCTCTGATCTTTGTTTTAAAGAATGCCCGTGCATCTCTTATCTGTGACCTCGAGTCTCTGTAGAAACATTCCACTGCACCTCACCAGTTCTTATTCTCTTAGGCACATTGAGGAGTTACTCCTACATCCTGAGGTTAAAATAACAGATCTGCGTAATTTTGGAATCACGCAACAGTATTACTTCACATCCTTCATTATTCAAATTAATTAATTAACTTTATGTAGCCCAGGTTGAAATATGGCAATATATTACATTGGTTTTGCCGTCCCCGGCCCTTTAAGTTGCGATCTCATGCAACCCCAGTCACGTGACTGTGCTTGGCCAATCGCACAATTGAGCACGAGTTTAAACTAGGCTGCAGCGTCTTTCTCATTCAGAGGTGTGGGGAAGCTGATCAGCAGCTGTGGACAGAATAACTTAGTGGCTGCAGGGAATCGTCACCATCATCAGGTTGCCATATGTTTGCATAGAGGAACTGGCCAGGTTTTCCTCTCTGTCTGGGGACGAATGATGGCGAGCTGGATTACCATTGCTGGGAGCCTACCATCCGTGTAGCATCCACTGAATAGCCACCCTACTGGTCTGGTAGGAAGGTTGTCCACAGCTTGCCACCCGCACACTCCTCCATTGACTAGTGCTTCAATCCCACATACACACCATTTCATTGATGAACAATGACCTCCGGACTATTCATTACAAACATTCCATAAAAGCCTTGTGGGTTGTCGCGCTGGTCTTGTATACCATCCATTGCAGGGGCGGTTCTTTTTCTTTTCCGTTTTTTTGTGTGGTATTTGCTGTAATTTATATTAGTATAGCCTATTTGAACAACCACTACAAAGTGCGCTTAAATATAACCGGTTCAACTGCAGTCTGTAAATATTTTGGGATCCTTTTCTTTTTTTTTTTCATTATCTCTATTTGTAAATATTTTTGTTTAATTATTTTGCAATACATGGTACCTGCACCAAATTGACTGTGATGTTACTGACCACCAGCTCCTGTAGCCGAATTTGGACTTCTGAGATTTATACTAGCCTATACTGTTATTTCTATAGCCTTCTATTTAACTTATTATAGCTAATATTGAGGACATATTAATATCGGTTGACCATTTGAAAGACCCGTTACATCTACTTCTCTTCTGTTCCCCATCAGTGTATGACTGTGTGTTTGTGTGTGTAGCAGGTGGCACCATGTGGTGGCGCTGTGGGGTCAAGGCTGTGCACCGACAAAAGGGGAAGTGGCACTTTGCCATGAAGTGCCAGTTTCCTGTTGGGTGGCCAGGGTATGGTTGGGCCCCCAGTAGTGGTGAGACAGCTCCATTCTCTCTTGATTTGTAAATATGTTTGTTTATTCTTTCTTATGTACGGGTGGTAGATTTTAATGGAGTTTTGCATGACAGGATCGGGAGGAGAGGCACCGATCCGGGCAAAGAGGGAATGAATGGGTGTGAGTTTGATGCAGCAGGTATGTTGGGTTTTTAATTAAATTAAAGTATGAATTAAAAGGTCATTGTTGGTAATTGTGTATCTTTGTGTTTCAGTTATTATCCCGCTACCTGCTGTCCTTTTGTTAGTTTTGTTTTTTGTTTTCAGCGGTTAGTCCGCTCCTGGTCCATTGTATTTTGTTTTCTTTGTGTGTTTTAGATGTAAGAGCGGACTAACCACTTTAAAGTTTTTGTTTGTTAGTTTGTTTGTTTGTTTTCTGATCACTTTCTCCACATTCCGAGGTACACCTCCTGCAGTGCTCCGGGCAAACCCTGACCTATAGTGTGAACTGAAGGGGGGGTGTTTGCAGTGTATGCCGTGATTTGCCGTGGTTGGCCTTATACACAGGTGTGCTGTGCCGTGCTAAGCGGGTTTGACCGCGGTGTGTTGCAGGGTAACTCGGGGTGCTCGGAGCCTGCAGTGTGTCTGTGTATGTGGGGTCGGATTAGTCCTATTTGTAATAAATATTATTAACCTATATTCGGCTTCCGTTTCTTATATCTATAAGTTAACATTTGACCTGTTCTCCGTTGAAGAGGGATCCACCACCTCCACTTGTCCTCTCCTCCATCCAAACACCATCCCGTCCTTTGAAGGCCTCCTCCCTGCTCCACTCATGTTGTCCCCCCACAGACCCTCGGTCCACAGGCCTCCGTGTCTCTATTTGTCTCAGGAATACACACAAGAACAAACACACAGTCATAGACTGATGAATCTGCGTGTGAAAGAGGTGATTGACATTGTACCTTATCTGCTACTATAACCATAGACAGCCTGTTACGCCTGCTCCCTAGAAGGGAGGGGACTGCTGACACGCCGCTGTTCAAGGTCCAAGTGTGTCACCAACCGGGGCCTGTGGGGGTCGTGGTGCAAGCAGGACACAAACCGTTTTTACCGTGTATTGGTTATTTATTTGGTTTCACGGATTACAGGGAGAAGGGCTGGACAAGACCAAAACAACGAAACAAACAAAAATACACAGGCTTGGTCCTATCTACTAGTGCTGTAGCTTTAGCACGCTAACCAAAAATACAGGAGGTGGTCTGCCCAGGTCTAAGCTAGTGTTTCTAGACAGAGACTCACTGCGGGTGATGTATGCCCATGGGCCTCTAGTCTAGCCACAAAGGATCCCTTCCCCCTGGGACGAAAAGGAAAACAAAAAGAACACGGTCATTAGTACAGAAAAAAATGGATCTAATATATATGAAGAACAGATACAAGAAAAAAGAACTAAAACACCCACAGAACAGTAAATTCCAAACCACACTGACAAAAACAACTTTCTGACCATACAATAGTACATGTCGAGGCAGAGCCAGAGAGCGAGCGCCCAGGGGCCTCAAGACTGTGGCCTTTTGAGCTCCAACCAGGTGCAGCCACTAACGATCCTGGGTCCGCAGCCAATCAGGGGGGGGTGGTAAATCCTGTCAATTAAGAGGAGACACACACACACAAGCAACTTCAACAACAAATGCACATACAAGGCCCTGCTGTGGAACACAGGGCCGTAACACAGCCCTTTCACTGCCAGCCTTTTTTTGTACACGGTTCTGTTGTCTGTTCTGAATGTGAGAGATAGCCACGCCCCCTGATTTGCATATAAGAACGTGAAATGAAATACCGTGTCATTATGCATTACCGTGTATTTATACATTTATTTATTATTAAATACAGTGTCATTATGAATTAACCGTGTATTTATTCATTTATTTAATTTTGAATAAAACAGCATTCCATAAAAACGGACTGTGGGAGGAATGCTTTAGCTTACACTGTTTATATCAAGCAAATGACCTTTTTACATCAGTATCATTATGGTATGACGGATTAGGTATAGTTTTAGAACCTGATTCACTCACAACGTTTTGACCATTATTGTTACTTTCCAAGCTGTTGCAGAAGAAGAAACAGCTAAAACGGAATCTAATGAAAAATGCTTTAGCTTACACTGTTTCAATCAAGCAAATGACCTCTTTTCATCATTATCGTATGAAGGATTAGGTATACTTTTAGAACCTGATTCACTCAAAAACGTTTTGATCATTATTGTCAATTTTAAAGCTTTTGCAGAATGAGAAAACAGCTAAAACGGACTATAAGAGGAATGCTTTAGCTTACACTATTTCTATCAAGCAAATGACCCTTTTTCTTCATTATCTTTATGGTATGAAGGATAAGGTCTAGTTTTAGAAGCTGATTGATTTAACAACGTTTTGACCATTTTTGTTACTTTTAAAGCTTTGCAGAGGGAGAAAACAGCTAAAACGGACTGCATGAAGAATGCTTTAGCTAACACTGTTTCTATCAAGCAAATGACGTTGTTTCATCATTATCATTATAGTATGAAGGATTAGGAATAGTTTTAGAACCTGATTCACTCACTACGTTTTAAACATTTTTGTTACTTTCAAAGCTTTTACAGAAGGAGAAAACAGCTAAAACGGACTGTATGAAGAATGCTTTAGCTTACACTATTTCTATCAAGCAAATGACCCTTTTTCTTCATTATCATTATGGTATGAAGGATTTTGTATAGTTTTAGAACCTGATTCACTCAACAACGTTTTGACCATTTTTGTTACTTTCAAAGCTTTTGCAGAAGGAGTAAACAGCTAAAACGGACTGTAAGAGGAATGCTTTAGCTTACACTGTTTCTATCAAGCAAATGACCTTGTTTCATCATTATCATTATGGTATGAAGGATTAGGTCTAGTTTTAGAACCTGATTGACTTAACAACGTTTTGACCATTTTTGTTACTTTCAAAGCTTTTGCATAAGGAGTAAACAGCTAAAACGGACTGTAAGAGGAATGCTTTAGCTTACACTGTTTCTATCAAGCAAATGACCTTGTTTCATCATTATCATTATGGTATGAAGGATTAGGTCTAGTTTTAGAACCTGATTGACTTAACAACGTTTTGACCATTTTTGTTACTTTCAAAGCTTTTGCATAAGGAGTAAACAGCTAAAACGGACTGTAAGAGGAATGCTTTAGCTTACACTGTTTCTATCAAGCAAATGACCTTGTTTCATCATTATCATTATGGTATGAAGGATTAGGTCTAGTTTTAGAACCTGATTGACTTAACAACGTTTTGACCATTTTTGTTACTTTCAAAGCTTTTGCAGAAGTAGTAAACAGCTAAAACGGACTGTAAGAGGAATGCTTTAGCTTACACTGTTTCTATCAAGCAAATGACCTGTTTCATCATTATCATTATGGTATGAAGGATTAGGTCTAGTTTTAGAACCTGATTGACTTAACAACGTTTTGACCATTTTTGTTACTTTCAAAGGTTTTGCAGAAGGAGTAACCAGCTAAAACAGACTGTAAAAGGGAATGCTTTAGCGTACACTGTTTCTATCAAGCAAATGACCTTGTTTCATCATTATCATTATGGTATGAAGGATTAGGTCTAGTTTTAGAACCTGATTGACTTAACAACGTTTTGACCATTTTTGTTACTTTCAAAGCTTTTGCATAAGGAGTAAACAGCTAAAACGGACTGTAAGAGGAATGCTTTAGCTTACACTGTTTCTATCAAGCAAATGACCTTGTTTCATCATTATCATTATGGTATGAAGGATTAGGTCTAGTTTTAGAACCTGATTGACTTAACAACGTTTTGACCATTTTTGTTACTTTCAAAGCTTTTGCATAAGGAGTAAACAGCTAAAACGGACTGTAAGAGGAATGCTTTAGCTTACACTGTTTCTATCAAGCAAATGACCTTGTTTCATCATTATCATTATGGTATGAAGGATTAGGTCTAGTTTTAGAACCTGATTGACTTAACAACGTTTTGACCATTTTTGTTACTTTCAAAGCTTTTGCATAAGGAGTAAACAGCTAAAACGGACTGTAAGAGGAATGCTTTAGCTTACACTGTTTCTATCAAGCAAATGACCTTGTTTCATCATTATCATTATGGTATGAAGGATTAGGTCTAGTTTTAGAACCTGATTGACTTAACAACGTTTTGACCATTTTTGTTACTTTCAAAGCTTTTGCAGAAGTAGTAAACAGCTAAAACGGACTGTAAGAGGAATGCTTTAGCTTACACTGTTTCTATCAAGCAAATGACCTGTTTCATCATTATCATTATGGTATGAAGGATTAGGTCTAGTTTTAGAACCTGATTGACTTAACAACGTTTTGACCATTTTTGTTACTTTCAAAGGTTTTGCAGAAGGAGTAACCAGCTAAAACAGACTGTAAAAGGGAATGCTTTAGCGTACACTGTTTCTATCAAGCAAATGACCTTGTTTCATCATTATCATTATGGTATGAAGGATTAGGTCTAGTTTTAGAACCTGATTGACTTAACAACGTTTTGACCATTTTTGTTACTTTCAAAGCTTTTGCATAAGGAGTAAACAGCTAAAACGGACTCTAAGAGGAATGCTTTAGCTTACACTGTTTCTATCAAGCAAATGACCTTGTTTCATCATTATCATTATGGTATGAAGGATTAGGTCTAGTTTTAGAACCTGATTGACTTAACAACGTTTTGACCATTTTTGTTACTTTCAAAGCTTTTGCAGAAGTAGTAAACAGCTAAAACGGACTGTAAGAGGAATGCTTTAGCTTACACTGTTTCTATCAAGCAAATGACCTTGTTTCATCATTATCATTATGGTATGAAGGATTAGGTCTAGTTTTAGAACCTGATTGACTTAACAACGTTTTGACCATTTTTGTTACTTTCAAAGCTTTTGCATAAGGAGTAAACAGCTAAAACGGACTGTAAGAGGAATGCTTTAGCTTACACTGTTTCTATCAAGCAAATGACCTTGTTTCATCATTATCATTATGGTATGAAGGATTAGGTCTAGTTTTAGAACCTGATTGACTTAACAACGTTTTGACCATTTTTGTTACTTTCAAAGCTTTTGCAGAAGTAGTAAACAGCTAAAACGGACTGTAAGAGGAATGCTTTAGCTTACACTGTTTCTATCAAGCAAATGACCTGTTTCATCATTATCATTATGGTATGAAGGATTAGGTCTAGTTTTAGAACCTGATTGACTTAACAACGTTTTGACCATTTTTGTTACTTTCAAAGGTTTTGCAGAAGGAGTAACCAGCTAAAACAGACTGTAAAAGGGAATGCTTTAGCGTACACTGTTTCTATCAAGCAAATGACCTTGTTTCATCATTATCATTATGGTATGAAGGATTAGGTCTAGTTTTAGAACCTGATTGACTTAACAACGTTTTGACCATTTTTGTTACTTTCAAAGCTTTTGCATAAGGAGTAAACAGCTAAAACGGACTCTAAGAGGAATGCTTTAGCTTACACTGTTTCTATCAAGCAAATGACCTTGTTTCATCATTATCATTATGGTATGAAGGATTAGGTCTAGTTTTAGAACCTGATTGACTTAACAACGTTTTGACCATTTTTCTTACTTTCAAAGCTTTTGCATAAGGAGTAAACAGCTAAAACGGACTCTAAGAGGAATGCTTTAGCTTACACTGTTTCTATCAAGCAAATGACCTTGTTTCATCATTATCATTATGGTATGAAGGATTAGGTCTAGTTTTAGAACCTGATTGACTTAACAACGTTTTGACCATTTTTGTTACTTTCAAAGCTTTTGCATAAGGAGTAAACAGCTAAAACGGACTCTAAGAGGAATGCTTTAGCTTACACTGTTTCTATCAAGCAAATGACCTTGTTTCATCATTATCATTATGGTATGAAGGATTAGGTCTAGTTTTAGAACCTGATTGACTTAACAACGTTTTGACCATTTTTGTTACTTTCAAAGCTTTTGCATAAGGAGTAAACAGCTAAAACGGACTGTAAGAGGAATGCTTTAGCTTACACTGTTTCTATCAAGCAAATGACCTTGTTTCATCATTATCATTATGGTATGAAGGATTAGGTCTAGTTTTAGAACCTGATTGACTTAACAACGTTTTGACCATTTTTGTTACTTTCAAAGCTTTTGCATAAGGAGTAAACAGCTAAAACGGACTGTAAGAGGAATGCTTTAGCTTACACTGTTTCTATCAAGCAAATGACCCTTTTTCTTCATTATCATTATGGTATGAAGGATTTTGTATAGTTTTAGAACCTGATTGACTTAACAACGTTTTGACCATTTTTGTTACTTTCAAAGCTTTTGCATAAGGAGTAAACAGCTAAAACGGACTGTATGAAGAATGCTTTAGCTTACACTATTTCTATCAAGCAAATGACCCTTTTTCTTCATTATCATTATGGTATGAAGGATTTTGTATAGTTTTAGAACCTGATTGACTTAACAACGTTTTGACCATTTTTGTTACTTTCAAAGCTTTTGCAGAAGTAGTAAACAGCTAAAACGGACTGTAAGAGGAATGCTTTAGCTTACACTGTTTCTATCAAGCAAATGACCTTGTTTCATCATTATCATTATGGTATGAAGGATTAGGTCTAGTTTTAGAACCTGATTGACTTAACAACGTTTTGACCATTTTTGTTACTTTCAAAGCTTTTGCATAAGGAGTAAACAGCTAAAACGGACTCTAAGAGGAATGCTTTAGCTTACACTGTTTCTATCAAGCAAATGACCTTGTTTCATCATTATCATTATGGTATGAAGGATTAGGTCTAGTTTTAGAACCTGATTGACTTAACAACGTTTTGACCATTTTTGTTACTTTCAAAGCTTTTGCATAAGGAGTAAACAGCTAAAACGGACTCTAAGAGGAATGCTTTAGCTTACACTGTTTCTATCAAGCAAATGACCTTGTTTCATCATTATCATTATGGTATGAAGGATTAGGTCTAGTTTTAGAACCTGATTGACTTAACAACGTTTTGACCATTTTTGTTACTTTCAAAGCTTTTGCATAAGGAGTAAACAGCTAAAACGGACTCTAAGAGGAATGCTTTAGCTTACACTGTTTCTATCAAGCAAATGACCTTGTTTCATCATTATCATTATGGTATGAAGGATTAGGTCTAGTTTTAGAACCTGATTGACTTAACAACGTTTTGACCATTTTTGTTACTTTCAAAGCTTTTGCAGAAGTAGTAAACAGCTAAAACGGACTGTAAGAGGAATGCTTTAGCTTACACTGTTTCTATCAAGCAAATGACCTTGTTTCATCATTATCATTATGGTATGAAGGATTAGGTCTAGTCTTAGAACCTGATTGACTTAACAACGTTTTGACCATTATTGTTACTTTCCAAGCTGTTGCAGAAGAAGAAACAACTAAAACGGAATCTAATGAAAAATGCTTTAGCTTACACTGTTTCAATCAAGCAAATGACCTCTTTTCATCATTATCGTATGAAGGATTAGGTATACTTTTAGAACCTGATTCACTCAAAAACGTTTTGATCATTATTGTCAATTTTAAAGCTTTTGCAGAATGAGAAAACAGCTAAAACGGACTATAAGAGGAATGCTTTAGCTTACACTATTTCTATCAAGCAAATGACCCTTTTTCTTCATTATCTTTATGGTATGAAGGATAAGGTCTAGTTTTAGAAGCTGATTGATTTAACAACGTTTTGACCATTTTTGTTACTTTTAAAGCTTTGCAGAGGGAGAAAACAGCTAAAACGGACTGCATGAAGAATGCTTTAGCTAACACTGTTTCTATCAAGCAAATGACGTTGTTTCATCATTATTGTAGCGACGATTTGCCATCTTGTCACTAGTAGAGGTGTTTTGTAGGGCTATCTGACGCGTGGTTCCTAATGATTCCAGTTCCAGTCCAATACTGCATTTTATCTTCTTTATTTTTTGCTCAGTTCTGATGCTCAAACATGTTACAATCCATAGTTCTGATGCACCATGACTCTTGATCCTCACCCTTGATCCTCACGGTCAAAAACTGTTTGCTTCCCCAACACCCCTATTCCCTTGCCCTCTGATTATCTATATACACACCTTAAACCCAACACCTGGCTTCCCTTGCTCCCTGATTATCTATATACACACCTTAAACCCATACTCCACCCAGTGTTCTCCAGTGGAACTACAACAGTCAAAAAGAGAGCATAATGGCTCTTACACTCCGGCCCCTAATTGTACATGACAAGTAGACATTACAATTCAATACAATATTTATACAAAGAGCCATTAAAGTCCAAAGCGACACTGTATAACATTGCATTTAAACAATCTTCCATTTTTAGAACATAAGTCTTTGCAATCAGTCCTTTAATTTTCCAGGTTGTCATACAATAGACAAAGCTTTGTCACAGGTCTCTCAAGTATATTGGTTTTAGTTTGTACTCGCACAGAACGTACAAGTCCATTTTTATCAGGAAAAACTTCCAAGACTCGTCCCATCAACCAGGATCCACGTGGGGCTGTAGAGTCCACAATGACAACAATGTCCCCAGGAACAAAGCTCCTCCTTTCCTTGTTCCATTTCTGTCGCTCTTGAAGCAAAGGCAAGTATTCACTTGTCCATCTTCTCCAGAATAAGTCGCACAGATATTGGACCTGTTTCCATCTCCTCTTGCTGTATAACTCTGATTGGTCAAAGAGTCCAGGTGGTAGAACTGGCTTGCCTTTCATTTGAAGAAGATGATTTGGAGTAAGTGGCTCTAGGTCATTAGGATCATCCGAGAGCTTTGTTATTGGACGATCATTTAGAATGGCTTCAACTTCACATAGCACAGTATGAAATCCTTCATCCTCCAAAGTTTGCTGATGTAAGATGGAACTCAAAATTTTCTTGATCATTCTGATCACACGCTCCCACACTCCTCCATAATGCGAGCCTCCTGGAGGATTGAAACTCCACTGAACACCTTTTTGAAGCATTGCCCTTTGAATCTTGCTTTTATTCCATGAACTGAGCGTTTCTCTTAACTCTCTTTCTGCTCCGATAAAGTTGGTACCATTGTCTGATCTTATATGAACAACTGGTCCTCGTCTGCAAATAAATCTGCGTAGAGAGTTAATGCATGCATCGGTGTCCAAGGAATAGGCGACTTCCAGATGAACGGCTCTACTTGCCATGCAAGTAAAGATGACCCCATAACGTTTCACAATGGAGCGTCCTCTTTTGACCTCTATAGGACCAAAATAATCCACTCCTACGTTCGTAAATGGAGGAAGGTCGGGAATGAGTCTCTCTTTTGGCAAATCTGCCATCTTCTGCTCACCAACCTTAACTCCAAAACGTCTACAATGCCCACAATTAGATATGATCTTCCTAGCAGCTGCATTACCTTTAATGATCCAATATTTTTTCCTCAGCTTGGAAAGCGTATAATTTCTTCCGCTGTGACCTAATTGTTGATGAATATGCCGCAAAATGAGTGTGGCAATATGCTGATCTTTATAAAGAATGATAGGATGCTTCCTTTCCTCAGGCATAGCAGCATTCCTCAGTCGTCCTCCAACTCTTAATAGACCATCTTGAAGGACAGGATCCAACTTATACAATTTGCTGTCTCGTTTTACCTTTAAAACAGATGAAGATGACAGAGCAGATGAAGATGACAGAGCAGCAATTTCCTTTCCAAACTGTTGCTGTTGACTAAATGCAACAATAGCGATTTCAGCTTCAGTCAGGTCCTCCAAAGTTAGGTTCTGTGTAATCGTTGAGAATGTTAGCTTTTGAAGCTCATTCTCTATCTTCTTGGAGGATGGCAATACACCCTTAGAATCTACAGAGGTTTTGATTTCTTTTCGCCTTTGACTCCGTTGCCTAAGAACTTTCTTTAACTTCAAAAACCAAGCAACAGCAACTTTCAGCTTTATCCAGTCTGAGAAGTGTGTAATCAGTCTATGAGTGGCATTTGTTGCACCCAACACTTCATTTACACCAGTGGTGTTTACACTCATGTTCCTCTTTACCTCAGGATCATTGACCTTAAGAGTAGAATCAACTATTTGTACTGGCCACTCTTCCTGTGGTTTCCGCAGATAATCTGGTCCACTGATCCATTCTTCACTTGATAACAGCTGGTCTGCTTTCATACCTCTTGAACAACGGTCTGCAGGATTTTGAGATGTAGATATGTATCTCCATTGCAACGGTCTTGTGACTTCTCTTATAAAAGAGATCCTGTTGGCCACAAAGGTCAAGAAGCGTTTGTCCTCATTTTTTATGTATTTTATCACAGATGTACTATCTGTCCAAAATACTGATGCCACCAATGGAAACTGTATCTCTGCCCTCAACATTTTGTCCACTCGAGCAGCAAGTACAGCAGCTGTCAATTCAAGACGTGGAATTGTTACATGCTTCAATGGTGCTACTCTTGCTTTGCCAAGTAGGAAACTAACATGGACGTCCTTGTTTGTCTCCATCCTAAGATATGTTACAGTACCATATCCAAGTGTGCTTGCATCAGAAAAATTATGCAACTGAATGTTGGTAAGTTGGTCCAATCCTGTGGGCTTTAAGCATCTATCCACCTTAAAGTTTGCAATCCTCTCAAGTTCTTTTAACCACAAAGACCATTGTCTTTGAAGATTTGAGGGTAACGGATCATCCCATCCACATCTTGTCCTGCACAGTTCTTGCAGAAGACATTTTGCTGTAAGAGTGAATGGTGCCAAGAATCCTAAAGGATCATATATAGAGCATACAATTGACAAAATCCCACGTCTGGTGCAAGGATGGTCTTTGATGGTCATTTTAAACTTGAAAGTGTCCGATTCAACACACCACAACAAACCAAGAGCTCTTTCCATTGGTAGTTGATCCTTGTCCAGATCCATAATTTTTATGCCATCTGCTCTGTGTTCTTCAGGTACAGTTTGCAACACAGCACGGCTATTACTGACCCATTTGGTCAATTGGAAACCTCCGGTTAAACAAACTGCTGTGAGATCTTTGATCATCAAAATGGCCTCTTCCTCTGAATCTACACTTTTCAGACAATCATCCATGTAGAAGTTGGCATAAATTGTGTCAATGACCCTTTCTGGAAATTTGGGCTTATTGTCTTCTGCTGTCTTGCGGAGTGCAAAACAAGCACAACTTGGGGATGACACAGCTCCAAACAAATGCACATTCATCCTGTATTCCACAGGTTCTTGCCTCAAGTCACCACCTGGCCACCACAAGAAACGAAGAAAATCTGTATCCTTTGTTGCAACTTTGACCTGATGAAACATTGATTTCACATCAGCCATAAAAGCAATAGGCTCTTGTCGAAACCTCACAAGAACTCCCAAAAGTGAATTTGTCAGATAAGGGCCTTGCAGCAGTTGATCATTAAGCGATGTACCTTTGAAAGCAGCTCCACAGTCAAATACCACTCTTAACGTTCCCTTCTTGGGGTGATAAACACCGTGGTGAGGGATATACCACACTTTACCTTCATCCTGTTTCAACTGATGCAATGGTACTCTTTCAGCATAACCTTGACTGATGACCTCATCCAAGAAAACTTTATATTCTTGATGAAAAGTCTTATTTCTGTCCAATTTCCTCTTCAATCCCATTATTCGCTGTTTAGCCACACAAAGGTTATTTGGCAACATGGGATTTTCCATTTTGAATGGAAGATTCAATTTGTAGTGTCCATCCTGAAGCTCAATTGACCTGTTTACTTTTTCCATAAATGCATGATCTTCTCTTGACATCTCTTTGTTCTCAGAAGCGATCTCATTAAAATCGTGATTATACTGTTTATTGAGCATCTCCTCCAGCTTGCCTAGTGAAATCCTATTAACAGTAACATCCGGACATTCAATTGTGTTCCCATTGTCCTTGCTTCCTTGTAATGGTCCATTCACGACCCATCCCAGTAGGGTTCTAACTGCATAAGGTCCTTCTCCATCACTGTTTTTAACCTCCCAGGGCTCCATTACCTTGGAAGCATTTGCTCCAATTAGCAAATCCACATCAGCAGGAATTTGAGGGATCTTAACACCTTTCAGGTATGGCCATTTATCCAAATCCTCTTCGGTAACCATGTTATCTTTGGACACAGGCATTTTCTCCTGAGTGAAAACTTCCGGAAGACTGTAAAAGATGTCATTATAAAGGCCAGACACTTCCAATCCAGTCAGAATAGAACTACTAACAGACCTTTGATTGCCCATTGTTTTCAAAAAAATATTAGTTTTCTTTCCTTTTAATTTCAAACGGTGCATTAAGTGTTCTGAACAAAATGTGGCAGAACTACCAGGATCCAAGAATGCATATGTTTGAATTACCTTTTGTCCTTTACAGGATTTGACTTGAACTGGTACAATTGATAATGCACATTCTCCATTACCGGCCCCTGTTTGACCACATGCTTGAAGGGCAACAAGCGCACTACTTAGTGATGGACGATTTTGTTCTTGAGTGTATGTTCTCTCCTTCTGTTGAATGTGCAGAATGCTGGGATGCATTTGGCCACATACTGTGCAATTCAAGCGCTTTTCACAATCTCTGCTCATGTGTCCGACACAAAGACAGCCAAAGCAGATACCTTTCTCCTTTAGAAAGTTCAGTTTTTCCTTGTGCATCTTGTTTTGCATTTGTGTACACTGCTCCAATAAGTGATCACGTTTGCAACACAAACATACAACTTGAGATTTTGATCTGAAATCAGACATACAACACTGAATTGACTTGCTGTTAGTAACAACCGTTGTTGCAAAGCTGTTTCTAATTGTATTCCTATGTTGAGGTTTCTGTTGTACAATTTGAGTACTCTGGATATCACCGAAAAGTGGATCAGATGACATTTTAACTTGACGTTCCACAAATGTTACGATATCTCTGAACTTTGCCCTTCGATTGTGCCTTTCCAATAGCTCACAAGCAACAGTTCTCCAGTTCTCCCTTAATTTGTAAGGCAGCTTCGTGATGACTGTTTTCAAATTGCTTGGCATCTCCAGCTCCTCCATGTACTCAATTTCTTCCATTGCATTACAGCATCCACGCAAAAAGAGAGCATAACTCTGCAGTGAACTTACATCCTCGGATTTTACTGAAGGCCATCCAAGTACTTTCTCTATATATGCAGCAGCTATTTTGAACTCATTGCCAAAATGTTCCTTTAACAATGCTTTAGCTTGCACATATCCTCTTTGTGCATCCATGTGCTGACAACTGCGCACAAGTTCCTTAGGTTGACCTTGTGTGTACTGTTCCAGAAAGTACAAACGATCTCAATAATTGTTGGTTTTGTCCTCTATTCCATGTTCAAATGCTCTGATGAAAGCTCTATATTGCAAAGGATTACCATCAAACACATGAATATCTCTTTGAGGCAGTGTGCTGGATTGTTGTTGTTGTACAAGAAGAGCAGTAATCTCATTTTGTTTTTGCATAATACTGCAGATGTTTGAAGTTGATGTTCCATTGCTGTTCGGCATTACATTTGATGTTTGCATTTGTGACACAGAATGAAGATCAGATTGCAGTGCACTGTGAGTTTGCTGAACCACATTCCTTTGGTTTGCTTGCTGGAAACAATTCCTTGGTCTATATTCCTCAACATGAGGGTTAAGAATAACTTCTTTGCCACCCATTGTAGTTCCTTTATCATAATATGCATTCATACCATCAGAAAAGGTTTTACGATGCTGGCCGTCAGAATTGTTTAAAACCGCAATTTTAGCAGTAGCAGCAGCAATATCTGCATCAATATCCATTTGCTCTTGTCTTTGCCTCAGTTGTTCCTGTTGTACCTCCAAGGCATGTTTCTCCTTTAAAGCAGTTGCACGTGCAATTAATGCAGCCTTTTCTGCCTCTGCTATAATTCGTGCTGACGAAGCAGAAGATCTCCCAGTACGCACACTGCTAGAACTTTTCCTACTGGATGGTTTAGTTGACACTCGTGAGGAAATGTTTGAAACGCTATCATTTGGTTCAATGTCATCTTGACAAGCATTGTCATCAACACCAGAACATGAAACTTGACTTTCAGTACTCAACCATTTGTTAACATCATCTTTAAACCCATTATAAATTAACATCTTTCCATTGAACCATGTTTGTTGTCTTTCCTTTTCTTCATTGGGCAAAATAACCATCACAGAATTGTGCATTTCTTTTGCTTCATCACACAGCTTTATGAATTTCTCAAAAGAACATTGCACTTCCTTTTCATACTCTCGGTTACACAAAATCTCTTATGATAACCATCAAGTTGTTTGCTTTATTTAGTTTAGTCTTTCTTGTTTTCTGCAACGTTTCCAATTTTTCCAGTAATGCCCTTGGAGTAAGTTTGATGCCCCGTTTTTCTTTCACCGACTCCATTTCAACTCTCTCAACCGGCACATTAGTCTCTGGTGGTTTACCAGCAGCCATAAAGTCTTCACCACAATTACTCACACTCATTTTCACAGAGTGTTGATTTCATTCAACTTGTCAGTAACTGTAAACTTAAGCAACCAATGCATTGGATTTATGCTATTAAAGGTGTGCACACAAGAGCCATTCATAGGTAGCAGTACACATACCTTGAATTAATTCGCTCGCTTCGTCGCGACTGGTCCTTGATTCATACGTCCAATTATATCCAAATCCACAGCGGAATCCAGTGCTTAGTTCAAAAAAAGTTCCAAAGCGATGCGTGATAATCCACAAAGAAGTAGTTTTTGACAAAATGTAGCGACAATTTGCCATCTTGTCACTAGTAGAGGTGTTTTGTAGGGCTATCTGACGCGTGGTTCCTAATGATTCCAGTTCCAGTCCAATACTGCATTTTATCTTCTTTATTTTTTGCTCAGTTCTGATGCTCAAACATGTTACAATCCATAGTTCTGATGCACCATGACTCTTGATCCTCACCCTTGATCCTCACGGTCAAAAACTG
This sequence comes from Pungitius pungitius, assembly GCF_949316345.1. NCBI lineage: Eukaryota > Metazoa > Chordata > Actinopteri > Perciformes > Gasterosteidae > Pungitius > Pungitius pungitius. The sequence continues at coordinate 3,531,835 of NC_084915.1, forward strand.
TTTGCTTCCCCAACACCCCGATTCCCTTGCCCTCTGATTATCTATATACACACCTTAAACCCAACACCTGGCTTCCCTTGCTCCCTGATTATCTATATACACACCTTAAACCCATACTCCACCCAGTGTTCTCCAGTGGAACTACAACAGTCAAAAAGAGAGCATAATGGCTCTTACAATTATCATTATAGTATGAAGGATTAGGAATAGTTTTAGAACCTGATTCACTCACTACGTTTTAAACATTTTTGTTACTTTCAAAGCTTTTACAGAAGGAGAAAACAGCTAAAACGGACTGTATGAAGAATGCTTTAGCTTACACTATTTCTATCAAGCAAATGACCCTTTTTCTTCATTATCATTATGGTATGAAGGATTTTGTATAGTTTTAGAACCTGATTCACTCAACAACGTTTTGACCATTTTTGTTACTTTCAAAGCTTTTGCAGAAGGAGTAAACAGCTAAAACGGACTGTAAGAGGAATGCTTTAGCTTACACTGTTTCTATCAAGCAAATGACCTTGTTTCATCATTATCATTATGGTATGAAGGATTAGGTCTAGTTTTAGAACCTGATTGACTTAACAACGTTTTGACCATTTTTGTTACTTTCAAAGCTTTTGCATAAGGAGTAAACAGCTAAAACGGACTGTAAGAGGAATGCTTTAGCTTACACTGTTTCTATCAAGCAAATGACCTTGTTTCATCATTATCATTATGGTATGAAGGATTAGGTCTAGTTTTAGAACCTGATTGACTTAACAACGTTTTGACCATTTTTGTTACTTTCAAAGCTTTTGCAGAAGTAGTAAACAGCTAAAACGGACTGTAAGAGGAATGCTTTAGCTTACACTGTTTCTATCAAGCAAATGACCTTGTTTCATCATTATCATTATGGTATGAAGGATTAGGTCTAGTTTTAGAACCTGATTGACTTAACAACGTTTTGACCATTTTTGTTACTTTCAAAGCTTTTGCATAAGGAGTAAACAGCTAAAACGGACTGTATGAAGAATGCTTTAGCTTACACTATTTCTATCAAGCAAATGACCCTTTTTCTTCATTATCATTATGGTATGAAGGATTTTGTATAGTTTTAGAACCTGATTGACTTAACAACGTTTTGACCATTTTTGTTACTTTCAAAGCTTTTGCAGAAGTAGTAAACAGCTAAAACGGACTGTAAGAGGAATGCTTTAGCTTACACTGTTTCTATCAAGCAAATGACCTTGTTTCATCATTATCATTATGGTATGAAGGATTAGGTCTAGTTTTAGAACCTGATTGACTTAACAACGTTTTGACCATTTTTGTTACTTTCAAAGCTTTTGCATAAGGAGTAAACAGCTAAAACGGACTCTAAGAGGAATGCTTTAGCTTACACTGTTTCTATCAAGCAAATGACCTTGTTTCATCATTATCATTATGGTATGAAGGATTAGGTCTAGTTTTAGAACCTGATTGACTTAACAACGTTTTGACCATTTTTGTTACTTTCAAAGCTTTTGCATAAGGAGTAAACAGCTAAAACGGACTCTAAGAGGAATGCTTTAGCTTACACTGTTTCTATCAAGCAAATGACCTTGTTTCATCATTATCATTATGGTATGAAGGATTAGGTCTAGTTTTAGAACCTGATTGACTTAACAACGTTTTGACCATTTTTGTTACTTTCAAAGCTTTTGCATAAGGAGTAAACAGCTAAAACGGACTCTAAGAGGAATGCTTTAGCTTACACTGTTTCTATCAAGCAAATGACCTTGTTTCATCATTATCATTATGGTATGAAGGATTAGGTCTAGTTTTAGAACCTGATTGACTTAACAACGTTTTGACCATTTTTGTTACTTTCAAAGCTTTTGCAGAAGTAGTAAACAGCTAAAACGGACTGTAAGAGGAATGCTTTAGCTTACACTGTTTCTATCAAGCAAATGACCTTGTTTCATCATTATCATTATGGTATGAAGGATTAGGTTTAGTTTCAGAAGCTTATTCACTCAACTACATTTTAAACATTTTTGTTACTTTCAAAGCTTTTGGAGAAGGAGTAACCAGCTAAAACAGACTGTAAAAGGGAATGCTTTAGCGTACACTGTTTCTATCAAGCAAATGACCTTGTTTCATCATTATCATTATGGTATGAAGGATTAGGTCTAGTTTTAGAACCTGATTGACTTAACAACGTTTTGGCCATTTTTGTTACTTTCAAAGCTTTTGCATAAGGAGTAAACAGCTAAAACGGACTGTAAGAGGAATGCTTTAGCTTACACTGTTTCTATCAAGCAAATGACCTTGTTTCATCATTATCATTATGGTATGAAGGATTAGGTCTAGTTTTAGAACCTGATTGACTAAACAACGTTTTGACCATTTTTGTTACTTTCAAAGCTTTTGCAGAAGTAGTAAACAGCTAAAACGGACTCTAAGAGGAATGCTTTAGCTTACACTGTTTCTATCAAGCAAATGCCCTTGTTTCATCATTATCATTATGGTATGAAGGATTAGGTCTAGTTTTAGAACCTGATTGACTTAACAACGTTTTGACCATTTTTGTTACTTTCAAAGCTTTTGCAGAAGTAGTAAACAGCTAAAACGGACTGTAAGAGGAATGCTTTAGCTTACACTTTTTTTATCAAGCAAATGACCTTGTTTCATCATTATCATTATGGTATGAAGGATTAGGTCTAGTCTTAGAACCTGATTGACTTAACAACGTTTTGACCATTATTGTTACTTTCCAAGCTGTTGCAGAAGAAGAAACAACTAAAACGGAATCTAATGAAAAATGCTTTAGCTTACACTGTTTCAATCAAGCAAATGACCTCTTTTCATCATTATCGTATGAAGGATTAGGTATACTTTTAGAACCTGATTCACTCAAAAACGTTTTGATCATTATTGTCAATTTTAAAGCTTTTGCAGAATGAGAAAACAGCTAAAACGGACTATAAGAGGAATGCTTTAGCTTACACTATTTCTATCAAGCAAATGACCCTTTTTCTTCATTATCTTTATGGTATGAAGGATAAGGTCTAGTTTTAGAAGCTGATTGATTTAACAACGTTTTGACCATTTTTGTTACTTTTAAAGCTTTGCAGAGGGAGAAAACAGCTAAAACGGACTGCATGAAGAATGCTTTAGCTAACACTGTTTCTATCAAGCAAATGACGTTGTTTCATCATTATTGTAGCGACGATTTGCCATCTTGTCACTAGTAGAGGTGTTTTGTAGGGCTATCTGACGCGTGGTTCCTAATGATTCCAGTTCCAGTCCAATACTGCATTTTATCTTCTTTATTTTTTGCTCAGTTCTGATGCTCAAACATGTTACAATCCATAGTTCTGATGCACCATGACTCTTGATCCTCACCCTTGATCCTCACGGTCAAAAACTGTTTGCTTCCCCAACACCCCTATTCCCTTGCCCTCTGATTATCTATATACACACCTTAAACCCAACACCTGGCTTCCCTTGCTCCCTGATTATCTATATACACACCTTAAACCCATACTCCACCCAGTGTTCTCCAGTGGAACTACAACAGTCAAAAAGAGAGCATAATGGCTCTTACACTCCGGCCCCTAATTGTACATGACAAGTAGACATTACAATTCAATACAATATTTATACAAAGAGCCATTAAAGTCCAAAGCGACACTGTATAACATTGCATTTAAACAATCTTCCATTTTTAGAACATAAGTCTTTGCAATCAGTCCTTTAATTTTCCAGGTTGTCATACAATAGACAAAGCTTTGTCACAGGTCTCTCAAGTATATTGGTTTTAGTTTGTACTCGCACAGAACGTACAAGTCCATTTTTATCAGGAAAAACTTCCAAGACTCGTCCCATCAACCAGGATCCACGTGGGGCTGTAGAGTCCACAATGACAACAATGTCCCCAGGAACAAAGCTCCTCCTTTCCTTGTTCCATTTCTGTCGCTCTTGAAGCAAAGGCAAGTATTCACTTGTCCATCTTCTCCAGAATAAGTCGCACAGATATTGGACCTGTTTCCATCTCCTCTTGCTGTATAACTCTGATTGGTCAAAGAGTCCAGGTGGTAGAACTGGCTTGCCTTTCATTTGAAGAAGATGATTTGGAGTAAGTGGCTCTAGGTCATTAGGATCATCCGAGAGCTTTGTTATTGGACGATCATTTAGAATGGCTTCAACTTCACATAGCACAGTATGAAATCCTTCATCCTCCAAAGTTTGCTGATGTAAGATGGAACTCAAAATTTTCTTGATCATTCTGATCACACGCTCCCACACTCCTCCATAATGCGAGCCTCCTGGAGGATTGAAACTCCACTGAACACCTTTTTGAAGCATTGCCCTTTGAATCTTGCTTTTATTCCATGAACTGAGCGTTTCTCTTAACTCTCTTTCTGCTCCGATAAAGTTGGTACCATTGTCTGATCTTATATGAACAACTGGTCCTCGTCTGCAAATAAATCTGCGTAGAGAGTTAATGCATGCATCGGTGTCCAAGGAATAGGCGACTTCCAGATGAACGGCTCTACTTGCCATGCAAGTAAAGATGACCCCATAACGTTTCACAATGGAGCGTCCTCTTTTGACCTCTATAGGACCAAAATAATCCACTCCTACGTTCGTAAATGGAGGAAGGTCGGGAATGAGTCTCTCTTTTGGCAAATCTGCCATCTTCTGCTCACCAACCTTAACTCCAAAACGTCTACAATGCCCACAATTAGATATGATCTTCCTAGCAGCTGCATTACCTTTAATGATCCAATATTTTTTCCTCAGCTTGGAAAGCGTATAATTTCTTCCGCTGTGACCTAATTGTTGATGAATATGCCGCAAAATGAGTGTGGCAATATGCTGATCTTTATAAAGAATGATAGGATGCTTCCTTTCCTCAGGCATAGCAGCATTCCTCAGTCGTCCTCCAACTCTTAATAGACCATCTTGAAGGACAGGATCCAACTTATACAATTTGCTGTCTCGTTTTACCTTTAAAACAGATGAAGATGACAGAGCAGATGAAGATGACAGAGCAGCAATTTCCTTTCCAAACTGTTGCTGTTGACTAAATGCAACAATAGCGATTTCAGCTTCAGTCAGGTCCTCCAAAGTTAGGTTCTGTGTAATCGTTGAGAATGTTAGCTTTTGAAGCTCATTCTCTATCTTCTTGGAGGATGGCAATACACCCTTAGAATCTACAGAGGTTTTGATTTCTTTTCGCCTTTGACTCCGTTGCCTAAGAACTTTCTTTAACTTCAAAAACCAAGCAACAGCAACTTTCAGCTTTATCCAGTCTGAGAAGTGTGTAATCAGTCTATGAGTGGCATTTGTTGCACCCAACACTTCATTTACACCAGTGGTGTTTACACTCATGTTCCTCTTTACCTCAGGATCATTGACCTTAAGAGTAGAATCAACTATTTGTACTGGCCACTCTTCCTGTGGTTTCCGCAGATAATCTGGTCCACTGATCCATTCTTCACTTGATAACAGCTGGTCTGCTTTCATACCTCTTGAACAACGGTCTGCAGGATTTTGAGATGTAGATATGTATCTCCATTGCAACGGTCTTGTGACTTCTCTTATAAAAGAGATCCTGTTGGCCACAAAGGTCAAGAAGCGTTTGTCCTCATTTTTTATGTATTTTATCACAGATGTACTATCTGTCCAAAATACTGATGCCACCAATGGAAACTGTATCTCTGCCCTCAACATTTTGTCCACTCGAGCAGCAAGTACAGCAGCTGTCAATTCAAGACGTGGAATTGTTACATGCTTCAATGGTGCTACTCTTGCTTTGCCAAGTAGGAAACTAACATGGACGTCCTTGTTTGTCTCCATCCTAAGATATGTTACAGTACCATATCCAAGTGTGCTTGCATCAGAAAAATTATGCAACTGAATGTTGGTAAGTTGGTCCAATCCTGTGGGCTTTAAGCATCTATCCACCTTAAAGTTTGCAATCCTCTCAAGTTCTTTTAACCACAAAGACCATTGTCTTTGAAGATTTGAGGGTAACGGATCATCCCATCCACATCTTGTCCTGCACAGTTCTTGCAGAAGACATTTTGCTGTAAGAGTGAATGGTGCCAAGAATCCTAAAGGATCATATATAGAGCATACAATTGACAAAATCCCACGTCTGGTGCAAGGATGGTCTTTGATGGTCATTTTAAACTTGAAAGTGTCCGATTCAACACACCACAACAAACCAAGAGCTCTTTCCATTGGTAGTTGATCCTTGTCCAGATCCATAATTTTTATGCCATCTGCTCTGTGTTCTTCAGGTACAGTTTGCAACACAGCACGGCTATTACTGACCCATTTGGTCAATTGGAAACCTCCGGTTAAACAAACTGCTGTGAGATCTTTGATCATCAAAATGGCCTCTTCCTCTGAATCTACACTTTTCAGACAATCATCCATGTAGAAGTTGGCATAAATTGTGTCAATGACCCTTTCTGGAAATTTGGGCTTATTGTCTTCTGCTGTCTTGCGGAGTGCAAAACAAGCACAACTTGGGGATGACACAGCTCCAAACAAATGCACATTCATCCTGTATTCCACAGGTTCTTGCCTCAAGTCACCACCTGGCCACCACAAGAAACGAAGAAAATCTGTATCCTTTGTTGCAACTTTGACCTGATGAAACATTGATTTCACATCAGCCATAAAAGCAATAGGCTCTTGTCGAAACCTCACAAGAACTCCCAAAAGTGAATTTGTCAGATAAGGGCCTTGCAGCAGTTGATCATTAAGCGATGTACCTTTGAAAGCAGCTCCACAGTCAAATACCACTCTTAACGTTCCCTTCTTGGGGTGATAAACACCGTGGTGAGGGATATACCACACTTTACCTTCATCCTGTTTCAACTGATGCAATGGTACTCTTTCAGCATAACCTTGACTGATGACCTCATCCAAGAAAACTTTATATTCTTGATGAAAAGTCTTATTTCTGTCCAATTTCCTCTTCAATCCCATTATTCGCTGTTTAGCCACACAAAGGTTATTTGGCAACATGGGATTTTCCATTTTGAATGGAAGATTCAATTTGTAGTGTCCATCCTGAAGCTCAATTGACCTGTTTACTTTTTCCATAAATGCATGATCTTCTCTTGACATCTCTTTGTTCTCAGAAGCGATCTCATTAAAATCGTGATTATACTGTTTATTGAGCATCTCCTCCAGCTTGCCTAGTGAAATCCTATTAACAGTAACATCCGGACATTCAATTGTGTTCCCATTGTCCTTGCTTCCTTGTAATGGTCCATTCACGACCCATCCCAGTAGGGTTCTAACTGCATAAGGTCCTTCTCCATCACTGTTTTTAACCTCCCAGGGCTCCATTACCTTGGAAGCATTTGCTCCAATTAGCAAATCCACATCAGCAGGAATTTGAGGGATCTTAACACCTTTCAGGTATGGCCATTTATCCAAATCCTCTTCGGTAACCATGTTATCTTTGGACACAGGCATTTTCTCCTGAGTGAAAACTTCCGGAAGACTGTAAAAGATGTCATTATAAAGGCCAGACACTTCCAATCCAGTCAGAATAGAACTACTAACAGACCTTTGATTGCCCATTGTTTTCAAAAAAATATTAGTTTTCTTTCCTTTTAATTTCAAACGGTGCATTAAGTGTTCTGAACAAAATGTGGCAGAACTACCAGGATCCAAGAATGCATATGTTTGAATTACCTTTTGTCCTTTACAGGATTTGACTTGAACTGGTACAATTGATAATGCACATTCTCCATTACCGGCCCCTGTTTGACCACATGCTTGAAGGGCAACAAGCGCACTACTTAGTGATGGACGATTTTGTTCTTGAGTGTATGTTCTCTCCTTCTGTTGAATGTGCAGAATGCTGGGATGCATTTGGCCACATACTGTGCAATTCAAGCGCTTTTCACAATCTCTGCTCATGTGTCCGACACAAAGACAGCCAAAGCAGATACCTTTCTCCTTTAGAAAGTTCAGTTTTTCCTTGTGCATCTTGTTTTGCATTTGTGTACACTGCTCCAATAAGTGATCACGTTTGCAACACAAACATACAACTTGAGATTTTGATCTGAAATCAGACATACAACACTGAATTGACTTGCTGTTAGTAACAACCGTTGTTGCAAAGCTGTTTCTAATTGTATTCCTATGTTGAGGTTTCTGTTGTACAATTTGAGTACTCTGGATATCACCGAAAAGTGGATCAGATGACATTTTAACTTGACGTTCCACAAATGTTACGATATCTCTGAACTTTGCCCTTCGATTGTGCCTTTCCAATAGCTCACAAGCAACAGTTCTCCAGTTCTCCCTTAATTTGTAAGGCAGCTTCGTGATGACTGTTTTCAAATTGCTTGGCATCTCCAGCTCCTCCATGTACTCAATTTCTTCCATTGCATTACAGCATCCACGCAAAAAGAGAGCATAACTCTGCAGTGAACTTACATCCTCGGATTTTACTGAAGGCCATCCAAGTACTTTCTCTATATATGCAGCAGCTATTTTGAACTCATTGCCAAAATGTTCCTTTAACAATGCTTTAGCTTGCACATATCCTCTTTGTGCATCCATGTGCTGACAACTGCGCACAAGTTCCTTAGGTTGACCTTGTGTGTACTGTTCCAGAAAGTACAAACGATCTCAATAATTGTTGGTTTTGTCCTCTATTCCATGTTCAAATGCTCTGATGAAAGCTCTATATTGCAAAGGATTACCATCAAACACATGAATATCTCTTTGAGGCAGTGTGCTGGATTGTTGTTGTTGTACAAGAAGAGCAGTAATCTCATTTTGTTTTTGCATAATACTGCAGATGTTTGAAGTTGATGTTCCATTGCTGTTCGGCATTACATTTGATGTTTGCATTTGTGACACAGAATGAAGATCAGATTGCAGTGCACTGTGAGTTTGCTGAACCACATTCCTTTGGTTTGCTTGCTGGAAACAATTCCTTGGTCTATATTCCTCAACATGAGGGTTAAGAATAACTTCTTTGCCACCCATTGTAGTTCCTTTATCATAATATGCATTCATACCATCAGAAAAGGTTTTACGATGCTGGCCGTCAGAATTGTTTAAAACCGCAATTTTAGCAGTAGCAGCAGCAATATCTGCATCAATATCCATTTGCTCTTGTCTTTGCCTCAGTTGTTCCTGTTGTACCTCCAAGGCATGTTTCTCCTTTAAAGCAGTTGCACGTGCAATTAATGCAGCCTTTTCTGCCTCTGCTATAATTCGTGCTGACGAAGCAGAAGATCTCCCAGTACGCACACTGCTAGAACTTTTCCTACTGGATGGTTTAGTTGACACTCGTGAGGAAATGTTTGAAACGCTATCATTTGGTTCAATGTCATCTTGACAAGCATTGTCATCAACACCAGAACATGAAACTTGACTTTCAGTACTCAACCATTTGTTAACATCATCTTTAAACCCATTATAAATTAACATCTTTCCATTGAACCATGTTTGTTGTCTTTCCTTTTCTTCATTGGGCAAAATAACCATCACAGAATTGTGCATTTCTTTTGCTTCATCACACAGCTTTATGAATTTCTCAAAAGAACATTGCACTTCCTTTTCATACTCTCGGTTACACAAAATCTCTTATGATAACCATCAAGTTGTTTGCTTTATTTAGTTTAGTCTTTCTTGTTTTCTGCAACGTTTCCAATTTTTCCAGTAATGCCCTTGGAGTAAGTTTGATGCCCCGTTTTTCTTTCACCGACTCCATTTCAACTCTCTCAACCGGCACATTAGTCTCTGGTGGTTTACCAGCAGCCATAAAGTCTTCACCACAATTACTCACACTCATTTTCACAGAGTGTTGATTTCATTCAACTTGTCAGTAACTGTAAACTTAAGCAACCAATGCATTGGATTTATGCTATTAAAGGTGTGCACACAAGAGCCATTCATAGGTAGCAGTACACATACCTTGAATTAATTCGCTCGCTTCGTCGCGACTGGTCCTTGATTCATACGTCCAATTATATCCAAATCCACAGCGGAATCCAGTGCTTAGTTCAAAAAAAGTTCCAAAGCGATGCGTGATAATCCACAAAGAAGTAGTTTTTGACAAAATGTAGCGACAATTTGCCATCTTGTCACTAGTAGAGGTGTTTTGTAGGGCTATCTGACGCGTGGTTCCTAATGATTCCAGTTCCAGTCCAATACTGCATTTTATCTTCTTTATTTTTTGCTCAGTTCTGATGCTCAAACATGTTACAATCCATAGTTCTGATGCACCATGACTCTTGATCCTCACCCTTGATCCTCACGGTCAAAAACTGTTTGCTTCCCCAACACCCCGATTCCCTTGCCCTCTGATTATCTATATACACACCTTAAACCCAACACCTGGCTTCCCTTGCTCCCTGATTATCTATATACACACCTTAAACCCATACTCCACCCAGTGTTCTCCAGTGGAACTACAACAGTCAAAAAGAGAGCATAATGGCTCTTACAATTATCATTATAGTATGAAGGATTAGGAATAGTTTTAGAACCTGATTCACTCACTACGTTTTAAACATTTTTGTTACTTTCAAAGCTTTTACAGAAGGAGAAAACAGCTAAAACGGACTGTATGAAGAATGCTTTAGCTTACACTATTTCTATCAAGCAAATGACCCTTTTTCTTCATTATCATTATGGTATGAAGGATTTTGTATAGTTTTAGAACCTGATTCACTCAACAACGTTTTGACCATTTTTGTTACTTTCAAAGCTTTTGCAGAAGGAGTAAACAGCTAAAACGGACTGTAAGAGGAATGCTTTAGCTTACACTGTTTCTATCAAGCAAATGACCTTGTTTCATCATTATCATTATGGTATGAAGGATTAGGTCTAGTTTTAGAACCTGATTGACTTAACAACGTTTTGACCATTTTTGTTACTTTCAAAGCTTTTGCATAAGGAGTAAACAGCTAAAACGGACTGTAAGAGGAATGCTTTAGCTTACACTGTTTCTATCAAGCAAATGACCTTGTTTCATCATTATCATTATGGTATGAAGGATTAGGTCTAGTTTTAGAACCTGATTGACTTAACAACGTTTTGACCATTTTTGTTACTTTCAAAGCTTTTGCAGAAGTAGTAAACAGCTAAAACGGACTGTAAGAGGAATGCTTTAGCTTACACTGTTTCTATCAAGCAAATGACCTTGTTTCATCATTATCATTATGGTATGAAGGATTAGGTCTAGTTTTAGAACCTGATTGACTTAACAACATTTTGACCATTTTTGTTACTTTCAAAGCTTTTGCATAAGGAGTAAACAGCTAAAACGGACTCTAAGAGGAATGCTTTAGCTTACACTGTTTCTATCAAGCAAATGACCTTGTTTCATCATTATCATTATGGTATGAAGGATTAGGTCTAGTTTTAGAACCTGATTGACTTAACAACGTTTTGACCATTTTTGTTACTTTCAAAGCTTTTGCAGAAGGAGTAAACAGCTAAAACAGACTCTAAGAGGAATGCTTTAGCTTACACTGTTTCTATCAAGCAAATGACCTTGTTTCATCATTATCATTATGGTATGAAGGATTAGGTCTAGTTTTAGAACCTGATTGACTTAACAACGTTTTGACCATTTTTGTTACTTTCAAAGCTTTTGCATAAGGAGTAAACAGCTAAAACAGACTCTAAGAGGAATGCTTTAGCTTACACTGTTTCTATCAAGCAAATGACCTTGTTTCATCATTATCATTATGGTATGAAGGATTAGGTCTAGTTTTAGAACCTGATTGACTTAACAACGTTTTGACCATTTTTGTTACTTTCAAAGCTTTTGCAGAAGTAGTAAACAGCTAAAACGGACTGTAAGAGGAATGCTTTAGCGTACACTGTTTCTATCAAGCAAATGACCCTTTTTCTTCATTATCATTATGGTATGAAGGATTAGGTCTAGTTTTAGAACCTGATTGACTTAACAACGTTTTGACCATTTTTGTTACTTTCAAAGCTTTTGCAGAAGTAGTAAACAGCTAAAACGGACTGTAAGAGGAATGCTTTAGCTTACACTGTTTCTATCAAGCAAATGACCTTGTTTCATCATTATCATTATGGTATGAAGGATTAGGTCTAGTTTTAGAACCTGATTGACTTAACAACGTTTTGACCATTTTTGTTACTTTCAAAGCTTTTGCATAAGGAGTAAACAGCTAAAACGGACTCTAAGAGGAATGCTTTAGCTTACACTGTTTCTATCAAGCAAATGACCTTGTTTCATCATTATCATTATGGTATGAAGGATTAGGTCTAGTTTTAGAACCTGATTGACTTAACAACGTTTTGACCATTTTTGTTACTTTCAAAGCTTTTGCATAAGGAGTAAACAGCTAAAACGGACTCTAAGAGGAATGCTTTAGCTTACACTGTTTCTATCAAGCAAATGACCTTGTTTCATCATTATCATTATGGTATGAAGGATTAGGTCTAGTTTTAGAACCTGATTGACTTAACAACGTTTTGACCATTTTTGTTACTTTCAAAGCTTTTGCATAAGGAGTAAACAGCTAAAACGGACTCTAAGAGGAATGCTTTAGCTTACACTGTTTCTATCAAGCAAATGACCTTGTTTCATCATTATCATTATGGTATGAAGGATTAGGTCTAGTTTTAGAACCTGATTGACTTAACAACGTTTTGACCATTTTTGTTACTTTCAAAGCTTTTGCATAAGGAGTAAACAGCTAAAACAGACTCTAAGAGGAATGCTTTAGCTTACACTGTTTCTATCAAGCAAATGACCTTGTTTCATCATTATCATTATGGTATGAAGGATTAGGTCTAGTTTTAGAACCTGATTGACTTAACAACGTTTTGACCATTTTTGTTACTTTCAAAGCTTTTGCAGAAGTAGTAAACAGCTAAAACGGACTGTAAGAGGAATGCTTTAGCGTACACTGTTTCTATCAAGCAAATGACCCTTTTTCTTCATTATCATTATGGTATGAAGGATTAGGTCTAGTTTTAGAACCTGATTGACTTAACAACGTTTTGACCATTTTTGTTACTTTCAAAGCTTTTGCAGAAGTAGTAAACAGCTAAAACGGACTGTAAGAGGAATGCTTTAGCTTACACTGTTTCTATCAAGCAAATGACCTTGTTTCATCATTATCATTATGGTATGAAGGATTAGGTCTAGTTTTAGAACCTGATTGACTTAACAACGTTTTGACCATTTTTGTTACTTTCAAAGCTTTTGCATAAGGAGTAAACAGCTAAAACGGACTCTAAGAGGAATGCTTTAGCTTACACTGTTTCTATCAAGCAAATGACCTTGTTTCATCATTATCATTATGGTATGAAGGATTAGGTCTAGTTTTAGAACCTGATTGACTTAACAACGTTTTGACCATTTTTGTTACTTTCAAAGCTTTTGCATAAGGAGTAAACAGCTAAAACGGACTGTAAGAGGAATGCTTTAGCTTACACTGTTTCTATCAAGCAAATGACCTTGTTTCATCATTATCATTATGGTATGAAGGATTAGGTCTAGTTTTAGAACCTGATTGACTTAACAACGTTTTGACCATTTTTGTTACTTTCAAAGCTTTTGCAGAAGTAGTAAACAGCTAAAACGGACTGTAAGAGGAATGCTTTAGCTTACACTGTTTCTATCAAGCAAATGACCTTGTTTCATCATTATCATTATGGTATGAAGGATTAGGTCTAGTTTTAGAACCTGATTGACTTAACAACGTTTTGACCATTTTTGTTACTTTCAAAGCTTTTGCAGAAGGAGTAACCAGCTAAAACAGACTGTAAAAGGGAATGCTTTAGCGTACACTGTTTCTATCAAGCAAATGACCTTGTTTCATCATTATCATTATGGTATGAAGGATTAGGTCTAGTTTTAGAACCTGATTGACTTAACAACGTTTTGACCATTTTTGTTACTTTCAAAGCTTTTGCATAAGGAGTAAACAGCTAAAACGGACTGTAAGAGGAATGCTTTAGCTTACACTGTTTCTATCAAGCAAATGACCTTGTTTCATCATTATCATTATGGTATGAAGGATTAGGTCTAGTTTTAGAACCTGATTGACTTAACAACGTTTTGACCATTTTTGTTACTTTCAAAGCTTTTGCATAAGGAGTAAACAGCTAAAACGGACTCTAAGAGGAATGCTTTAGCTTACACTGTTTCAATCAAGCAAATGACCTCTTTTCATCATTATCGTATGAAGGATTAGGTATACTTTTAGAACCTGATTCACTCAAAAACGTTTTGATCATTATTGTCAATTTTAAAGCTTTTGCAGAATGAGAAAACAGCTAAAACGGACTATAAGAGGAATGCTTTAGCTTACACTATTTCTATCAAGCAAATGACCCTTTTTCTTCATTATCTTTATGGTATGAAGGATTAGGTCTAGTTTTAGAACCTGATTGACTTAACAACGTTTTGACCATTTTTGTTACTTTCAAAGCTTTTGCATAAGGAGTAAACAGCTAAAACGGACTGTAAGAGGAATGCTTTAGCTTACACTGTTTCTATCAAGCAAATGACCTTGTTTCATCATTATCATTATGGTATGAAGGATTAGGTCTAGTTTTAGAACCTGATTGACTTAACAACGTTTTGACCATTTTTGTTACTTTCAAAGCTTTTGCAGAAGTAGTAAACAGCTAAAACGGACTGTAAGAGGAATGCTTTAGCTTACACTGTTTCTATCAAGCAAATGACCTTGTTTCATCATTATCATTATGGTATGAAGGATTAGGTCTAGTTTTAGAACCTGATTGACTTAACAACGTTTTGACCATTTTTGTTACTTTCAAAGCTTTTGCATAAGGAGTAAACAGCTAAAACGGACTCTAAGAGGAATGCTTTAGCTTACACTGTTTCTATCAAGCAAATGACCTTGTTTCATCATTATCATTATGGTATGAAGGATTAGGTCTAGTTTTAGAACCTGATTGACTTAACAACGTTTTGACCATTTTTGTTACTTTCAAAGCTTTTGCAGAAGTAGTAAACAGCTAAAACGGACTGTAAGAGGAATGCTTTAGCTTACACTGTTTCTATCAAGCAAATGACCTTGTTTCATCATTATCATTATGGTATGAAGGATTAGGTCTAGTTTTAGAACCTGATTGACTTAACAACGTTTTGACCATTTTTGTTACTTTCAAAGCTTTTGCAGAAGGAGTAACCAGCTAAAACAGACTGTAAAAGGGAATGCTTTAGCGTACACTGTTTCTATCAAGCAAATGACCTTGTTTCATCATTATCATTATGGTATGAAGGATTAGGTCTAGTTTTAGAACCTGATTGACTTAACAATGTTTTGACCATTTTTGTTACTTTCAAAGCTTTTGCATAAGGAGTAAACAGCTAAAACGGACTGTAAGAGGAATGCTTTAGCTTACACTGTTTCTATCAAGCAAATGACCTTGTTTCATCATTATCATTATGGTATGAAGGATTAGGTCTAGTTTTAGAACCTGATTGACTTAACAACGTTTTGACCATTTTTGTTACTTTCAAAGCTTTTGCAGAAGTAGTAAACAGCTAAAACGGACTGTAAGAGGAATGCTTTAGCTTACACTGTTTCTATCAAGCAAATGACCTTGTTTCATCATTATCATTATGGTATGAAGGATTAGGTCTAGTTTTAGAACCTGATTGACTTAACAACGTTTTGACCATTTTTGTTACTTTCAAAGCTTTTGCAGAAGGAGTAAACAGCTAAAACAGACTCTAAGAGGAATGCTTTAGCTTACACTGTTTCTATCAAGCAAATGACCTTGTTTCATCATTATCATTATGGTATGAAGGATTAGGTCTAGTTTTAGAACCTGATTGACTTAACAACGTTTTGACCATTTTTGTTACTTTCAAAGCTTTTGCATAAGGAGTAAACAGCTAAAACAGACTCTAAGAGGAATGCTTTAGCTTACACTGTTTCTATCAAGCAAATGACCTTGTTTCATCATTATCATTATGGTATGAAGGATTAGGTCTAGTTTTAGAACCTGATTGACTTAACAACGTTTTGACCATTTTTGTTACTTTCAAAGCTTTTGCAGAAGTAGTAAACAGCTAAAACGGACTGTAAGAGGAATGCTTTAGCGTACACTGTTTCTATCAAGCAAATGACCCTTTTTCTTCATTATCATTATGGTATGAAGGATTAGGTTTAGTTTCAGAAGCTTATTCACTCAACTACATTTTAAACATTTTTGTTACTTTTAAAGGTTTTGCAGAAGGAGTAACCAGCTAAAACAGACTGTAAAAGGGAATGCTTTAGCGTACTGTTTCTATCAAGCAAATGACCTTGTTTCATCATTATCATTATGGTATGAAGGATTAGGTCTAGTTTTAGAACCTGATTGACTTAACAACGTTTTGACCATTTTTCTTACTTTCAAAGCTTTTGCATAAGGAGTAAACAGCTAAAACGGACTCTAAGAGGAATGCTTTAGCTTACACTGTTTCTATCAAGCAAATGACCTTGTTTCATCATTATCATTATGGTATGAAGGATTAGGTCTAGTTTTAGAACCTGATTGACTTAACAACGTTTTGACCATTTTTCTTACTTTCAAAGCTTTTGCATAAGGAGTAAACAGCTAAAACGGACTCTAAGAGGAATGCTTTTGCTTACACTGTTTCTATCAAGCAAATGACCTTGTTTCATCATTATCATTATGGTATGAAGGATTAGGTCTAGTTTTAGAACCTGATTGACTTAACAACGTTTTGACCATTTTTGTTACTTTCAAAGCTTTTGCAGAAGGAGTAACCAGCTAAAACAGACTGTAAAAGGGAATGCTTTAGCGTACACTGTTTCTATCAAGCAAATGACCTTGTTTCATCATTATCATTATGGTATGAAGGATTAGGTCTAGTTTTAGAACCTGATTGACTTAACAACGTTTTGACCATTTTTGTTACTTTCAAAGCTTTTGCATAAGGAGTAAACAGCTAAAACGGACTCTAAGAGGAATGCTTTAGCTTACACTGTTTCTATCAAGCAAATGACCTTGTTTCATCATTATCATTATGGTATGAAGGATTAGGTCTAGTTTTAGAACCTGATTGACTTAACAACGTTTTGACCATTTTTGTTACTTTCAAAGCTTTTGCAGAAGTAGTAAACAGCTAAAACGGACTGTAAGAGGAATGCTTTAGCTTACACTGTTTCTATCAAGCAAATGACCTTGTTTCATCATTATCATTATGGTATGAAGGATTAGGTCTAGTTTTAGAACCTGATTGACTTAACAACGTTTTGACCATTTTTGTTACTTTCAAAGCTTTTGCATAAGGAGTAAACAGCTAAAACGGACTCTAAGAGGAATGCTTTAGCTTACACTGTTTCTATCAAGCAAATGACCTTGTTTCATCATTATCATTATGGTATGAAGGATTAGGTCTAGTTTTAGAACCTGATTGACTTAACAACGTTTTGACCATTTTTGTTACTTTCAAAGCTTTTGCATAAGGAGTAAACAGCTAAAACGGACTCTAAGAGGAATGCTTTAGCTTACACTGTTTCTATCAAGCAAATGACCTTGTTTCATCATTATCATTATGGTATGAAGGATTAGGTCTAGTTTTAGAACCTGATTGACTTAACAACGTTTTGACCATTTTTGTTACTTTCAAAGCTTTTGCAGAAGTAGTAAACAGCTAAAACGGACTGTAAGAGGAATGCTTTAGCTTACACTGTTTCTATCAAGCAAATGACCTTGTTTCATCATTATCATTATGGTATGAAGGATTAGGTCTAGTTTTAGAACCTGATTGACTTAACAACGTTTTGACCATTTTTGTTACTTTCAAAGCTTTTGCAGAAGGAGTAACCAGCTAAAACAGACTGTAAAAGGGAATGCTTTAGCGTACACTGTTTCTATCAAGCAAATGACCTTGTTTCATCATTATCATTATGGTATGAAGGATTAGGTCTAGTTTTAGAACCTGATTGACTTAACAACGTTTTGACCATTTTTGTTACTTTCAAAGCTTTTGCATAAGGAGTAAACAGCTAAAACGGACTGTAAGAGGAATGCTTTAGCTTACACTGTTTCTATCAAGCAAATGACCTTGTTTCATCATTATCATTATGGTATGAAGGATTAGGTCTAGTTTTAGAACCTGATTGACTTAACAACGTTTTGACCATTTTTGTTACTTTCAAAGCTTTTGCATAAGGAGTAAACAGCTAAAACGGACTCTAAGAGGAATGCTTTAGCTTACACTGTTTCTATCAAGCAAATGACCTTGTTTCATCATTATCATTATGGTATGAAGGATTAGGTCTAGTTTTAGAACCTGATTGACTTAACAACGTTTTGACCATTTTTGTTACTTTCAAAGCTTTTGCAGAAGGAGTAACCAGCTAAAACAGACTGTAAAAGGGAATGCTTTAGCGTACACTGTTTCTATCAAGCAAATGACCTTGTTTCATCATTATCATTATGGTATGAAGGATTAGGTCTAGTTTTAGAACCTGATTGACTTAACAACGTTTTGACCATTTTTGTTACTTTCAAAGCTTTTGCATAAGGAGTAAACAGCTAAAACGGACTGTAAGAGGAATGCTTTAGCTTACACTGTTTCTATCAAGCAAATGACCTTGTTTCATCATTATCATTATGGTATGAAGGATTAGGTCTAGTTTTAGAACCTGATTGACTTAACAACGTTTTGACCATTTTTGTTACTTTCAAAGCTTTTGCATAAGGAGTAAACAGCTAAAACGGACTCTAAGAGGAATGCTTTAGCTTACACTGTTTCTATCAAGCAAATGACCTTGTTTCATCATTATCATTATGGTATGAAGGATTAGGTCTAGTTTTAGAACCTGATTGACTTAACAACGTTTTGACCATTTTTGTTACTTTCAAAGCTTTTGCAGAAGGAGTAACCAGCTAAAACAGACTGTAAAAGGGAATGCTTTAGCGTACACTGTTTCTATCAAGCAAATGACCTTGTTTCATCATTATCATTATGGTATGAAGGATTAGGTCTAGTTTTAGAACCTGATTGACTTAACAACGTTTTGACCATTTTTGTTACTTTCAAAGCTTTTGCATAAGGAGTAAACAGCTAAAACGGACTGTAAGTGTCACGACGCAGGGTCCGAGGGCAAGGAGGGAGGACTCAAATGCGGAGTTGAAAAATAAAAGACTTTAATTGTCAAAAACTCAAAATCAAAATCGCTCCAACCAAAAAAGGGAGGAAGGAGGAGAAAACAAAACAGACAAAAATAGGGACCTGGACTTGAAGACTTGAAAACACTAAACAGACTTGACTTGACTTACTTGACACATGAACGCTGACATGTAATGACGCCACACCAGACAAGGGACTCACAGGGCTTAAATACACAAGGGAGGTGCAGGTGATTGAACACAGGTGGAAACGATCAGGCACGACAGACAATCACAAGGGAAGACAGGACAAGGCAGGAAGTGAAGTTACCCAGGAACACCAGAGACATGAAAACTACAAAATAAGACAGAGCAGACCCAAACCGTGACAGAACCCCCCCCTCAAGGACCGAATTCCAGACGGTCCTAAAGGGGGGCAGAACCATGAAAATCAGACAAGGGGCGGGAGGGTGGGGACCCGACAGCTATGGTCCGGCGGCCTGCCGGGGCGGCGGCCGGGCGTGGGGTGCTCTGGGGGTCTGCCGGGTCGGCGGCCGGGCCTCAGGGTCTCGGGGGGTCTGCCGGGTCGGCGGCCGGGCCTCAGGGTCTCGGGGGGTCTGCCGGGTCGGCGGCCGGGCCTCAGGGTCTCGGGGGGTCTGCCGGGTCGGCGGCCGGGCCTCAGGGTCTCGGGGGGTCTGCCGGGTCGGCGGCCGGGCCTCAGGGTCTCGGGGGGTCTGCCGGGTCGGCGGCCGGGCCTCAGGGTCTCGGGGGCGCCGAGCTGTGCGGCTCCGGCGTCGCCGTGGCGTGGGGCGCCGAGCTGTGCGGCTCCGGCGTCGCCGTGGCGTGGGGCGCAGAGCTGTGCGGCTCCGGCGTCGCCGTGGCGTGGGGCGCAGAGCTGTGCGGCTCCGGCGTCGCCGTGGCGTGGGGCGCAGAGCTGTGCGGCTCCGGCGTCGCCGTGGCGTGGGGCGCCGAGCTGTGCGGCTCCGTGACCCCTGACCCCACCCCCCCTTCAAGGACCGACTTCCAGGCGGTCCCAAGAGGGTGGGAGGGAGGGGTCATGGTCGGGGGCCGTGGGGACGGGGCTGGAGGGGTCATGGTCGGGGGCCGTGGGGACGGGCCTGGAGGGGTCATGGTCGGGGGCCGTGGGGACGGGGCTGGAGGGGTCATGGTCGGGGGCCGTGGGGACGGGGCTGGAGGGGTCATGGTCGGGGGCCGTGGGGACGGGGCTGGAGGGGTCATGGTCGGGGGCCGTGGGGACGGGGCTGGAGACTGGAGTCTGGGGGCCGGAACGGGCGGAGACTGGAGTCTGGGGGCCGGAACGGGCGGAGACTGGAGTCTGGGGGCCGGAACGGGCGGAGACTGGAGTCTGGGGGCCGGAACGGGCGGAGACTGGAGTCTGGGGGCCGGAACGGGCGGAGACTGGAGTCTGGGGGCCGGAACGGGCGGAGACTGGAGTCTTGGGGCCGGAACGGGCGGAGACTGGAGTCTTGGGGCCGGAACGGGCGGAGACTGGAGTCTTGGGGCCGGAACGGGCGGAGACTGGAGTCTTGGGGCCGGAACGGGCGGAGACTGGAGTCTTGGGGCCGGAACGGGCGGAGACTGGAGTCTTGGGGCCGGAACGGGCGGAGACAGGAGTCTTGGGGCCGGAACGGGCGGAGACTGGAGTCTTGGGGCCGGAACGGGCGGAGACTGGAGTCTTGGGGCCGGAACGGGCGGAGACTGGAGTCTTGGGGCCGGAACGGGCGGAGACTGGAGTCTTGGGGCCGGAACGGGCGGAGACTGGAGTCTTGGGGCCGGAACGGGCGGAGACTGGAGTCTTGGGGCCGGAACGGGCGGAGACTGGAGTCTTGGGGCCGGAACGGGCGGAGACTGGAGTCTTGGGGCCGGAACGGGAGGAGGCGAGGCTCTGGGGGCCGGAACGGGCGGGGGTCTTGGGGCTGGGGGCGTGGGTCTTGGAGCTGGGGGCGTGGGTCTTGGAGCTGGGGGCGTGGGTCTTGGAGCTGGGGGCGTGGGTCTTGGAGCTGGGGGCGTGGGTCTTGGAGCTGGGGGCGTGGGTCTTGGGGCCGGTTCGGGCGGAGACGGGCGTGGTTGGCGCCGTCGCTGCCGCCGAATGCGGAGGTCCAGGGCGTGGGGGTCGTACCTGGCCTGGAGGCGGGCGGCCAGCTCCAGCACCTGTTTCCAGCGTGCGCTGAGGACTGGGGGCTGGACGCTGGCCTCCATCGGCGAGGCCCAACCTGGGTCTGGAGAGCGGCGAGGGCGGTGACCGGGGCGCTGCCTGGAGCCTGCTTCCGAGCCGGGGTTAGCGTTGCGCCGGGCAGCCAGCTGCGTGCCGTGTGGGTCCCCAAACGCCAGGCGAGTTCCCAAAAACGGGTTTCTCGGGTCCAACCCTGCTGAGTCTTTAGGTGGTGGCGTCATTCTGTCACGACGCAGGGTCCGAGGGCAAGGAGGGAGGACTCAAATGCGGAGTTGAAAAATAAAAGACTTTAATTGTCAAAAACTCAAAATCAAAATCGCTCCAACCAAAAAAGGGAGGAAGGAGGAGAAAACAAAACAGACAAAAATAGGGACCTGGACTTGAAGACTTGAAAACACTAAACAGACTTGACTTGACTTACTTGACACATGAACGCTGACATGTAATGACGCCACACCAGACAAGGGACTCACAGGGCTTAAATACACAAGGGAGGTGCAGGTGATTGAACACAGGTGGAAACGATCAGGCACGACAGACAATCACAAGGGAAGACAGGACAAGGCAGGAAGTGAAGTTACCCAGGAACACCAGAGACATGAAAACTACAAAATAAGACAGAGCAGACCCAAACCGTGACAGAACCCCCCCCTCAAGGACCGAATTCCAGACGGTCCTAAAGGGGGGCAGAACCATGAAAATCAGACAAGGGGCGGGAGGGTGGGGACCCGACAGCTATGGTCCGGCGGCCTGCCGGGGCGGCGGCCGGGCGTGGGGTGCTCTGGGGGTCTGCCGGGTCGGCGGCCGGGCCTCAGGGTCTCGGGGGGTCTGCCGGGTCGGCGGCCGGGCCTCAGGGTCTCGGGGGGTCTGCCGGGTCGGCGGCCGGGCCTCAGGGTCTCGGGGGGTCTGCCGGGTCGGCGGCCGGGCCTCAGGGTCTCGGGGGGTCTGCCGGGTCGGCGGCCGGGCCTCAGGGTCTCGGGGGGTCTGCCGGGTCGGCGGCCGGGCCTCAGGGTCTCGGGGGCGCCGAGCTGTGCGGCTCCGGCGTCGCCGTGGCGTGGGGCGCCGAGCTGTGCGGCTCCGGCGTCGCCGTGGCGTGGGGCGCAGAGCTGTGCGGCTCCGGCGTCGCCGTGGCGTGGGGCGCAGAGCTGTGCGGCTCCGGCGTCGCCGTGGCGTGGGGCGCCGAGCTGTGCGGCTCCGTGACCCCTGACCCCACCCCCCCTTCAAGGACCGACTTCCAGGCGGTCCCAAGAGGGTGGGAGGGAGGGGTCATGGTCGGGGGCCGTGGGGACGGGGCTGGAGGGGTCATGGTCGGGGGCCGTGGGGACGGGCCTGGAGGGGTCATGGTCGGGGGCCGTGGGGACGGGGCTGGAGGGGTCATGGTCGGGGGCCGTGGGGACGGGGCTGGAGGGGTCATGGTCGGGGGCCGTGGGGACGGGGCTGGAGGGGTCATGGTCGGGGGCCGTGGGGACGGGGCTGGAGACTGGAGTCTGGGGGCCGGAACGGGCGGAGACTGGAGTCTGGGGGCCGGAACGGGCGGAGACTGGAGTCTGGGGGCCGGAACGGGCGGAGACTGGAGTCTGGGGGCCGGAACGGGCGGAGACTGGAGTCTGGGGGCCGGAACGGGCGGAGACTGGAGTCTGGGGGCCGGAACGGGCGGAGACTGGAGTCTTGGGGCCGGAACGGGCGGAGACTGGAGTCTTGGGGCCGGAACGGGCGGAGACTGGAGTCTTGGGGCCGGAACGGGCGGAGACTGGAGTCTTGGGGCCGGAACGGGCGGAGACTGGAGTCTTGGGGCCGGAACGGGCGGAGACTGGAGTCTTGGGGCCGGAACGGGCGGAGACAGGAGTCTTGGGGCCGGAACGGGCGGAGACTGGAGTCTTGGGGCCGGAACGGGCGGAGACTGGAGTCTTGGGGCCGGAACGGGCGGAGACTGGAGTCTTGGGGCCGGAACGGGCGGAGACTGGAGTCTTGGGGCCGGAACGGGCGGAGACTGGAGTCTTGGGGCCGGAACGGGCGGAGACTGGAGTCTTGGGGCCGGAACGGGCGGAGACTGGAGTCTTGGGGCCGGAACGGGCGGAGACTGGAGTCTTGGGGCCGGAACGGGAGGAGGCGAGGCTCTGGGGGCCGGAACGGGCGGGGGTCTTGGGGCTGGGGGCGTGGGTCTTGGAGCTGGGGGCGTGGGTCTTGGAGCTGGGGGCGTGGGTCTTGGAGCTGGGGGCGTGGGTCTTGGAGCTGGGGGCGTGGGTCTTGGAGCTGGGGGCGTGGGTCTTGGGGCCGGTTCGGGCGGAGACGGGCGTGGTTGGCGCCGTCGCTGCCGCCGAATGCGGAGGTCCAGGGCGTGGGGGTCGTACCTGGCCTGGAGGCGGGCGGCCAGCTCCAGCACCTGTTTCCAGCGTGCGCTGAGGACTGGGGGCTGGACGCTGGCCTCCATCGGCGAGGCCCAACCTGGGTCTGGAGAGCGGCGAGGGCGGTGACCGGGGCGCTGCCTGGAGCCTGCTTCCGAGCCGGGGTTAGCGTTGCGCCGGGCAGCCAGCTGCGTGCCGTGTGGGTCCCCAAACGCCAGGCGAGTTCCCAAAAACGGGTTTCTCGGGTCCAACCCTGCTGAGTCTTTAGGTGGTGGCGTCATTCTGTCACGACGCAGGGTCCGAGGGCAAGGAGGGAGGACTCAAATGCGGAGTTGAAAAATAAAAGACTTTAATTGTCAAAAACTCAAAATCAAAATCGCTCCAACCAAAAAAGGGAGGAAGGAGGAGAAAACAAAACAGACAAAAATAGGGACCTGGACTTGAAGACTTGAAAACACTAAACAGACTTGACTTGACTTACTTGACACATGAACGCTGACATGTAATGACGCCACACCAGACAAGGGACTCACAGGGCTTAAATACACAAGGGAGGTGCAGGTGATTGAACACAGGTGGAAACGATCAGGCACGACAGACAATCACAAGGGAAGACAGGACAAGGCAGGAAGTGAAGTTACCCAGGAACACCAGAGACATGAAAACTACAAAATAAGACAGAGCAGACCCAAACCGTGACAGTAAGAGGAATGCTTTAGCTTACACTGTTTCTATCAAGCAAATGACCTTGTTTCATCATTATCATTATGGTATGAAGGATTAGGTCTAGTTTTAGAACCTGATTGACTTAACAACGTTTTGACCATTTTTGTTACTTTCAAAGCTTTTGCATAAGGAGTAAACAGCTAAAACGGACTCTAAGAGGAATGCTTTAGCTTACACTGTTTCAATCAAGCAAATGACCTCTTTTCATCATTATCGTATGAAGGATTAGGTATACTTTTAGAACCTGATTCACTCAAAAACGTTTTGATCATTATTGTCAATTTTAAAGCTTTTGCAGAATGAGAAAACAGCTAAAACGGACTATAAGAGGAATGCTTTAGCTTACACTATTTCTATCAAGCAAATGACCCTTTTTCTTCATTATCTTTATGGTATGAAGGATTAGGTCTAGTTTTAGAACCTGATTGACTTAACAACGTTTTGACCATTTTTGTTACTTTCAAAGCTTTTGCATAAGGAGTAAACAGCTAAAACGGACTGTAAGAGGAATGCTTTAGCTTACACTGTTTCTATCAAGCAAATGACCTTGTTTCATCATTATCATTATGGTATGAAGGATTAGGTCTAGTTTTAGAACCTGATTGACTTAACAACGTTTTGACCATTTTTGTTACTTTCAAAGCTTTTGCAGAAGTAGTAAACAGCTAAAACGGACTGTAAGAGGAATGCTTTAGCTTACACTGTTTCTATCAAGCAAATGACCTTGTTTCATCATTATCATTATGGTATGAAGGATTAGGTCTAGTTTTAGAACCTGATTGACTTAACAACGTTTTGACCATTTTTGTTACTTTCAAAGCTTTTGCATAAGGAGTAAACAGCTAAAACGGACTCTAAGAGGAATGCTTTAGCTTACACTGTTTCTATCAAGCAAATGACCTTGTTTCATCATTATCATTATGGTATGAAGGATTAGGTCTAGTTTTAGAACCTGATTGACTTAACAACGTTTTGACCATTTTTGTTACTTTCAAAGCTTTTGCAGAAGTAGTAAACAGCTAAAACGGACTGTAAGAGGAATGCTTTAGCTTACACTGTTTCTATCAAGCAAATGACCTTGTTTCATCATTATCATTATGGTATGAAGGATTAGGTCTAGTTTTAGAACCTGATTGACTTAACAACGTTTTGACCATTTTTGTTAC
This sequence comes from Pungitius pungitius, assembly GCF_949316345.1. Lineage (NCBI taxonomy): Eukaryota > Metazoa > Chordata > Actinopteri > Perciformes > Gasterosteidae > Pungitius > Pungitius pungitius. Next base: position 3,557,376 of record NC_084915.1, read on the forward strand.
TTTCAAAGCTTTTGCAGAAGGAGTAACCAGCTAAAACAGACTGTAAAAGGGAATGCTTTAGCGTACACTGTTTCTATCAAGCAAATGACCTTGTTTCATCATTATCATTATGGTATGAAGGATTAGGTCTAGTTTTAGAACCTGATTGACTTAACAATGTTTTGACCATTTTTGTTACTTTCAAAGCTTTTGCATAAGGAGTAAACAGCTAAAACGGACTGTAAGAGGAATGCTTTAGCTTACACTGTTTCTATCAAGCAAATGACCTTGTTTCATCATTATCATTATGGTATGAAGGATTAGGTCTAGTTTTAGAACCTGATTGACTTAACAACGTTTTGACCATTTTTGTTACTTTCAAAGCTTTTGCAGAAGTAGTAAACAGCTAAAACGGACTGTAAGAGGAATGCTTTAGCTTACACTGTTTCTATCAAGCAAATGACCTTGTTTCATCATTATCATTATGGTATGAAGGATTAGGTCTAGTTTTAGAACCTGATTGACTTAACAACGTTTTGACCATTTTTGTTACTTTCAAAGCTTTTGCAGAAGGAGTAAACAGCTAAAACAGACTCTAAGAGGAATGCTTTAGCTTACACTGTTTCTATCAAGCAAATGACCTTGTTTCATCATTATCATTATGGTATGAAGGATTAGGTCTAGTTTTAGAACCTGATTGACTTAACAACGTTTTGACCATTTTTGTTACTTTCAAAGCTTTTGCATAAGGAGTAAACAGCTAAAACAGACTCTAAGAGGAATGCTTTAGCTTACACTGTTTCTATCAAGCAAATGACCTTGTTTCATCATTATCATTATGGTATGAAGGATTAGGTCTAGTTTTAGAACCTGATTGACTTAACAACGTTTTGACCATTTTTGTTACTTTCAAAGCTTTTGCAGAAGTAGTAAACAGCTAAAACGGACTGTAAGAGGAATGCTTTAGCGTACACTGTTTCTATCAAGCAAATGACCCTTTTTCTTCATTATCATTATGGTATGAAGGATTAGGTTTAGTTTCAGAAGCTTATTCACTCAACTACATTTTAAACATTTTTGTTACTTTTAAAGGTTTTGCAGAAGGAGTAACCAGCTAAAACAGACTGTAAAAGGGAATGCTTTAGCGTACTGTTTCTATCAAGCAAATGACCTTGTTTCATCATTATCATTATGGTATGAAGGATTAGGTCTAGTTTTAGAACCTGATTGACTTAACAACGTTTTGACCATTTTTCTTACTTTCAAAGCTTTTGCATAAGGAGTAAACAGCTAAAACGGACTCTAAGAGGAATGCTTTAGCTTACACTGTTTCTATCAAGCAAATGACCTTGTTTCATCATTATCATTATGGTATGAAGGATTAGGTCTAGTTTTAGAACCTGATTGACTTAACAACGTTTTGACCATTTTTCTTACTTTCAAAGCTTTTGCATAAGGAGTAAACAGCTAAAACGGACTCTAAGAGGAATGCTTTTGCTTACACTGTTTCTATCAAGCAAATGACCTTGTTTCATCATTATCATTATGGTATGAAGGATTAGGTCTAGTTTTAGAACCTGATTGACTTAACAACGTTTTGACCATTTTTGTTACTTTCAAAGCTTTTGCAGAAGGAGTAACCAGCTAAAACAGACTGTAAAAGGGAATGCTTTAGCGTACACTGTTTCTATCAAGCAAATGACCTTGTTTCATCATTATCATTATGGTATGAAGGATTAGGTCTAGTTTTAGAACCTGATTGACTTAACAACGTTTTGACCATTTTTGTTACTTTCAAAGCTTTTGCATAAGGAGTAAACAGCTAAAACGGACTCTAAGAGGAATGCTTTAGCTTACACTGTTTCTATCAAGCAAATGACCTTGTTTCATCATTATCATTATGGTATGAAGGATTAGGTCTAGTTTTAGAACCTGATTGACTTAACAACGTTTTGACCATTTTTGTTACTTTCAAAGCTTTTGCAGAAGTAGTAAACAGCTAAAACGGACTGTAAGAGGAATGCTTTAGCTTACACTGTTTCTATCAAGCAAATGACCTTGTTTCATCATTATCATTATGGTATGAAGGATTAGGTCTAGTTTTAGAACCTGATTGACTTAACAACGTTTTGACCATTTTTGTTACTTTCAAAGCTTTTGCATAAGGAGTAAACAGCTAAAACGGACTCTAAGAGGAATGCTTTAGCTTACACTGTTTCTATCAAGCAAATGACCTTGTTTCATCATTATCATTATGGTATGAAGGATTAGGTCTAGTTTTAGAACCTGATTGACTTAACAACGTTTTGACCATTTTTGTTACTTTCAAAGCTTTTGCATAAGGAGTAAACAGCTAAAACGGACTCTAAGAGGAATGCTTTAGCTTACACTGTTTCTATCAAGCAAATGACCTTGTTTCATCATTATCATTATGGTATGAAGGATTAGGTCTAGTTTTAGAACCTGATTGACTTAACAACGTTTTGACCATTTTTGTTACTTTCAAAGCTTTTGCAGAAGTAGTAAACAGCTAAAACGGACTGTAAGAGGAATGCTTTAGCTTACACTGTTTCTATCAAGCAAATGACCTTGTTTCATCATTATCATTATGGTATGAAGGATTAGGTCTAGTTTTAGAACCTGATTGACTTAACAACGTTTTGACCATTTTTGTTACTTTCAAAGCTTTTGCAGAAGGAGTAACCAGCTAAAACAGACTGTAAAAGGGAATGCTTTAGCGTACACTGTTTCTATCAAGCAAATGACCTTGTTTCATCATTATCATTATGGTATGAAGGATTAGGTCTAGTTTTAGAACCTGATTGACTTAACAACGTTTTGACCATTTTTGTTACTTTCAAAGCTTTTGCATAAGGAGTAAACAGCTAAAACGGACTGTAAGAGGAATGCTTTAGCTTACACTGTTTCTATCAAGCAAATGACCTTGTTTCATCATTATCATTATGGTATGAAGGATTAGGTCTAGTTTTAGAACCTGATTGACTTAACAACGTTTTGACCATTTTTGTTACTTTCAAAGCTTTTGCATAAGGAGTAAACAGCTAAAACGGACTCTAAGAGGAATGCTTTAGCTTACACTGTTTCTATCAAGCAAATGACCTTGTTTCATCATTATCATTATGGTATGAAGGATTAGGTCTAGTTTTAGAACCTGATTGACTTAACAACGTTTTGACCATTTTTGTTACTTTCAAAGCTTTTGCAGAAGGAGTAACCAGCTAAAACAGACTGTAAAAGGGAATGCTTTAGCGTACACTGTTTCTATCAAGCAAATGACCTTGTTTCATCATTATCATTATGGTATGAAGGATTAGGTCTAGTTTTAGAACCTGATTGACTTAACAACGTTTTGACCATTTTTGTTACTTTCAAAGCTTTTGCATAAGGAGTAAACAGCTAAAACGGACTGTAAGAGGAATGCTTTAGCTTACACTGTTTCTATCAAGCAAATGACCTTGTTTCATCATTATCATTATGGTATGAAGGATTAGGTCTAGTTTTAGAACCTGATTGACTTAACAACGTTTTGACCATTTTTGTTACTTTCAAAGCTTTTGCATAAGGAGTAAACAGCTAAAACGGACTCTAAGAGGAATGCTTTAGCTTACACTGTTTCAATCAAGCAAATGACCTCTTTTCATCATTATCGTATGAAGGATTAGGTATACTTTTAGAACCTGATTCACTCAAAAACGTTTTGATCATTATTGTCAATTTTAAAGCTTTTGCAGAATGAGAAAACAGCTAAAACGGACTATAAGAGGAATGCTTTAGCTTACACTATTTCTATCAAGCAAATGACCCTTTTTCTTCATTATCTTTATGGTATGAAGGATTAGGTCTAGTTTTAGAACCTGATTGACTTAACAACGTTTTGACCATTTTTGTTACTTTCAAAGCTTTTGCATAAGGAGTAAACAGCTAAAACGGACTGTAAGAGGAATGCTTTAGCTTACACTGTTTCTATCAAGCAAATGACCTTGTTTCATCATTATCATTATGGTATGAAGGATTAGGTCTAGTTTTAGAACCTGATTGACTTAACAACGTTTTGACCATTTTTGTTACTTTCAAAGCTTTTGCAGAAGTAGTAAACAGCTAAAACGGACTGTAAGAGGAATGCTTTAGCTTACACTGTTTCTATCAAGCAAATGACCTTGTTTCATCATTATCATTATGGTATGAAGGATTAGGTCTAGTTTTAGAACCTGATTGACTTAACAACGTTTTGACCATTTTTGTTACTTTCAAAGCTTTTGCATAAGGAGTAAACAGCTAAAACGGACTCTAAGAGGAATGCTTTAGCTTACACTGTTTCAATCAAGCAAATGACCTCTTTTCATCATTATCGTATGAAGGATTAGGTCTAGTTTTAGAACCTGATTGACTTAACAACGTTTTGACCATTTTTGTTACTTTCAAAGCTTTTGCAGAAGTAGTAAACAGCTAAAACGGACTGTAAGAGGAATGCTTTAGCGTACACTGTTTCTATCAAGCAAATGACCCTTTTTCTTCATTATCATTATGGTATGAAGGATTAGGTTTAGTTTCAGAAGCTTATTCACTCAACTACATTTTAAACATTTTTGTTACTTTTAAAGGTTTTGCAGAAGGAGTAACCAGCTAAAACAGACTGTAAAAGGGAATGCTTTAGCGTACTGTTTCTATCAAGCAAATGACCTTGTTTCATCATTATCATTATGGTATGAAGGATTAGGTCTAGTTTTAGAACCTGATTGACTTAACAACGTTTTGACCATTTTTGTTACTTTCAAAGCTTTTGCATAAGGAGTAAACAGCTAAAACGGACTCTAAGAGGAATGCTTTAGCTTACACTGTTTCTATCAAGCAAATGACCTTGTTTCATCATTATCATTATGGTATGAAGGATTAGGTCTAGTTTTAGAACCTGATTGACTTAACAACGTTTTGACCATTTTTCTTACTTTCAAAGCTTTTGCATAAGGAGTAAACAGCTAAAACGGACTCTAAGAGGAATGCTTTTGCTTACACTGTTTCTATCAAGCAAATGACCTTGTTTCATCATTATCATTATGGTATGAAGGATTAGGTCTAGTTTTAGAACCTGATTGACTTAACAACGTTTTGACCATTTTTGTTACTTTCAAAGCTTTTGCAGAAGGAGTAACCAGCTAAAACAGACTGTAAAAGGGAATGCTTTAGCGTACACTGTTTCTATCAAGCAAATGACCTTGTTTCATCATTATCATTATGGTATGAAGGATTAGGTCTAGTTTTAGAACCTGATTGACTTAACAACGTTTTGACCATTTTTGTTACTTTCAAAGCTTTTGCATAAGGAGTAAACAGCTAAAACGGACTCTAAGAGGAATGCTTTAGCTTACACTGTTTCTATCAAGCAAATGACCTTGTTTCATCATTATCATTATGGTATGAAGGATTAGGTCTAGTTTTAGAACCTGATTGACTTAACAACGTTTTGACCATTTTTGTTACTTTCAAAGCTTTTGCAGAAGTAGTAAACAGCTAAAACGGACTGTAAGAGGAATGCTTTAGCTTACACTGTTTCTATCAAGCAAATGACCTTGTTTCATCATTATCATTATGGTATGAAGGATTAGGTCTAGTTTTAGAACCTGATTGACTTAACAACGTTTTGACCATTTTTGTTACTTTCAAAGCTTTTGCATAAGGAGTAAACAGCTAAAACGGACTCTAAGAGGAATGCTTTAGCTTACACTGTTTCTATCAAGCAAATGACCTTGTTTCATCATTATCATTATGGTATGAAGGATTAGGTCTAGTTTTAGAACCTGATTGACTTAACAACGTTTTGACCATTTTTGTTACTTTCAAAGCTTTTGCATAAGGAGTAAACAGCTAAAACGGACTCTAAGAGGAATGCTTTAGCTTACACTGTTTCTATCAAGCAAATGACCTTGTTTCATCATTATCATTATGGTATGAAGGATTAGGTCTAGTTTTAGAACCTGATTGACTTAACAACGTTTTGACCATTTTTGTTACTTTCAAAGCTTTTGCAGAAGTAGTAAACAGCTAAAACGGACTGTAAGAGGAATGCTTTAGCTTACACTGTTTCTATCAAGCAAATGACCTTGTTTCATCATTATCATTATGGTATGAAGGATTAGGTCTAGTTTTAGAACCTGATTGACTTAACAACGTTTTGACCATTTTTGTTACTTTCAAAGCTTTTGCAGAAGGAGTAACCAGCTAAAACAGACTGTAAAAGGGAATGCTTTAGCGTACACTGTTTCTATCAAGCAAATGACCTTGTTTCATCATTATCATTATGGTATGAAGGATTAGGTCTAGTTTTAGAACCTGATTGACTTAACAACGTTTTGACCATTTTTGTTACTTTCAAAGCTTTTGCATAAGGAGTAAACAGCTAAAACGGACTGTAAGAGGAATGCTTTAGCTTACACTGTTTCTATCAAGCAAATGACCTTGTTTCATCATTATCATTATGGTATGAAGGATTAGGTCTAGTTTTAGAACCTGATTGACTTAACAACGTTTTGACCATTTTTGTTACTTTCAAAGCTTTTGCATAAGGAGTAAACAGCTAAAACGGACTCTAAGAGGAATGCTTTAGCTTACACTGTTTCAATCAAGCAAATGACCTCTTTTCATCATTATCGTATGAAGGATTAGGTATACTTTTAGAACCTGATTCACTCAAAAACGTTTTGATCATTATTGTCAATTTTAAAGCTTTTGCAGAATGAGAAAACAGCTAAAACGGACTATAAGAGGAATGCTTTAGCTTACACTATTTCTATCAAGCAAATGACCCTTTTTCTTCATTATCTTTATGGTATGAAGGATTAGGTCTAGTTTTAGAACCTGATTGACTTAACAACGTTTTGACCATTTTTGTTACTTTCAAAGCTTTTGCATAAGGAGTAAACAGCTAAAACGGACTGTAAGAGGAATGCTTTAGCGTACACTGTTTCTATCAAGCAAATGACCTTGTTTCATCATTATCATTATGGTATGAAGGATTAGGTCTAGTTTTAGAACCTGATTGACTTAACAACGTTTTGACCATTTTTGTTACTTTCAAAGCTTTTGCATAAGGAGTAAAAAGCTAAAACGGACTGTAAGAGGAATGCTTTAGCTTACACTGTTTCTATCAAGCAAATGACCTTGTTTCATCATTATCATTATGGTATGAAGGATTAGGTCTAGTTTTAGAACCTGATTGACTTAACAACGTTTTGACCATTTTTGTTACTTTCAAAGCTTTTGCATAAGGAGTAAACAGCTAAAACGGACTCTAAGAGGAATGCTTTAGCTTACACTGTTTCAATCAAGCAAATGACCTCTTTTCATCATTATCGTATGAAGGATTAGGTATACTTTTAGAACCTGATTCACTCAAAAACGTTTTGATCATTATTGTCAATTTTAAAGCTTTTGCAGAATGAGAAAACAGCTAAAACGGACTATAAGAGGAATGCTTTAGCTTACACTATTTCTATCAAGCAAATGACCCTTTTTCTTCATTATCTTTATGGTATGAAGGATTAGGTCTAGTTTTAGAACCTGATTGACTTAACAACGTTTTGACCATTTTTGTTACTTTCAAAGCTTTTGCATAAGGAGTAAACAGCTAAAACGGACTGTAAGAGGAATGCTTTAGCTTACACTGTTTCTATCAAGCAAATGACCTTGTTTCATCATTATCATTATGGTATGAAGGATTAGGTCTAGTTTTAGAACCTGATTGACTTAACAACGTTTTGACCATTTTTGTTACTTTCAAAGCTTTTGCAGAAGTAGTAAACAGCTAAAACGGACTGTAAGAGGAATGCTTTAGCTTACACTGTTTCTATCAAGCAAATGACCTTGTTTCATCATTATCATTATGGTATGAAGGATTAGGTCTAGTTTTAGAACCTGATTGACTTAACAACGTTTTGACCATTTTTGTTACTTTCAAAGCTTTTGCATAAGGAGTAAACAGCTAAAACGGACTCTAAGAGGAATGCTTTAGCTTACACTGTTTCTATCAAGCAAATGACCTTGTTTCATCATTATCATTATGGTATGAAGGATTAGGTCTAGTTTTAGAACCTGATTGACTTAACAACGTTTTGACCATTTTTGTTACTTTCAAAGCTTTTGCAGAAGTAGTAAACAGCTAAAACGGACTGTAAGAGGAATGCTTTAGCTTACACTGTTTCTATCAAGCAAATGACCTTGTTTCATCATTATCATTATGGTATGAAGGATTAGGTCTAGTTTTAGAACCTGATTGACTTAACAACGTTTTGACCATTTTTGTTACTTTCAAAGCTTTTGCAGAAGGAGTAACCAGCTAAAACAGACTGTAAAAGGGAATGCTTTAGCGTACACTGTTTCTATCAAGCAAATGACCTTGTTTCATCATTATCATTATGGTATGAAGGATTAGGTCTAGTTTTAGAACCTGATTGACTTAACAACGTTTTGACCATTTTTGTTACTTTCAAAGCTTTTGCATAAGGAGTAAACAGCTAAAACGGACTGTAAGAGGAATGCTTTAGCTTACACTGTTTCTATCAAGCAAATGACCTTGTTTCATCATTATCATTATGGTATGAAGGATTAGGTCTAGTTTTAGAACCTGATTGACTTAACAACGTTTTGACCATTTTTGTTACTTTCAAAGCTTTTGCATAAGGAGTAAACAGCTAAAACGGACTCTAAGAGGAATGCTTTAGCTTACACTGTTTCAATCAAGCAAATGACCTCTTTTCATCATTATCGTATGAAGGATTAGGTATACTTTTAGAACCTGATTCACTCAAAAACGTTTTGATCATTATTGTCAATTTTAAAGCTTTTGCAGAATGAGAAAACAGCTAAAACGGACTATAAGAGGAATGCTTTAGCTTACACTATTTCTATCAAGCAAATGACCCTTTTTCTTCATTATCTTTATGGTATGAAGGATTAGGTCTAGTTTTAGAACCTGATTGACTTAACAACGTTTTGACCATTTTTGTTACTTTCAAAGCTTTTGCATAAGGAGTAAACAGCTAAAACGGACTGTAAGAGGAATGCTTTAGCGTACACTGTTTCTATCAAGCAAATGACCTTGTTTCATCATTATCATTATGGTATGAAGGATTAGGTCTAGTTTTAGAACCTGATTGACTTAACAACGTTTTGACCATTTTTGTTACTTTCAAAGCTTTTGCATAAGGAGTAAACAGCTAAAACGGACTGTAAGAGGAATGCTTTAGCTTACACTGTTTCTATCAAGCAAATGACCTTGTTTCATCATTATCATTATGGTATGAAGGATTAGGTCTAGTTTTAGAACCTGATTGACTTAACAACGTTTTGACCATTTTTGTTACTTTCAAAGCTTTTGCATAAGGAGTAAACAGCTAAAACGGACTCTAAGAGGAATGCTTTAGCTTACACTGTTTCAATCAAGCAAATGACCTCTTTTCATCATTATCGTATGAAGGATTAGGTATACTTTTAGAACCTGATTCACTCAAAAACGTTTTGATCATTATTGTCAATTTTAAAGCTTTTGCAGAATGAGAAAACAGCTAAAACGGACTATAAGAGGAATGCTTTAGCTTACACTATTTCTATCAAGCAAATGACCCTTTTTCTTCATTATCTTTATGGTATGAAGGATTAGGTCTAGTTTTAGAACCTGATTGACTTAACAACGTTTTGACCATTTTTGTTACTTTCAAAGCTTTTGCATAAGGAGTAAACAGCTAAAACGGACTGTAAGAGGAATGCTTTAGCTTACACTGTTTCTATCAAGCAAATGACCTTGTTTCATCATTATCATTATGGTATGAAGGATTAGGTCTAGTTTTAGAACCTGATTGACTTAACAACGTTTTGACCATTTTTGTTACTTTCAAAGCTTTTGCAGAAGTAGTAAACAGCTAAAACGGACTGTAAGAGGAATGCTTTAGCTTACACTGTTTCTATCAAGCAAATGACCTTGTTTCATCATTATCATTATGGTATGAAGGATTAGGTCTAGTTTTAGAACCTGATTGACTTAACAACGTTTTGACCATTTTTGTTACTTTCAAAGCTTTTGCATAAGGAGTAAACAGCTAAAACGGACTCTAAGAGGAATGCTTTAGCTTACACTGTTTCAATCAAGCAAATGACCTCTTTTCATCATTATCGTATGAAGGATTAGGTATACTTTTAGAACCTGATTCACTCAAAAACGTTTTGATCATTATTGTCAATTTTAAAGCTTTTGCAGAATGAGAAAACAGCTAAAACGGACTATAAGAGGAATGCTTTAGCTTACACTATTTCTATCAAGCAAATGACCCTTTTTCTTCATTATCTTTATGGTATGAAGGATAAGGTCTAGTTTTAGAACCTGATTGACTTAACAACGTTTTGACCATTTTTGTTACTTTCAAAGCTTTTGCAGAAGTAGTAAACAGCTAAAACGGACTGTAAGAGGAATGCTTTAGCTTACACTGTTTCTATCAAGCAAATGACCTTGTTTCATCATTATCATTATGGTATGAAGGATTAGGTCTAGTTTTAGAACCTGATTGACTTAACAACGTTTTGACCATTTTTGTTACTTTCAAAGCTTTTGCATAAGGAGTAAACAGCTAAAACGGACTCTAAGAGGAATGCTTTAGCTTACACTGTTTCTATCAAGCAAATGACCTTGTTTCATCATTATCATTATGGTATGAAGGATTAGGTCTAGTTTTAGAACCTGATTGACTTAACAACGTTTTGACCATTTTTGTTACTTTCAAAGCTTTTGCATAAGGAGTAAACAGCTAAAACAGACTCTAAGAGGAATGCTTTAGCTTACACTGTTTCTATCAAGCAAATGACCTTGTTTCATCATTATCATTATGGTATGAAGGATTAGGTCTAGTTTTAGAACCTGATTGACTTAACAACGTTTTGACCATTTTTGTTACTTTCAAAGCTTTTGCAGAAGTAGTAAACAGCTAAAACGGACTGTAAGAGGAATGCTTTAGCTTACACTGTTTCTATCAAGCAAATGACCTTGTTTCATCATTATCATTATGGTATGAAGGATTAGGTCTAGTTTTAGAACCTGATTGACTTAACAACGTTTTGACCATTTTTGTTACTTTCAAAGCTTTTGCAGAAGGAGTAACCAGCTAAAACAGACTGTAAAAGGGAATGCTTTAGCGTACACTGTTTCTATCAAGCAAATGACCTTGTTTCATCATTATCATTATGGTATGAAGGATTAGGTCTAGTTTTAGAACCTGATTGACTTAACAACGTTTTGACCATTTTTGTTACTTTCAAAGCTTTTGCATAAGGAGTAAACAGCTAAAACGGACTGTAAGAGGAATGCTTTAGCTTACACTGTTTCTATAAAGCAAATGACCTTGTTTCATCATTATCATTATGGTATGAAGGATTAGGTCTAGTTTTAGAACCTGATTGACTTAACAACGTTTTGACCATTTTTGTTACTTTCAAAGCTTTTGCATAAGGAGTAAACAGCTAAAACGGACTCTAAGAGGAATGCTTTAGCTTACACTGTTTCAATCAAGCAAATGACCTCTTTTCATCATTATCGTATGAAGGATTAGGTATACTTTTAGAACCTGATTCACTCAAAAACGTTTTGATCATTATTGTCAATTTTAAAGCTTTTGCAGAATGAGAAAACAGCTAAAACGGACTATAAGAGGAATGCTTTAGCTTACACTATTTCTATCAAGCAAATGACCCTTTTTCTTCATTATCTTTATGGTATGAAGGATTAGGTCTAGTTTTAGAACCTGATTGACTTAACAACGTTTTGACCATTTTTGTTACTTTCAAAGCTTTTGCATAAGGAGTAAACAGCTAAAACGGACTGTAAGAGGAATGCTTTAGCGTACACTGTTTCTATCAAGCAAATGACCTTGTTTCATCATTATCATTATGGTATGAAGGATTAGGTCTAGTTTTAGAACCTGATTGACTTAACAACGTTTTGACCATTTTTGTTACTTTCAAAGCTTTTGCATAAGGAGTAAACAGCTAAAACGGACTGTAAGAGGAATGCTTTAGCTTACACTGTTTCTATCAAGCAAATGACCTTGTTTCATCATTATCATTATGGTATGAAGGATTAGGTCTAGTTTTAGAACCTGATTGACTTAACAACGTTTTGACCATTTTTGTTACTTTCAAAGCTTTTGCATAAGGAGTAAACAGCTAAAACGGACTCTAAGAGGAATGCTTTAGCTTACACTGTTTCAATCAAGCAAATGACCTCTTTTCATCATTATCGTATGAAGGATTAGGTATACTTTTAGAACCTGATTCACTCAAAAACGTTTTGATCATTATTGTCAATTTTAAAGCTTTTGCAGAATGAGAAAACAGCTAAAACGGACTATAAGAGGAATGCTTTAGCTTACACTATTTCTATCAAGCAAATGACCCTTTTTCTTCATTATCTTTATGGTATGAAGGATTAGGTCTAGTTTTAGAACCTGATTGACTTAACAACGTTTTGACCATTTTTGTTACTTTCAAAGCTTTTGCATAAGGAGTAAACAGCTAAAACGGACTGTAAGAGGAATGCTTTAGCTTACACTGTTTCTATCAAGCAAATGACCTTGTTTCATCATTATCATTATGGTATGAAGGATTAGGTCTAGTTTTAGAACCTGATTGACTTAACAACGTTTTGACCATTTTTGTTACTTTCAAAGCTTTTGCAGAAGTAGTAAACAGCTAAAACGGACTGTAAGAGGAATGCTTTAGCTTACACTGTTTCTATCAAGCAAATGACCTTGTTTCATCATTATCATTATGGTATGAAGGATTAGGTCTAGTTTTAGAACCTGATTGACTTAACAACGTTTTGACCATTTTTGTTACTTTCAAAGCTTTTGCATAAGGAGTAAACAGCTAAAACGGACTCTAAGAGGAATGCTTTAGCTTACACTGTTTCAATCAAGCAAATGACCTCTTTTCATCATTATCGTATGAAGGATTAGGTATACTTTTAGAACCTGATTCACTCAAAAACGTTTTGATCATTATTGTCAATTTTAAAGCTTTTGCAGAATGAGAAAACAGCTAAAACGGACTATAAGAGGAATGCTTTAGCTTACACTATTTCTATCAAGCAAATGACCCTTTTTCTTCATTATCTTTATGGTATGAAGGATAAGGTCTAGTTTTAGAACCTGATTGACTTAACAACGTTTTGACCATTTTTGTTACTTTCAAAGCTTTTGCAGAAGTAGTAAACAGCTAAAACGGACTGTAAGAGGAATGCTTTAGCTTACACTGTTTCTGTCAAGCAAATGACCTTGTTTCATCATTATCATTATGGTATGAAGGATTAGGTCTAGTTTTAGAACCTGATTGACTTAACAACGTTTTGACCATTTTTGTTACTTTCAAAGCTTTTGCATAAGGAGTAAACAGCTAAAACGGACTCTAAGAGGAATGCTTTAGCTTACACTGTTTCTATCAAGCAAATGACCTTGTTTCATCATTATCATTATGGTATGAAGGATTAGGTCTAGTTTTAGAACCTGATTGACTTAACAACGTTTTGACCATTTTTGTTACTTTCAAAGCTTTTGCATAAGGAGTAAACAGCTAAAACGGACTGTAAGAGGAATGCTTTAGCTTACACTGTTTCTATCAAGCAAATGACCTTGTTTCATCATTATCATTATGGTATGAAGGATTAGGTCTAGTTTTAGAACCTGATTGACTTAACAACGTTTTGACCATTTTTGTTACTTTCAAAGCTTTTGCAGAAGTAGTAAACAGCTAAAACGGACTGTAAGAGGAATGCTTTAGCTTACACTGTTTCTATCAAGCAAATGACCTTGTTTCATCATTATCATTATGGTATGAAGGATTAGGTCTAGTTTTAGAACCTGATTGACTTAACAACGTTTTGACCATTTTTGTTACTTTCAAAGCTTTTGCATAAGGAGTAAACAGCTAAAACGGACTGTAAGAGGAATGCTTTAGCTTACACTGTTTCTATCAAGCAAATGACCTTGTTTCATCATTATCATTATGGTATGAAGGATTAGGTCTAGTTTTAGAACCTGATTGACTTAACAACGTTTTGACCATTTTTGTTACTTTCAAAGCTTTTGCATAAGGAGTAAACAGCTAAAACAGACTCTAAGAGGAATGCTTTAGCTTACACTGTTTCTATCAAGCAAATGACCTTGTTTCATCATTATCATTATGGTATGAAGGATTAGGTCTAGTTTTAGAACCTGATTGACTTAACAACGTTTTGACCATTTTTGTTACTTTCAAAGCTTTTGCATAAGGAGTAAACAGCTAAAACGGACTGTAAGAGGAATGCTTTAGCTTACACTGTTTCTATCAAGCAAATGACCTTGTTTCATCATTATCATTATGGTATGAAGGATTAGGTCTAGTTTTAGAACCTGATTGACTTAACAACGTTTTGACCATTTTTGTTACTTTCAAAGCTTTTGCATAAGGAGTAAACAGCTAAAACGGACTCTAAGAGGAATGCTTTAGCTTACACTGTTTCAATCAAGCAAATGACCTCTTTTCATCATTATCGTATGAAGGATTAGGTATACTTTTAGAACCTGATTCACTCAAAAACGTTTTGATCATTATTGTCAATTTTAAAGCTTTTGCAGAATGAGAAAACAGCTAAAACGGACTATAAGAGGAATGCTTTAGCTTACACTATTTCTATCAAGCAAATGACCCTTTTTCTTCATTATCTTTATGGTATGAAGGATTAGGTCTAGTTTTAGAACCTGATTGACTTAACAACGTTTTGACCATTTTTGTTACTTTCAAAGCTTTTGCATAAGGAGTAAACAGCTAAAACGGACTGTAAGAGGAATGCTTTAGCGTACACTGTTTCTATCAAGCAAATGACCTTGTTTCATCATTATCATTATGGTATGAAGGATTAGGTCTAGTTTTAGAACCTGATTGACTTAACAACGTTTTGACCATTTTTGTTACTTTCAAAGCTTTTGCATAAGGAGTAAACAGCTAAAACGGACTGTAAGAGGAATGCTTTAGCTTACACTGTTTCTATCAAGCAAATGACCTTGTTTCATCATTATCATTATGGTATGAAGGATTAGGTCTAGTTTTAGAACCTGATTGACTTAACAACGTTTTGACCATTTTTGTTACTTTCAAAGCTTTTGCATAAGGAGTAAACAGCTAAAACGGACTCTAAGAGGAATGCTTTAGCTTACACTGTTTCAATCAAGCAAATGACCTCTTTTCATCATTATCGTATGAAGGATTAGGTATACTTTTAGAACCTGATTCACTCAAAAACGTTTTGATCATTATTGTCAATTTTAAAGCTTTTGCAGAATGAGAAAACAGCTAAAACGGACTATAAGAGGAATGCTTTAGCTTACACTATTTCTATCAAGCAAATGACCCTTTTTCTTCATTATCTTTATGGTATGAAGGATTAGGTCTAGTTTTAGAACCTGATTGACTTAACAACGTTTTGACCATTTTTGTTACTTTCAAAGCTTTTGCATAAGGAGTAAACAGCTAAAACGGACTGTAAGAGGAATGCTTTAGCTTACACTGTTTCTATCAAGCAAATGACCTTGTTTCATCATTATCATTATGGTATGAAGGATTAGGTCTAGTTTTAGAACCTGATTGACTTAACAACGTTTTGACCATTTTTGTTACTTTCAAAGCTTTTGCAGAAGTAGTAAACAGCTAAAACGGACTGTAAGAGGAATGCTTTAGCTTACACTGTTTCTATCAAGCAAATGACCTTGTTTCATCATTATCATTATGGTATGAAGGATTAGGTCTAGTTTTAGAACCTGATTGACTTAACAACGTTTTGACCATTTTTGTTACTTTCAAAGCTTTTGCATAAGGAGTAAACAGCTAAAACGGACTCTAAGAGGAATGCTTTAGCTTACACTGTTTCTATCAAGCAAATGACCTTGTTTCATCATTATCATTATGGTATGAAGGATTAGGTCTAGTTTTAGAACCTGATTGACTTAACAACGTTTTGACCATTTTTGTTACTTTCAAAGCTTTTGCATAAGGAGTAAACAGCTAAAACGGACTGTAAGAGGAATGCTTTAGCTTACACTGTTTCTATCAAGCAAATGACCTTGTTTCATCATTATCATTATGGTATGAAGGATTAGGTCTAGTTTTAGAACCTGATTGACTTAACAACGTTTTGACCATTTTTGTTACTTTCAAAGCTTTTGCAGAAGTAGTAAACAGCTAAAACGGACTGTAAGAGGAATGCTTTAGCTTACACTGTTTCTATCAAGCAAATGACCTTGTTTCATCATTATCATTATGGTATGAAGGATTAGGTCTAGTTTTAGAACCTGATTGACTTAACAACGTTTTGACCATTTTTGTTACTTTCAAAGCTTTTGCATAAGGAGTAAACAGCTAAAACGGACTGTAAGAGGAATGCTTTAGCTTACACTGTTTCTATCAAGCAAATGACCTTGTTTCATCATTATCATTATGGTATGAAGGATTAGGTCTAGTTTTAGAACCTGATTGACTTAACAACGTTTTGACCATTTTTGTTACTTTCAAAGCTTTTGCATAAGGAGTAAACAGCTAAAACAGACTCTAAGAGGAATGCTTTAGCTTACACTGTTTCTATCAAGCAAATGACCTTGTTTCATCATTATCATTATGGTATGAAGGATTAGGTCTAGTTTTAGAACCTGATTGACTTAACAACGTTTTGACCATTTTTGTTACTTTCAAAGCTTTTGCAGAAGTAGTAAACAGCTAAAACGGACTGTAAGAGGAATGCTTTAGCTTACACTGTTTCTATCAAGCAAATGACCTTGTTTCATCATTATCATTATGGTATGAAGGATTAGGTCTAGTTTTAGAACCTGATTGACTTAACAACGTTTTGACCATTTTTGTTACTTTCAAAGCTTTTGCAGAAGTAGTAAACAGCTAAAACGGACTGTAAGAGGAATGCTTTAGCTTACACTGTTTCTATCAAGCAAATGACCCTTTTTCTTCATTATCATTATGGTATGAAGGATTAGGTTTAGTTTCAGAAGCTTATTCACTCAACTACATTTTAAACATTTTTGTTACTTTTAAAGGTTTTGCAGAATGAGTAACCAGCTAAAACAGACTGTAAAAGGGAATGCTTTAGCGTACACTGTTTCTATCAAGCAAATGACCTTGTTTCATCATTATCATTATGGTATGAAGGATTAGGTCTAGTTTTAGAACCTGATTGACTTAACAACGTTTTGACCATTTTTGTTACTTTCAAAGCTTTTGCATAAGGAGTAAACAGCTAAAACGGACTGTATGAAGAATGCTTTAGCTTACACTAACTCTATCAAGCAAATGACCCTTTTTCTTCATTATCATTATGGTATGAAGGATTAGGTTTAGTTTCAGAAGCTTATTCACTCAACTACATTTTAAACATTTTTGTTACTTTCAAAGCTTTTGCAGAAGGAGTAACCAGCTAAAACAGACTGTAAAAGGGAATGCTTTAGCGTACACTGTTTCTATCAAGCAAATGACCTTGTTTCATCATTATCATTATGGTATGAAGGATTAGGTCTAGTTTTAGAACCTGATTGACTTAACAACGTTTTGACCATTTTTGTTACTTTCAAAGCTTTTGCATAAGGAGTAGACAGCTAAAACGGACTCTAAGAGGAATGCTTTAGCTTACACTGTTTCTATCAAGCAAATGACCTTGTTTCATCATTATCATTATGGTATGAAGGATTAGGTCTAGTTTTAGAACCTGATTGACTTAACAACGTTTTGACCATTTTTGTTACTTTCAAAGCTTTTGCAGAAGTAGTAAACAGCTAAAACGGACTGTAAGAGGAATGCTTTAGCTTACACTGTTTCTATCAAGCAAATGACCTTGTTTCATCATTATCATTATGGTATGAAGGATTAGGTCTAGTTTTAGAACCTGATTGACTTAACAACGTTTTGACCCTTTTTGTTACTTTCAAAGCTTTTGCATAAGGAGTAAACAGCTAAAACGGACTGTATGAAGAATGCTTTAGCTTACACTGTTTCTATCAAGCAAATGACCCTTTTTCTTCATTATCATTATGGTATGAAGGATTAGGTTTAGTTTCAGAAGCTTATTCACTCAGCTACATTTTAAACATTTTTGTTACTTTCAAAGCTTTTGCAGAAGGAGTAACCAGCTAAAACAGACTGTAAAAGGGAATGCTTTAGCGTACACTGTTTCTATCAAGCAAATGACCTTGTTTCATCATTATCATTATGGTATGAAGGATTAGGTCTAGTTTTAGAACCTGATTGACTTAACAACGTTTTGACCATTTTTGTTACTTTCAAAGCTTTTGCATAAGGAGTAAACAGCTAAAACGGACTGTATGAAGAATGCTTTAGCTTACACTGTTTCTACCAAGCAAATGACCTTGTTTCATCATTTTCATTATGGTATGAAGGATTAGGTCTAGTTTTAGAACCTGATTGACTTAACAACGTTTTGACCATTTTTGTTACTTTCAAAGCTTTTGCAGAAGGAGTAAACAGCTAAAACGGACTGTATGAAGAATGCTTTAGCTTACACTGTTTCTACCAAGCAAATGACCTTGTTTCATCATTATCATTATGGTATGAAGGATTAGGTCTAGTTTTAGAACCTGATTGACTTAACAACGTTTTGACCATTTTTGTTACTTTCAAAGCTTTTGCAGAAGTAGTAAACAGCTAAAACGGACTGTAAGAGGAATGCTTTAGCTTACACTGTTTCTACCAAGCAAATGACCTTGTTTCATCATTATCATTATGGTATGAAGGATTAGGTTTAGTTTCAGAAGCTTATTCACTCAACTACATTTTAAACATTTTTGTTACTTTCAAAGCTTTTGCAGAAGTAGTAAACAGCTAAAACGGACTGTAAGAGGAATGCTTTAGCTTACACTGTTTCTATCAAGCAAATGACCTTGTTTCATCATTATCATTATGGTATGAAGGATTAGGTCTAGATTTAGAACCTGATTGACTTAACAACGTTTTGACCATTTTTGTTACTTTCAAAGCTTTTGCATAAGGAGTAAACAGCTAAAACGGACTGTATGAAGAATAGTTTAGCTTACACTAACTCTATCAAGCAAATGACCCTTTTTCTTCATTATCATTATGGTATGAAGGATTAGGTTTAGTTTCAGAAGCTTATTCACTCAACTACATTTTAAACATTTTTGTTACTTTCAAAGCTTTTGCATAAGGAGTAAACAGCTAAAACGGACTCTAAGAGGAATGCTTTAGCTTACACTGTTTCTATCAAGCAAATGCCCTTGTTTCATCATTATCATTATGGTATGAAGGATTAGGTCTAGTTTTAGAACCTGATTGACTTAACAACGTTTTGACCATTTTTGTTACTTTCAAAGCTTTTGCATAAGGAGTAAACAGCTAAAACGGACTGTAAGAGGAATGCTTTAGCTTACACTGTTTCTATCAAGCAAATGACCCTTTTTCTTCATTATCATTATGGTATGAAGGATTAGGTTTAGTTTCAGAAGCTTATTCACTCAACTACATTTTAAACATTTTTGTTACTTTTAAAGGTTTTGCAGAAGGAGTAACCAGCTAAAACAGACTGTAAAAGGGACTGCTTTAGCGTACACTGTTTCTATTAAGCAAATGACCTTGTTTCATCATTATCATTATGGTATGAAGGATTAGGTCTAGTTTTAGAACCTGATTGACTTAACAACGTTTTGACCATTTTTGTTACTTTCAAAGCTTTTGCAGAAGTAGTAAACAGCTAAAACGGACTGTAAGAGGAATGCTTTAGCTTACACTGTTTCTATCAAGCAAATGACCTTGTTTCATCATTATCATTATGGTATGAAGGATTAGGTCTAGTTTTAGAACCTGATTGACTTAACAACGTTTTGACCATTTTTGTTACTTTCAAAGCTTTTGCATAAGGAGTAAACAGCTAAAACGGACTGTAAGAGGAATGCTTTAGCTTACACTGTTCTATCAAGCAAATGACCTTGTTTCATCATTATCATTATGGTATGAAGGATTAGGTCTAGTTTTAGAACCTGATTGACTTAACAACGTTTTGACCATTTTTGTTACTTTCAAAGCTTTTGCAGAAGTAGTAAACAGCTAAAACGGACTGTAAGAGGAATGCTTTAGCTTACACTGTTTCTATCAAGCAAATGACCTTGTTTCATCATTATCATTATGGTATGAAGGATTAGGTCTAGTTTTAGAACCTGATTGACTTAACAACGTTTTGACCATTTTTGTTACTTTCAAAGCTTTTGCATAAGGAGTAAACAGCTAAAACGGACTGTAAGAGGAATGCTTTAGCTTACACTGTTTCTATCAAGCAAATGACCTTGTTTCATCATTATCATTATGGTATGAAGGATTAGGTCTAGTTTTAGAACCTGATTGACTTAACAACGTTTTGACCATTTTTGTTACTTTCAAAGCTTTTGCAGAAGTAGTAAACAGCTAAAACGGACTGTAAGAGGAATGCTTTAGCTTACACTGTTTCTATCAAGCAAATGACCTTGTTTCATCATTATCATTATGGTATGAAGGATTAGGTCTAGTTTTAGAACCTGATTGACTTAACAACGTTTTGACCATTTTTGTTACTTTCAAAGCTTTTGCATAAGGAGTAAACAGCTAAAACAGACTCTAAGAGGAATGCTTTAGCTTACACTGTTTCTATCAAGCAAATGACCTTGTTTCATCATTATCATTATGGTATGAAGGATTAGGTCTAGTTTTAGAACCTGATTGACTTAACAACGTTTTGACCATTTTTGTTACTTTCAAAGCTTTTGCATAAGGAGTAAACAGCTAAAACGGACTGTATGAAGAATAGTTTAGCTTACACTAACTCTATCAAGCAAATGACCCTTTTTCTTCATTATCATTATGGTATGAAGGATTAGGTTTAGTTTCAGAAGCTTATTCACTCAACTACATTTTAAACATTTTTGTTACTTTCAAAGCTTTTGCATAAGGAGTAAACAGCTAAAACGGACTCTAAGAGGAATGCTTTAGCTTACACTGTTTCTATCAAGCAAATGCCCTTGTTTCATCATTATCATTATGGTATGAAGGATTAGGTCTAGTTTTAGAACCTGATTGACTTAACAACGTTTTGACCATTTTTGTTACTTTCAAAGCTTTTGCATAAGGAGTAAACAGCTAAAACGGACTGTAAGAGGAATGCTTTAGCTTACACTGTTTCTATCAAGCAAATGACCCTTTTTCTTCATTATCATTATGGTATGAAGGATTAGGTTTAGTTTCAGAAGCTTATTCACTCAACTACATTTTAAACATTTTTGTTACTTTTAAAGGTTTTGCAGAAGGAGTAACCAGCTAAAACAGACTGTAAAAGGGACTGCTTTAGCGTACACTGTTTCTATTAAGCAAATGACCTTGTTTCATCATTATCATTATGGTATGAAGGATTAGGTCTAGTTTTAGAACCTGATTGACTTAACAACGTTTTGACCATTTTTGTTACTTTCAAAGCTTTTGCAGAAGTAGTAAACAGCTAAAACGGACTGTAAGAGGAATGCTTTAGCTTACACTGTTTCTATCAAGCAAATGACCTTGTTTCATCATTATCATTATGGTATGAAGGATTAGGTCTAGTTTTAGAACCTGATTGACTTAACAACGTTTTGACCATTTTTGTTACTTTCAAAGCTTTTGCAGAAGTAGTAAACAGCTAAAACGGACTGTAAGAGGAATGCTTTAGCTTACACTGTTTCTATCAAGCAAATGACCTTGTTTCATCATTATCATTATGGTATGAAGGATTAGGTCTAGTTTTAGAACCTGATTGACTTAACAACGTTTTGACCATTTTTGTTACTTTCAAAGCTTTTGCATAAGGAGTAAACAGCTAAAACGGACTGTAAGAGGAATGCTTTAGCTTACACTGTTTCTATCAAGCAAATGACCTTGTTTCATCATTATCATTATGGTATGAAGGATTAGGTCTAGTTTTAGAACCTGATTGACTTAACAACGTTTTGACCATTTTTGTTACTTTCAAAGCTTTTGCAGAAGTAGTAAACAGCTAAAACGGACTGTAAGAGGAATGCTTTAGCTTACACTGTTTCTATCAAGCAAATGACCCTTTTTCTTCATTATCATTATGGTATGAAGGATTAGGTTTAGTTTCAGAAGCTTATTCACTCAACTACATTTTAAACATTTTTGTTACTTTTAAAGGTTTTGCAGAAGGAGTAACCAGCTAAAACAGACTGTAAAAGGGACTGCTTTAGCGTACACTGTTTCTATTAAGCAAATGACCTTGTTTCATCATTATCATTATGGTATGAAGGATTAGGTCTAGTTTTAGAACCTGATTGACTTAACAACGTTTTGACCATTTTTGTTACTTTCAAAGCTTTTGCAGAAGTAGTAAACAGCTAAAACGGACTGTAAGAGGAATGCTTTAGCTTACACTGTTTCTATCAAGCAAATGACCTTGTTTCATCATTATCATTATGGTATGAAGGATTAGGTCTAGTTTTAGAACCTGATTGACTTAACAACGTTTTGACCATTTTTGTTACTTTCAAAGCTTTTGCATAAGGAGTAAACAGCTAAAACGGACTGTAAGAGGAATGCTTTAGCTTACACTGTTCTATCAAGCAAATGACCTTGTTTCATCATTATCATTATGGTATGAAGGATTAGGTCTAGTTTTAGAACCTGATTGACTTAACAACGTTTTGACCATTTTTGTTACTTTCAAAGCTTTTGCAGAAGTAGTAAACAGCTAAAACGGACTGTAAGAGGAATGCTTTAGCTTACACTGTTTCTATCAAGCAAATGACCTTGTTTCATCATTATCATTATGGTATGAAGGATTAGGTCTAGTTTTAGAACCTGATTGACTTAACAACGTTTTGACCATTTTTGTTACTTTCAAAGCTTTTGCATAAGGAGTAAACAGCTAAAACGGACTGTAAGAGGAATGCTTTAGCTTACACTGTTTCTATCAAGCAAATGACCTTGTTTCATCATTATCATTATGGTATGAAGGATTAGGTCTAGTTTTAGAACCTGATTGACTTAACAACGTTTTGACCATTTTTGTTACTTTCAAAGCTTTTGCAGAAGTAGTAAACAGCTAAAACGGACTGTAAGAGGAATGCTTTAGCTTACACTGTTTCTATCAAGCAAATGACCTTGTTTCATCATTATCATTATGGTATGAAGGATTAGGTCTAGTTTTAGAACCTGATTGACTTAACAACGTTTTGACCATTTTTGTTACTTTCAAAGCTTTTGCATAAGGAGTAAACAGCTAAAACAGACTCTAAGAGGAATGCTTTAGCTTACACTGTTTCTATCAAGCAAATGACCTTGTTTCATCATTATCATTATGGTATGAAGGATTAGGTCTAGTTTTAGAACCTGATTGACTTAACAACGTTTTGACCATTTTTGTTACTTTCAAAGCTTTTGCATAAGGAGTAAACAGCTAAAACGGACTGTATGAAGAATAGTTTAGCTTACACTAACTCTATCAAGCAAATGACCCTTTTTCTTCATTATCATTATGGTATGAAGGATTAGGTTTAGTTTCAGAAGCTTATTCACTCAACTACATTTTAAACATTTTTGTTACTTTCAAAGCTTTTGCATAAGGAGTAAACAGCTAAAACGGACTCTAAGAGGAATGCTTTAGCTTACACTGTTTCTATCAAGCAAATGCCCTTGTTTCATCATTATCATTATGGTATGAAGGATTAGGTCTAGTTTTAGAACCTGATTGACTTAACAACGTTTTGACCATTTTTGTTACTTTCAAAGCTTTTGCATAAGGAGTAAACAGCTAAAACGGACTGTAAGAGGAATGCTTTAGCTTACACTGTTTCTATCAAGCAAATGACCCTTTTTCTTCATTATCATTATGGTATGAAGGATTAGGTTTAGTTTCAGAAGCTTATTCACTCAACTACATTTTAAACATTTTTGTTACTTTTAAAGGTTTTGCAGAAGGAGTAACCAGCTAAAACAGACTGTAAAAGGGAATGCTTTAGCGTACACTGTTTCTATTAAGCAAATGACCTTGTTTCATCATTATCATTATGGTATGAAGGATTAGGTCTAGTTTTAGAACCTGATTGACTTAACAACGTTTTGACCATTTTTGTTACTTTCAAAGCTTTTGCAGAAGTAGTAAACAGCTAAAACGGACTGTAAGAGGAATGCTTTAGCTTACACTGTTTCTATCAAGCAAATGACCTTGTTTCATCATTATCATTATGGTATGAAGGATTAGGTCTAGTTTTAGAACCTGATTGACTTAACAACGTTTTGACCATTTTTGTTACTTTCAAAGCTTTTGCAGAAGTAGTAAACAGCTAAAACGGACTGTAAGAGGAATGCTTTAGCTTACACTGTTTCTATCAAGCAAATGACCTTGTTTCATCATTATCATTATGGTATGAAGGATTAGGTCTAGTTTTAGAACCTGATTGACTTAACAACGTTTTGACCATTTTTGTTACTTTCAAAGCTTTTGCATAAGGAGTAAACAGCTAAAACGGACTGTAAGAGGAATGCTTTAGCTTACACTGTTTCTATCAAGCAAATGACCTTGTTTCATCATTATCATTATGGTATGAAGGATTAGGTCTAGTTTTAGAACCTGATTGACTTAACAACGTTTTGACCATTTTTGTTACTTTCAAAGCTTTTGCAGAAGTAGTAAACAGCTAAAACGGACTGTAAGAGGAATGCTTTAGCTTACACTGTTTCTATCAAGCAAATGACCTTGTTTCATCATTATCATTATGGTATGAAGGATTAGGTCTAGTTTTAGAACCTGATTGACTTAACAACACGTTTTGACCATTTTTGTTACTTTCAAAGCTTTTGCATAAGGAGTAGACAGCTAAAACGGACTCTAAGAGGAATGCTTTAGCTTACACTGTTTCTATCAAGCAAATGACCTTGTTTCATCATTATCATTATGGTATGAAGGATTAGGTCTAGTTTTAGAACCTGATTGACTTAACAACGTTTTGACCATTTTTGTTACTTTCAAAGCTTTTGCAGAAGTAGTAAACAGCTAAAACGGACTGTAAGAGGAATGCTTTAGCTTACACTGTTTCTATCAAGCAAATGACCTTGTTTCATCATTATCATTATGGTATGAAGGATTAGGTCTAGTTTTAGAACCTGATTGACTTAACAACGTTTTGACCCTTTTTGTTACTTTCAAAGCTTTTGCATAAGGAGTAAACAGCTAAAACGGACTGTATGAAGAATGCTTTAGCTTACACTGTTTCTATCAAGCAAATGACCCTTTTTCTTCATTATCATTATGGTATGAAGGATTAGGTTTAGTTTCAGAAGCTTATTCACTCAGCTACATTTTAAACATTTTTGTTACTTTCAAAGCTTTTGCAGAAGGAGTAACCAGCTAAAACAGACTGTAAAAGGGACTGCTTTAGCGTACACTGTTTCTATTAAGCAAATGACCTTGTTTCATCATTATCATTATGGTATGAAGGATTAGGTCTAGTTTTAGAACCTGATTGACTTAACAACGTTTTGACCATTTTTGTTACTTTCAAAGCTTTTGCAGAAGTAGTAAACAGCTAAAACGGACTGTAAGAGGAATGCTTTAGCTTACACTGTTTCTATCAAGCAAATGACCTTGTTTCATCATTATCATTATGGTATGAAGGATTAGGTCTAGTTTTAGAACCTGATTGACTTAACAACGTTTTGACCATTTTTGTTACTTTCAAAGCTTTTGCATAAGGAGTAAACAGCTAAAACGGACTGTAAGAGGAATGCTTTAGCTTACACTGTTCTATCAAGCAAATGACCTTGTTTCATCATTATCATTATGGTATGAAGGATTAGGTCTAGTTTTAGAACCTGATTGACTTAACAACGTTTTGACCATTTTTGTTACTTTCAAAGCTTTTGCAGAAGTAGTAAACAGCTAAAACGGACTGTAAGAGGAATGCTTTAGCTTACACTGTTTCTATCAAGCAAATGACCTTGTTTCATCATTATCATTATGGTATGAAGGATTAGGTCTAGTTTTAGAACCTGATTGACTTAACAACGTTTTGACCATTTTTGTTACTTTCAAAGCTTTTGCATAAGGAGTAAACAGCTAAAACGGACTGTAAGAGGAATGCTTTAGCTTACACTGTTCTATCAAGCAAATGACCTTGTTTCATCATTATCATTATGGTATGAAGGATTAGGTCTAGTTTTAGAACCTGATTGACTTAACAACGTTTTGACCATTTTTGTTACTTTCAAAGCTTTTGCAGAAGTAGTAAACAGCTAAAACGGACTGTAAGAGGAATGCTTTAGCTTACACTGTTTCTATCAAGCAAATGACCTTGTTTCATCATTATCATTATGGTATGAAGGATTAGGTCTAGTTTTAGAACCTGATTGACTTAACAACGTTTTGACCATTTTTGTTACTTTCAAAGCTTTTGCATAAGGAGTAAACAGCTAAAACGGACTGTAAGAGGAATGCTTTAGCTTACACTGTTTCTATCAAGCAAATGACCTTGTTTCATCATTATCATTATGGTATGAAGGATTAGGTCTAGTTTTAGAACCTGATTGACTTAACAACGTTTTGACCATTTTTGTTACTTTCAAAGCTTTTGCAGAAGTAGTAAACAGCTAAAACGGACTGTAAGAGGAATGCTTTAGCTTACACTGTTTCTATCAAGCAAATGACCTTGTTTCATCATTATCATTATGGTATGAAGGATTAGGTCTAGTTTTAGAACCTGATTGACTTAACAACGTTTTGACCATTTTTGTTACTTTCAAAGCTTTTGCATAAGGAGTAAACAGCTAAAACAGACTCTAAGAGGAATGCTTTAGCTTACACTGTTTCTATCAAGCAAATGACCTTGTTTCATCATTATCATTATGGTATGAAGGATTAGGTCTAGTTTTAGAACCTGATTGACTTAACAACGTTTTGACCATTTTTGTTACTTTCAAAGCTTTTGCATAAGGAGTAAACAGCTAAAACGGACTGTATGAAGAATAGTTTAGCTTACACTAACTCTATCAAGCAAATGACCCTTTTTCTTCATTATCATTATGGTATGAAGGATTAGGTTTAGTTTCAGAAGCTTATTCACTCAACTACATTTTAAACATTTTTGTTACTTTCAAAGCTTTTGCATAAGGAGTAAACAGCTAAAACGGACTCTAAGAGGAATGCTTTAGCTTACACTGTTTCTATCAAGCAAATGCCCTTGTTTCATCATTATCATTATGGTATGAAGGATTAGGTCTAGTTTTAGAACCTGATTGACTTAACAACGTTTTGACCATTTTTGTTACTTTCAAAGCTTTTGCATAAGGAGTAAACAGCTAAAACGGACTGTAAGAGGAATGCTTTAGCTTACACTGTTTCTATCAAGCAAATGACCCTTTTTCTTCATTATCATTATGGTATGAAGGATTAGGTTTAGTTTCAGAAGCTTATTCACTCAACTACATTTTAAACATTTTTGTTACTTTTAAAGGTTTTGCAGAAGGAGTAACCAGCTAAAACAGACTGTAAAAGGGACTGCTTTAGCGTACACTGTTTCTATTAAGCAAATGACCTTGTTTCATCATTATCATTATGGTATGAAGGATTAGGTCTAGTTTTAGAACCTGATTGACTTAACAACGTTTTGACCATTTTTGTTACTTTCAAAGCTTTTGCAGAAGTAGTAAACAGCTAAAACGGACTGTAAGAGGAATGCTTTAGCTTACACTGTTTCTATCAAGCAAATGACCTTGTTTCATCATTATCATTATGGTATGAAGGATTAGGTCTAGTTTTAGAACCTGATTGACTTAACAACGTTTTGACCATTTTTGTTACTTTCAAAGCTTTTGCATAAGGAGTAAACAGCTAAAACGGACTGTAAGAGGAATGCTTTAGCTTACACTGTTCTATCAAGCAAATGACCTTGTTTCATCATTATCATTATGGTATGAAGGATTAGGTCTAGTTTTAGAACCTGATTGACTTAACAACGTTTTGACCATTTTTGTTACTTTCAAAGCTTTTGCAGAAGTAGTAAACAGCTAAAACGGACTGTAAGAGGAATGCTTTAGCTTACACTGTTTCTATCAAGCAAATGACCTTGTTTCATCATTATCATTATGGTATGAAGGATTAGGTCTAGTTTTAGAACCTGATTGACTTAACAACGTTTTGACCATTTTTGTTACTTTCAAAGCTTTTGCATAAGGAGTAAACAGCTAAAACGGACTGTAAGAGGAATGCTTTAGCTTACACTGTTTCTATCAAGCAAATGACCTTGTTTCATCATTATCATTATGGTATGAAGGATTAGGTCTAGTTTTAGAACCTGATTGACTTAACAACGTTTTGACCATTTTTGTTACTTTCAAAGCTTTTGCAGAAGTAGTAAACAGCTAAAACGGACTGTAAGAGGAATGCTTTAGCTTACACTGTTTCTATCAAGCAAATGACCTTGTTTCATCATTATCATTATGGTATGAAGGATTAGGTCTAGTTTTAGAACCTGATTGACTTAACAACGTTTTGACCATTTTTGTTACTTTCAAAGCTTTTGCATAAGGAGTAAACAGCTAAAACAGACTCTAAGAGGAATGCTTTAGCTTACACTGTTTCTATCAAGCAAATGACCTTGTTTCATCATTATCATTATGGTATGAAGGATTAGGTCTAGTTTTAGAACCTGATTGACTTAACAACGTTTTGACCATTTTTGTTACTTTCAAAGCTTTTGCATAAGGAGTAAACAGCTAAAACGGACTGTATGAAGAATAGTTTAGCTTACACTAACTCTATCAAGCAAATGACCCTTTTTCTTCATTATCATTATGGTATGAAGGATTAGGTTTAGTTTCAGAAGCTTATTCACTCAACTACATTTTAAACATTTTTGTTACTTTCAAAGCTTTTGCATAAGGAGTAAACAGCTAAAACGGACTCTAAGAGGAATGCTTTAGCTTACACTGTTTCTATCAAGCAAATGCCCTTGTTTCATCATTATCATTATGGTATGAAGGATTAGGTCTAGTTTTAGAACCTGATTGACTTAACAACGTTTTGACCATTTTTGTTACTTTCAAAGCTTTTGCATAAGGAGTAAACAGCTAAAACGGACTGTAAGAGGAATGCTTTAGCTTACACTGTTTCTATCAAGCAAATGACCCTTTTTCTTCATTATCATTATGGTATGAAGGATTAGGTTTAGTTTCAGAAGCTTATTCACTCAACTACATTTTAAACATTTTTGTTACTTTTAAAGGTTTTGCAGAAGGAGTAACCAGCTAAAACAGACTGTAAAAGGGACTGCTTTAGCGTACACTGTTTCTATTAAGCAAATGACCTTGTTTCATCATTATCATTATGGTATGAAGGATTAGGTCTAGTTTTAGAACCTGATTGACTTAACAACGTTTTGACCATTTTTGTTACTTTCAAAGCTTTTGCAGAAGTAGTAAACAGCTAAAACGGACTGTAAGAGGAATGCTTTAGCTTACACTGTTTCTATCAAGCAAATGACCTTGTTTCATCATTATCATTATGGTATGAAGGATTAGGTCTAGTTTTAGAACCTGATTGACTTAACAACGTTTTGACCATTTTTGTTACTTTCAAAGCTTTTGCAGAAGTAGTAAACAGCTAAAACGGACTGTAAGAGGAATGCTTTAGCTTACACTGTTTCTATCAAGCAAATGACCTTGTTTCATCATTATCATTATGGTATGAAGGATTAGGTCTAGTTTTAGAACCTGATTGACTTAACAACGTTTTGACCATTTTTGTTACTTTCAAAGCTTTTGCATAAGGAGTAAACAGCTAAAACGGACTGTAAGAGGAATGCTTTAGCTTACACTGTTTCTATCAAGCAAATGACCTTGTTTCATCATTATCATTATGGTATGAAGGATTAGGTCTAGTTTTAGAACCTGATTGACTTAACAACGTTTTGACCATTTTTGTTACTTTCAAAGCTTTTGCAGAAGTAGTAAACAGCTAAAACGGACTGTAAGAGGAATGCTTTAGCTTACACTGTTTCTATCAAGCAAATGACCCTTTTTCTTCATTATCATTATGGTATGAAGGATTAGGTTTAGTTTCAGAAGCTTATTCACTCAACTACATTTTAAACATTTTTGTTACTTTTAAAGGTTTTGCAGAAGGAGTAACCAGCTAAAACAGACTGTAAAAGGGACTGCTTTAGCGTACACTGTTTCTATTAAGCAAATGACCTTGTTTCATCATTATCATTATGGTATGAAGGATTAGGTCTAGTTTTAGAACCTGATTGACTTAACAACGTTTTGACCATTTTTGTTACTTTCAAAGCTTTTGCAGAAGTAGTAAACAGCTAAAACGGACTGTAAGAGGAATGCTTTAGCTTACACTGTTTCTATCAAGCAAATGACCTTGTTTCATCATTATCATTATGGTATGAAGGATTAGGTCTAGTTTTAGAACCTGATTGACTTAACAACGTTTTGACCATTTTTGTTACTTTCAAAGCTTTTGCATAAGGAGTAAACAGCTAAAACGGACTGTAAGAGGAATGCTTTAGCTTACACTGTTCTATCAAGCAAATGACCTTGTTTCATCATTATCATTATGGTATGAAGGATTAGGTCTAGTTTTAGAACCTGATTGACTTAACAACGTTTTGACCATTTTTGTTACTTTCAAAGCTTTTGCAGAAGTAGTAAACAGCTAAAACGGACTGTAAGAGGAATGCTTTAGCTTACACTGTTTCTATCAAGCAAATGACCTTGTTTCATCATTATCATTATGGTATGAAGGATTAGGTCTAGTTTTAGAACCTGATTGACTTAACAACGTTTTGACCATTTTTGTTACTTTCAAAGCTTTTGCATAAGGAGTAAACAGCTAAAACGGACTGTAAGAGGAATGCTTTAGCTTACACTGTTTCTATCAAGCAAATGACCTTGTTTCATCATTATCATTATGGTATGAAGGATTAGGTCTAGTTTTAGAACCTGATTGACTTAACAACGTTTTGACCATTTTTGTTACTTTCAAAGCTTTTGCAGAAGTAGTAAACAGCTAAAACGGACTGTAAGAGGAATGCTTTAGCTTACACTGTTTCTATCAAGCAAATGACCTTGTTTCATCATTATCATTATGGTATGAAGGATTAGGTCTAGTTTTAGAACCTGATTGACTTAACAACGTTTTGACCATTTTTGTTACTTTCAAAGCTTTTGCATAAGGAGTAAACAGCTAAAACAGACTCTAAGAGGAATGCTTTAGCTTACACTGTTTCTATCAAGCAAATGACCTTGTTTCATCATTATCATTATGGTATGAAGGATTAGGTCTAGTTTTAGAACCTGATTGACTTAACAACGTTTTGACCATTTTTGTTACTTTCAAAGCTTTTGCATAAGGAGTAAACAGCTAAAACGGACTGTATGAAGAATAGTTTAGCTTACACTAACTCTATCAAGCAAATGACCCTTTTTCTTCATTATCATTATGGTATGAAGGATTAGGTTTAGTTTCAGAAGCTTATTCACTCAACTACATTTTAAACATTTTTGTTACTTTCAAAGCTTTTGCATAAGGAGTAAACAGCTAAAACGGACTCTAAGAGGAATGCTTTAGCTTACACTGTTTCTATCAAGCAAATGCCCTTGTTTCATCATTATCATTATGGTATGAAGGATTAGGTCTAGTTTTAGAACCTGATTGACTTAACAACGTTTTGACCATTTTTGTTACTTTCAAAGCTTTTGCATAAGGAGTAAACAGCTAAAACGGACTGTAAGAGGAATGCTTTAGCTTACACTGTTTCTATCAAGCAAATGACCCTTTTTCTTCATTATCATTATGGTATGAAGGATTAGGTTTAGTTTCAGAAGCTTATTCACTCAACTACATTTTAAACATTTTTGTTACTTTTAAAGGTTTTGCAGAAGGAGTAACCAGCTAAAACAGACTGTAAAAGGGAATGCTTTAGCGTACACTGTTTCTATTAAGCAAATGACCTTGTTTCATCATTATCATTATGGTATGAAGGATTAGGTCTAGTTTTAGAACCTGATTGACTTAACAACGTTTTGACCATTTTTGTTACTTTCAAAGCTTTTGCAGAAGTAGTAAACAGCTAAAACGGACTGTAAGAGGAATGCTTTAGCTTACACTGTTTCTATCAAGCAAATGACCTTGTTTCATCATTATCATTATGGTATGAAGGATTAGGTCTAGTTTTAGAACCTGATTGACTTAACAACGTTTTGACCATTTTTGTTACTTTCAAAGCTTTTGCAGAAGTAGTAAACAGCTAAAACGGACTGTAAGAGGAATGCTTTAGCTTACACTGTTTCTATCAAGCAAATGACCTTGTTTCATCATTATCATTATGGTATGAAGGATTAGGTCTAGTTTTAGAACCTGATTGACTTAACAACGTTTTGACCATTTTTGTTACTTTCAAAGCTTTTGCATAAGGAGTAAACAGCTAAAACGGACTGTAAGAGGAATGCTTTAGCTTACACTGTTTCTATCAAGCAAATGACCTTGTTTCATCATTATCATTATGGTATGAAGGATTAGGTCTAGTTTTAGAACCTGATTGACTTAACAACGTTTTGACCATTTTTGTTACTTTCAAAGCTTTTGCAGAAGTAGTAAACAGCTAAAACGGACTGTAAGAGGAATGCTTTAGCTTACACTGTTTCTATCAAGCAAATGACCTTGTTTCATCATTATCATTATGGTATGAAGGATTAGGTCTAGTTTTAGAACCTGATTGACTTAACAACACGTTTTGACCATTTTTGTTACTTTCAAAGCTTTTGCATAAGGAGTAGACAGCTAAAACGGACTCTAAGAGGAATGCTTTAGCTTACACTGTTTCTATCAAGCAAATGACCTTGTTTCATCATTATCATTATGGTATGAAGGATTAGGTCTAGTTTTAGAACCTGATTGACTTAACAACGTTTTGACCATTTTTGTTACTTTCAAAGCTTTTGCAGAAGTAGTAAACAGCTAAAACGGACTGTAAGAGGAATGCTTTAGCTTACACTGTTTCTATCAAGCAAATGACCTTGTTTCATCATTATCATTATGGTATGAAGGATTAGGTCTAGTTTTAGAACCTGATTGACTTAACAACGTTTTGACCCTTTTTGTTACTTTCAAAGCTTTTGCATAAGGAGTAAACAGCTAAAACGGACTGTATGAAGAATGCTTTAGCTTACACTGTTTCTATCAAGCAAATGACCCTTTTTCTTCATTATCATTATGGTATGAAGGATTAGGTTTAGTTTCAGAAGCTTATTCACTCAGCTACATTTTAAACATTTTTGTTACTTTCAAAGCTTTTGCAGAAGGAGTAACCAGCTAAAACAGACTGTAAAAGGGACTGCTTTAGCGTACACTGTTTCTATTAAGCAAATGACCTTGTTTCATCATTATCATTATGGTATGAAGGATTAGGTCTAGTTTTAGAACCTGATTGACTTAACAACGTTTTGACCATTTTTGTTACTTTCAAAGCTTTTGCAGAAGTAGTAAACAGCTAAAACGGACTGTAAGAGGAATGCTTTAGCTTACACTGTTTCTATCAAGCAAATGACCTTGTTTCATCATTATCATTATGGTATGAAGGATTAGGTCTAGTTTTAGAACCTGATTGACTTAACAACGTTTTGACCATTTTTGTTACTTTCAAAGCTTTTGCATAAGGAGTAAACAGCTAAAACGGACTGTAAGAGGAATGCTTTAGCTTACACTGTTCTATCAAGCAAATGACCTTGTTTCATCATTATCATTATGGTATGAAGGATTAGGTCTAGTTTTAGAACCTGATTGACTTAACAACGTTTTGACCATTTTTGTTACTTTCAAAGCTTTTGCAGAAGTAGTAAACAGCTAAAACGGACTGTAAGAGGAATGCTTTAGCTTACACTGTTTCTATCAAGCAAATGACCTTGTTTCATCATTATCATTATGGTATGAAGGATTAGGTCTAGTTTTAGAACCTGATTGACTTAACAACGTTTTGACCATTTTTGTTACTTTCAAAGCTTTTGCATAAGGAGTAAACAGCTAAAACGGACTGTAAGAGGAATGCTTTAGCTTACACTGTTCTATCAAGCAAATGACCTTGTTTCATCATTATCATTATGGTATGAAGGATTAGGTCTAGTTTTAGAACCTGATTGACTTAACAACGTTTTGACCATTTTTGTTACTTTCAAAGCTTTTGCAGAAGTAGTAAACAGCTAAAACGGACTGTAAGAGGAATGCTTTAGCTTACACTGTTTCTATCAAGCAAATGACCTTGTTTCATCATTATCATTATGGTATGAAGGATTAGGTCTAGTTTTAGAACCTGATTGACTTAACAACGTTTTGACCATTTTTGTTACTTTCAAAGCTTTTGCATAAGGAGTAAACAGCTAAAACGGACTGTAAGAGGAATGCTTTAGCTTACACTGTTTCTATCAAGCAAATGACCTTGTTTCATCATTATCATTATGGTATGAAGGATTAGGTCTAGTTTTAGAACCTGATTGACTTAACAACGTTTTGACCATTTTTGTTACTTTCAAAGCTTTTGCAGAAGTAGTAAACAGCTAAAACGGACTGTAAGAGGAATGCTTTAGCTTACACTGTTTCTATCAAGCAAATGACCTTGTTTCATCATTATCATTATGGTATGAAGGATTAGGTCTAGTTTTAGAACCTGATTGACTTAACAACGTTTTGACCATTTTTGTTACTTTCAAAGCTTTTGCATAAGGAGTAAACAGCTAAAACAGACTCTAAGAGGAATGCTTTAGCTTACACTGTTTCTATCAAGCAAATGACCTTGTTTCATCATTATCATTATGGTATGAAGGATTAGGTCTAGTTTTAGAACCTGATTGACTTAACAACGTTTTGACCATTTTTGTTACTTTCAAAGCTTTTGCATAAGGAGTAAACAGCTAAAACGGACTGTATGAAGAATAGTTTAGCTTACACTAACTCTATCAAGCAAATGACCCTTTTTCTTCATTATCATTATGGTATGAAGGATTAGGTTTAGTTTCAGAAGCTTATTCACTCAACTACATTTTAAACATTTTTGTTACTTTCAAAGCTTTTGCATAAGGAGTAAACAGCTAAAACGGACTCTAAGAGGAATGCTTTAGCTTACACTGTTTCTATCAAGCAAATGCCCTTGTTTCATCATTATCATTATGGTATGAAGGATTAGGTCTAGTTTTAGAACCTGATTGACTTAACAACGTTTTGACCATTTTTGTTACTTTCAAAGCTTTTGCATAAGGAGTAAACAGCTAAAACGGACTGTAAGAGGAATGCTTTAGCTTACACTGTTTCTATCAAGCAAATGACCCTTTTTCTTCATTATCATTATGGTATGAAGGATTAGGTTTAGTTTCAGAAGCTTATTCACTCAACTACATTTTAAACATTTTTGTTACTTTTAAAGGTTTTGCAGAAGGAGTAACCAGCTAAAACAGACTGTAAAAGGGACTGCTTTAGCGTACACTGTTTCTATTAAGCAAATGACCTTGTTTCATCATTATCATTATGGTATGAAGGATTAGGTCTAGTTTTAGAACCTGATTGACTTAACAACGTTTTGACCATTTTTGTTACTTTCAAAGCTTTTGCAGAAGTAGTAAACAGCTAAAACGGACTGTAAGAGGAATGCTTTAGCTTACACTGTTTCTATCAAGCAAATGACCTTGTTTCATCATTATCATTATGGTATGAAGGATTAGGTCTAGTTTTAGAACCTGATTGACTTAACAACGTTTTGACCATTTTTGTTACTTTCAAAGCTTTTGCAGAAGTAGTAAA
The DNA here is from genome assembly GCF_949316345.1 of Pungitius pungitius. Taxonomy (NCBI): domain Eukaryota; kingdom Metazoa; phylum Chordata; class Actinopteri; order Perciformes; family Gasterosteidae; genus Pungitius; species Pungitius pungitius. The sequence goes on from NC_084915.1 coordinate 3,593,278, forward strand.
CAGCTAAAACGGACTGTAAGAGGAATGCTTTAGCTTACACTGTTTCTATCAAGCAAATGACCTTGTTTCATCATTATCATTATGGTATGAAGGATTAGGTCTAGTTTTAGAACCTGATTGACTTAACAACGTTTTGACCATTTTTGTTACTTTCAAAGCTTTTGCATAAGGAGTAAACAGCTAAAACGGACTGTAAGAGGAATGCTTTAGCTTACACTGTTTCTATCAAGCAAATGACCTTGTTTCATCATTATCATTATGGTATGAAGGATTAGGTCTAGTTTTAGAACCTGATTGACTTAACAACGTTTTGACCATTTTTGTTACTTTCAAAGCTTTTGCAGAAGTAGTAAACAGCTAAAACGGACTGTAAGAGGAATGCTTTAGCTTACACTGTTTCTATCAAGCAAATGACCCTTTTTCTTCATTATCATTATGGTATGAAGGATTAGGTTTAGTTTCAGAAGCTTATTCACTCAACTACATTTTAAACATTTTTGTTACTTTTAAAGGTTTTGCAGAAGGAGTAACCAGCTAAAACAGACTGTAAAAGGGACTGCTTTAGCGTACACTGTTTCTATTAAGCAAATGACCTTGTTTCATCATTATCATTATGGTATGAAGGATTAGGTCTAGTTTTAGAACCTGATTGACTTAACAACGTTTTGACCATTTTTGTTACTTTCAAAGCTTTTGCAGAAGTAGTAAACAGCTAAAACGGACTGTAAGAGGAATGCTTTAGCTTACACTGTTTCTATCAAGCAAATGACCTTGTTTCATCATTATCATTATGGTATGAAGGATTAGGTCTAGTTTTAGAACCTGATTGACTTAACAACGTTTTGACCATTTTTGTTACTTTCAAAGCTTTTGCATAAGGAGTAAACAGCTAAAACGGACTGTAAGAGGAATGCTTTAGCTTACACTGTTCTATCAAGCAAATGACCTTGTTTCATCATTATCATTATGGTATGAAGGATTAGGTCTAGTTTTAGAACCTGATTGACTTAACAACGTTTTGACCATTTTTGTTACTTTCAAAGCTTTTGCAGAAGTAGTAAACAGCTAAAACGGACTGTAAGAGGAATGCTTTAGCTTACACTGTTTCTATCAAGCAAATGACCTTGTTTCATCATTATCATTATGGTATGAAGGATTAGGTCTAGTTTTAGAACCTGATTGACTTAACAACGTTTTGACCATTTTTGTTACTTTCAAAGCTTTTGCATAAGGAGTAAACAGCTAAAACGGACTGTAAGAGGAATGCTTTAGCTTACACTGTTTCTATCAAGCAAATGACCTTGTTTCATCATTATCATTATGGTATGAAGGATTAGGTCTAGTTTTAGAACCTGATTGACTTAACAACGTTTTGACCATTTTTGTTACTTTCAAAGCTTTTGCAGAAGTAGTAAACAGCTAAAACGGACTGTAAGAGGAATGCTTTAGCTTACACTGTTTCTATCAAGCAAATGACCTTGTTTCATCATTATCATTATGGTATGAAGGATTAGGTCTAGTTTTAGAACCTGATTGACTTAACAACGTTTTGACCATTTTTGTTACTTTCAAAGCTTTTGCATAAGGAGTAAACAGCTAAAACAGACTCTAAGAGGAATGCTTTAGCTTACACTGTTTCTATCAAGCAAATGACCTTGTTTCATCATTATCATTATGGTATGAAGGATTAGGTCTAGTTTTAGAACCTGATTGACTTAACAACGTTTTGACCATTTTTGTTACTTTCAAAGCTTTTGCATAAGGAGTAAACAGCTAAAACGGACTGTATGAAGAATAGTTTAGCTTACACTAACTCTATCAAGCAAATGACCCTTTTTCTTCATTATCATTATGGTATGAAGGATTAGGTTTAGTTTCAGAAGCTTATTCACTCAACTACATTTTAAACATTTTTGTTACTTTCAAAGCTTTTGCATAAGGAGTAAACAGCTAAAACGGACTCTAAGAGGAATGCTTTAGCTTACACTGTTTCTATCAAGCAAATGCCCTTGTTTCATCATTATCATTATGGTATGAAGGATTAGGTCTAGTTTTAGAACCTGATTGACTTAACAACGTTTTGACCATTTTTGTTACTTTCAAAGCTTTTGCATAAGGAGTAAACAGCTAAAACGGACTGTAAGAGGAATGCTTTAGCTTACACTGTTTCTATCAAGCAAATGACCCTTTTTCTTCATTATCATTATGGTATGAAGGATTAGGTTTAGTTTCAGAAGCTTATTCACTCAACTACATTTTAAACATTTTTGTTACTTTTAAAGGTTTTGCAGAAGGAGTAACCAGCTAAAACAGACTGTAAAAGGGAATGCTTTAGCGTACACTGTTTCTATTAAGCAAATGACCTTGTTTCATCATTATCATTATGGTATGAAGGATTAGGTCTAGTTTTAGAACCTGATTGACTTAACAACGTTTTGACCATTTTTGTTACTTTCAAAGCTTTTGCAGAAGTAGTAAACAGCTAAAACGGACTGTAAGAGGAATGCTTTAGCTTACACTGTTTCTATCAAGCAAATGACCTTGTTTCATCATTATCATTATGGTATGAAGGATTAGGTCTAGTTTTAGAACCTGATTGACTTAACAACGTTTTGACCATTTTTGTTACTTTCAAAGCTTTTGCAGAAGTAGTAAACAGCTAAAACGGACTGTAAGAGGAATGCTTTAGCTTACACTGTTTCTATCAAGCAAATGACCTTGTTTCATCATTATCATTATGGTATGAAGGATTAGGTCTAGTTTTAGAACCTGATTGACTTAACAACGTTTTGACCATTTTTGTTACTTTCAAAGCTTTTGCATAAGGAGTAAACAGCTAAAACGGACTGTAAGAGGAATGCTTTAGCTTACACTGTTTCTATCAAGCAAATGACCTTGTTTCATCATTATCATTATGGTATGAAGGATTAGGTCTAGTTTTAGAACCTGATTGACTTAACAACGTTTTGACCATTTTTGTTACTTTCAAAGCTTTTGCAGAAGTAGTAAACAGCTAAAACGGACTGTAAGAGGAATGCTTTAGCTTACACTGTTTCTATCAAGCAAATGACCTTGTTTCATCATTATCATTATGGTATGAAGGATTAGGTCTAGTTTTAGAACCTGATTGACTTAACAACACGTTTTGACCATTTTTGTTACTTTCAAAGCTTTTGCATAAGGAGTAGACAGCTAAAACGGACTCTAAGAGGAATGCTTTAGCTTACACTGTTTCTATCAAGCAAATGACCTTGTTTCATCATTATCATTATGGTATGAAGGATTAGGTCTAGTTTTAGAACCTGATTGACTTAACAACGTTTTGACCATTTTTGTTACTTTCAAAGCTTTTGCAGAAGTAGTAAACAGCTAAAACGGACTGTAAGAGGAATGCTTTAGCTTACACTGTTTCTATCAAGCAAATGACCTTGTTTCATCATTATCATTATGGTATGAAGGATTAGGTCTAGTTTTAGAACCTGATTGACTTAACAACGTTTTGACCCTTTTTGTTACTTTCAAAGCTTTTGCATAAGGAGTAAACAGCTAAAACGGACTGTATGAAGAATGCTTTAGCTTACACTGTTTCTATCAAGCAAATGACCCTTTTTCTTCATTATCATTATGGTATGAAGGATTAGGTTTAGTTTCAGAAGCTTATTCACTCAGCTACATTTTAAACATTTTTGTTACTTTCAAAGCTTTTGCAGAAGGAGTAACCAGCTAAAACAGACTGTAAAAGGGACTGCTTTAGCGTACACTGTTTCTATTAAGCAAATGACCTTGTTTCATCATTATCATTATGGTATGAAGGATTAGGTCTAGTTTTAGAACCTGATTGACTTAACAACGTTTTGACCATTTTTGTTACTTTCAAAGCTTTTGCAGAAGTAGTAAACAGCTAAAACGGACTGTAAGAGGAATGCTTTAGCTTACACTGTTTCTATCAAGCAAATGACCTTGTTTCATCATTATCATTATGGTATGAAGGATTAGGTCTAGTTTTAGAACCTGATTGACTTAACAACGTTTTGACCATTTTTGTTACTTTCAAAGCTTTTGCATAAGGAGTAAACAGCTAAAACGGACTGTAAGAGGAATGCTTTAGCTTACACTGTTCTATCAAGCAAATGACCTTGTTTCATCATTATCATTATGGTATGAAGGATTAGGTCTAGTTTTAGAACCTGATTGACTTAACAACGTTTTGACCATTTTTGTTACTTTCAAAGCTTTTGCAGAAGTAGTAAACAGCTAAAACGGACTGTAAGAGGAATGCTTTAGCTTACACTGTTTCTATCAAGCAAATGACCTTGTTTCATCATTATCATTATGGTATGAAGGATTAGGTCTAGTTTTAGAACCTGATTGACTTAACAACGTTTTGACCATTTTTGTTACTTTCAAAGCTTTTGCATAAGGAGTAAACAGCTAAAACGGACTGTAAGAGGAATGCTTTAGCTTACACTGTTTCTATCAAGCAAATGACCTTGTTTCATCATTATCATTATGGTATGAAGGATTAGGTCTAGTTTTAGAACCTGATTGACTTAACAACGTTTTGACCATTTTTGTTACTTTCAAAGCTTTTGCAGAAGTAGTAAACAGCTAAAACGGACTGTAAGAGGAATGCTTTAGCTTACACTGTTTCTATCAAGCAAATGACCTTGTTTCATCATTATCATTATGGTATGAAGGATTAGGTCTAGTTTTAGAACCTGATTGACTTAACAACGTTTTGACCATTTTTGTTACTTTCAAAGCTTTTGCATAAGGAGTAAACAGCTAAAACAGACTCTAAGAGGAATGCTTTAGCTTACACTGTTTCTATCAAGCAAATGACCTTGTTTCATCATTATCATTATGGTATGAAGGATTAGGTCTAGTTTTAGAACCTGATTGACTTAACAACGTTTTGACCATTTTTGTTACTTTCAAAGCTTTTGCATAAGGAGTAAACAGCTAAAACGGACTGTATGAAGAATAGTTTAGCTTACACTAACTCTATCAAGCAAATGACCCTTTTTCTTCATTATCATTATGGTATGAAGGATTAGGTTTAGTTTCAGAAGCTTATTCACTCAACTACATTTTAAACATTTTTGTTACTTTCAAAGCTTTTGCATAAGGAGTAAACAGCTAAAACGGACTCTAAGAGGAATGCTTTAGCTTACACTGTTTCTATCAAGCAAATGCCCTTGTTTCATCATTATCATTATGGTATGAAGGATTAGGTCTAGTTTTAGAACCTGATTGACTTAACAACGTTTTGACCATTTTTGTTACTTTCAAAGCTTTTGCATAAGGAGTAAACAGCTAAAACGGACTGTAAGAGGAATGCTTTAGCTTACACTGTTTCTATCAAGCAAATGACCCTTTTTCTTCATTATCATTATGGTATGAAGGATTAGGTTTAGTTTCAGAAGCTTATTCACTCAACTACATTTTAAACATTTTTGTTACTTTTAAAGGTTTTGCAGAAGGAGTAACCAGCTAAAACAGACTGTAAAAGGGAATGCTTTAGCGTACACTGTTTCTATTAAGCAAATGACCTTGTTTCATCATTATCATTATGGTATGAAGGATTAGGTCTAGTTTTAGAACCTGATTGACTTAACAACGTTTTGACCATTTTTGTTACTTTCAAAGCTTTTGCAGAAGTAGTAAACAGCTAAAACGGACTGTAAGAGGAATGCTTTAGCTTACACTGTTTCTATCAAGCAAATGACCTTGTTTCATCATTATCATTATGGTATGAAGGATTAGGTCTAGTTTTAGAACCTGATTGACTTAACAACGTTTTGACCATTTTTGTTACTTTCAAAGCTTTTGCAGAAGTAGTAAACAGCTAAAACGGACTGTAAGAGGAATGCTTTAGCTTACACTGTTTCTATCAAGCAAATGACCTTGTTTCATCATTATCATTATGGTATGAAGGATTAGGTCTAGTTTTAGAACCTGATTGACTTAACAACGTTTTGACCATTTTTGTTACTTTCAAAGCTTTTGCATAAGGAGTAAACAGCTAAAACGGACTGTAAGAGGAATGCTTTAGCTTACACTGTTTCTATCAAGCAAATGACCTTGTTTCATCATTATCATTATGGTATGAAGGATTAGGTCTAGTTTTAGAACCTGATTGACTTAACAACGTTTTGACCATTTTTGTTACTTTCAAAGCTTTTGCAGAAGTAGTAAACAGCTAAAACGGACTGTAAGAGGAATGCTTTAGCTTACACTGTTTCTATCAAGCAAATGACCTTGTTTCATCATTATCATTATGGTATGAAGGATTAGGTCTAGTTTTAGAACCTGATTGACTTAACAACACGTTTTGACCATTTTTGTTACTTTCAAAGCTTTTGCATAAGGAGTAGACAGCTAAAACGGACTCTAAGAGGAATGCTTTAGCTTACACTGTTTCTATCAAGCAAATGACCTTGTTTCATCATTATCATTATGGTATGAAGGATTAGGTCTAGTTTTAGAACCTGATTGACTTAACAACGTTTTGACCATTTTTGTTACTTTCAAAGCTTTTGCAGAAGTAGTAAACAGCTAAAACGGACTGTAAGAGGAATGCTTTAGCTTACACTGTTTCTATCAAGCAAATGACCTTGTTTCATCATTATCATTATGGTATGAAGGATTAGGTCTAGTTTTAGAACCTGATTGACTTAACAACGTTTTGACCCTTTTTGTTACTTTCAAAGCTTTTGCATAAGGAGTAAACAGCTAAAACGGACTGTATGAAGAATGCTTTAGCTTACACTGTTTCTATCAAGCAAATGACCCTTTTTCTTCATTATCATTATGGTATGAAGGATTAGGTTTAGTTTCAGAAGCTTATTCACTCAGCTACATTTTAAACATTTTTGTTACTTTCAAAGCTTTTGCAGAAGGAGTAACCAGCTAAAACAGACTGTAAAAGGGAATGCTTTAGCGTACACTGTTTCTATCAAGCAAATGACCTTGTTTCATCATTATCATTATGGTATGAAGGATTAGGTCTAGTTTTAGAACCTGATTGACTTAACAACGTTTTGACCATTTTTGTTACTTTCAAAGCTTTTGCATAAGGAGTAAACAGCTAAAACGGACTGTATGAAGAATGCTTTAGCTTACACTGTTTCTACCAAGCAAATGACCTTGTTTCATCATTATCATTATGGTATGAAGGATTAGGTCTAGTTTTAGAACCTGATTGACTTAACAACGTTTTGACCATTTTTGTTACTTTCAAAGCTTTTGCAGAAGTAGAAAACAGCTAAAACGGACTGTAAGAGGAATGCTTTAGCTTACACTGTTTCTACCAAGCAAATGACCTTGTTTCATCATTATCATTATGGTATGAAGGATTAGGTTTAGTTTCAGAAGCTTATTCACTCAACTACATTTTAAACATTTTTGTTACTTTCAAAGCTTTTGCAGAAGTAGTAAACAGCTAAAACGGACTGTAAGAGGAATGCTTTAGCTTACACTGTTTCTATCAAGCAAATGACCTTGTTTCATCATTATCATTATGGTATGAAGGATTAGGTCTAGATTTAGAACCTGATTGACTTAACAACGTTTTGACCATTTTTGTTACTTTCAAAGCTTTTGCATAAGGAGTAAACAGCTAAAACGGACTGTATGAAGAATAGTTTAGCTTACACTAACTCTATCAAGCAAATGACCCTTTTTCTTCATTATCATTATGGTATGAAGGATTAGGTTTAGTTTCAGAAGCTTATTCACTCAACTACATTTTAAACATTTTTGTTACTTTCAAAGCTTTTGCATAAGGAGTAAACAGCTAAAACGGACTCTAAGAGGAATGCTTTAGCTTACACTGTTTCTATCAAGCAAATGCCCTTGTTTCATCATTATCATTATGGTATGAAGGATTAGGTCTAGTTTTAGAACCTGATTGACTTAACAACGTTTTGACCATTTTTGTTACTTTCAAAGCTTTTGCATAAGGAGTAAACAGCTAAAACGGACTGTAAGAGGAATGCTTTAGCTTACACTGTTTCTATCAAGCAAATGACCCTTTTTCTTCATTATCATTATGGTATGAAGGATTAGGTTTAGTTTCAGAAGCTTATTCACTCAACTACATTTTAAACATTTTTGTTACTTTTAAAGGTTTTGCAGAAGGAGTAACCAGCTAAAACAGACTGTAAAAGGGACTGCTTTAGCGTACACTGTTTCTATTAAGCAAATGACCTTGTTTCATCATTATCATTATGGTATGAAGGATTAGGTCTAGTTTTAGAACCTGATTGACTTAACAACGTTTTGACCATTTTTGTTACTTTCAAAGCTTTTGCAGAAGTAGTAAACAGCTAAAACGGACTGTAAGAGGAATGCTTTAGCTTACACTGTTTCTATCAAGCAAATGACCTTGTTTCATCATTATCATTATGGTATGAAGGATTAGGTCTAGTTTTAGAACCTGATTGACTTAACAACGTTTTGACCATTTTTGTTACTTTCAAAGCTTTTGCATAAGGAGTAAACAGCTAAAACGGACTGTAAGAGGAATGCTTTAGCTTACACTGTTCTATCAAGCAAATGACCTTGTTTCATCATTATCATTATGGTATGAAGGATTAGGTCTAGTTTTAGAACCTGATTGACTTAACAACGTTTTGACCATTTTTGTTACTTTCAAAGCTTTTGCAGAAGTAGTAAACAGCTAAAACGGACTGTAAGAGGAATGCTTTAGCTTACACTGTTTCTATCAAGCAAATGACCTTGTTTCATCATTATCATTATGGTATGAAGGATTAGGTCTAGTTTTAGAACCTGATTGACTTAACAACGTTTTGACCATTTTTGTTACTTTCAAAGCTTTTGCATAAGGAGTAAACAGCTAAAACGGACTGTAAGAGGAATGCTTTAGCTTACACTGTTTCTATCAAGCAAATGACCTTGTTTCATCATTATCATTATGGTATGAAGGATTAGGTCTAGTTTTAGAACCTGATTGACTTAACAACGTTTTGACCATTTTTGTTACTTTCAAAGCTTTTGCAGAAGTAGTAAACAGCTAAAACGGACTGTAAGAGGAATGCTTTAGCTTACACTGTTTCTATCAAGCAAATGACCTTGTTTCATCATTATCATTATGGTATGAAGGATTAGGTCTAGTTTTAGAACCTGATTGACTTAACAACGTTTTGACCATTTTTGTTACTTTCAAAGCTTTTGCATAAGGAGTAAACAGCTAAAACAGACTCTAAGAGGAATGCTTTAGCTTACACTGTTTCTATCAAGCAAATGACCTTGTTTCATCATTATCATTATGGTATGAAGGATTAGGTCTAGTTTTAGAACCTGATTGACTTAACAACGTTTTGACCATTTTTGTTACTTTCAAAGCTTTTGCATAAGGAGTAAACAGCTAAAACGGACTGTATGAAGAATAGTTTAGCTTACACTAACTCTATCAAGCAAATGACCCTTTTTCTTCATTATCATTATGGTATGAAGGATTAGGTTTAGTTTCAGAAGCTTATTCACTCAACTACATTTTAAACATTTTTGTTACTTTCAAAGCTTTTGCATAAGGAGTAAACAGCTAAAACGGACTCTAAGAGGAATGCTTTAGCTTACACTGTTTCTATCAAGCAAATGCCCTTGTTTCATCATTATCATTATGGTATGAAGGATTAGGTCTAGTTTTAGAACCTGATTGACTTAACAACGTTTTGACCATTTTTGTTACTTTCAAAGCTTTTGCATAAGGAGTAAACAGCTAAAACGGACTGTAAGAGGAATGCTTTAGCTTACACTGTTTCTATCAAGCAAATGACCCTTTTTCTTCATTATCATTATGGTATGAAGGATTAGGTTTAGTTTCAGAAGCTTATTCACTCAACTACATTTTAAACATTTTTGTTACTTTTAAAGGTTTTGCAGAAGGAGTAACCAGCTAAAACAGACTGTAAAAGGGACTGCTTTAGCGTACACTGTTTCTATTAAGCAAATGACCTTGTTTCATCATTATCATTATGGTATGAAGGATTAGGTCTAGTTTTAGAACCTGATTGACTTAACAACGTTTTGACCATTTTTGTTACTTTCAAAGCTTTTGCAGAAGTAGTAAACAGCTAAAACGGACTGTAAGAGGAATGCTTTAGCTTACACTGTTTCTATCAAGCAAATGACCTTGTTTCATCATTATCATTATGGTATGAAGGATTAGGTCTAGTTTTAGAACCTGATTGACTTAACAACGTTTTGACCATTTTTGTTACTTTCAAAGCTTTTGCATAAGGAGTAAACAGCTAAAACAGACTCTAAGAGGAATGCTTTAGCTTACACTGTTTCTATCAAGCAAATGACCTTGTTTCATCATTATCATTATGGTATGAAGGATTAGGTCTAGTTTTAGAACCTGATTGACTTAACAACGTTTTGACCATTTTTGTTACTTTCAAAGCTTTTGCATAAGGAGTAAACAGCTAAAACAGACTCTAAGAGGAATGCTTTAGCTTACACTGTTTCTATCAAGCAAATGACCTTGTTTCATCATTATCATTATGGTATGAAGGATTAGGTCTAGTTTTAGAACCTGATTGACTTAACAACGTTTTGACCATTTTTGTTACTTTCAAAGCTTTTGCAGAAGTAGAAAACAGCTAAAACGGACTGTAAGAGGAATGCTTTAGCTTACACTGTTTCTACCAAGCAAATGACCTTGTTTCATCATTATCATTATGGTATGAAGGATTAGGTTTAGTTTCAGAAGCTTATTCACTCAACTACATTTTAAACATTTTTGTTACTTTCAAAGCTTTTGCAGAAGTAGTAAACAGCTAAAACGGACTGTAAGAGGAATGCTTTAGCTTACACTGTTTCTATCAAGCAAATGACCTTGTTTCATCATTATCATTATGGTATGAAGGATTAGGTCTAGTTTTAGAACCTGATTGACTTAACAACGTTTTGACCATTTTTGTTACTTTCAAAGCTTTTGCATAAGGAGTAAACAGCTAAAACAGACTCTAAGAGGAATGCTTTAGCTTACACTGTTTCTATCAAGCAAATGACCTTGTTTCATCATTATCATTATGGTATGAAGGATTAGGTCTAGTTTTAGAACCTGATTGACTTAACAACGTTTTGACCATTTTTGTTACTTTCAAAGCTTTTGCAGAAGTAGAAAACAGCTAAAACGGACTGTAAGAGGAATGCTTTAGCTTACACTGTTTCTACCAAGCAAATGACCTTGTTTCATCATTATCATTATGGTATGAAGGATTAGGTTTAGTTTCAGAAGCTTATTCACTCAACTACATTTTAAACATTTTTGTTACTTTCAAAGCTTTTGCAGAAGTAGTAAACAGCTAAAACGGACTGTAAGAGGAATGCTTTAGCTTACACTGTTTCTATCAAGCAAATGACCTTGTTTCATCATTATCATTATGGTATGAAGGATTAGGTCTAGATTTAGAACCTGATTGACTTAACAACGTTTTGACCATTTTTGTTACTTTCAAAGCTTTTGCATAAGGAGTAAACAGCTAAAACGGACTGTATGAAGAATAGTTTAGCTTACACTAACTCTATCAAGCAAATGACCCTTTTTCTTCATTATCATTATGGTATGAAGGATTAGGTTTAGTTTCAGAAGCTTATTCACTCAACTACATTTTAAACATTTTTGTTACTTTCAAAGCTTTTGCATAAGGAGTAAACAGCTAAAACGGACTCTAAGAGGAATGCTTTAGCTTACACTGTTTCTATCAAGCAAATGCCCTTGTTTCATCATTATCATTATGGTATGAAGGATTAGGTCTAGTTTTAGAACCTGATTGACTTAACAACGTTTTGACCATTTTTGTTACTTTCAAAGCTTTTGCATAAGGAGTAAACAGCTAAAACGGACTGTAAGAGGAATGCTTTAGCTTACACTGTTTCTATCAAGCAAATGACCCTTTTTCTTCATTATCATTATGGTATGAAGGATTAGGTTTAGTTTCAGAAGCTTATTCACTCAACTACATTTTAAACATTTTTGTTACTTTTAAAGGTTTTGCAGAAGGAGTAACCAGCTAAAACAGACTGTAAAAGGGACTGCTTTAGCGTACACTGTTTCTATTAAGCAAATGACCTTGTTTCATCATTATCATTATGGTATGAAGGATTAGGTCTAGTTTTAGAACCTGATTGACTTAACAACGTTTTGACCATTTTTGTTACTTTCAAAGCTTTTGCAGAAGTAGTAAACAGCTAAAACGGACTGTAAGAGGAATGCTTTAGCTTACACTGTTTCTATCAAGCAAATGACCTTGTTTCATCATTATCATTATGGTATGAAGGATTAGGTCTAGTTTTAGAACCTGATTGACTTAACAACGTTTTGACCATTTTTGTTACTTTCAAAGCTTTTGCATAAGGAGTAAACAGCTAAAACGGACTGTAAGAGGAATGCTTTAGCTTACACTGTTTCTATCAAGCAAATGACCTTGTTTCATCATTATCATTATGGTATGAAGGATTAGGTCTAGTTTTAGAACCTGATTGACTTAACAACGTTTTGACCATTTTTGTTACTTTCAAAGCTTTTGCAGAAGTAGTAAACAGCTAAAACGGACTGTAAGAGGAATGCTTTAGCTTACACTGTTTCTATCAAGCAAATGACCTTGTTTCATCATTATCCTTATGGTATGAAGAATTAGGTCTAGTTTTAGAACCTGATTGACTTAACAACGTTTTGACCATTTTTGTTACTTTCAAAGGTTTTGCAGAAGGAGTAACCAGCTAAAACAGACTGTAAAAGGGAATGCTTTAGCGTACACTGTTTCTATCAAGCAAATGACCTTGTTTCATCATTATCATTATGGTATGAAGGATTAGGTCTAGTTTTAGAACCTGATTGACTTAACAACGTTTTGACCATTTTTGTTACTTTCAAAGCTTTTGCATAAGGAGTAAACAGCTAAAACGGACTGTATGAAGAATAGTTTAGCTTACACTAACTCTATCAAGCAAATGACCCTTTTTCTTCATTATCATTATGGTATGAAGGATTAGGTTTAGTTTCAGAAGCTTATTCACTCAACTACATTTTAAACATTTTTGTTACTTTCAAAGCTTTTGCATAAGGAGTAAACAGCTAAAACGGACTCTAAGAGGAATGCTTTAGCTTACACTGTTTCTATCAAGCAAATGCCCTTGTTTCATCATTATCATTATGGTATGAAGGATTAGGTCTAGTTTTAGAACCTGATTGACTTAACAACGTTTTGACCATTTTTGTTACTTTCAAAGCTTTTGCATAAGGAGTAAACAGCTAAAACGGACTGTAAGAGGAATGCTTTAGCTTACACTGTTTCTATCAAGCAAATGACCTTGTTTCATCATTATCATTATGGTATGAAGGATTAGGTCTAGTTTTAGAACCTGATTGACTTAACAACGTTTTGACCATTTTTGTTACTTTCAAAGCTTTTGCATAAGGAGTAAACAGCTAAAACAGACTCTAAGAGGAATGCTTTAGCTTACACTGTTTCAATCAAGCAAATGACCTCTTTTCATCATTATCGTATGAAGGATTAGGTATACTTTTAGAACCTGATTCACTCAAAAACGTTTTGATCATTATTGTCAATTTTAAAGCTTTTGCAGAATGAGAAAACAGCTAAAACGGACTATAAGAGGAATGCTTTAGCTTACACTATTTCTATCAAGCAAATGACCCTTTTTCTTCATTATCTTTATGGTATGAAGGATAAGGTCTAGTTTTAGAAGCTGATTGATTTAACAACGTTTTGACCATTTTTGTTACTTTTAAAGCTTTGCAGAGGGAGAAAACAGCTAAAACGGACTGCATGAAGAATGCTTTAGCTAACACTGTTTCTATCAAGCAAATGACCTTGTTTCATCATTATCATTATGGTATGAAGGATTAGGTTTAGTTTCAGAAGCTTATTCACTCAACTACATTTTAAACATTTTTGTTACTTTCAAAGCTTTTGCAGAAGTAGTAAACAGCTAAAACGGACTGTAAGAGGAATGCTTTAGCTTACACTGTTTCTATCAAGCAAATGACCTTGTTTCATCATTATCATTATGGTATGAAGGATTAGGTCTAGTTTTAGAACCTGATTGACTTAACAACGTTTTGACCATTTTTGTTACTTTCAAAGCTTTTGCATAAGGAGTAAACAGCTAAAACAGACTCTAAGAGGAATGCTTTAGCTTACACTGTTTCTATCAAGCAAATGACCTTGTTTCATCATTATCATTATGGTATGAAGGATTAGGTCTAGTTTTAGAACCTGATTGACTTAACAACGTTTTGACCATTTTTGTTACTTTCAAAGCTTTTGCATAAGGAGTAAACAGCTAAAACGGACTGTATGAAGAATAGTTTAGCTTACACTAACTCTATCAAGCAAATGACCCTTTTTCTTCATTATCATTATGGTATGAAGGATTAGGTTTAGTTTCAGAAGCTTATTCACTCAACTACATTTTAAACATTTTTGTTACTTTCAAAGCTTTTGCATAAGGAGTAAACAGCTAAAACGGACTCTAAGAGGAATGCTTTAGCTTACACTGTTTCTATCAAGCAAATGCCCTTGTTTCATCATTATCATTATGGTATGAAGGATTAGGTCTAGTTTTAGAACCTGATTGACTTAACAACGTTTTGACCATTTTTGTTACTTTCAAAGCTTTTGCATAAGGAGTAAACAGCTAAAACGGACTGTAAGAGGAATGCTTTAGCTTACACTGTTTCTATCAAGCAAATGACCCTTTTTCTTCATTATCATTATGGTATGAAGGATTAGGTTTAGTTTCAGAAGCTTATTCACTCAACTACATTTTAAACATTTTTGTTACTTTTAAAGGTTTTGCAGAAGGAGTAACCAGCTAAAACAGACTGTAAAAGGGACTGCTTTAGCGTACACTGTTTCTATTAAGCAAATGACCTTGTTTCATCATTATCATTATGGTATGAAGGATTAGGTCTAGTTTTAGAACCTGATTGACTTAACAACGTTTTGACCATTTTTGTTACTTTCAAAGCTTTTGCAGAAGTAGTAAACAGCTAAAACGGACTGTAAGAGGAATGCTTTAGCTTACACTGTTTCTATCAAGCAAATGACCTTGTTTCATCATTATCATTATGGTATGAAGGATTAGGTCTAGTTTTAGAACCTGATTGACTTAACAACGTTTTGACCATTTTTGTTACTTTCAAAGCTTTTGCATAAGGAGTAAACAGCTAAAACGGACTGTAAGAGGAATGCTTTAGCTTACACTGTTTCTATCAAGCAAATGACCTTGTTTCATCATTATCATTATGGAATGAAGGATTAGGTCTAGTTTTAGAACCTGATTGACTTAACAACGTTTTGACCATTTTTGTTACTTTCAAAGCTTTTGCATAAGGAGTAAACAGCTAAAACGGACTCTAAGAGGAATGCTTTAGCTTACACTGTTTCTATCAAGCAAATGACCTTGTTTCATCATTATCATTATGGTATGAAGGATTAGGTCTAGTTTTAGAACCTGATTGACTTAACAACGTTTTGACCATTTTTGTTACTTTCAAAGCTTTTGCAGAAGTAGTAAACAGCTAAAACGGACTGTAAGAGGAATGCTTTAGCTTACACTGTTTCTATCAAGCAAATGACCTTGTTTCATCATTATCATTATGGTATGAAGGATTAGGTCTAGTTTTAGAACCTGATTGACTTAACAACGTTTTGACCATTTTTGTTACTTTCAAAGCTTTTGCATAAGGAGTAAACAGCTAAAACAGACTCTAAGAGGAATGCTTTAGCTTACACTGTTTCTATCAAGCAAATGACCTTGTTTCATCATTATCATTATGGTATGAAGGATTAGGTCTAGTTTTAGAACCTGATTGACTTAACAACGTTTTGACCATTTTTGTTACTTTCAAAGCTTTTGCATAAGGAGTAAACAGCTAAAACAGACTCTAAGAGGAATGCTTTAGCTTACACTGTTTCAATCAAGCAAATGACCTCTTTTCATCATTATCGTATGAAGGATTAGGTATACTTTTAGAACCTGATTCACTCAAAAACGTTTTGATCATTATTGTCAATTTTAAAGCTTTTGCAGAATGAGAAAACAGCTAAAACGGACTATAAGAGGAATGCTTTAGCTTACACTATTTCTATCAAGCAAATGACCCTTTTTCTTCATTATCTTTATGGTATGAAGGATAAGGTCTAGTTTTAGAAGCTGATTGATTTAACAACGTTTTGACCATTTTTGTTACTTTTAAAGCTTTGCAGAGGGAGAAAACAGCTAAAACGGACTGCATGAAGAATGCTTTAGCTAACACTGTTTCTATCAAGCAAATGACCTTGTTTCATCATTATCATTATGGTATGAAGGATTAGGTTTAGTTTCAGAAGCTTATTCACTCAACTACATTTTAAACATTTTTGTTACTTTCAAAGCTTTTGCAGAAGTAGTAAACAGCTAAAACGGACTGTAAGAGGAATGCTTTAGCTTACACTGTTTCTATCAAGCAAATGACCTTGTTTCATCATTATCATTATGGTATGAAGGATTAGGTCTAGTTTTAGAACCTGATTGACTTAACAACGTTTTGACCATTTTTGTTACTTTCAAAGCTTTTGCATAAGGAGTAAACAGCTAAAACAGACTCTAAGAGGAATGCTTTAGCTTACACTGTTTCTATCAAGCAAATGACCTTGTTTCATCATTATCATTATGGTATGAAGGATTAGGTCTAGTTTTAGAACCTGATTGACTTAACAACGTTTTGACCATTTTTGTTACTTTCAAAGCTTTTGCATAAGGAGTAAACAGCTAAAACGGACTGTATGAAGAATAGTTTAGCTTACACTAACTCTATCAAGCAAATGACCCTTTTTCTTCATTATCATTATGGTATGAAGGATTAGGTTTAGTTTCAGAAGCTTATTCACTCAACTACATTTTAAACATTTTTGTTACTTTCAAAGCTTTTGCATAAGGAGTAAACAGCTAAAACGGACTCTAAGAGGAATGCTTTAGCTTACACTGTTTCTATCAAGCAAATGCCCTTGTTTCATCATTATCATTATGGTATGAAGGATTAGGTCTAGTTTTAGAACCTGATTGACTTAACAACGTTTTGACCATTTTTGTTACTTTCAAAGCTTTTGCATAAGGAGTAAACAGCTAAAACGGACTGTAAGAGGAATGCTTTAGCTTACACTGTTTCTATCAAGCAAATGACCCTTTTTCTTCATTATCATTATGGTATGAAGGATTAGGTTTAGTTTCAGAAGCTTATTCACTCAACTACATTTTAAACATTTTTGTTACTTTTAAAGGTTTTGCAGAAGGAGTAACCAGCTAAAACAGACTGTAAAAGGGACTGCTTTAGCGTACACTGTTTCTATTAAGCAAATGACCTTGTTTCATCATTATCATTATGGTATGAAGGATTAGGTCTAGTTTTAGAACCTGATTGACTTAACAACGTTTTGACCATTTTTGTTACTTTCAAAGCTTTTGCAGAAGTAGTAAACAGCTAAAACGGACTGTAAGAGGAATGCTTTAGCTTACACTGTTTCTATCAAGCAAATGACCTTGTTTCATCATTATCATTATGGTATGAAGGATTAGGTCTAGTTTTAGAACCTGATTGACTTAACAACGTTTTGACCATTTTTGTTACTTTCAAAGCTTTTGCATAAGGAGTAAACAGCTAAAACAGACTCTAAGAGGAATGCTTTAGCTTACACTGTTTCTATCAAGCAAATGACCTTGTTTCATCATTATCATTATGGTATGAAGGATTAGGTCTAGTTTTAGAACCTGATTGACTTAACAACGTTTTGACCATTTTTGTTACTTTCAAAGCTTTTGCAGAAGTAGAAAACAGCTAAAACGGACTGTAAGAGGAATGCTTTAGCTTACACTGTTTCTACCAAGCAAATGACCTTGTTTCATCATTATCATTATGGTATGAAGGATTAGGTTTAGTTTCAGAAGCTTATTCACTCAACTACATTTTAAACATTTTTGTTACTTTCAAAGCTTTTGCAGAAGTAGTAAACAGCTAAAACGGACTGTAAGAGGAATGCTTTAGCTTACACTGTTTCTATCAAGCAAATGACCTTGTTTCATCATTATCATTATGGTATGAAGGATTAGGTCTAGATTTAGAACCTGATTGACTTAACAACGTTTTGACCATTTTTGTTACTTTCAAAGCTTTTGCATAAGGAGTAAACAGCTAAAACGGACTGTATGAAGAATAGTTTAGCTTACACTAACTCTATCAAGCAAATGACCCTTTTTCTTCATTATCATTATGGTATGAAGGATTAGGTTTAGTTTCAGAAGCTTATTCACTCAACTACATTTTAAACATTTTTGTTACTTTCAAAGCTTTTGCATAAGGAGTAAACAGCTAAAACGGACTCTAAGAGGAATGCTTTAGCTTACACTGTTTCTATCAAGCAAATGCCCTTGTTTCATCATTATCATTATGGTATGAAGGATTAGGTCTAGTTTTAGAACCTGATTGACTTAACAACGTTTTGACCATTTTTGTTACTTTCAAAGCTTTTGCATAAGGAGTAAACAGCTAAAACGGACTGTAAGAGGAATGCTTTAGCTTACACTGTTTCTATCAAGCAAATGACCCTTTTTCTTCATTATCATTATGGTATGAAGGATTAGGTTTAGTTTCAGAAGCTTATTCACTCAACTACATTTTAAACATTTTTGTTACTTTTAAAGGTTTTGCAGAAGGAGTAACCAGCTAAAACAGACTGTAAAAGGGACTGCTTTAGCGTACACTGTTTCTATTAAGCAAATGACCTTGTTTCATCATTATCATTATGGTATGAAGGATTAGGTCTAGTTTTAGAACCTGATTGACTTAACAACGTTTTGACCATTTTTGTTACTTTCAAAGCTTTTGCAGAAGTAGTAAACAGCTAAAACGGACTGTAAGAGGAATGCTTTAGCTTACACTGTTTCTATCAAGCAAATGACCTTGTTTCATCATTATCATTATGGTATGAAGGATTAGGTCTAGTTTTAGAACCTGATTGACTTAACAACGTTTTGACCATTTTTGTTACTTTCAAAGCTTTTGCATAAGGAGTAAACAGCTAAAACGGACTGTAAGAGGAATGCTTTAGCTTACACTGTTTCTATCAAGCAAATGACCTTGTTTCATCATTATCATTATGGTATGAAGGATTAGGTCTAGTTTTAGAACCTGATTGACTTAACAACGTTTTGACCATTTTTGTTACTTTCAAAGCTTTTGCATAAGGAGTAAACAGCTAAAACGGACTGTAAGAGGAATGCTTTAGCTTACACTGTTTCTATCAAGCAAATGACCTTGTTTCATCATTATCATTATGGTATGAAGGATTAGGTCTAGTTTTAGAACCTGATTGACTTAACAACGTTTTGACCATTTTTGTTACTTTCAAAGCTTTTGCATAAGGAGTAAACAGCTAAAACAGACTCTAAGAGGAATGCTTTAGCTTACACTGTTTCTATCAAGCAAATGACCTTGTTTCATCATTATCATTATGGTATGAAGGATTAGGTGTAGTTTTAGAACCTGATTGACTTAACAACGTTTTGACCATTTTTGTTACTTTCAAAGCTTTTGCAGAAGTAGAAAACAGCTAAAACGGACTGTAAGAGGAATGCTTTAGCTTACACTGTTTCTACCAAGCAAATGACCTTGTTTCATCATTATCATTATGGTATGAAGGATTAGGTTTAGTTTCAGAAGCTTATTCACTCAACTACATTTTAAACATTTTTGTTACTTTCAAAGCTTTTGCAGAAGTAGTAAACAGCTAAAACGGACTGTAAGAGGAATGCTTTAGCTTACACTGTTTCTATCAAGCAAATGACCTTGTTTCATCATTATCATTATGGTATGAAGGATTAGGTCTAGATTTAGAACCTGATTGACTTAACAACGTTTTGACCATTTTTGTTACTTTCAAAGCTTTTGCATAAGGAGTAAACAGCTAAAACGGACTGTATGAAGAATAGTTTAGCTTACACTAACTCTATCAAGCAAATGACCCTTTTTCTTCATTATCATTATGGTATGAAGGATTAGGTTTAGTTTCAGAAGCTTATTCACTCAACTACATTTTAAACATTTTTGTTACTTTCAAAGCTTTTGCATAAGGAGTAAACAGCTAAAACGGACTCTAAGAGGAATGCTTTAGCTTACACTGTTTCTATCAAGCAAATGCCCTTGTTTCATCATTATCATTATGGTATGAAGGAGTAGGTCCAGTTTTAGAACCTGATTGACTTAACAACGTTTTGACCATTTTTGTTACTTTCAAAGCTTTTGCATAAGGAGTAAACAGCTAAAACGGACTGTAAGAGGAATGCTTTAGCTTACACTGTTTCTATCAAGCAAATGACCCTTTTTCTTCATTATCATTATGGTATGAAGGATTAGGTTTAGTTTCAGAAGCTTATTCACTCAACTACATTTTAAACATTTTTGTTACTTTTAAAGGTTTTGCAGAAGGAGTAACCAGCTAAAACAGACTGTAAAAGGGACTGCTTTAGCGTACACTGTTTCTATTAAGCAAATGACCTTGTTTCATCATTATCATTATGGTATGAAGGATTAGGTCTAGTTTTAGAACCTGATTGACTTAACAACGTTTTGACCATTTTTGTTACTTTCAAAGCTTTTGCAGAAGTAGTAAACAGCTAAAACGGACTGTAAGAGGAATGCTTTAGCTTACACTGTTTCTATCAAGCAAATGACCTTGTTTCATCATTATCATTATGGTATGAAGGATTAGGTCTAGTTTTAGAACCTGATTGACTTAACAACGTTTTGACCATTTTTGTTACTTTCAAAGCTTTTGCATAAGGAGTAAACAGCTAAAACGGACTGTAAGAGGAATGCTTTAGCTTACACTGTTTCTATCAAGCAAATGACCTTGTTTCATCATTATCATTATGGTATGAAGGATTAGGTCTAGTTTTAGAACCTGATTGACTTAACAACGTTTTGACCATTTTTGTTACTTTCAAAGCTTTTGCAGAAGTAGTAAACAGCTAAAACGGACTGTAAGAGGAATGCTTTAGCTTACACTGTTTCTATCAAGCAAATGACCTTGTTTCATCATTATCCTTATGGTATGAAGAATTAGGTCTAGTTTTAGAACCTGATTGACTTAACAACGTTTTGACCATTTTTGTTACTTTCAAAGGTTTTGCAGAAGGAGTAACCAGCTAAAACAGACTGTAAAAGGGAATGCTTTAGCGTACACTGTTTCTATCAAGCAAATGACCTTGTTTCATCATTATCATTATGGTATGAAGGATTAGGTCTAGTTTTAGAACCTGATTGACTTAACAACGTTTTGACCATTTTTGTTACTTTCAAAGCTTTTGCATAAGGAGTAAACAGCTAAAACGGACTGTATGAAGAATAGTTTAGCTTACACTAACTCTATCAAGCAAATGACCCTTTTTCTTCATTATCATTATGGTATGAAGGATTAGGTTTAGTTTCAGAAGCTTATTCACTCAACTACATTTTAAACATTTTTGTTACTTTCAAAGCTTTTGCATAAGGAGTAAACAGCTAAAACGGACTCTAAGAGGAATGCTTTAGCTTACACTGTTTCTATCAAGCAAATGCCCTTGTTTCATCATTATCATTATGGTATGAAGGATTAGGTCTAGTTTTAGAACCTGATTGACTTAACAACGTTTTGACCATTTTTGTTACTTTCAAAGCTTTTGCATAAGGAGTAAACAGCTAAAACGGACTGTAAGAGGAATGCTTTAGCTTACACTGTTTCTATCAAGCAAATGACCCTTTTTCTTCATTATCATTATGGTATGAAGGATTAGGTTTAGTTTCAGAAGCTTATTCACTCAACTACATTTTAAACATTTTTGTTACTTTTAAAGGTTTTGCAGAAGGAGTAACCAGCTAAAACAGATTGTAAAAGGGACTGCTTTAGCGTACACTGTTTCTATTAAGCAAATGACCTTGTTTCATCATTATCATTATGGTATGAAGGATTAGGTCTAGTTTTAGAACCTGATTGACTTAACAACGTTTTGACCATTTTTGTTACTTTCAAAGCTTTTGCAGAAGTAGTAAACAGCTAAAACGGACTGTAAGAGGAATGCTTTAGCTTACACTGTTTTTATCAAGCAAATGACCTTGTTTCATCATTATCATTATGGTATGAAGGATTAGGTCTAGTTTTAGAACCTGATTGACTTAACAACGTTTTGACCATTTTTGTTACTTTCAAAGCTTTTGCATAAGGAGTAAACAGCTAAAACGGACTGTAAGAGGAATGCTTTAGCTTACACTGTTTCTATCAAGCAAATGACCTTGTTTCATCATTATCATTATGGTATGAAGGATTAGGTCTAGTTTTAGAACCTGATTGACTTAACAACGTTTTGACCATTTTTGTTACTTTCAAAGCTTTTGCAGAAGTAGTAAACAGCTAAAATGGACTGTAAGAGGAATGCTTTAGCTTACACTGTTTCTATCAAGCAAATGACCTTGTTTCATCATTATCATTATGGTATGAAGAATTAGGTCTAGTTTTAGAACCTGATTGACTTAACAACGTTTTGACCATTTTTGTTACTTTCAAAGGTTTTGCAGAAGGAGTAACCAGCTAAAACAGACTGTAAAAGGGAATGCTTTAGCGTACACTGTTTCTATCAAGCAAATGACCTTGTTTCATCATTATCATTATGGTATGAAGGATTAGGTCTAGTTTTAGAACCTGATTGACTTAACAACGTTTTGACCATTTTTGTTACTTTCAAAGCTTTTGCATAAGGAGTAAACAGCTAAAACGGACTGTAAGAGGAATGCTTTAGCTTACACTGTTTCTATCAAGCAAATGACCTTGTTTCATCATTATCATTATGGTATGAAGGATTAGGTCTAGTTTTAGAACCTGATTGACTTAACAACGTTTTGACCATTTTTGTTACTTTCAAAGCTTTTGCAGAAGTAGTAAACAGCTAAAACGGACTGTAAGAGGAATGCTTTAGCTTACACTGTTTCTATCAAGCAAATGACCTTGTTTCATCATTATCATTATGGTATGAAGGATTAGGTCTAGTTTTAGAACCTGATTGACTTAACAACGTTTTGACCATTTTTGTTACTTTCAAAGCTTTTGCATAAGGAGTAAACAGCTAAAACAGACTCTAAGAGGAATGCTTTAGCTTACACTGTTTCTATCAAGCAAATGACCTTGTTTCATCATTATCATTATGGTATGAAGGATTAGGTCTAGTTTTAGAACCTGATTGACTTAACAACGTTTTGACCATTTTTGTTACTTTCAAAGCTTTTGCATAAGGAGTAAACAGCTAAAACAGACTCTAAGAGGAATGCTTTAGCTTACACTGTTTCAATCAAGCAAATGACCTCTTTTCATCATTATCGTATGAAGGATTAGGTATACTTTTAGAACCTGATTCACTCAAAAACGTTTTGATCATTATTGTCAATTTTAAAGCTTTTGCAGAATGAGAAAACAGCTAAAACGGACTATAAGAGGAATGCTTTAGCTTACACTATTTCTATCAAGCAAATGACCCTTTTTCTTCATTATCTTTATGGTATGAAGGATAAGGTCTAGTTTTAGAAGCTGATTGATTTAACAACGTTTTGACCATTTTTGTTACTTTTAAAGCTTTGCAGAGGGAGAAAACAGCTAAAACGGACTGCATGAAGAATGCTTTAGCTAACACTGTTTCTATCAAGCAAATGACCTTGTTTCATCATTATCATTATGGTATGAAGGATTAGGTTTAGTTTCAGAAGCTTATTCACTCAACTACATTTTAAACATTTTTGTTACTTTCAAAGCTTTTGCAGAAGTAGTAAACAGCTAAAACGGACTGTAAGAGGAATGCTTTAGCTTACACTGTTTCTATCAAGCAAATGACCTTGTTTCATCATTATCATTATGGTATGAAGGATTAGGTCTAGTTTTAGAACCTGATTGACTTAACAACGTTTTGACCATTTTTGTTACTTTCAAAGCTTTTGCATAAGGAGTAAACAGCTAAAACAGACTCTAAGAGGAATGCTTTAGCTTACACTGTTTCTATCAAGCAAATGACCTTGTTTCATCATTATCATTATGGTATGAAGGATTAGGTCTAGTTTTAGAACCTGATTGACTTAACAACGTTTTGACCATTTTTGTTACTTTCAAAGCTTTTGCATAAGGAGTAAACAGCTAAAACGGACTGTATGAAGAATAGTTTAGCTTACACTAACTCTATCAAGCAAATGACCCTTTTTCTTCATTATCATTATGGTATGAAGGATTAGGTTTAGTTTCAGAAGCTTATTCACTCAACTACATTTTAAACATTTTTGTTACTTTCAAAGCTTTTGCATAAGGAGTAAACAGCTAAAACGGACTCTAAGAGGAATGCTTTAGCTTACACTGTTTCTATCAAGCAAATGCCCTTGTTTCATCATTATCATTATGGTATGAAGGATTAGGTCTAGTTTTAGAACCTGATTGACTTAACAACGTTTTGACCATTTTTGTTACTTTCAAAGCTTTTGCATAAGGAGTAAACAGCTAAAACGGACTGTAAGAGGAATGCTTTAGCTTACACTGTTTCTATCAAGCAAATGACCCTTTTTCTTCATTATCATTATGGTATGAAGGATTAGGTTTAGTTTCAGAAGCTTATTCACTCAACTACATTTTAAACATTTTTGTTACTTTTAAAGGTTTTGCAGAAGGAGTAACCAGCTAAAACAGACTGTAAAAGGGACTGCTTTAGCGTACACTGTTTCTATTAAGCAAATGACCTTGTTTCATCATTATCATTATGGTATGAAGGATTAGGTCTAGTTTTAGAACCTGATTGACTTAACAACGTTTTGACCATTTTTGTTACTTTCAAAGCTTTTGCAGAAGTAGTAAACAGCTAAAACGGACTGTAAGAGGAATGCTTTAGCTTACACTGTTTCTATCAAGCAAATGACCTTGTTTCATCATTATCATTATGGTATGAAGGATTAGGTCTAGTTTTAGAACCTGATTGACTTAACAACGTTTTGACCATTTTTGTTACTTTCAAAGCTTTTGCATAAGGAGTAAACAGCTAAAACGGACTGTAAGAGGAATGCTTTAGCTTACACTGTTTCTATCAAGCAAATGACCTTGTTTCATCATTATCATTATGGTATGAAGGATTAGGTCTAGTTTTAGAACCTGATTGACTTAACAACGTTTTGACCATTTTTGTTACTTTCAAAGCTTTTGCAGAAGTAGTAAACAGCTAAAACGGACTGTAAGAGGAATGCTTTAGCTTACACTGTTTCTATCAAGCAAATGACCTTGTTTCATCATTATCCTTATGGTATGAAGAATTAGGTCTAGTTTTAGAACCTGATTGACTTAACAACGTTTTGACCATTTTTGTTACTTTCAAAGGTTTTGCAGAAGGAGTAACCAGCTAAAACAGACTGTAAAAGGGAATGCTTTAGCGTACACTGTTTCTATCAAGCAAATGACCTTGTTTCATCATTATCATTATGGTATGAAGGATTAGGTCTAGTTTTAGAACCTGATTGACTTAACAACGTTTTGACCATTTTTGTTACTTTCAAAGCTTTTGCATAAGGAGTAAACAGCTAA
The DNA here is from genome assembly GCF_949316345.1 of Pungitius pungitius. Classification (NCBI taxonomy): domain Eukaryota; kingdom Metazoa; phylum Chordata; class Actinopteri; order Perciformes; family Gasterosteidae; genus Pungitius; species Pungitius pungitius. Next base: position 3,618,948 of record NC_084915.1, read on the forward strand.
AACGGACTGTATGAAGAATAGTTTAGCTTACACTAACTCTATCAAGCAAATGACCCTTTTTCTTCATTATCATTATGGTATGAAGGATTAGGTTTAGTTTCAGAAGCTTATTCACTCAACTACATTTTAAACATTTTTGTTACTTTCAAAGCTTTTGCATAAGGAGTAAACAGCTAAAACGGACTCTAAGAGGAATGCTTTAGCTTACACTGTTTCTATCAAGCAAATGCCCTTGTTTCATCATTATCATTATGGTATGAAGGATTAGGTCTAGTTTTAGAACCTGATTGACTTAACAACGTTTTGACCATTTTTGTTACTTTCAAAGCTTTTGCATAAGGAGTAAACAGCTAAAACGGACTGTAAGAGGAATGCTTTAGCTTACACTGTTTCTATCAAGCAAATGACCCTTTTTCTTCATTATCATTATGGTATGAAGGATTAGGTTTAGTTTCAGAAGCTTATTCACTCAACTACATTTTAAACATTTTTGTTACTTTTAAAGGTTTTGCAGAAGGAGTAACCAGCTAAAACAGACTGTAAAAGGGACTGCTTTAGCGTACACTGTTTCTATTAAGCAAATGACCTTGTTTCATCATTATCATTATGGTATGAAGGATTAGGTCTAGTTTTAGAACCTGATTGACTTAACAACGTTTTGACCATTTTTGTTACTTTCAAAGCTTTTGCAGAAGTAGTAAACAGCTAAAACGGACTGTAAGAGGAATGCTTTAGCTTACACTGTTTCTATCAAGCAAATGACCTTGTTTCATCATTATCATTATGGTATGAAGGATTAGGTCTAGTTTTAGAACCTGATTGACTTAACAACGTTTTGACCATTTTTGTTACTTTCAAAGCTTTTGCATAAGGAGTAAACAGCTAAAACGGACTGTAAGAGGAATGCTTTAGCTTACACTGTTTCTATCAAGCAAATGACCTTGTTTCATCATTATCATTATGGAATGAAGGATTAGGTCTAGTTTTAGAACCTGATTGACTTAACAACGTTTTGACCATTTTTGTTACTTTCAAAGCTTTTGCATAAGGAGTAAACAGCTAAAACGGACTCTAAGAGGAATGCTTTAGCTTACACTGTTTCTATCAAGCAAATGACCTTGTTTCATCATTATCATTATGGTATGAAGGATTAGGTCTAGTTTTAGAACCTGATTGACTTAACAACGTTTTGACCATTTTTGTTACTTTCAAAGCTTTTGCAGAAGTAGTAAACAGCTAAAACGGACTGTAAGAGGAATGCTTTAGCTTACACTGTTTCTATCAAGCAAATGACCTTGTTTCATCATTATCATTATGGTATGAAGGATTAGGTCTAGTTTTAGAACCTGATTGACTTAACAACGTTTTGACCATTTTTGTTACTTTCAAAGCTTTTGCATAAGGAGTAAACAGCTAAAACAGACTCTAAGAGGAATGCTTTAGCTTACACTGTTTCTATCAAGCAAATGACCTTGTTTCATCATTATCATTATGGTATGAAGGATTAGGTCTAGTTTTAGAACCTGATTGACTTAACAACGTTTTGACCATTTTTGTTACTTTCAAAGCTTTTGCATAAGGAGTAAACAGCTAAAACAGACTCTAAGAGGAATGCTTTAGCTTACACTGTTTCAATCAAGCAAATGACCTCTTTTCATCATTATCGTATGAAGGATTAGGTATACTTTTAGAACCTGATTCACTCAAAAACGTTTTGATCATTATTGTCAATTTTAAAGCTTTTGCAGAATGAGAAAACAGCTAAAACGGACTATAAGAGGAATGCTTTAGCTTACACTATTTCTATCAAGCAAATGACCCTTTTTCTTCATTATCTTTATGGTATGAAGGATAAGGTCTAGTTTTAGAAGCTGATTGATTTAACAACGTTTTGACCATTTTTGTTACTTTTAAAGCTTTGCAGAGGGAGAAAACAGCTAAAACGGACTGCATGAAGAATGCTTTAGCTAACACTGTTTCTATCAAGCAAATGACCTTGTTTCATCATTATCATTATGGTATGAAGGATTAGGTTTAGTTTCAGAAGCTTATTCACTCAACTACATTTTAAACATTTTTGTTACTTTCAAAGCTTTTGCAGAAGTAGTAAACAGCTAAAACGGACTGTAAGAGGAATGCTTTAGCTTACACTGTTTCTATCAAGCAAATGACCTTGTTTCATCATTATCATTATGGTATGAAGGATTAGGTCTAGTTTTAGAACCTGATTGACTTAACAACGTTTTGACCATTTTTGTTACTTTCAAAGCTTTTGCATAAGGAGTAAACAGCTAAAACAGACTCTAAGAGGAATGCTTTAGCTTACACTGTTTCTATCAAGCAAATGACCTTGTTTCATCATTATCATTATGGTATGAAGGATTAGGTCTAGTTTTAGAACCTGATTGACTTAACAACGTTTTGACCATTTTTGTTACTTTCAAAGCTTTTGCATAAGGAGTAAACAGCTAAAACGGACTGTATGAAGAATAGTTTAGCTTACACTAACTCTATCAAGCAAATGACCCTTTTTCTTCATTATCATTATGGTATGAAGGATTAGGTTTAGTTTCAGAAGCTTATTCACTCAACTACATTTTAAACATTTTTGTTACTTTCAAAGCTTTTGCATAAGGAGTAAACAGCTAAAACGGACTCTAAGAGGAATGCTTTAGCTTACACTGTTTCTATCAAGCAAATGCCCTTGTTTCATCATTATCATTATGGTATGAAGGATTAGGTCTAGTTTTAGAACCTGATTGACTTAACAACGTTTTGACCATTTTTGTTACTTTCAAAGCTTTTGCATAAGGAGTAAACAGCTAAAACGGACTGTAAGAGGAATGCTTTAGCTTACACTGTTTCTATCAAGCAAATGACCCTTTTTCTTCATTATCATTATGGTATGAAGGATTAGGTTTAGTTTCAGAAGCTTATTCACTCAACTACATTTTAAACATTTTTGTTACTTTTAAAGGTTTTGCAGAAGGAGTAACCAGCTAAAACAGACTGTAAAAGGGACTGCTTTAGCGTACACTGTTTCTATTAAGCAAATGACCTTGTTTCATCATTATCATTATGGTATGAAGGATTAGGTCTAGTTTTAGAACCTGATTGACTTAACAACGTTTTGACCATTTTTGTTACTTTCAAAGCTTTTGCAGAAGTAGTAAACAGCTAAAACGGACTGTAAGAGGAATGCTTTAGCTTACACTGTTTCTATCAAGCAAATGACCTTGTTTCATCATTATCATTATGGTATGAAGGATTAGGTCTAGTTTTAGAACCTGATTGACTTAACAACGTTTTGACCATTTTTGTTACTTTCAAAGCTTTTGCATAAGGAGTAAACAGCTAAAACAGACTCTAAGAGGAATGCTTTAGCTTACACTGTTTCTATCAAGCAAATGACCTTGTTTCATCATTATCATTATGGTATGAAGGATTAGGTCTAGTTTTAGAACCTGATTGACTTAACAACGTTTTGACCATTTTTGTTACTTTCAAAGCTTTTGCAGAAGTAGAAAACAGCTAAAACGGACTGTAAGAGGAATGCTTTAGCTTACACTGTTTCTACCAAGCAAATGACCTTGTTTCATCATTATCATTATGGTATGAAGGATTAGGTTTAGTTTCAGAAGCTTATTCACTCAACTACATTTTAAACATTTTTGTTACTTTCAAAGCTTTTGCAGAAGTAGTAAACAGCTAAAACGGACTGTAAGAGGAATGCTTTAGCTTACACTGTTTCTATCAAGCAAATGACCTTGTTTCATCATTATCATTATGGTATGAAGGATTAGGTCTAGATTTAGAACCTGATTGACTTAACAACGTTTTGACCATTTTTGTTACTTTCAAAGCTTTTGCATAAGGAGTAAACAGCTAAAACGGACTGTATGAAGAATAGTTTAGCTTACACTAACTCTATCAAGCAAATGACCCTTTTTCTTCATTATCATTATGGTATGAAGGATTAGGTTTAGTTTCAGAAGCTTATTCACTCAACTACATTTTAAACATTTTTGTTACTTTCAAAGCTTTTGCATAAGGAGTAAACAGCTAAAACGGACTCTAAGAGGAATGCTTTAGCTTACACTGTTTCTATCAAGCAAATGCCCTTGTTTCATCATTATCATTATGGTATGAAGGATTAGGTCTAGTTTTAGAACCTGATTGACTTAACAACGTTTTGACCATTTTTGTTACTTTCAAAGCTTTTGCATAAGGAGTAAACAGCTAAAACGGACTGTAAGAGGAATGCTTTAGCTTACACTGTTTCTATCAAGCAAATGACCCTTTTTCTTCATTATCATTATGGTATGAAGGATTAGGTTTAGTTTCAGAAGCTTATTCACTCAACTACATTTTAAACATTTTTGTTACTTTTAAAGGTTTTGCAGAAGGAGTAACCAGCTAAAACAGACTGTAAAAGGGACTGCTTTAGCGTACACTGTTTCTATTAAGCAAATGACCTTGTTTCATCATTATCATTATGGTATGAAGGATTAGGTCTAGTTTTAGAACCTGATTGACTTAACAACGTTTTGACCATTTTTGTTACTTTCAAAGCTTTTGCAGAAGTAGTAAACAGCTAAAACGGACTGTAAGAGGAATGCTTTAGCTTACACTGTTTCTATCAAGCAAATGACCTTGTTTCATCATTATCATTATGGTATGAAGGATTAGGTCTAGTTTTAGAACCTGATTGACTTAACAACGTTTTGACCATTTTTGTTACTTTCAAAGCTTTTGCATAAGGAGTAAACAGCTAAAACGGACTGTAAGAGGAATGCTTTAGCTTACACTGTTTCTATCAAGCAAATGACCTTGTTTCATCATTATCATTATGGTATGAAGGATTAGGTCTAGTTTTAGAACCTGATTGACTTAACAACGTTTTGACCATTTTTGTTACTTTCAAAGCTTTTGCATAAGGAGTAAACAGCTAAAACGGACTGTAAGAGGAATGCTTTAGCTTACACTGTTTCTATCAAGCAAATGACCTTGTTTCATCATTATCATTATGGTATGAAGGATTAGGTCTAGTTTTAGAACCTGATTGACTTAACAACGTTTTGACCATTTTTGTTACTTTCAAAGCTTTTGCATAAGGAGTAAACAGCTAAAACAGACTCTAAGAGGAATGCTTTAGCTTACACTGTTTCTATCAAGCAAATGACCTTGTTTCATCATTATCATTATGGTATGAAGGATTAGGTGTAGTTTTAGAACCTGATTGACTTAACAACGTTTTGACCATTTTTGTTACTTTCAAAGCTTTTGCAGAAGTAGAAAACAGCTAAAACGGACTGTAAGAGGAATGCTTTAGCTTACACTGTTTCTACCAAGCAAATGACCTTGTTTCATCATTATCATTATGGTATGAAGGATTAGGTTTAGTTTCAGAAGCTTATTCACTCAACTACATTTTAAACATTTTTGTTACTTTCAAAGCTTTTGCAGAAGTAGTAAACAGCTAAAACGGACTGTAAGAGGAATGCTTTAGCTTACACTGTTTCTATCAAGCAAATGACCTTGTTTCATCATTATCATTATGGTATGAAGGATTAGGTCTAGATTTAGAACCTGATTGACTTAACAACGTTTTGACCATTTTTGTTACTTTCAAAGCTTTTGCATAAGGAGTAAACAGCTAAAACGGACTGTATGAAGAATAGTTTAGCTTACACTAACTCTATCAAGCAAATGACCCTTTTTCTTCATTATCATTATGGTATGAAGGATTAGGTTTAGTTTCAGAAGCTTATTCACTCAACTACATTTTAAACATTTTTGTTACTTTCAAAGCTTTTGCATAAGGAGTAAACAGCTAAAACGGACTCTAAGAGGAATGCTTTAGCTTACACTGTTTCTATCAAGCAAATGCCCTTGTTTCATCATTATCATTATGGTATGAAGGAGTAGGTCCAGTTTTAGAACCTGATTGACTTAACAACGTTTTGACCATTTTTGTTACTTTCAAAGCTTTTGCATAAGGAGTAAACAGCTAAAACGGACTGTAAGAGGAATGCTTTAGCTTACACTGTTTCTATCAAGCAAATGACCCTTTTTCTTCATTATCATTATGGTATGAAGGATTAGGTTTAGTTTCAGAAGCTTATTCACTCAACTACATTTTAAACATTTTTGTTACTTTTAAAGGTTTTGCAGAAGGAGTAACCAGCTAAAACAGACTGTAAAAGGGACTGCTTTAGCGTACACTGTTTCTATTAAGCAAATGACCTTGTTTCATCATTATCATTATGGTATGAAGGATTAGGTCTAGTTTTAGAACCTGATTGACTTAACAACGTTTTGACCATTTTTGTTACTTTCAAAGCTTTTGCAGAAGTAGTAAACAGCTAAAACGGACTGTAAGAGGAATGCTTTAGCTTACACTGTTTCTATCAAGCAAATGACCTTGTTTCATCATTATCATTATGGTATGAAGGATTAGGTCTAGTTTTAGAACCTGATTGACTTAACAACGTTTTGACCATTTTTGTTACTTTCAAAGCTTTTGCATAAGGAGTAAACAGCTAAAACGGACTGTAAGAGGAATGCTTTAGCTTACACTGTTTCTATCAAGCAAATGACCTTGTTTCATCATTATCATTATGGTATGAAGGATTAGGTCTAGTTTTAGAACCTGATTGACTTAACAACGTTTTGACCATTTTTGTTACTTTCAAAGCTTTTGCAGAAGTAGTAAACAGCTAAAACGGACTGTAAGAGGAATGCTTTAGCTTACACTGTTTCTATCAAGCAAATGACCTTGTTTCATCATTATCCTTATGGTATGAAGAATTAGGTCTAGTTTTAGAACCTGATTGACTTAACAACGTTTTGACCATTTTTGTTACTTTCAAAGGTTTTGCAGAAGGAGTAACCAGCTAAAACAGACTGTAAAAGGGAATGCTTTAGCGTACACTGTTTCTATCAAGCAAATGACCTTGTTTCATCATTATCATTATGGTATGAAGGATTAGGTCTAGTTTTAGAACCTGATTGACTTAACAACGTTTTGACCATTTTTGTTACTTTCAAAGCTTTTGCATAAGGAGTAAACAGCTAAAACGGACTGTATGAAGAATAGTTTAGCTTACACTAACTCTATCAAGCAAATGACCCTTTTTCTTCATTATCATTATGGTATGAAGGATTAGGTTTAGTTTCAGAAGCTTATTCACTCAACTACATTTTAAACATTTTTGTTACTTTCAAAGCTTTTGCATAAGGAGTAAACAGCTAAAACGGACTCTAAGAGGAATGCTTTAGCTTACACTGTTTCTATCAAGCAAATGCCCTTGTTTCATCATTATCATTATGGTATGAAGGATTAGGTCTAGTTTTAGAACCTGATTGACTTAACAACGTTTTGACCATTTTTGTTACTTTCAAAGCTTTTGCATAAGGAGTAAACAGCTAAAACGGACTGTAAGAGGAATGCTTTAGCTTACACTGTTTCTATCAAGCAAATGACCCTTTTTCTTCATTATCATTATGGTATGAAGGATTAGGTTTAGTTTCAGAAGCTTATTCACTCAACTACATTTTAAACATTTTTGTTACTTTTAAAGGTTTTGCAGAAGGAGTAACCAGCTAAAACAGATTGTAAAAGGGACTGCTTTAGCGTACACTGTTTCTATTAAGCAAATGACCTTGTTTCATCATTATCATTATGGTATGAAGGATTAGGTCTAGTTTTAGAACCTGATTGACTTAACAACGTTTTGACCATTTTTGTTACTTTCAAAGCTTTTGCAGAAGTAGTAAACAGCTAAAACGGACTGTAAGAGGAATGCTTTAGCTTACACTGTTTTTATCAAGCAAATGACCTTGTTTCATCATTATCATTATGGTATGAAGGATTAGGTCTAGTTTTAGAACCTGATTGACTTAACAACGTTTTGACCATTTTTGTTACTTTCAAAGCTTTTGCATAAGGAGTAAACAGCTAAAACGGACTGTAAGAGGAATGCTTTAGCTTACACTGTTTCTATCAAGCAAATGACCTTGTTTCATCATTATCATTATGGTATGAAGGATTAGGTCTAGTTTTAGAACCTGATTGACTTAACAACGTTTTGACCATTTTTGTTACTTTCAAAGCTTTTGCAGAAGTAGTAAACAGCTAAAATGGACTGTAAGAGGAATGCTTTAGCTTACACTGTTTCTATCAAGCAAATGACCTTGTTTCATCATTATCATTATGGTATGAAGAATTAGGTCTAGTTTTAGAACCTGATTGACTTAACAACGTTTTGACCATTTTTGTTACTTTCAAAGGTTTTGCAGAAGGAGTAACCAGCTAAAACAGACTGTAAAAGGGAATGCTTTAGCGTACACTGTTTCTATCAAGCAAATGACCTTGTTTCATCATTATCATTATGGTATGAAGGATTAGGTCTAGTTTTAGAACCTGATTGACTTAACAACGTTTTGACCATTTTTGTTACTTTCAAAGCTTTTGCATAAGGAGTAAACAGCTAAAACGGACTGTAAGAGGAATGCTTTAGCTTACACTGTTTCTATCAAGCAAATGACCTTGTTTCATCATTATCATTATGGTATGAAGGATTAGGTCTAGTTTTAGAACCTGATTGACTTAACAACGTTTTGACCATTTTTGTTACTTTCAAAGCTTTTGCAGAAGTAGTAAACAGCTAAAACGGACTGTAAGAGGAATGCTTTAGCTTACACTGTTTCTATCAAGCAAATGACCTTGTTTCATCATTATCATTATGGTATGAAGGATTAGGTCTAGTTTTAGAACCTGATTGACTTAACAACGTTTTGACCATTTTTGTTACTTTCAAAGCTTTTGCATAAGGAGTAAACAGCTAAAACAGACTCTAAGAGGAATGCTTTAGCTTACACTGTTTCTATCAAGCAAATGACCTTGTTTCATCATTATCATTATGGTATGAAGGATTAGGTCTAGTTTTAGAACCTGATTGACTTAACAACGTTTTGACCATTTTTGTTACTTTCAAAGCTTTTGCATAAGGAGTAAACAGCTAAAACAGACTCTAAGAGGAATGCTTTAGCTTACACTGTTTCAATCAAGCAAATGACCTCTTTTCATCATTATCGTATGAAGGATTAGGTATACTTTTAGAACCTGATTCACTCAAAAACGTTTTGATCATTATTGTCAATTTTAAAGCTTTTGCAGAATGAGAAAACAGCTAAAACGGACTATAAGAGGAATGCTTTAGCTTACACTATTTCTATCAAGCAAATGACCCTTTTTCTTCATTATCTTTATGGTATGAAGGATAAGGTCTAGTTTTAGAAGCTGATTGATTTAACAACGTTTTGACCATTTTTGTTACTTTTAAAGCTTTGCAGAGGGAGAAAACAGCTAAAACGGACTGCATGAAGAATGCTTTAGCTAACACTGTTTCTATCAAGCAAATGACCTTGTTTCATCATTATCATTATGGTATGAAGGATTAGGTTTAGTTTCAGAAGCTTATTCACTCAACTACATTTTAAACATTTTTGTTACTTTCAAAGCTTTTGCAGAAGTAGTAAACAGCTAAAACGGACTGTAAGAGGAATGCTTTAGCTTACACTGTTTCTATCAAGCAAATGACCTTGTTTCATCATTATCATTATGGTATGAAGGATTAGGTCTAGTTTTAGAACCTGATTGACTTAACAACGTTTTGACCATTTTTGTTACTTTCAAAGCTTTTGCATAAGGAGTAAACAGCTAAAACAGACTCTAAGAGGAATGCTTTAGCTTACACTGTTTCTATCAAGCAAATGACCTTGTTTCATCATTATCATTATGGTATGAAGGATTAGGTCTAGTTTTAGAACCTGATTGACTTAACAACGTTTTGACCATTTTTGTTACTTTCAAAGCTTTTGCATAAGGAGTAAACAGCTAAAACGGACTGTATGAAGAATAGTTTAGCTTACACTAACTCTATCAAGCAAATGACCCTTTTTCTTCATTATCATTATGGTATGAAGGATTAGGTTTAGTTTCAGAAGCTTATTCACTCAACTACATTTTAAACATTTTTGTTACTTTCAAAGCTTTTGCATAAGGAGTAAACAGCTAAAACGGACTCTAAGAGGAATGCTTTAGCTTACACTGTTTCTATCAAGCAAATGCCCTTGTTTCATCATTATCATTATGGTATGAAGGATTAGGTCTAGTTTTAGAACCTGATTGACTTAACAACGTTTTGACCATTTTTGTTACTTTCAAAGCTTTTGCATAAGGAGTAAACAGCTAAAACGGACTGTAAGAGGAATGCTTTAGCTTACACTGTTTCTATCAAGCAAATGACCCTTTTTCTTCATTATCATTATGGTATGAAGGATTAGGTTTAGTTTCAGAAGCTTATTCACTCAACTACATTTTAAACATTTTTGTTACTTTTAAAGGTTTTGCAGAAGGAGTAACCAGCTAAAACAGACTGTAAAAGGGACTGCTTTAGCGTACACTGTTTCTATTAAGCAAATGACCTTGTTTCATCATTATCATTATGGTATGAAGGATTAGGTCTAGTTTTAGAACCTGATTGACTTAACAACGTTTTGACCATTTTTGTTACTTTCAAAGCTTTTGCAGAAGTAGTAAACAGCTAAAACGGACTGTAAGAGGAATGCTTTAGCTTACACTGTTTCTATCAAGCAAATGACCTTGTTTCATCATTATCATTATGGTATGAAGGATTAGGTCTAGTTTTAGAACCTGATTGACTTAACAACGTTTTGACCATTTTTGTTACTTTCAAAGCTTTTGCATAAGGAGTAAACAGCTAAAACGGACTGTAAGAGGAATGCTTTAGCTTACACTGTTTCTATCAAGCAAATGACCTTGTTTCATCATTATCATTATGGTATGAAGGATTAGGTCTAGTTTTAGAACCTGATTGACTTAACAACGTTTTGACCATTTTTGTTACTTTCAAAGCTTTTGCAGAAGTAGTAAACAGCTAAAACGGACTGTAAGAGGAATGCTTTAGCTTACACTGTTTCTATCAAGCAAATGACCTTGTTTCATCATTATCCTTATGGTATGAAGAATTAGGTCTAGTTTTAGAACCTGATTGACTTAACAACGTTTTGACCATTTTTGTTACTTTCAAAGGTTTTGCAGAAGGAGTAACCAGCTAAAACAGACTGTAAAAGGGAATGCTTTAGCGTACACTGTTTCTATCAAGCAAATGACCTTGTTTCATCATTATCATTATGGTATGAAGGATTAGGTCTAGTTTTAGAACCTGATTGACTTAACAACGTTTTGACCATTTTTGTTACTTTCAAAGCTTTTGCATAAGGAGTAAACAGCTAAAACGGACTGTATGAAGAATAGTTTAGCTTACACTAACTCTATCAAGCAAATGACCCTTTTTCTTCATTATCATTATGGTATGAAGGATTAGGTTTAGTTTCAGAAGCTTATTCACTCAACTACATTTTAAACATTTTTGTTACTTTCAAAGCTTTTGCATAAGGAGTAAACAGCTAAAACGGACTCTAAGAGGAATGCTTTAGCTTACACTGTTTCTATCAAGCAAATGCCCTTGTTTCATCATTATCATTATGGTATGAAGGATTAGGTCTAGTTTTAGAACCTGATTGACTTAACAACGTTTTGACCATTTTTGTTACTTTCAAAGCTTTTGCATAAGGAGTAAACAGCTAAAACGGACTGTAAGAGGAATGCTTTAGCTTACACTGTTTCTATCAAGCAAATGACCCTTTTTCTTCATTATCATTATGGTATGAAGGATTAGGTTTAGTTTCAGAAGCTTATTCACTCAACTACATTTTAAACATTTTTGTTACTTTTAAAGGTTTTGCAGAAGGAGTAACCAGCTAAAACAGACTGTAAAAGGGACTGCTTTAGCGTACACTGTTTCTATTAAGCAAATGACCTTGTTTCATCATTATCATTATGGTATGAAGGATTAGGTCTAGTTTTAGAACCTGATTGACTTAACAACGTTTTGACCATTTTTGTTACTTTCAAAGCTTTTGCAGAAGTAGTAAACAGCTAAAACGGACTGTAAGAGGAATGCTTTAGCTTACACTGTTTTTATCAAGCAAATGACCTTGTTTCATCATTATCATTATGGTATGAAGGATTAGGTCTAGTTTTATAACCTGATTGACTTAACAACGTTTTGACCATTTTTGTTACTTTCAAAGCTTTTGCATAAGGAGTAAACAAAAATCTTCATTATCATTATGGTATGAAGGATTATGTTTAGTTTCAGAAGCTTATTCACTCAACTACATTTTAAACATTTTTGTTACTTTCAAAGCTTTTGCATAAGGAGTAAACAGCTAAAACGGACTCTAAGAGGAATGCTTTAGCTTACACTGTTTCTATCAAGCAAATGCCCTTGTTTCATCATTATCATTATGGTATGAAGGATTAGGTCTAGTTTTAGAACCTGATTGACTTAACAACGTTTTGACCATTTTTGTTACTTTCAAAGCTTTTGCATAAGGAGTAAACAGCTAAAACAGACTCTAAGAGGAATGCTTTAGCTTACACTGTTTCTATCAAGCAAATGACCTTGTTTCATCATTATCATTATGGTATGAAGGATTAGGTCTAGTTTTAGAACCTGATTGACTTAACAACGTTTTGACCATTTTTGTTACTTTCAAAGCTTTTGCATAAGGAGTAAACAGCTAAAACAGACTCTAAGAGGAATGCTTTAGCTTACACTGTTTCAATCAAGCAAATGACCTCTTTTCATCATTATCGTATGAAGGATTAGGTATACTTTTAGAACCTGATTCACTCAAAAACGTTTTGATCATTATTGTCAATTTTAAAGCTTTTGCAGAATGAGAAAACAGCTAAAACGGACTATAAGAGGAATGCTTTAGCTTACACTATTTCTATCAAGCAAATGACCCTTTTTCTTCATTATCTTTATGGTATGAAGGATAAGGTCTAGTTTTAGAAGCTGATTGATTTAACAACGTTTTGACCATTTTTGTTACTTTTAAAGCTTTGCAGAGGGAGAAAACAGCTAAAACGGACTGCATGAAGAATGCTTTAGCTAACACTGTTTCTATCAAGCAAATGACCTTGTTTCATCATTATCATTATGGTATGAAGGATTAGGTTTAGTTTCAGAAGCTTATTCACTCAACTACATTTTAAACATTTTTGTTACTTTCAAAGCTTTTGCAGAAGTAGTAAACAGCTAAAACGGACTGTAAGAGGAATGCTTTAGCTTACACTGTTTCTATCAAGCAAATGACCTTGTTTCATCATTATCATTATGGTATGAAGGATTAGGTCTAGTTTTAGAACCTGATTGACTTAACAACGTTTTGACCATTTTTGTTACTTTCAAAGCTTTTGCATAAGGAGTAAACAGCTAAAACAGACTCTAAGAGGAATGCTTTAGCTTACACTGTTTCTATCAAGCAAATGACCTTGTTTCATCATTATCATTATGGTATGAAGGATTAGGTCTAGTTTTAGAACCTGATTGACTTAACAACGTTTTGACCATTTTTGTTACTTTCAAAGCTTTTGCATAAGGAGTAAACAGCTAAAACGGACTGTATGAAGAATAGTTTAGCTTACACTAACTCTATCAAGCAAATGACCCTTTTTCTTCATTATCATTATGGTATGAAGGATTAGGTTTAGTTTCAGAAGCTTATTCACTCAACTACATTTTAAACATTTTTGTTACTTTCAAAGCTTTTGCATAAGGAGTAAACAGCTAAAACGGACTCTAAGAGGAATGCTTTAGCTTACACTGTTTCTATCAAGCAAATGCCCTTGTTTCATCATTATCATTATGGTATGAAGGATTAGGTCTAGTTTTAGAACCTGATTGACTTAACAACGTTTTGACCATTTTTGTTACTTTCAAAGCTTTTGCATAAGGAGTAAACAGCTAAAACGGACTGTAAGAGGAATGCTTTAGCTTACACTGTTTCTATCAAGCAAATGACCCTTTTTCTTCATTATCATTATGGTATGAAGGATTAGGTTTAGTTTCAGAAGCTTATTCACTCAACTACATTTTAAACATTTTTGTTACTTTTAAAGGTTTTGCAGAAGGAGTAACCAGCTAAAACAGACTGTAAAAGGGACTGCTTTAGCGTACACTGTTTCTATTAAGCAAATGACCTTGTTTCATCATTATCATTATGGTATGAAGGATTAGGTCTAGTTTTAGAACCTGATTGACTTAACAACGTTTTGACCATTTTTGTTACTTTCAAAGCTTTTGCAGAAGTAGTAAACAGCTAAAACGGACTGTAAGAGGAATGCTTTAGCTTACACTGTTTCTATCAAGCAAATGACCTTGTTTCATCATTATCATTATGGTATGAAGGATTAGGTCTAGTTTTAGAACCTGATTGACTTAACAACGTTTTGACCATTTTTGTTACTTTCAAAGCTTTTGCATAAGGAGTAAACAGCTAAAACGGACTGTAAGAGGAATGCTTTAGCTTACACTGTTTCTATCAAGCAAATGACCTTGTTTCATCATTATCATTATGGTATGAAGGATTAGGTCTAGTTTTAGAACCTGATTGACTTAACAACGTTTTGACCATTTTTGTTACTTTCAAAGCTTTTGCAGAAGTAGTAAACAGCTAAAACGGACTGTAAGAGGAATGCTTTAGCTTACACTGTTTCTATCAAGCAAATGACCTTGTTTCATCATTATCCTTATGGTATGAAGAATTAGGTCTAGTTTTAGAACCTGATTGACTTAACAACGTTTTGACCATTTTTGTTACTTTCAAAGGTTTTGCAGAAGGAGTAACCAGCTAAAACAGACTGTAAAAGGGAATGCTTTAGCGTACACTGTTTCTATCAAGCAAATGACCTTGTTTCATCATTATCATTATGGTATGAAGGATTAGGTCTAGTTTTAGAACCTGATTGACTTAACAACGTTTTGACCATTTTTGTTACTTTCAAAGCTTTTGCATAAGGAGTAAACAGCTAAAACGGACTGTATGAAGAATAGTTTAGCTTACACTAACTCTATCAAGCAAATGACCCTTTTTCTTCATTATCATTATGGTATGAAGGATTAGGTTTAGTTTCAGAAGCTTATTCACTCAACTACATTTTAAACATTTTTGTTACTTTCAAAGCTTTTGCATAAGGAGTAAACAGCTAAAACGGACTCTAAGAGGAATGCTTTAGCTTACACTGTTTCTATCAAGCAAATGCCCTTGTTTCATCATTATCATTATGGTATGAAGGATTAGGTCTAGTTTTAGAACCTGATTGACTTAACAACGTTTTGACCATTTTTGTTACTTTCAAAGCTTTTGCATAAGGAGTAAACAGCTAAAACGGACTGTAAGAGGAATGCTTTAGCTTACACTGTTTCTATCAAGCAAATGACCCTTTTTCTTCATTATCATTATGGTATGAAGGATTAGGTTTAGTTTCAGAAGCTTATTCACTCAACTACATTTTAAACATTTTTGTTACTTTTAAAGGTTTTGCAGAAGGAGTAACCAGCTAAAACAGACTGTAAAAGGGACTGCTTTAGCGTACACTGTTTCTATTAAGCAAATGACCTTGTTTCATCATTATCATTATGGTATGAAGGATTAGGTCTAGTTTTAGAACCTGATTGACTTAACAACGTTTTGACCATTTTTGTTACTTTCAAAGCTTTTGCAGAAGTAGTAAACAGCTAAAACGGACTGTAAGAGGAATGCTTTAGCTTACACTGTTTTTATCAAGCAAATGACCTTGTTTCATCATTATCATTATGGTATGAAGGATTAGGTCTAGTTTTATAACCTGATTGACTTAACAACGTTTTGACCATTTTTGTTACTTTCAAAGCTTTTGCATAAGGAGTAAACAAAAATCTTCATTATCATTATGGTATGAAGGATTATGTTTAGTTTCAGAAGCTTATTCACTCAACTACATTTTAAACATTTTTGTTACTTTCAAAGCTTTTGCATAAGGAGTAAACAGCTAAAACGGACTCTAAGAGGAATGCTTTAGCTTACACTGTTTCTATCAAGCAAATGCCCTTGTTTCATCATTATCATTATGGTATGAAGGATTAGGTCTAGTTTTAGAACCTGATTGACTTAACAACGTTTTGACCATTTTTGTTACTTTCAAAGCTTTTGCATAAGGAGTAAACAGCTAAAACGGACTGTAAGAGGAATGCTTTAGCTTACACTGTTTCTATCAAGCAAATGACCCTTTTTCTTCATTATCATTATGGTATGAAGGATTAGGTTTAGTTTCAGAAGCTTATTCACTCAACTACATTTTAAACATTTTTGTTACTTTTAAAGGTTTTGCAGAAGGAGTAACCAGCTAAAACAGACTGTAAAAGGGACTGCTTTAGCGTACACTGTTTCTATTAAGCAAATGACCTTGTTTCATCATTATCATTATGGTATGAAGGATTAGGTCTAGTTTTAGAACCTGATTGACTTAACAACGTTTTGACCATTTTTGTTACTTTCAAAGCTTTTGCAGAAGTAGTAAACAGCTAAAACGGACTGTAAGAGGAATGCTTTAGCTTACACTGTTTTTATCAAGCAAATGACCTTGTTTCATCATTATCATTATGGTATGAAGGATTAGGTCTAGTTTTAGAACCTGATTGACTTAACAACGTTTTGACCATTTTTGTTACTTTCAAAGCTTTTGCATAAGGAGTAAACAGCTAAAACGGACTGTAAGAGGAATGCTTTAGCTTACACTGTTTCTATCAAGCAAATGACCTTGTTTCATCATTATCATTATGGTATGAAGGATTAGGTCTAGTTTTAGAACCTGATTGACTTAACAACGTTTTGACCATTTTTGTTACTTTCAAAGCTTTTGCAGAAGTAGTAAACAGCTAAAACGGACTGTAAGAGGAATGCTTTAGCTTACACTGTTTCTATCAAGCAAATGACCTTGTTTCATCATTATCATTATGGTATGAAGAATTAGGTCTAGTTTTAGAACCTGATTGACTTAACAACGTTTTGACCATTTTTGTTACTTTCAAAGGTTTTGCAGAAGGAGTAACCAGCTAAAACAGACTGTAAAAGGGAATGCTTTAGCGTACACTGTTTCTATCAAGCAAATGACCTTGTTTCATCATTATCATTATGGTATGAAGGATTAGGTCTAGTTTTAGAACCTGATTGACTTAACAACGTTTTGACCATTTTTGTTACTTTCAAAGCTTTTGCATAAGGAGTAAACAGCTAAAACGGACTGTAAGAGGAATGCTTTAGCTTACACTGTTTCTATCAAGCAAATGACCTTGTTTCATCATTATCATTATGGTATGAAGGATTAGGTCTAGTTTTAGAACCTGATTGACTTAACAACGTTTTGACCATTTTTGTTACTTTCAAAGCTTTTGCAGAAGTAGTAAACAGCTAAAACAGACTCTAAGAGGAATGCTTTAGCTTACACTGTTTCTATCAAGCAAATGACCTTGTTTCATCATTATCATTATGGTATGAAGGATTAGGTCTAGTTTTAGAACCTGATTGACTTAACAACGTTTTGACCATTTTTGTTACTTTCAAAGCTTTTGCATAAGGAGTAAACAGCTAAAACAGACTCTAAGAGGAATGCTTTAGCTTACACTGTTTCAATCAAGCAAATGACCTCTTTTCATCATTATCGTATGAAGGATTAGGTATACTTTTAGAACCTGATTCACTCAAAAACGTTTTGATCATTATTGTCAATTTTAAAGCTTTTGCAGAATGAGAAAACAGCTAAAACGGACTATAAGAGGAATGCTTTAGCTTACACTATTTCTATCAAGCAAATGACCCTTTTTCTTCATTATCTTTATGGTATGAAGGATAAGGTCTAGTTTTAGAAGCTGATTGATTTAACAACGTTTTGACCATTTTTGTTACTTTTAAAGCTTTGCAGAGGGAGAAAACAGCTAAAACGGACTGCATGAAGAATGCTTTAGCTAACACTGTTTCTATCAAGCAAATGACCTTGTTTCATCATTATCATTATGGTATGAAGGATTAGGTTTAGTTTCAGAAGCTTATTCACTCAACTACATTTTAAACATTTTTGTTACTTTCAAAGCTTTTGCAGAAGTAGTAAACAGCTAAAACGGACTGTAAGAGGAATGCTTTAGCTTACACTGTTTCTATCAAGCAAATGACCTTGTTTCATCATTATCATTATGGTATGAAGGATTAGGTCTAGTTTTAGAACCTGATTGACTTAACAACGTTTTGACCATTTTTGTTACTTTCAAAGCTTTTGCATAAGGAGTAAACAGCTAAAACAGACTCTAAGAGGAATGCTTTAGCTTACACTGTTTCTATCAAGCAAATGACCTTGTTTCATCATTATCATTATGGTATGAAGGATTAGGTCTAGTTTTAGAACCTGATTGACTTAACAACGTTTTGACCATTTTTGTTACTTTCAAAGCTTTTGCATAAGGAGTAAACAGCTAAAACGGACTGTATGAAGAATAGTTTAGCTTACACTAACTCTATCAAGCAAATGACCCTTTTTCTTCATTATCATTATGGTATGAAGGATTAGGTTTAGTTTCAGAAGCTTATTCACTCAACTACATTTTAAACATTTTTGTTACTTTCAAAGCTTTTGCATAAGGAGTAAACAGCTAAAACGGACTCTAAGAGGAATGCTTTAGCTTACACTGTTTCTATCAAGCAAATGCCCTTGTTTCATCATTATCATTATGGTATGAAGGATTAGGTCTAGTTTTAGAACCTGATTGACTTAACAACGTTTTGACCATTTTTGTTACTTTCAAAGCTTTTGCATAAGGAGTAAACAGCTAAAACGGACTGTAAGAGGAATGCTTTAGCTTACACTGTTTCTATCAAGCAAATGACCCTTTTTCTTCATTATCATTATGGTATGAAGGATTAGGTTTAGTTTCAGAAGCTTATTCACTCAACTACATTTTAAACATTTTTGTTACTTTTAAAGGTTTTGCAGAAGGAGTAACCAGCTAAAACAGACTGTAAAAGGGACTGCTTTAGCGTACACTGTTTCTATTAAGCAAATGACCTTGTTTCATCATTATCATTATGGTATGAAGGATTAGGTCTAGTTTTAGAACCTGATTGACTTAACAACGTTTTGACCATTTTTGTTACTTTCAAAGCTTTTGCAGAAGTAGTAAACAGCTAAAACGGACTGTAAGAGGAATGCTTTAGCTTACACTGTTTCTATCAAGCAAATGACCTTGTTTCATCATTATCATTATGGTATGAAGGATTAGGTCTAGTTTTAGAACCTGATTGACTTAACAACGTTTTGACCATTTTTGTTACTTTCAAAGCTTTTGCATAAGGAGTAAACAGCTAAAACGGACTGTAAGAGGAATGCTTTAGCTTACACTGTTTCTATCAAGCAAATGACCTTGTTTCATCATTATCATTATGGTATGAAGGATTAGGTCTAGTTTTAGAACCTGATTGACTTAACAACGTTTTGACCATTTTTGTTACTTTCAAAGCTTTTGCAGAAGTAGTAAACAGCTAAAACGGACTGTAAGAGGAATGCTTTAGCTTACACTGTTTCTATCAAGCAAATGACCTTGTTTCATCATTATCCTTATGGTATGAAGAATTAGGTCTAGTTTTAGAACCTGATTGACTTAACAACGTTTTGACCATTTTTGTTACTTTCAAAGGTTTTGCAGAAGGAGTAACCAGCTAAAACAGACTGTAAAAGGGAATGCTTTAGCGTACACTGTTTCTATCAAGCAAATGACCTTGTTTCATCATTATCATTATGGTATGAAGGATTAGGTCTAGTTTTAGAACCTGATTGACTTAACAACGTTTTGACCATTTTTGTTACTTTCAAAGCTTTTGCATAAGGAGTAAACAGCTAAAACGGACTGTATGAAGAATAGTTTAGCTTACACTAACTCTATCAAGCAAATGACCCTTTTTCTTCATTATCATTATGGTATGAAGGATTAGGTTTAGTTTCAGAAGCTTATTCACTCAACTACATTTTAAACATTTTTGTTACTTTCAAAGCTTTTGCATAAGGAGTAAACAGCTAAAACGGACTCTAAGAGGAATGCTTTAGCTTACACTGTTTCTATCAAGCAAATGCCCTTGTTTCATCATTATCATTATGGTATGAAGGATTAGGTCTAGTTTTAGAACCTGATTGACTTAACAACGTTTTGACCATTTTTGTTACTTTCAAAGCTTTTGCATAAGGAGTAAACAGCTAAAACGGACTGTAAGAGGAATGCTTTAGCTTACACTGTTTCTATCAAGCAAATGACCCTTTTTCTTCATTATCATTATGGTATGAAGGATTAGGTTTAGTTTCAGAAGCTTATTCACTCAACTACATTTTAAACATTTTTGTTACTTTTAAAGGTTTTGCAGAAGGAGTAACCAGCTAAAACAGACTGTAAAAGGGACTGCTTTAGCGTACACTGTTTCTATTAAGCAAATGACCTTGTTTCATCATTATCATTATGGTATGAAGAATTAGGTCTAGTTTTAGAACCTGATTGACTTAACAACGTTTTGACCATTTTTGTTACTTTCAAAGGTTTTGCAGAAGGAGTAACCAGCTAAAACAGACTGTAAAAGGGAATGCTTTAGCGTACACTGTTTCTATCAAGCAAATGACCTTGTTTCATCATTATCATTATGGTATGAAGGATTAGGTCTAGTTTTAGAACCTGATTGACTTAACAACGTTTTGACCATTTTTGTTACTTTCAAAGCTTTTGCATAAGGAGTAAACAGCTAAAACAGACTCTAAGAGGAATGCTTTAGCTTACACTGTTTCAATCAAGCAAATGACCTCTTTTCATCATTATCGTATGAAGGATTAGGTATACTTTTAGAACCTGATTCACTCAAAAACGTTTTGATCATTATTGTCAATTTTAAAGCTTTTGCAGAATGAGAAAACAGCTAAAACGGACTATAAGAGGAATGCTTTAGCTTACACTATTTCTATCAAGCAAATGACCCTTTTTCTTCATTATCTTTATGGTATGAAGGATAAGGTCTAGTTTTAGAAGCTGATTGATTTAACAACGTTTTGACCATTTTTGTTACTTTTAAAGCTTTGCAGAGGGAGAAAACAGCTAAAACGGACTGCATGAAGAATGCTTTAGCTAACACTGTTTCTATCAAGCAAATGACGTTGTTTCATCATTATCATTATAGTATGAAGGATTAGGAATAGTTTTAGAACCTGATTCACTCACTACGTTTTAAACATTTTTGTTACTTTCAAAGCTTTTACAGAAGGAGAAAACAGCTAAAACGGACTGTATGAAGAATGCTTTAGCTTACACTATTTCTATCAAGCAAATGACCCTTTTTCTTCATTATCATTATGGTACGAAGGATTAGGTTTAGTTTCAGAAGCTTATTCACTCAACTACATTTTAAACATTTTTGTTACTTTTAAAGGTTTTGCAGAAGGAGTAACCAGCTAAAACAGACTGTAAAAGGGAATGCTTTAGCGTACACTGTTTCTATTAAGCAAATGACCTTGTTTCATCATTATCATTATGGTATGAAGGATTAGGTTTAGTTTCAGAAGCTTATTCACTCAACTACATTTTAAACATTTTTGTTACTTTCAAAGCTTTTGCAGAAGTAGTAAACAGCTAAATCGGACTGTAAGAGGAATGCTTTAGCTTACACTGTTTCTATCAAGCAAATGACCCTTTTTCTTCATTATCATTATGGTATGAAGGATTAGGTCTAGTTTCAGAAGCTTATTCACTCAACTACATTTTAAACATTTTTGTTACTTTTAAAGGTTTTGCAGAAGGAGTAACCAGCTAAAACAGACTGTAAAAGAGAATGCTTTAGCGTACTGTTTTTATCAAGCAAATGACCTTGTTTCATCATTATCATTATGGTATGAAGGATTAGGTCTAGTTTTAGAACCTGATTGACTTAACAACGTTTTGACCATTTTTGTTACTTTCAAAGCTTTTGCATAAGGAGTAAACAGCTAAAACGGACTGTAAGAGGAATGCTTTAGCTTACACTGTTTCTATCAAGCAAATGACCCTTTTTCTTCATTATCATTATGGTATGAAGGATTAGGTTTAGTTTCAGAAGCTTATTCACTCAACTACATTTTAAACATTTTTGTTACTTTTAAAGGTTTTGCAGAAGGAGTAACCAGCTAAAACAGACTGTAAAAGGGACTGCTTTAGCGTACACTGTTTCTATTAAGCAAATGACCTTGTTTCATCATTATCATTATGGTATGAAGGATTAGGTCTAGTTTTAGAACCTGATTGACTTAACAACGTTTTGACCATTTTTGTTACTTTCAAAGCTTTTGCAGAAGTAGTAAACAGCTAAAACGGACTGTAAGAGGAATGCTTTAGCTTACACTGTTTCTATCAAGCAAATGACCTTGTTTCATCATTATCATTATGGTATGAAGGATTAGGTCTAGTTTTAGAACCTGATTGACTTAACAACGTTTTGACCATTTTTGTTACTTTCAAAGCTTTTGCATAAGGAGTAAACAGCTAAAACGGACTGTAAGAGGAATGCTTTAGCTTACACTGTTTCTATCAAGCAAATGACCTTGTTTCATCATTATCATTATGGTATGAAGGATTAGGTCTAGTTTTAGAACCTGATTGACTTAACAACGTTTTGACCATTTTTGTTACTTTCAAAGCTTTTGCAGAAGTAGTAAACAGCTAAAACGGACTGTAAGAGGAATGCTTTAGCTTACACTGTTTCTATCAAGCAAATGACCTTGTTTCATCATTATCCTTATGGTATGAAGAATTAGGTCTAGTTTTAGAACCTGATTGACTTAACAACGTTTTGACCATTTTTGTTACTTTCAAAGGTTTTGCAGAAGGAGTAACCAGCTAAAACAGACTGTAAAAGGGAATGCTTTAGCGTACACTGTTTCTATCAAGCAAATGACCTTGTTTCATCATTATCATTATGGTATGAAGGATTAGGTCTAGTTTTAGAACCTGATTGACTTAACAACGTTTTGACCATTTTTGTTACTTTCAAAGCTTTTGCATAAGGAGTAAACAGCTAAAACGGACTGTATGAAGAATAGTTTAGCTTACACTAACTCTATCAAGCAAATGACCCTTTTTCTTCATTATCATTATGGTATGAAGGATTAGGTTTAGTTTCAGAAGCTTATTCACTCAACTACATTTTAAACATTTTTGTTACTTTCAAAGCTTTTGCATAAGGAGTAAACAGCTAAAACGGACTCTAAGAGGAATGCTTTAGCTTACACTGTTTCTATCAAGCAAATGCCCTTGTTTCATCATTATCATTATGGTATGAAGGATTAGGTCTAGTTTTAGAACCTGATTGACTTAACAACGTTTTGACCATTTTTGTTACTTTCAAAGCTTTTGCATAAGGAGTAAACAGCTAAAACGGACTGTAAGAGGAATGCTTTAGCTTACACTGTTTCTATCAAGCAAATGACCCTTTTTCTTCATTATCATTATGGTATGAAGGATTAGGTTTAGTTTCAGAAGCTTATTCACTCAACTACATTTTAAACATTTTTGTTACTTTTAAAGGTTTTGCAGAAGGAGTAACCAGCTAAAACAGACTGTAAAAGGGACTGCTTTAGCGTACACTGTTTCTATTAAGCAAATGACCTTGTTTCATCATTATCATTATGGTATGAAGAATTAGGTCTAGTTTTAGAACCTGATTGACTTAACAACGTTTTGACCATTTTTGTTACTTTCAAAGGTTTTGCAGAAGGAGTAACCAGCTAAAACAGACTGTAAAAGGGAATGCTTTAGCGTACACTGTTTCTATCAAGCAAATGACCTTGTTTCATCATTATCATTATGGTATGAAGGATTAGGTCTAGTTTTAGAACCTGATTGACTTAACAACGTTTTGACCATTTTTGTTACTTTCAAAGCTTTTGCATAAGGAGTAAACAGCTAAAACAGACTCTAAGAGGAATGCTTTAGCTTACACTGTTTCAATCAAGCAAATGACCTCTTTTCATCATTATCGTATGAAGGATTAGGTATACTTTTAGAACCTGATTCACTCAAAAACGTTTTGATCATTATTGTCAATTTTAAAGCTTTTGCAGAATGAGAAAACAGCTAAAACGGACTATAAGAGGAATGCTTTAGCTTACACTATTTCTATCAAGCAAATGACCCTTTTTCTTCATTATCTTTATGGTATGAAGGATAAGGTCTAGTTTTAGAAGCTGATTGATTTAACAACGTTTTGACCATTTTTGTTACTTTTAAAGCTTTGCAGAGGGAGAAAACAGCTAAAACGGACTGCATGAAGAATGCTTTAGCTAACACTGTTTCTATCAAGCAAATGACGTTGTTTCATCATTATCATTATAGTATGAAGGATTAGGAATAGTTTTAGAACCTGATTCACTCACTACGTTTTAAACATTTTTGTTACTTTCAAAGCTTTTACAGAAGGAGAAAACAGCTAAAACGGACTGTATGAAGAATGCTTTAGCTTACACTATTTCTATCAAGCAAATGACCCTTTTTCTTCATTATCATTATGGTACGAAGGATTAGGTTTAGTTTCAGAAGCTTATTCACTCAACTACATTTTAAACATTTTTGTTACTTTTAAAGGTTTTGCAGAAGGAGTAACCAGCTAAAACAGACTGTAAAAGGGAATGCTTTAGCGTACACTGTTTCTATTAAGCAAATGACCTTGTTTCATCATTATCATTATGGTATGAAGGATTAGGTTTAGTTTCAGAAGCTTATTCACTCAACTACATTTTAAACATTTTTGTTACTTTCAAAGCTTTTGCAGAAGTAG
Source organism: Pungitius pungitius (assembly GCF_949316345.1). NCBI lineage: Eukaryota > Metazoa > Chordata > Actinopteri > Perciformes > Gasterosteidae > Pungitius > Pungitius pungitius. The sequence continues at coordinate 3,643,752 of NC_084915.1, forward strand.
TAAACAGCTAAATCGGACTGTAAGAGGAATGCTTTAGCTTACACTGTTTCTATCAAGCAAATGACCCTTTTTCTTCATTATCATTATGGTATGAAGGATTAGGTCTAGTTTCAGAAGCTTATTCACTCAACTACATTTTAAACATTTTTGTTACTTTTAAAGGTTTTGCAGAAGGAGTAACCAGCTAAAACAGACTGTAAAAGAGAATGCTTTAGCGTACTGTTTTTATCAAGCAAATGACCTTGTTTCATCATTATCATTATGGTATGAAGGATTAGGTCTAGTTTTAGAACCTGATTGACTTAACAACGTTTTGACCATTTTTGTTACTTTCAAAGCTTTTGCAGAAGTAGTAAACAGCTAAATCGGACTGTAAGAGGAATGCTTTAGCTTACACTGTTTCTATCAAGCAAATGACCTTGTTTCATCATTATCATTATGGTATGAAGGATTAGGTCTAGTTTTAGAACCTGATTGACTTAACAACGTTTTGACCATTTTTGTTACTTTCAAAGCTTTTGCATAAGGAGTAAACAGCTAAAACGGACTGTATGAAGAATGCTTTAGCTTACACTGTTTCTATCAAGCAAATGACCCTTTTTCTTCATTATCATTATGGTATGAAGGATTAGGTTTAGTTTCAGAAGCTTATTCACTCAGCTACATTTTAAACATTTTTGTTACTTTCAAAGCTTTTGCAGAAGGAGTAACCAGCTAAAACAGACTGTAAAAGGGAATGCTTTAGCGTACACTGTTTCTATCAAGCAAATGACCTTGTTTCATCATTATCATTATGGTATGAAGGATTAGGTCTAGTTTTAGAACCTGATTGACTTAACAACGTTTTGACCATTTTTGTTACTTTCAAAGCTTTTGCAGAAGGAGTAAACAGCTAAAACGGACTGTATGAAGAATGCTTTAGCTTACACTGTTTCTACCAAGCAAATGACCTTGTTTCATCATTATCATTATGGTATGAAGGATTAGGTCTAGTTTTAGAACCTGATTGACTTAACAACGTTTTGACCATTTTTGTTACTTTCAAAGCTTTTGCAGAAGTAGTAAACAGCTAAAACGGACTGTAAGAGGAATGCTTTAGCTTACACTGTTTCTATCAAGCAAATGACCTTGTTTCATCATTATCATTATTGTATGAAGGATTAGGTCTAGTTTTAGAACCTGATTGACTTAACAACGTTTTGACCATTTTTGTTACTTTCAAAGCTTTTGCATAAGGAGTAAACAGCTAAAACAGACTCTAAGAGGAATGCTTTAGCTTACACTGTTTCAATCAAGCAAATGACCTCTTTTCATCATTATCGTATGAAGGATTAGGTATACTTTTAGAACCTGATTCACTCAAAAACGTTTTGATCATTATTGTCAATTTTAAAGCTTTTGCAGAATGAGAAAACAGCTAAAACGGACTATAAGAGGAATGCTTTAGCTTACACTGTTTCTATCAAGCAAATGCCCTTGTTTCATCATTATCATTATGGTATGAAGGATTAGGTCTAGTTTTAGAACCTGATTGACTTAACAACGTTTTGACCATTTTTGTTACTTTCAAAGCTTTTGCATAAGGAGTAAACAGCTAAAACGGACTGTATAAGAATGCTTTAGCTTACACTATTTCTATCAAGCAAATGACCCTTTTTCTTCATTATCATTATGGTACGAAGGATTAGGTTTAGTTTCAGAAGCTTATTCACGCAACTACATTTTAAACATTTTTGTTACTTTTAAAGGTTTTGCAGAAGGAGTAACCAGCTAAAACAGACTGTAAAAGGGAATGCTTTAGCGTACACTGTTTCTATTAAGCAAATGACCTTGTTTCATCATTATCATTATGGTATGAAGGATTAGGTTTAGTTTCAGAAGCTTATTCACTCAACTACATTTTAAACATTTTTGTTACTTTCAAAGCTTTTGCAGAAGTAGTAAACAGCTAAAACGGACTGTAAGAGGAATGCTTTAGCTTACACTGTTTCTATCAAGCAAATGACCCTTTTTCTTCATTATCATTATGGTATGAAGGATTAGGTTTAGTTTCAGAAGCTTATTCACTCAACTACATTTTAAACATTTTTGTTACTTTTAAAGGTTTTGCAGAAGGAGTAACCAGCTAAAACAGACTGTAAAAGAGAATGCTTTAGCGTACTGTTTCTATCAAGCAAATGACCTTGTTTCATCATTATCATTATGGTATGAAGGATTAGGTCTAGTTTTAGAACCTGATTGACTTAACAACGTTTTGACCATTTTTGTTACTTTCAAAGCTTTTGCAGAAGTAGTAAACAGCTAAATCGGACTGTAAGAGGAATGCTTTAGCTTACACTGTTTCTATCAAGCAAATGACCTTGTTTCATCATTATCATTATGGTATGAAGGATTAGGTCTAGATTTAGAACCTGATTGACTTAACAACGTTTTGACCATTTTTGTTACTTTCAAAGCTTTTGCATAAGGAGTAAACAGCTAAAACGGACTGTATGAAGAATGCTTTAGCTTACACTAACTCTATCAAGCAAATGACCCTTTTTCTTCATTATCATTATGGTATGAAGGATTAGGTTTAGTTTCAGAAGCTTATTCACTCAACTACATTTTAAACATTTTTGTTACTTTCAAAGCTTTTGCATAAGGAGTAAACAGCTAAAACGGACTCTAAGAGGAATGCTTTAGCTTACACTGTTTCTATCAAGCAAATGCCCTTGTTTCATCATTATCATTATGGTATGAAGGATTAGGTCTAGTTTTAGAAGCTTATTCACTCAACTACATTTTAAACATTTTTGTTACTTTTAAAGGTTTTGCAGAAGGAGTAACCAGCTAAAACAGACTGTAAAAGGGAATGCTTTAGCGTACTGTTTCTATCAAGCAAATGACCTTGTTTCATCATTATCATTATGGTATGAAGGATTAGGTCTAGTTTTAGAACCTGATTGACTTAACAACGTTTTGACCATTTTTGTTACTTTCAAAGCTTTTGCAGAAGTAGTAAACAGCTAAAACGGACTGTAAGAGGAATGCTTTAGCTTACACTGTTTCTATCAAGCAAATGACCTTGTTTCATCATTATCATTATGGTATGAAGGATTAGGTCTAGATTTAGAACCTGATTGACTTAACAACGTTTTGACCATTTTTGTTACTTTCAAAGCTTTTGCATAAGGAGTAAACAGCTAAAACGGACTGTATGAAGAATGCTTTAGCTTACACTATTTCTATCAAGCAAATGACCCTTTTTCTTCATTATCATTATGGTACGAAGGATTAGGTTTAGTTTCAGAAGCTTATTCACTCAACTACATTTTAAACATTTTTGTTACTTTTAAAGGTTTTGCAGAAGGAGTAACCAGCTAAAACAGACTGTAAAAGGGAATGCTTTAGCGTACACTGTTTCTATTAAGCAAATGACCTTGTTTCATCATTATCATTATGGTATGAAGGATTAGGTTTAGTTTCAGAAGCTTATTCACTCAACTACATTTTAAACATTTTTGTTACTTTCAAAGCTTTTGCAGAAGTAGTAAACAGCTAAAACGGACTGTAAGAGGAATGCTTTAGCTTACACTATTTCTATCAAGCAAATGACCCTTTTTCTTCATTATCATTATGGTACGAAGGATTAGGTTTAGTTTCAGAAGCTTATTCACTCAACTACATTTTAAACATTTTTGTTACTTTTAAAGGTTTTGCAGAAGGAGTAACCAGCTAAAACAGACTGTAAAAGGGAATGCTTTAGCGTACACTGTTTCTATTAAGCAAATGACCTTGTTTCATCATTATCATTATGGTATGAAGGATTAGGTTTAGTTTCAGAAGCTTATTCACTCAACTACATTTTAAACATTTTTGTTACTTTCAAAGCTTTTGCAGAAGTAGTAAACAGCTAAAACGGACTGTAAGAGGAATGCTTTAGCTTACACTGTTTCTATCAAGCAAATGACCCTTTTTCTTCATTATCATTATGGTATGAAGGATTAGGTTTAGTTTCAGAAGCTTATTCACTCAACTACATTTTAAACATTTTTGTTACTTTTAAAGGTTTTGCAGAAGGAGTAACCAGCTAAAACAGACTGTAAAAGAGAATGCTTTAGCGTACTGTTTCTATCAAGCAAATGACCTTGTTTCATCATTATCATTATGGTATGAAGGATTAGGTCTAGTTTTAGAACCTGATTGACTTAACAACGTTTTGACCATTTTTGTTACTTTCAAAGCTTTTGCAGAAGTAGTAAACAGCTAAATCGGACTGTAAGAGGAATGCTTTAGCTTACACTGTTTCTATCAAGCAAATGACCTTGTTTCATCATTATCATTATGGTATGAAGGATTAGGTCTAGTTTTAGAACCTGATTGACTTAACAACGTTTTGACCATTTTTGTTACTTTCAAAGCTTTTGCATAAGGAGTAAACAGCTAAAACGGACTGTATGAAGAATGCTTTAGCTTACACTGTTTCTATCAAGCAAATGACCCTTTTTCTTCATTATCATTATGGTATGAAGGATTAGGTTTAGTTTCAGAAGCTTATTCACTCAGCTACATTTTAAACATTTTTGTTACTTTCAAAGCTTTTGCAGAAGGAGTAACCAGCTAAAACAGACTGTAAAAGGGAATGCTTTAGCGTACACTGTTTCTATCAAGCAAATGACCTTGTTTCATCATTATCATTATGGTATGAAGGATTAGGTCTAGTTTTAGAACCTGATTGACTTAACAACGTTTTGACCATTTTTGTTACTTTCCAAGCTTTTGCAGAAGGAGTAAACAGCTAAAACGGACTGTATGAAGAATGCTTTAGCTTACACTGTTTCTACCAAGCAAATGAGCCTTTTTCTTCATTATCATTATGGTATGAAGGATTAGGTTTAGTTTCAGAACCTGATTGACTTAACAACGTTTTGACCATTTTTGTTACTTTCAAAGCTTTTGCAGAAGGAGTAAACAGCTAAAACGGACTGTATGAAGAATGCTTTAGCTTACACTGTTTCTACCAAGCAAATGACATTGTTTCATCATTATCATTATGGTATGAAGGATTAGGTCTAGTTTTAGAACCTGATTGACTTAACAACGTTTTGACCATTTTTGTTACTTTCAAAGCTTTTGCAGAAGTAGTAAACAGCTAAAACGGACTGTAAGAGGAATGCTTTAGCTTACACTGTTTCTATCAAGCAAATGACCTTGTTTCATCATTATCATTATTGTATGAAGGATTAGGTCTAGTTTTAGAACCTGATTGACTTAACAACGTTTTGACCATTTTTGTTACTTTCAAAGCTTTTGCATAAGGAGTAAACAGCTAAAACAGACTCTAAGAGGAATGCTTTAGCTTACACTGTTTCAATCAAGCAAATGACCTCTTTTCATCATTATCGTATGAAGGATTAGGTATACTTTTAGAACCTGATTCACTCAAAAACGTTTTGATCATTATTGTCAATTTTAAAGCTTTTGCAGAATGAGAAAACAGCTAAAACGGACTATAAGAGGAATGCTTTAGCTTACACTGTTTCTATCAAGCAAATGCCCTTGTTTCATCATTATCATTATGGTATGAAGGATTAGGTCTAGTTTTAGAACCTGATTGACTTAACAACGTTTTGACCATTTTTGTTACTTTCAAAGCTTTTGCATAAGGAGTAAACAGCTAAAACGGACTGTATGAAGAATGCTTTAGCTTACACTATTTCTATCAAGCAAATGACCCTTTTTCTTCATTATCATTATGGTACGAAGGATTAGGTTTAGTTTCAGAAGCTTATTCACTCAACTACATTTTAAACATTTTTGTTACTTTTAAAGGTTTTGCAGAAGGAGTAACCAGCTAAAACAGACTGTAAAAGGGAATGCTTTAGCGTACACTGTTTCTATTAAGCAAATGACCTTGTTTCATCATTATCATTATGGTATGAAGGATTAGGTTTAGTTTCAGAAGCTTATTCACTCAACTACATTTTAAACATTTTTGTTACTTTCAAAGCTTTTGCAGAAGTAGTAAACAGCTAAAACGGACTGTAAGAGGAATGCTTTAGCTTACACTGTTTCTATCAAGCAAATGACCCTTTTTCTTCATTATCATTATGGTATGAAGGATTAGGTTTAGTTTCAGAAGCTTATTCACTCAACTACATTTTAAACATTTTTGTTACTTTTAAAGGTTTTGCAGAAGGAGTAACCAGCTAAAACAGACTGTAAAAGAGAATGCTTTAGCGTACTGTTTCTATCAAGCAAATGACCTTGTTTCATCATTATCATTATGGTATGAAGGATTAGGTCTAGTTTTAGAACCTGATTGACTTAACAACGTTTTGACCATTTTTGTTACTTTCAAAGCTTTTGCAGAAGTAGTAAACAGCTAAATCGGACTGTAAGAGGAATGCTTTAGCTTACACTGTTTCTATCAAGCAAATGACCTTGTTTCATCATTATCATTATGGTATGAAGGATTAGGTCTAGATTTAGAACCTGATTGACTTAACAACGTTTTGACCATTTTTGTTACTTTCAAAGCTTTTGCATAAGGAGTAAACAGCTAAAACGGACTGTATGAAGAATGCTTTAGCTTACACTAACTCTATCAAGCAAATGACCCTTTTTCTTCATTATCATTATGGTATGAAGGATTAGGTTTAGTTTCAGAAGCTTATTCACTCAACTACATTTTAAACATTTTTGTTACTTTCAAAGCTTTTGCATAAGGAGTAAACAGCTAAAACGGACTCTAAGAGGAATGCTTTAGCTTACACTGTTTCTATCAAGCAAATGCCCTTGTTTCATCATTATCATTATGGTATGAAGGATTAGGTCTAGTTTTAGAAGCTTATTCACTCAACTACATTTTAAACATTTTTGTTACTTTTAAAGGTTTTGCAGAAGGAGTAACCAGCTAAAACAGACTGTAAAAGGGAATGCTTTAGCGTACTGTTTCTATCAAGCAAATGACCTTGTTTCATCATTATCATTATGGTATGAAGGATTAGGTCTAGTTTTAGAACCTGATTGACTTAACAACGTTTTGACCATTTTTGTTACTTTCAAAGCTTTTGCAGAAGTAGTAAACAGCTAAAACGGACTGTAAGAGGAATGCTTTAGCTTACACTGTTTCTATCAAGCAAATGACCTTGTTTCATCATTATCATTATGGTATGAAGGATTAGGTCTAGATTTTTTGAACCTGATTGACTTAACAACGTTTTGACCATTTTTGTTACTTTCAAAGCTTTTGCATAAGGAGTAAACAGCTAAAACGGACTGTATGAAGAATGCTTTAGCTTACACTGTTTCTATCAAGCAAATGACCTTGTTTCATCATTATCATTATGGTATGAAGGATTAGGTCTAGATTTAGAACCTGATTGACTTAACAACGTTTTGACCATTTTTGTTACTTTCAAAGCTTTTGCATAAGGAGTAAACAGCTAAAACGGACTGTATGAAGAATGCTTTAGCTTACACTAACTCTATCAAGCAAATGACCCTTTTTCTTCATTATCATTATGGTATGAAGGATTAGGTTTAGTTTCAGAAGCTTATTCACTCAACTACATTTTAAACATTTTTGTTACTTTCAAAGCTTTTGCATAAGGAGTAAACAGCTAAAACGGACTCTAAGAGGAATGCTTTAGCTTACACTGTTTCTATCAAGCAAATGCCCTTGTTTCATCATTATCATTATGGTATGAAGGATTAGGTCTAGTTTTAGAAGCTTATTCACTCAACTACATTTTAAACATTTTTGTTACTTTTAAAGGTTTTGCAGAAGGAGTAACCAGCTAAAACAGACTGTAAAAGGGAATGCTTTAGCGTACTGTTTCTATCAAGCAAATGACCCTTTTTCTTCATTATCATTATGGTATGAAGGATTAGGTTTAGTTTCAGAAGCTTATTCACTCAACTACATTTTAAACATTTTTGTTACTTTTAAAGGTTTTGCAGAAGGAGTAACCAGCTAAAACAGACTGTAAAAGAGAATGCTTTAGCGTACTGTTTCTATCAAGCAAATGACCTTGTTTCATCATTATCATTATGGTATGAAGGATTAGGTCTAGTTTTAGAACCTGATTGACTTAACAACGTTTTGACCATTTTTGTTACTTTCAAAGCTTTTGCAGAAGTAGTAAACAGCTAAATCGGACTGTAAGAGGAATGCTTTAGCTTACACTGTTTCTATCAAGCAAATGACCTTGTTTCATCATTATCATTATGGTATGAAGGATTAGGTCTAGATTTAGAACCTGATTGACTTAACAACGTTTTGACCATTTTTGTTACTTTCAAAGCTTTTGCATAAGGAGTAAACAGCTAAAACGGACTGTATGAAGAATGCTTTAGCTTACACTAACTCTATCAAGCAAATGACCCTTTTTCTTCATTATCATTATGGTATGAAGGATTAGGTTTAGTTTCAGAAGCTTATTCACTCAACTACATTTTAAACATTTTTGTTACTTTCAAAGCTTTTGCATAAGGAGTAAACAGCTAAAACGGACTCTAAGAGGAATGCTTTAGCTTACACTGTTTCTATCAAGCAAATGCCCTTGTTTCATCATTATCATTATGGTATGAAGGATTAGGTCTAGTTTTAGAAGCTTATTCACTCAACTACATTTTAAACATTTTTGTTACTTTTAAAGGTTTTGCAGAAGGAGTAACCAGCTAAAACAGACTGTAAAAGGGAATGCTTTAGCGTACTGTTTCTATCAAGCAAATGACCTTGTTTCATCATTATCATTATGGTATGAAGGATTAGGTCTAGTTTTAGAACCTGATTGACTTAACAACGTTTTGACCATTTTTGTTACTTTCAAAGCTTTTGCAGAAGTAGTAAACAGCTAAAACGGACTGTAAGAGGAATGCTTTAGCTTACACTGTTTCTATCAAGCAAATGACCTTGTTTCATCATTATCATTATGGTATGAAGGATTAGGTCTAGATTTAGAACCTGATTGACTTAACAACGTTTTGACCATTTTTGTTACTTTCAAAGCTTTTGCATAAGGAGTAAACAGCTAAAACGGACTGTATGAAGAATGCTTTAGCTTACACTGTTTCTATCAAGCAAATGACCTTGTTTCATCATTATCATTATGGTATGAAGGATTAGGTCTAGATTTAGAACCTGATTGACTTAACAACGTTTTGACCATTTTTGTTACTTTCAAAGCTTTTGCATAAGGAGTAAACAGCTAAAACGGACTGTATGAAGAATGCTTTAGCTTACACTAACTCTATCAAGCAAATGACCCTTTTTCTTCATTATCATTATGGTATGAAGGATTAGGTTTAGTTTCAGAAGCTTATTCACTCAACTACATTTTAAACATTTTTGTTACTTTCAAAGCTTTTGCAGAAGTAGTAAACAGCTAAAACGGACTGTAAGAGGAATGCTTTAGCTTACACTGTTTCTATCAAGCAAATGACCCTTTTTCTTCATTATCATTATGGTATGAAGGATTAGGTTTAGTTTCAGAAGCTTATTCACTCAACTACATTTTAAACATTTTTGTTACTTTTAAAGGTTTTGCAGAAGGAGTAACCAGCTAAAACAGACTGTAAAAGAGAATGCTTTAGCGTACTGTTTCTATCAAGCAAATGACCTTGTTTCATCATTATCATTATGGTATGAAGGATTAGGTCTAGATTTAGAACCTGATTGACTTAACAACGTTTTGACCATTTTTGTTACTTTCAAAGCTTTTGCATAAGGAGTTAACAGCTAAAACGGACTGTATGAAGAATGCTTTAGCTTACACTATTTCTATCAAGCAAATGACCCTTTTTCTTCATTATCATTATGGTACGAAGGATTAGGTTTAGTTTCAGAAGCTTATTCACTCAACTACATTTTAAACATTTTTGTTACTTTCAAAGCTTTTGCAGAAGTAGTAAACAGCTAAAACGGACTGTAAGAGGAATGCTTTAGCTTACACTATTTCTATCAAGCAAATGACCCTTTTTCTTCATTATCATTATGGTACGAAGGATTAGGTTTAGTTTCAGAAGCTTATTCACTCAACTACATTTTAAACATTTTTGTTACTTTTAAAGGTTTTGCAGAAGGAGTAACCAGCTAAAACAGACTGTAAAAGGGAATGCTTTAGCGTACACTGTTTCTATTAAGCAAATGACCTTGTTTCATCATTATCATTATGGTATGAAGGATTAGGTTTAGTTTCAGAAGCTTATTCACTCAACTACATTTTAAACATTTTTGTTACTTTCAAAGCTTTTGCAGAAGTAGTAAACAGCTAAAACGGACTGTAAGAGGAATGCTTTAGCTTACACTGTTTCTATCAAGCAAATGACCCTTTTTCTTCATTATCATTATGGTATGAAGGATTAGGTTTAGTTTCAGAAGCTTATTCACTCAACTACATTTTAAACATTTTTGTTACTTTTAAAGGTTTTGCAGAAGGAGTAACCAGCTAAAACAGACTGTAAAAGAGAATGCTTTAGCGTACTGTTTCTATCAAGCAAATGACCTTGTTTCATCATTATCATTATGGTATGAAGGATTAGGTCTAGTTTTAGAACCTGATTGACTTAACAACGTTTTGACCATTTTTGTTACTTTCAAAGCTTTTGCAGAAGTAGTAAACAGCTAAATCGGACTGTAAGAGGAATGCTTTAGCTTACACTGTTTCTATCAAGCAAATGACCTTGTTTCATCATTATCATTATGGTATGAAGGATTAGGTCTAGATTTAGAACCTGATTGACTTAACAACGTTTTGACCATTTTTGTTACTTTCAAAGCTTTTGCATAAGGAGTAAACAGCTAAAACGGACTGTATGAAGAATGCTTTAGCTTACACTAACTCTATCAAGCAAATGACCCTTTTTCTTCATTATCATTATGGTATGAAGGATTAGGTTTAGTTTCAGAAGCTTATTCACTCAACTACATTTTAAACATTTTTGTTACTTTCAAAGCTTTTGCAGAAGTAGTAAACAGCTAAAACGGACTGTAAGAGGAATGCTTTAGCTTACACTGTTTCTATCAAGCAAATGACCCTTTTTCTTCATTATCATTATGGTATGAAGGATTAGGTTTAGTTTCAGAAGCTTATTCACTCAACTACATTTTAAACATTTTTGTTACTTTTAAAGGTTTTGCAGAAGGAGTAACCAGCTAAAACAGACTGTAAAAGAGAATGCTTTAGCGTACTGTTTCTATCAAGCAAATGACCTTGTTTCATCATTATCATTATGGTATGAAGGATTAGGTCTAGTTTTAGAACCTGATTGACTTAACAACGTTTTGACCATTTTTGTTACTTTCAAAGCTTTTGCATAAGGAGTAAACAGCTAAAACGGACTGTATGAAGAATGCTTTAGCTTACACTATTTCTATCAAGCAAATGACCCTTTTTCTTCATTATCATTATGGTACGAAGGATTAGGTTTAGTTTCAGAAGCTTATTCACTCAACTACATTTTAAACATTTTTGTTACTTTTAAAGGTTTTGCAGAAGGAGTAACCAGCTAAAACAGACTGTAAAAGGGAATGCTTTAGCGTACACTGTTTCTATTAAGCAAATGACCTTGTTTCATCATTATCATTATGGTATGAAGGATTAGGTTTAGTTTCAGAAGCTTATTCACTCAACTACATTTTAAACATTTTTGTTACTTTTAAAGGTTTTGCAGAAGGAGTAACCAGCTAAAACAGACTGTAAAAGAGAATGCTTTAGCGTACTGTTTCTATCAAGCAAATGACCTTGTTTCATCATTATCATTATGGTATGAAGGATTAGGTCTAGTTTTAGAACCTGATTGACTTAACAACGTTTTGACCATTTTTGTTACTTTCAAAGCTTTTGCAGAAGTAGTAAACAGCTAAAACGGACTGTAAGAGGAATGCTTTAGCTTACACTGTTTCTATCAAGCAAATGACCTTGTTTCATCATTATCATTATGGTATGAAGGATTAGGTCTAGATTTAGAACCTGATTGACTTAACAACGTTTTGACCATTTTTGTTACTTTCAAAGCTTTTGCATAAGGAGTAAACAGCTAAAACGGACTGTATGAAGAATGCTTTAGCTTACACTGTTTCTATCAAGCAAATGACCTTGTTTCATCATTATCATTATGGTATGAAGGATTAGGTCTAGATTTAGAACCTGATTGACTTAACAACGTTTTGACCATTTTTGTTACTTTCAAAGCTTTTGCATAAGGAGTAAACAGCTAAAACGGACTGTATGAAGAATGCTTTAGCTTACACTAACTCTATCAAGCAAATGACCCTTTTTCTTCATTATCATTATGGTATGAAGGATTAGGTTTAGTTTCAGAAGCTTATTCACTCAACTACATTTTAAACATTTTTGTTACTTTCAAAGCTTTTGCAGAAGTAGTAAACAGCTAAAACGGACTGTAAGAGGAATGCTTTAGCTTACACTGTTTCTATCAAGCAAATGACCCTTTTTCTTCATTATCATTATGGTATGAAGGATTAGGTTTAGTTTCAGAAGCTTATTCACTCAACTACATTTTAAACATTTTTGTTACTTTTAAAGGTTTTGCAGAAGGAGTAACCAGCTAAAACAGACTGTAAAAGAGAATGCTTTAGCGTACTGTTTCTATCAAGCAAATGACCTTGTTTCATCATTATCATTATGGTATGAAGGATTAGGTCTAGATTTAGAACCTGATTGACTTAACAACGTTTTGACCATTTTTGTTACTTTCAAAGCTTTTGCATAAGGAGTAAACAGCTAAAACGGACTGTATGAAGAATGCTTTAGCTTACACTATTTCTATCAAGCAAATGACCCTTTTTCTTCATTATCATTATGGTACGAAGGATTAGGTTTAGTTTCAGAAGCTTATTCACTCAACTACATTTTAAACATTTTTGTTACTTTTAAAGGTTTTGCAGAAGGAGTAACCAGCTAAAACAGACTGTAAAAGGGAATGCTTTAGCGTACACTGTTTCTATTAAGCAAATGACCTTGTTTCATCATTATCATTATGGTATGAAGGATTAGGTTTAGTTTCAGAAGCTTATTCACTCAACTACATTTTAAACATTTTTGTTACTTTCAAAGCTTTTGCAGAAGTAGTAAACAGCTAAAACGGACTGTAAGAGGAATGCTTTAGCTTACACTATTTCTATCAAGCAAATGACCCTTTTTCTTCATTATCATTATGGTACGAAGGATTAGGTTTAGTTTCAGAAGCTTATTCACTCAACTACATTTTAAACATTTTTGTTACTTTTAAAGGTTTTGCAGAAGGAGTAACCAGCTAAAACAGACTGTAAAAGGGAATGCTTTAGCGTACACTGTTTCTATTAAGCAAATGACCTTGTTTCATCATTATCATTATGGTATGAAGGATTAGGTTTAGTTTCAGAAGCTTATTCACTCAACTACATTTTAAACATTTTTGTTACTTTCAAAGCTTTTGCAGAAGTAGTAAACAGCTAAAACGGACTGTAAGAGGAATGCTTTAGCTTACACTGTTTCTATCAAGCAAATGACCCTTTTTCTTCATTATCATTATGGTATGAAGGATTAGGTTTAGTTTCAGAAGCTTATTCACTCAACTACATTTTAAACATTTTTGTTACTTTTAAAGGTTTTGCAGAAGGAGTAACCAGCTAAAACAGACTGTAAAAGAGAATGCTTTAGCGTACTGTTTCTATCAAGCAAATGACCTTGTTTCATCATTATCATTATGGTATGAAGGATTAGGTCTAGTTTTAGAACCTGATTGACTTAACAACGTTTTGACCATTTTTGTTACTTTCAAAGCTTTTGCAGAAGTAGTAAACAGCTAAATCGGACTGTAAGAGGAATGCTTTAGCTTACACTGTTTCTATCAAGCAAATGACCTTGTTTCATCATTATCATTATGGTATGAAGGATTAGGTCTAGATTTAGAACCTGATTGACTTAACAACGTTTTGACCATTTTTGTTACTTTCAAAGCTTTTGCATAAGGAGTAAACAGCTAAAACGGACTGTATGAAGAATGCTTTAGCTTACACTAACTCTATCAAGCAAATGACCCTTTTCTTCATTATCATTATGGTATGAAGGATTAGGTTTAGTTTCAGAAGCTTATTCACTCAACTACATTTTAAACATTTTTGTTACTTTCAAAGCTTTTGCATAAGGAGTAAACAGCTAAAACGGACTCTAAGAGGAATGCTTTAGCTTACACTGTTTCTATTAAGCAAATGACCTTGTTTCATCATTATCATTATGGTATGAAGGATTAGGTTTAGTTTCAGAAGCTTATTCACTCAACTACATTTTAAACATTTTTGTTACTTTCAAAGCTTTTGCATAAGGAGTAAACAGCTAAAACGGACTGTATGAAGAATGCTTTAGCTTACACTAACTCTATCAAGCAAATGACCCTTTTTCTTCATTATCATTATGGTATGAAGGATTAGGTTTAGTTTCAGAAGCTTATTCACTCAACTACATTTTAAACATTTTTGTTACTTTCAAAGCTTTTGCATAAGGAGTAAACAGCTAAAACGGACTCTAAGAGGAATGCTTTAGCTTACACTGTTTCTATCAAGCAAATGCCCTTGTTTCATCATTATCATTATGGTATGAAGGATTAGGTCTAGTTTTAGAAGCTTATTCACTCAACTACATTTTAAACATTTTTGTTACTTTTAAAGGTTTTGCAGAAGGAGTAACCAGCTAAAACAGACTGTAAAAGGGAATGCTTTAGCGTACTGTTTCTATCAAGCAAATGACCTTGTTTCATCATTATCATTATGGTATGAAGGATTAGGTCTAGTTTTAGAACCTGATTGACTTAACAACGTTTTGACCATTTTTGTTACTTTCAAAGCTTTTGCAGAAGTAGTAAACAGCTAAAACGGACTGTAAGAGGAATGCTTTAGCTTACACTGTTTCTATCAAGCAAATGACCTTGTTTCATCATTATCATTATGGTATGAAGGATTAGGTCTAGATTTAGAACCTGATTGACTTAACAACGTTTTGACCATTTTTGTTACTTTCAAAGCTTTTGCATAAGGAGTAAACAGCTAAAACGGACTGTATGAAGAATGCTTTAGCTTACACTGTTTCTATCAAGCAAATGACCTTGTTTCATCATTATCATTATGGTATGAAGGATTAGGTCTAGATTTAGAACCTGATTGACTTAACAACGTTTTGACCATTTTTGTTACTTTCAAAGCTTTTGCAAAAGGAGTAAACAGCTAAAACGGACTGTATGAAGAATGCTTTAGCTTACACTAACTCTATCAAGCAAATGACCCTTTTTCTTCATTATCATTATGGTATGAAGGATTAGGTTTAGTTTCAGAAGCTTATTCACTCAACTACATTTTAAACATTTTTGTTACTTTCAAAGCTTTTGCAGAAGTAGTAAACAGCTAAAACGGACTGTAAGAGGAATGCTTTAGCTTACACTGTTTCTATCAAGCAAATGACCCTTTTTCTTCATTATCATTATGGTATGAAGGATTAGGTTTAGTTTCAGAAGCTTATTCACTCAACTACATTTTAAACATTTTTGTTACTTTTAAAGGTTTTGCAGAAGGAGTAACCAGCTAAAACAGACTGTAAAAGAGAATGCTTTAGCGTACTGTTTCTATCAAGCAAATGACCTTGTTTCATCATTATCATTATGGTATGAAGGATTAGGTCTAGATTTAGAACCTGATTGACTTAACAACGTTTTGACCATTTTTGTTACTTTCAAAGCTTTTGCATAAGGAGTAAACAGCTAAAACGGACTGTATGAAGAATGCTTTAGCTTACACTAACTCTATCAAGCAAATGACCCTTTTTCTTCATTATCATTATGGTATGAAGGATTAGGTTTAGTTTCAGAAGCTTATTCACTCAACTACATTTTAAACATTTTTGTTACTTTCAAAGCTTTTGCATAAGGAGTAAACAGCTAAAACGGACTGTATGAAGAATGCTTTAGCTTACACTAACTCTATCAAGCAAATGACCCTTTTTCTTCATTATCATTATGGTATGAAGGATTAGGTTTAGTTTCAGAAGCTTATTCACTCAACTACATTTTAAACATTTTTGTTACTTTCAAAGCTTTTGCATAAGGAGTAAACAGCTAAAACGGACTCTAAGAGGAATGCTTTAGCTTACACTGTTTCTATCAAGCAAATGCCCTTGTTTCATCATTATCATTATGGTATGAAGGATTAGGTCTAGTTTTAGAAGCTTATTCACTCAACTACATTTTAAACATTTTTGTTACTTTCAAAGCTTTTGCAGAAGTAGTAAACAGCTAAAACGGACTGTAAGAGGAATGCTTTAGCTTACACTGTTTCTATCAAGCAAATGACCTTGTTTCATCATTATCATTATGGTATGAAGGATTAGGTCTAGATTTAGAACCTGATTGACTTAACAACGTTTTGACCATTTTTGTTACTTTCAAAGCTTTTGCATAAGGAGTAAACAGCTAAAACGGACTGTATGAAGAATGCTTTAGCTTACACTAACTCTATCAAGCAAATGACCCTTTTTCTTCATTATCATTATGGTATGAAGGATTAGGTTTAGTTTCAGAAGCTTATTCACTCAACTACATTTTAAACATTTTTGTTACTTTCAAAGCTTTTGCATAAGGAGTAAACAGCTAAAACGGACTCTAAGAGGAATGCTTTAGCTTACACTGTTTCTATCAAGCAAATGACCTTGTTTCATCATTATCATTATGGTATGAAGGATTAGGTCTAGTTTTAGAACCTGATTGACTTAACAACGTTTTGACCATTTTTGTTACTTTCAAAGCTTTTGCATAAGGAGTAAACAGCTAAAACAGACTCTAAGAGGAATGCTTTAGCTTACACTGTTTCTATCAAGCAAATGACCTTGTTTCATCATTATCATTATGGTATGAAGGATTAGGTCTAGTTTTAGAACCTGATTGACTTAACAACGTTTTGACCATTTTTGTTACTTTCAAAGCTTTTGCAGAAGTAGTAAACAGCTAAAACGGACTCTAAGAGGAATGCTTTAGCTTACACTGTTTCTATCAAGCAAATGACCTTGTTTCATCATTATCATTATGGTATGAAGGATTAGGTCTAGATTTAGAACCTGATTGACTTAACAACGTTTTGACCATTTTTGTTACTTTCAAAGCTTTTGCATAAGGAGTAAACAGCTAAAACGGACTGTATGAAGAATGCTTTAGCTTACACTAACTCTATCAAGCAAATGACCCTTTTTCTTCATTATCATTATGGTATGAAGGATTAGGTTTAGTTTCAGAAGCTTATTCACTCAACTACATTTTAAACATTTTTGTTACTTTCAAAGCTTTTGCATAAGGAGTAAACAGCTAAAACGGACTGTATGAAGAATGCTTTAGCTTACACTAACTCTATCAAGCAAATGACCCTTTTTCTTCATTATCATTATGGTATGAAGGATTAGGTTTAGTTTCAGAAGCTTATTCACTCAACTACATTTTAAACATTTTTGTTACTTTCAAAGCTTTTGCATAAGGAGTAAACAGCTAAAACGGACTCTAAGAGGAATGCTTTAGCTTACACTGTTTCTATCAAGCAAATGCCCTTGTTTCATCATTATCATTATGGTATGAAGGATTAGGTCTAGTTTTAGAACCTGATTGACTTAACAACGTTTTGACCATTTTTGTTACTTTCAAAGCTTTTGCATAAGGAGTAAACAGCTAAAACGGACTGTATGAAGAATGCTTTAGCTTACACTGTTTCTATCAAGCAAATGACCTTGTTTCATCATTATCATTATGGTATGAAGGATTAGGTCTAGTTTTAGAACCTGATTGACTTAACAACGTTTTGACCATTTTTGTTACTTTCAAAGCTTTTGCATAAGGAGTAAACAGCTAAAACGGACTGTATGAAGAATGCTTTAGCTTACACTATTTCTATCAAGCAAATGACCCTTTTTCTTCATTATCATTATGGTACGAAGGATTAGGTTTAGTTTCAGAAGCTTATTCACTCAACTACATTTTAAACATTTTTGTTACTTTTAAAGGTTTTGCAGAAGGAGTAACCAGCTAAAACAGACTGTAAAAGGGAATGCTTTAGCGTACACTGTTTCTATTAAGCAAATGACCTTGTTTCATCATTATCATTATGGTATGAAGGATTAGGTTTAGTTTCAGAAGCTTATTCACTCAACTACATTTTAAACATTTTTGTTACTTTCAAAGCTTTTGCAGAAGTAGTAAACAGCTAAAACGGACTGTAAGAGGAATGCTTTAGCTTACACTGTTTCTATCAAGCAAATGACCCTTTTTCTTCATTATCATTATGGTATGAAGGATTAGGTTTAGTTTCAGAAGCTTATTCACTCAACTACATTTTAAACATTTTTGTTACTTTCAAAGCTTTTGCATAAGGAGTAAACAGCTAAAACGGACTCTAAGAGGAATGCTTTAGCTTACACTGTTTCTATCAAGCAAATGCCCTTGTTTCATCATTATCATTATGGTATGAAGGATTAGGTCTAGTTTTAGAACCTGATTGACTTAACAACGTTTTGACCATTTTTGTTACTTTCAAAGCTTTTGCATAAGGAGTAAACAGCTAAAACGGACTGTATGAAGAATGCTTTAGCTTACACTGTTTCTATCAAGCAAATGACCTTGTTTCATCATTATCATTATGGTATGAAGGATTAGGTCTAGTTTTAGAACCTGATTGACTTAACAACGTTTTGACCATTTTTGTTACTTTCAAAGCTTTTGCATAAGGAGTAAACAGCTAAAACGGACTGTATGAAGAATGCTTTAGCTTACACTATTTCTATCAAGCAAATGACCCTTTTTCTTCATTATCATTATGGTACGAAGGATTAGGTTTAGTTTCAGAAGCTTATTCACTCAACTACATTTTAAACATTTTTGTTACTTTTAAAGGTTTTGCAGAAGGAGTAACCAGCTAAAACAGACTGTAAAAGGGAATGCTTTAGCGTACACTGTTTCTATTAAGCAAATGACCTTGTTTCATCATTATCATTATGGTATGAAGGATTAGGTTTAGTTTCAGAAGCTTATTCACTCAACTACATTTTAAACATTTTTGTTACTTTCAAAGCTTTTGCAGAAGTAGTAAACAGCTAAAACGGACTGTAAGAGGAATGCTTTAGCTTACACTGTTTCTATCAAGCAAATGACCCTTTTTCTTCATTATCATTATGGTATGAAGGATTAGGTTTAGTTTCAGAAGCTTATTCACTCAACTACATTTTAAACATTTTTGTTACTTTTAAAGGTTTTGCAGAAGGAGTAACCAGCTAAAACAGACTGTAAAAGAGAATGCTTTAGCGTACTGTTTCTATCAAGCAAATGACCTTGTTTCATCATTATCATTATGGTATGAAGGATTAGGTCTAGTTTTAGAACCTGATTGACTTAACAACGTTTTGACCATTTTTGTTACTTTCAAAGCTTTTGCAGAAGTAGTAAACAGCTAAATCGGACTGTAAGAGGAATGCTTTAGCTTACACTGTTTCTATCAAGCAAATGACCTTGTTTCATCATTATCATTATGGTATGAAGGATTAGGTCTAGATTTAGAACCTGATTGACTTAACAACGTTTTGACCATTTTTGTTACTTTCAAAGCTTTTGCATAAGGAGTAAACAGCTAAAACGGACTGTATGAAGAATGCTTTAGCTTACACTAACTCTATCAAGCAAATGACCCTTTTTCTTCATTATCATTATGGTATGAAGGATTAGGTTTAGTTTCAGAAGCTTATTCACTCAACTACATTTTAAACATTTTTGTTACTTTCAAAGCTTTTGCATAAGGAGTAAACAGCTAAAACGGACTCTAAGAGGAATGCTTTAGCTTACACTGTTTCTATCAAGCAAATGCCCTTGTTTCATCATTATCATTATGGTATGAAGGATTAGGTCTAGTTTTAGAAGCTTATTCACTCAACTACATTTTAAACATTTTTGTTACTTTTAAAGGTTTTGCAGAAGGAGTAACCAGCTAAAACAGACTGTAAAAGGGAATGCTTTAGCGTACTGTTTCTATCAAGCAAATGACCTTGTTTCATCATTATCATTATGGTATGAAGGATTAGGTCTAGTTTTAGAACCTGATTGACTTAACAACGTTTTGACCATTTTTGTTACTTTCAAAGCTTTTGCAGAAGTAGTAAACAGCTAAAACGGACTGTAAGAGGAATGCTTTAGCTTACACTGTTTCTATCAAGCAAATGACCTTGTTTCATCATTATCATTATGGTATGAAGGATTAGGTCTAGATTTAGAACCTGATTGACTTAACAACGTTTTGACCATTTTTGTTACTTTCAAAGCTTTTGCATAAGGAGTAAACAGCTAAAACGGACTGTATGAAGAATGCTTTAGCTTACACTGTTTCTATCAAGCAAATGACCCTTTTTCTTCATTATCATTATGGTATGAAGGATTAGGTTTAGTTTCAGAAGCTTATTCACTCAACTACATTTTAAACATTTTTGTTACTTTCAAAGCTTTTGCAGAAGTAGTAAACAGCTAAAACGGACTGTAAGAGGAATGCTTTAGCTTACACTGTTTCTATCAAGCAAATGACCCTTTTTCTTCATTATCATTATGGTATGAAGGATTAGGTTTAGTTTCAGAAGCTTATTCACTCAACTACATTTTAAACATTTTTGTTACTTTTAAAGGTTTTGCAGAAGGAGTAACCAGCTAAAACAGACTGTAAAAGAGAATGCTTTAGCGTACTGTTTCTATCAAGCAAATGACCTTGTTTCATCATTATCATTATGGTATGAAGGATTAGGTCTAGTTTTAGAACCTGATTGACTTAACAACGTTTTGACCATTTTTGTTACTTTCAAAGCTTTTGCAGAAGTAGTAAACAGCTAAATCGGACTGTAAGAGGAATGCTTTAGCTTACACTGTTTCTATCAAGCAAATGACCTTGTTTCATCATTATCATTATGGTATGAAGGATTAGGTCTAGATTTAGAACCTGATTGACTTAACAACGTTTTGACCATTTTTGTTACTTTCAAAGCTTTTGCATAAGGAGTAAACAGCTAAAACGGACTGTATGAAGAATGCTTTAGCTTACACTATTTCTATCAAGCAAATGACCCTTTTTCTTCATTATCATTATGGTACGAAGGATTAGGTTTAGTTTCAGAAGCTTATTCACTCAACTACATTTTAAACATTTTTGTTACTTTTAAAGGTTTTGCAGAAGGAGTAACCAGCTAAAACAGACTGTAAAAGGGAATGCTTTAGCGTACACTGTTTCTATTAAGCAAATGACCTTGTTTCATCATTATCATTATGGTATGAAGGATTAGGTTTAGTTTCAGAAGCTTATTCACTCAACTACATTTTAAACATTTTTGTTACTTTCAAAGCTTTTGCAGAAGTAGTAAACAGCTAAAACGGACTGTAAGAGGAATGCTTTAGCTTACACTATTTCTATCAAGCAAATGACCCTTTTTCTTCATTATCATTATGGTACGAAGGATTAGGTTTAGTTTCAGAAGCTTATTCACTCAACTACATTTTAAACATTTTTGTTACTTTTAAAGGTTTTGCAGAAGGAGTAACCAGCTAAAACAGACTGTAAAAGGGAATGCTTTAGCGTACACTGTTTCTATTAAGCAAATGACCTTGTTTCATCATTATCATTATGGTATGAAGGATTAGGTCTAGTTTTAGAACCTGATTGACTTAACAACGTTTTGACCATTTTTGTTACTTTCAAAGCTTTTGCAGAAGTAGTAAACAGCTAAATCGGACTGTAAGAGGAATGCTTTAGCTTACACTGTTTCTATCAAGCAAATGACCTTGTTTCATCATTATCATTATGGTATGAAGGATTAGGTCTAGATTTAGAACCTGATTGACTTAACAACGTTTTGACCATTTTTGTTACTTTCAAAGCTTTTGCATAAGGAGTAAACAGCTAAAACGGACTGTATGAAGAATGCTTTAGCTTACACTAACTCTATCAAGCAAATGACCCTTTTTCTTCATTATCATTATGGTATGAAGGATTAGGTTTAGTTTCAGAAGCTTATTCACTCAACTACATTTTAAACATTTTTGTTACTTTCAAAGCTTTTGCATAAGGAGTAAACAGCTAAAACGGACTCTAAGAGGAATGCTTTAGCTTACACTGTTTCTATCAAGCAAATGCCCTTGTTTCATCATTATCATTATGGTATGAAGGATTAGGTCTAGTTTTAGAAGCTTATTCACTCAACTACATTTTAAACATTTTTGTTACTTTTAAAGGTTTTGCAGAAGGAGTAACCAGCTAAAACAGACTGTAAAAGGGAATGCTTTAGCGTACTGTTTCTATCAAGCAAATGACCTTGTTTCATCATTATCATTATGGTATGAAGGATTAGGTCTAGTTTTAGAACCTGATTGACTTAACAACGTTTTGACCATTTTTGTTACTTTCAAAGCTTTTGCAGAAGTAGTAAACAGCTAAAACGGACTGTAAGAGGAATGCTTTAGCTTACACTGTTTCTATCAAGCAAATGACCTTGTTTCATCATTATCATTATGGTATGAAGGATTAGGTCTAGATTTAGAACCTGATTGACTTAACAACGTTTTGACCATTTTTGTTACTTTCAAAGCTTTTGCATAAGGAGTAAACAGCTAAAACGGACTGTATGAAGAATGCTTTAGCTTACACTGTTTCTATCAAGCAAATGACCTTGTTTCATCATTATCATTATGGTATGAAGGATTAGGTCTAGATTTAGAACCTGATTGACTTAACAACGTTTTGACCATTTTTGTTACTTTCAAAGCTTTTGCAAAAGGAGTAAACAGCTAAAACGGACTGTATGAAGAATGCTTTAGCTTACACTAACTCTATCAAGCAAATGACCCTTTTTCTTCATTATCATTATGGTATGAAGGATTAGGTTTAGTTTCAGAAGCTTATTCACTCAACTACATTTTAAACATTTTTGTTACTTTCAAAGCTTTTGCAGAAGTAGTAAACAGCTAAAACGGACTGTAAGAGGAATGCTTTAGCTTACACTGTTTCTATCAAGCAAATGACCCTTTTTCTTCATTATCATTATGGTATGAAGGATTAGGTTTAGTTTCAGAAGCTTATTCACTCAACTACATTTTAAACATTTTTGTTACTTTTAAAGGTTTTGCAGAAGGAGTAACCAGCTAAAACAGACTGTAAAAGAGAATGCTTTAGCGTACTGTTTCTATCAAGCAAATGACCTTGTTTCATCATTATCATTATGGTATGAAGGATTAGGTCTAGATTTAGAACCTGATTGACTTAACAACGTTTTGACCATTTTTGTTACTTTCAAAGCTTTTGCATAAGGAGTAAACAGCTAAAACGGACTGTATGAAGAATGCTTTAGCTTACACTGTTTCTATCAAGCAAATGACCTTGTTTCATCATTATCATTATGGTATGAAGGATTAGGTCTAGATTTAGAACCTGATTGACTTAACAACGTTTTGACCATTTTTGTTACTTTCAAAGCTTTTGCAGAAGTAGTAAACAGCTAAATCGGACTGTAAGAGGAATGCTTTAGCTTACACTGTTTCTATCAAGCAAATGACCTTGTTTCATCATTATCATTATGGTATGAAGGATTAGGTCTAGATTTAGAACCTGATTGACTTAACAACGTTTTGACCATTTTTGTTACTTTCAAAGCTTTTGCAGAAGTAGTAAACAGCTAAAACGGACTGTAAGAGGAATGCTTTAGCTTACACTGTTTCTATCAAGCAAATGACCCTTTTTCTTCATTATCATTATGGTACGAAGGATTAGGTTTAGTTTCAGAAGCTTATTCACTCAACTACATTTTAAACATTTTTGTTACTTTCAAAGCTTTTGCAGAAGTAGTAAACAGCTAAAACGGACTGTAAGAGGAATGCTTTAGCTTACACTGTTTCTATCAAGCAAATGACCCTTTTTCTTCATTATCATTATGGTATGAAGGATTAGGTTTAGTTTCAGAAGCTTATTCACTCAACTACATTTTAAACATTTTTGTTACTTTTAAAGGTTTTGCAGAAGGAGTAACCAGCTAAAACAGACTGTAAAAGAGAATGCTTTAGCGTACTGTTTCTATCAAGCAAATGACCTTGTTTCATCATTATCATTATGGTATGAAGGATTAGGTCTAGTTTTAGAACCTGATTGACTTAACAACGTTTTGACCATTTTTGTTACTTTCAAAGCTTTTGCAGAAGTAGTAAACAGCTAAATCGGACTGTAAGAGGAATGCTTTAGCTTACACTGTTTCTATCAAGCAAATGACCTTGTTTCATCATTATCATTATGGTATGAAGGATTAGGTCTAGATTTAGAACCTGATTGACTTAACAACGTTTTGACCATTTTTGTTACTTTCAAAGCTTTTGCATAAGGAGTAAACAGCTAAAACGGACTGTATGAAGAATGCTTTAGCTTACACTAACTCTATCAAGCAAATGACCCTTTTTCTTCATTATCATTATGGTATGAAGGATTAGGTTTAGTTTCAGAAGCTTATTCACTCAACTACATTTTAAACATTTTTGTTACTTTCAAAGCTTTTGCATAAGGAGTAAACAGCTAAAACGGACTCTAAGAGGAATGCTTTAGCTTACACTGTTTCTATCAAGCAAATGCCCTTGTTTCATCATTATCATTATGGTATGAAGGATTAGGTCTAGTTTTAGAAGCTTATTCACTCAACTACATTTTAAACATTTTTGTTACTTTTAAAGGTTTTGCAGAAGGAGTAACCAGCTAAAACAGACTGTAAAAGGGAATGCTTTAGCGTACTGTTTCTATCAAGCAAATGACCTTGTTTCATCATTATCATTATGGTATGAAGGATTAGGTCTAGTTTTAGAACCTGATTGACTTAACAACGTTTTGACCATTTTTGTTACTTTCAAAGCTTTTGCAGAAGTAGTAAACAGCTAAAACGGACTGTAAGAGGAATGCTTTAGCTTACACTGTTTCTATCAAGCAAATGACCTTGTTTCATCATTATCATTATGGTATGAAGGATTAGGTCTAGATTTAGAACCTGATTGACTTAACAACGTTTTGACCATTTTTGTTACTTTCAAAGCTTTTGCATAAGGAGTAAACAGCTAAAACGGACTGTATGAAGAATGCTTTAGCTTACACTGTTTCTATCAAGCAAATGACCTTGTTTCATCATTATCATTATGGTATGAAGGATTAGGTCTAGATTTAGAACCTGATTGACTTAACAACGTTTTGACCATTTTTGTTACTTTCAAAGCTTTTGCAAAAGGAGTAAACAGCTAAAACGGACTGTATGAAGAATGCTTTAGCTTACACTAACTCTATCAAGCAAATGACCCTTTTTCTTCATTATCATTATGGTATGAAGGATTAGGTTTAGTTTCAGAAGCTTATTCACTCAACTACATTTTAAACATTTTTGTTACTTTCAAAGCTTTTGCAGAAGTAGTAAACAGCTAAAACGGACTGTAAGAGGAATGCTTTAGCTTACACTGTTTCTATCAAGCAAATGACCCTTTTTCTTCATTATCATTATGGTATGAAGGATTAGGTTTAGTTTCAGAAGCTTATTCACTCAACTACATTTTAAACATTTTTGTTACTTTCAAAGCTTTTGCATAAGGAGTAAACAGCTAAAACGGACTCTAAGAGGAATGCTTTAGCTTACACTGTTTCTATCAAGCAAATGACCTTGTTTCATCATTATCATTATGGTATGAAGCATTAGGTCTAGATTTAGAACCTGATTGACTTAACAACGTTTTGACCATTTTTGTTACTTTCAAAGCTTTTGCATAAGGAGTAAACAGCTAAAACGGACTGTATGAAGAATGCTTTAGCTTACACTAACTCTATCAAGCAAATGACCCTTTTTCTTCATTATCATTATGGTATGAAGGATTAGGTTTAGTTTCAGAAGCTTATTCACTCAACTACATTTTAAACATTTTTGTTACTTTCAAAGCTTTTGCATAAGGAGTAAACAGCTAAAACGGACTCTAAGAGGAATGCTTTAGCTTACACTGTTTCTATCAAGCAAATGCCCTTGTTTCATCATTATCATTATGGTATGAAGGATTAGGTCTAGTTTTAGAACCTGATTGACTTAACAACGTTTTGACCATTTTTGTTACTTTCAAAGCTTTTGCATAAGGAGTAAACAGCTAAAACGGACTGTATGAAGAATGCTTTAGCTTACACTATTTCTATCAAGCAAATGACCCTTTTTCTTCATTATCATTATGGTACGAAGGATTAGGTTTAGTTTCAGAAGCTTATTCACTCAACTACATTTTAAACATTTTTGTTACTTTTAAAGGTTTTGCAGAAGGAGTAACCAGCTAAAACAGACTGTAAAAGGGAATGCTTTAGCGTACACTGTTTCTATTAAGCAAATGACCTTGTTTCATCATTATCATTATGGTATGAAGGATTAGGTTTAGTTTCAGAAGCTTATTCACTCAACTACATTTTAAACATTTTTGTTCCTTTCAAAGCTTTTGCAGAAGTAGTAAACAGCTAAAACGGACTGTAAGAGGAATGCTTTAGCTTACACTATTTCTATCAAGCAAATGACCCTTTTTCTTCATTATCATTATGGTACGAAGGATTAGGTTTAGTTTCAGAAGCTTATTCACTCAACTACATTTTAAACATTTTTGTTACTTTTAAAGGTTTTGCAGAAGGAGTAACCAGCTAAAACAGACTGTAAAAGGGAATGCTTTAGCGTACACTGTTTCTATTAAGCAAATGACCTTGTTTCATCATTATCATTATGGTATGAAGGATTAGGTTTAGTTTCAGAAGCTTATTCACTCAACTACATTTTAAACATTTTTGTTACTTTCAAAGCTTTTGCAGAAGTAGTAAACAGCTAAAACGGACTGTAAGAGGAATGCTTTAGCTTACACTGTTTCTATCAAGCAAATGACCCTTTTTCTTCATTATCATTATGGTATGAAGGATTAGGTTTAGTTTCAGAAGCTTATTCACTCAACTACATTTTAAACATTTTTGTTACTTTTAAAGGTTTTGCAGAAGGAGTAACCAGCTAAAACAGACTGTAAAAGAGAATGCTTTAGCGTACTGTTTCTATCAAGCAAATGACCTTGTTTCATCATTATCATTATGGTATGAAGGATTAGGTCTAGTTTTAGAACCTGATTGACTTAACAACGTTTTGACCATTTTTGTTACTTTCAAAGCTTTTGCAGAAGTAGTAAACAGCTAAATCGGACTGTAAGAGGAATGCTTTAGCTTACACTGTTTCTATCAAGCAAATGACCTTGTTTCATCATTATCATTATGGTATGAAGGATTAGGTCTAGATTAAGAACCTGATTGACTTAACAACGTTTTGACCATTTTTGTTACTTTCAAAGCTTTTGCATAAGGAGTAAACAGCTAAAACGGACTGTATGAAGAATGCTTTAGCTTACACTAACTCTATCAAGCAAATGACCCTTTTTCTTCATTATCATTATGGTATGAAGGATTAGGTTTAGTTTCAGAAGCTTATTCACTCAACTACATTTTAAACATTTTTGTTACTTTCAAAGCTTTTGCATAAGGAGTAAACAGCTAAAACGGACTCTAAGAGGAATGCTTTAGCTTACACTGTTTCTATCAAGCAAATGCCCTTGTTTCATCATTATCATTATGGTATGAAGGATTAGGTCTAGTTTTAGAAGCTTATTCACTCAACTACATTTTAAACATTTTTGTTACTTTTAAAGGTTTTGCAGAAGGAGTAACCAGCTAAAACAGACTGTAAAAGGGAATGCTTTAGCGTACTGTTTCTATCAAGCAAATGACCTTGTTTCATCATTATCATTATGGTATGAAGGATTAGGTCTAGTTTTAGAACCTGATTGACTTAACAACGTTTTGACCATTTTTGTTACTTTCAAAGCTTTTGCAGAAGTAGTAAACAGCTAAAACGGACTGTAAGAGGAATGCTTTAGCTTACACTGTTTCTATCAAGCAAATGACCTTGTTTTATCATTATCATTATGGTATGAAGGATTAGGTCTAGATTTAGAACCTGATTGACTTAACAACGTTTTGACCATTTTTGTTACTTTCAAAGCTTTTGCATAAGGAGTAAACAGCTAAAACGGACTGTATGAAGAATGCTTTAGCTTACACTGTTTTATTCAAGCAAATGACCCTTTTTCTTCATTATCATTATGGTATGAAGGATTAGGTTTAGTTTCAGAAGCTTATTCACTCAGCTACATTTTAAACATTTTTGTTACTTTCAAAGCTTTTGCATAAGGAGTAAACAGCTAAAACGGACTGTATGAAGAATGCTTTAGCTTACACTGTTTCTACCAAGCAAATGACCTTGTTTCATCATTATCATTATGGTATGAAGGATTAGGTCTAGTTTTAGAACCTGATTGACTTAACAACGTTTTGACCATTTTTGTTACTTTCAAAGCTTTTGCAGAAGTAGTAAACAGCTAAAACGGACTGTAAGAGGAATGCTTTAGCTTACACTGTTTCTATCAAGCAAATGACCTTGTTTCATCATTATCATTATTGTATGAAGGATTAGGTCTAGTTTTAGAACCTGATTGACTTAACAACGTTTGACCATTTTTGTTACATTCAAAGCTTTTGCAGAAGTAGAAAACAGCTAAAACGGACTGTAAGAGGAATGCTTTAGCTTACACTGTTTCTACCAAGCAAATGACCTTGTTTCATCATTATCATTATGGTATGAAGGATTAGGTTTAGTTTCAGAAGCTTATTCACTCAACTACATTTTAAACATTTTTGTTACTTTCAAAGCTTTTGCAGAAGTAGTAAACAGCTAAAACGGACTGTAAGAGGAATGCTTTAGCTTACACTGTTTCTATCAAGCAAATGACCTTGTTTCATCATTATCATTATGGTATGAAGGATTAGGTTTAGTTTCAGAAGCTTATTCACTCAACTACATTTTAAACATTTTTGTTACTTTCAAAGCTTTTGCAGAAGTAGTAAACAGCTAAAACGGACTGTAAGAGGAATGCTTTAGCTTACACTGTTTCTATCAAGCAAATGACCTTGTTTCATCATTATCATTATGGTATGAAGGATTAGGTCTAGATTTAGAACCTGATTGACTTAACAACGTTTTGACCATTTTTGTTACTTTCAAAGCTTTTGCATAAGGAGTAAACAGCTAAAACGGACTGTATGAAGAATGCTTTAGCTTACACTATTTCTATCAAGCAAATGACCCTTTTTCTTCATTATCATTATGGTACGAAGGATTAGGTTTAGTTTCAGAAGCTTATTCACTCAACTACATTTTAAACATTTTTGTTACTTTTAAAGGTTTTGCAGAAGGAGTAACCAGCTAAAACAGACTGTAAAAGGGAATGCTTTAGCGTACTGTTTCTATCAAGCAAATGACCTTGTTTCATCATTATCATTATGGTATGAAGGATTAGGTCTAGTTTTAGAACCTGATTGACTTAACAACGTTTTGACCATTTTTGTTACTTTCAAAGCTTTTGCAGAAGTAGTAAACAGCTAAAACGGACTGTAAGAGGAATGCTTTAGCTTACACTGTTTCTATCAAGCAAATGACCTTGTTTCATCATTATCATTATGGTATGAAGGATTAGGTCTAGATTTAGAACCTGATTGACTTAATAACGTTTTGACCATTGTTGTTACTTTCAAAGCTTTTGCATAAGGAGTAAACAGCTAAAACGGACTGTATGAAGAATGCTTTAGCTTACACTAACTCTATCAAGCAAATGACCCTTTTTCTTCATTATCATTATGGTATGAAGGATTAGGTTTAGTTTCAGAAGCTTATTCACTCAACTACATTTTAAACATTTTTGTTACTTTCAAAGCTTTTGCAGAAGTAGTAAACAGCTAAAACGGACTGTAAGAGGAATGCTTTAGCTTACACTGTTTCTATCAAGCAAATGCCCTTGTTTCATCATTATCATTATGGTATGAAGGATTAGGTCTAGTTTTAGAACCTGATTGACTTAACAACGTTTTGACCATTTTTGTTACTTTCAAAGCTCTTGCATAAGGAGTAAACAGCTAAAACGGACTGTATGAAGAATGCTTTAGCTTACACTATTTCTATCAAGCAAATGACCCTTTTTCTTCATTATCATTATGGTACGAAGGATTAGGTTTAGTTTCAGAAGCTTATTCACTCAACTACATTTTAAACATTTTTGTTACTTTTAAAGGTTTTGCAGAAGGAGTAACCAGCTAAAACAGACTGTAAAAGGGAATGCTTTAGCGTACACTGTTTCTATTAAGCAAATGACCTTGTTTCATCATTATCATTATGGTATGAAGGATTAGGTTTAGTTTCAGAAGCTTATTCACTCAACTACATTTTAAACATTTTTGTTACTTTCAAAGCTTTTGCAGAAGTAGTAAACAGCTAAAACGGACTGTAAGAGGAATGCTTTAGCTTACACTGTTTCTATCAAGCAAATGACCCTTTTTCTTCATTATCATTATGGTATGAAGGATTAGGTTTAGTTTCAGAAGCTTATTCACTCAACTACATTTTAAACATTTTTGTTACTTTTAAAGGTTTTGCAAAAGGAGTAACCAGCTAAAACAGACTGTAAAAGGGAATGCTTTAGCGTACTGTTTCTATCAAGCAAATGACCTTGTTTCATCATTATCATTATGGTATGAAGGATTAGGTCTAGTTTTAGAACCTGATTGACTTAACAACGTTTTGACCATTTTTGTTACTTTCAAAGCTTTTGCATAAGGAGTAAACAGCTAAAACGGACTGTATGAAGAATGCTTTAGCTTACACTGTTTCTACCAAGCAAATGACCTTTTTTCATCATTATCATTATGGTATGAAGGATTAGGTCTAGTTTTAGAACCTGATTGACTTAACAACGTTTTGACCATTTTTGTTACTTTCAAAGCTTTTGCAGAAGTAGTAAACAGCTAAAACGGACTGTAAGAGGAATGCTTTAGCTTACACTGTTTCTATCAAGCAAATGACCTTGTTTCATCATTATCATTATTGTATGAAGGATTAGGTCTAGTTTTAGAACCTGATTGACTTAACAACGTTTTGACCATTTTTGTTACTTTCAAAGCTTTTGCAGAAGTAGAAAACAGCTAAAACGGACTGTAAGAGGAATGCTTTAGCTTACACTGTTTCTACCAAGCAAATGACCTTGTTTCATCATTATCATTATGGTATGAAGGATTAGGTTTAGTTTCAGAAGCTTATTCACTCAACTACATTTTAAACATTTTTGTTACTTTCAAAGCTTTTGCAGAAGTAGTAAACAGCTAAAACGGACTGTTTAGCTTACACTGTTTCTATCAAGCAAATGACCTTGTTTCATCATTATCATTATGGTATGAAGGATTAGGTCTAGATTTAGAACCTGATTGACTTAACAACGTTTTGACCATTTTTGTTACTTTCAAAGCTTTTGCATAAGGAGTAAACAGCTAAAACGGACTGTATGAAGAATGCTTTAGCTTACACTATTTCTATCAAGCAAATTACCCTTTTTCTTCATTATCATTATGGTACGAAGGATTAGGTTTAGTTTCAGAAGCTTATTCACTCAACTACATTTTAAACATTTTTGTTACTTTTAAAGGTTTTGCAGAAGGAGTAACCAGCTAAAACAGACTGTAAAAGGGAATGCTTTAGCGTACTGTTTCTATCAAGCAAATGACCTTGTTTCATCATTATCATTATGGTATGAAGGATTAGGTCTAGTTTTAGAACCTGATTGACTTAACAACGTTTTGACCATTTTTGTTACTTTCAAAGCTTTTGCAGAAGTAGTAAACAGCTAAAACGGACTGTAAGAGGAATGATTTAGCTTACACTGTTTCTATCAAGCAAATGACCTTGTTTCATCATTATCATTATGGTATGAAGGATTAGGTCTAGATTTAGAACCTGATTGACTTAATAACGTTTTGACCATTTTTGTTACTTTCAAAGCTTTTGCATAAGGAGTAAACAGCTAAAACGGACTGTATGAAGAATGCTTTAGCTTACACTAACTCTATCAAGCAAATGACCCTTTTTCTTCATTATCATTATGGTATGAAGGATTAGGTTTAGTTTCAGAAGCTTATTCACTCAACTACATTTTAAACATTTTTGTTACTTTCAAAGCTTTTGCAGAAGTAGTAAACAGCTAAAACGGACTGTAAGAGGAATGCTTTAGCTTACACTGTTTCTATCAAGCAAATGCCCTTGTTTCATCATTATCATTATGGTATGAAGGATTAGGTCTAGTTTTAGAACCTGATTGACTTAACAACGTTTTGACCATTTTTGTTACTTTCAAAGCTCTTGCATAAGGAGTAAACAGCTAAAACGGACTGTATGAAGAATGCTTTAGCTTACACTATTTCTATCAAGCAAATGACCCTTTTTCTTCATTATCATTATGGTACGAAGGATTAGGTTTAGTTTCAGAAGCTTATTCACTCAACTACATTTTAAACATTTTTGTTACTTTTAAAGGTTTTGCAGAAGGAGTAACCAGCTAAAACAGACTGTAAAAGGGAATGCTTTAGCGTACACTGTTTCTATTAAGCAAATGACCTTGTTTCATCATTATCATTATGGTATGAAGGATTAGGTTTAGTTTCAGAAGCTTATTCACTCAACTACATTTTAAACATTTTTGTTACTTTCAAAGCTTTTGCAGAAGTAGTAAACAGCTAAAACGGACTGTAAGAGGAATGCTTTAGCTTACACTGTTTCTATCAAGCAAATGACCCTTTTTCTTCATTATCATTATGGTATGAAGGATTAGGTTTAGTTTCAGAAGCTTATTCACTCAACTACATTTTAAACATTTTTGTTACTTTTAAAGGTTTTGCAAAAGGAGTAACCAGCTAAAACAGACTGTAAAAGGGAATGCTTTAGCGTACTGTTTCTATCAAGCAAATGACCTTGTTTCATCATTATCATTATGGTATGAAGGATTAGATCTAGTTTTAGAACCTGATTGACTTAACAACGTTTTGACCATTTTTGTTACTTTCAAAGCTTTTGCATAAGGAGTAAACAGCTAAAACGGACTGTATGAAGAATGCTTTAGCTTACACTGTTTCTACCAAGCAAATGACCTTTTTTCATCATTATCATTATGGTATGAAGGATTAGGTCTAGTTTTAGAACCTGATTGACTTAACAACGTTTTGACCATTTTTGTTACTTTCAAAGCTCTTGCATAAGGAGTAAACAGCTAAAACGGACTGTATGAAGAATGCTTTAGCTTACACTATTTCTATCAAGCAAATGACCCTTTTTCTTCATTATCATTATGGTACGAAGGATTAGGTTTAGTTTCAGAAGCTTATTCACTCAACTACATTTTAAACATTTTTGTTACTTTTAAAGGTTTTGCAGAAGGAGTAACCAGCTAAAACAGACTGTAAAAGGGAATGCTTTAGCGTACACTGTTTCTATTAAGCAAATGACCTTGTTTCATCATTATCATTATGGTATGAAGGATTAGGTTTAGTTTCAGAAGCTTATTCACTCAACTACATTTTAAACATTTTTGTTACTTTCAAAGCTTTTGCAGAAGTAGTAAACAGCTAAAACGGACTGTAAGAGGAATGCTTTAGCTTACACTGTTTCTATCAAGCAAATGACCCTTTTTCTTCATTATCATTATGGTATGAAGGATTAGGTTTAGTTTCAGAAGCTTATTCACTCAACTACATTTTAAACATTTTTGTTACTTTTAAAGGTTTTGCAAAAGGAGTAACCAGCTAAAACAGACTGTAAAAGGGAATGCTTTAGCGTACTGTTTCTATCAAGCAAATGACCTTGTTTCATCATTATCATTATGGTATGAAGGATTAGATCTAGTTTTAGAACCTGATTGACTTAACAACGTTTTGACCATTTTTGTTACTTTCAAAGCTTTTGCATAAGGAGTAAACAGCTAAAACGGACTGTATGAAGAATGCTTTAGCTTACACTGTTTCTACCAAGCAAATGACCTTTTTTCATCATTATCATTATGGTATGAAGGATTAGGTCTAGTTTTAGAACCTGATTGACTTAACAACGTTTTGACCATTTTTGTTACTTTCAAAGCTTTTGCAGAAGTAGTAAACAGCTAAAACGGACTGTAAGAGGAATGCTTTAGCTTACACTGTTTCTATCAAGCAAATGACCTTGTTTCATCATTATCATTATTGTATGAAGGATTAGGTCTAGTTTTAGAACCTGATTGACTTAACAACGTTTTGACCATTTTTGTTACTTTCAAAGCTTTTGCAGAAGTAGAAAACAGCTAAAACGGACTGTAAGAGGAATGCTTTAGCTTACACTGTTTCTACCAAGCAAATTACCTTGTTTCATCATTATCATTATGGTATGAAGGATTAGGTTTAGTTTCAGAAGCTTATTCACTCAACTACATTTTAAACATTTTTGTTACTTTCAAAGCTTTTGCAGAAGTAGTAAACAGCTAAAACGGACTGTAAGA
The DNA here is from genome assembly GCF_949316345.1 of Pungitius pungitius. Taxonomy (NCBI): domain Eukaryota; kingdom Metazoa; phylum Chordata; class Actinopteri; order Perciformes; family Gasterosteidae; genus Pungitius; species Pungitius pungitius. The sequence goes on from NC_084915.1 coordinate 3,678,255, forward strand.
GGAATGCTTTAGCTTACACTGTTTCTATCAAGCAAATGACCTTGTTTCATCATTATCATTATGGTATGAAGGATTAGGTCTAGATTTAGAACCTGATTGACTTAACAACGTTTTGACCATTTTTGTTACTTTCAAAGCTTTTGCATAAGGAGTAAACAGCTAAAACGGACTGTATGAAGAATGCTTTAGCTTACACTATTTCTATCAAGCAAATGACCCTTTTTCTTCATTATCATTATGGTACGAAGGATTAGGTTTAGTTTCAGAAGCTTATTCACTCAACTACATTTTAAACATTTTTGTTACTTTTAAAGGTTTTGCAGAAGGAGTAACCAGCTAAAACAGACTGTAAAAGGGAATGCTTTAGCGTACTGTTTCTATCAAGCAAATGACCTTGTTTCATCATTATCATTATGGTATGAAGGATTAGGTCTAGTTTTAGAACCTGATTGACTTAACAACGTTTTGACCATTTTTGTTACTTTCAAAGCTTTTGCAGAAGTAGTAAACAGCTAAAACGGACTGTAAGAGGAATGCTTTAGCTTACACTGTTTCTATCAAGCAAATGACCTTGTTTCATCATTATCATTATGGTATGAAGGATTAGGTCTAGATTTAGAACCTGATTGACTTAATAACGTTTTGACCATTTTTGTTACTTTCAAAGCTTTTGCATAAGGAGTAAACAGCTAAAACGGACTGTATGAAGAATGCTTTAGCTTACACTAACTCTATCAAGCAAATGACCCTTTTTCTTCATTATCATTATGGTATGAAGGATTAGGTTTAGTTTCAGAAGCTTATTCACTCAACTACATTTTAAACATTTTTGTTACTTTCAAAGCTTTTGCATAAGGAGTAAACAGCTAAAACGGACTCTAAGAGGAATGCTTTAGCTTACACTGTTTCTATCAAGCAAATGCCCTTGTTTCATCATTATCATTATGGTATGAAGGATTAGGTCTAGTTTTAGAAGCTTATTCACTCAACTACATTTTAAACATTTTTGTTACTTTTAAAGGTTTTGCAGAAGGAGTAACCAGCTAAAACAGACTGTAAAAGGGAATGCTTTAGCGTACTGTTTCTATCAAGCAAATGACCTTGTTTCATCATTATCATTATGGTATGAAGGATTAGGTCTAGTTTTAGAACCTGATTGACTTAACAACGTTTTGACCATTTTTGTTACTTTCAAAGCTTTTGCAGAAGTAGTAAACAGCTAAAACGGACTGTAAGAGGAATGCTTTAGCTTACACTGTTTCTATCAAGCAAATGACCTTGTTTCATCATTATCATTATGGTATGAAAGATTAGGTCTAGATTTAGAACCTGATTGACTTAACAACGTTTTGACCATTTTTGTTACTTTCAAAGCTTTTGCATAAGGAGTAAACAGCTAAAACGGACTGTATGAAGAATGCTTTAGCTTACACTGTTTCTATCAAGCAAATGACCCTTTTTCTTCATTATCATTATGGTATGAAGGATTAGGTTTAGTTTCAGAAGCTTATTCACTCAGCTACATTTTAAACATTTTTGTTACTTTCAAAGCTTTTGCAGAAGGAGTAACCAGCTAAAACAGACTGTAAAAGGGAATGCTTTAGCGTACACTGTTTCTATCAAGCAAATGACCTTGTTTCATCATTATCATTATGGTATGAAGGATTAGGTCTAGTTTTAGAACCTGATTGACTTAACAACGTTTTGACCATTTTTGTTACTTTCAAAGCTTTTGCATAAGGAGTAAACAGCTAAAACGGACTGTATGAAGAATGCTTTAGCTTACACTGTTTCTACCAAGCAAATGACCTTGTTTCATCATTATCATTATGGTATGAAGGATTAGGTCTAGTTTTAGAACCTGATTGACTTAACAACGTTTTGACCATTTTTGTTACTTTCAAAGCTTTTGCAGAAGTAGTAAACAGCTAAAACGGACTGTAAGAGGAATGCTTTAGCTTACACTGTTTCTATCAAGCAAATGACCTTGTTTCATCATTATCATTATTGTATGAAGGATTAGGTCTAGTTTTAGAACCTGATTGACTTAACAACGTTTTGACCATTTTTGTTACTTTCAAAGCTTTTGCAGAAGTAGAAAACAGCTAAAACGGACTGTAAGAGGAATGCTTTAGCTTACACTGTTTCTACCAAGCAAATGACCTTGTTGCATCATTATTATTATGGTATGAAGGATTAGGTTTAGTTTCAGAAGCTTATTCACTCAACTACATTTTAAACATTTTTGTTACTTTCAAAGCTTTTGCAGAAGTAGTAAACAGCTAAAACGGACTGTATGAAGAATGCTTTAGCTTACACTAACTCTATCAAGCAAATGACCCTTTTTCTTCATTATCATTATGGTATGAAGGATTAGGTTTAGTTTCAGAAGCTTATTCACTCAACTACATTTTAAACATTTTTGTTACTTTCAAAGCTTTTGCAGAAGTAGTAAACAGCTAAAACGGACTGTAAGAGGAATGCTTTAGCTTACACTGTTTCTATCAAGCAAATGCCCTTGTTTCATCATTATCATTATGGTATGAAGGATTAGGTCTAGTTTTAGAACCTGATTGACTTAACAACGTTTTGACCATTTTTGTTACTTTCAAAGCTCTTGCATAAGGAGTAAACAGCTAAAACGGACTGTATGAAGAATGCTTTAGCTTACACTATTTCTATCAAGCAAATGACCCTTTTTCTTCATTATCATTATGGTACGAAGGATTAGGTTTAGTTTCAGAAGCTTATTCACTCAACTACATTTTAAACATTTTTGTTACTTTTAAAGGTTTTGCAGAAGGAGTAACCAGCTAAAACAGACTGTAAAAGGGAATGCTTTAGCGTACACTGTTTCTATTAAGCAAATGACCTTGTTTCATCATTATCATTATGGTATGAAGGATTAGGTTTAGTTTCAGAAGCTTATTCACTCAACTACATTTTAAACATTTTTGTTACTTTCAAAGCTTTTGCAGAAGTAGTAAACAGCTAAAACGGACTGTAAGAGGAATGCTTTAGCTTACACTGTTTCTATCAAGCAAATGACCCTTTTTCTTCATTATCATTATGGTATGAAGGATTAGGTTTAGTTTCAGAAGCTTATTCACTCAACTACATTTGAAACATTTTTGTTACTTTTAAAGGTTTTGCAAAAGGAGTAACCAGCTAAAACAGACTGTAAAAGGGAATGCTTTAGCGTACTGTTTCTATCAAGCAAATGACCTTGTTTCATCATTATCATTATGGTATGAAGGATTAGGTCTAGTTTTAGAACCTGATTGACTTAACAACGTTTTGACCATTTTTGTTACTTTCAAAGCTTTTGCATAAGGAGTAAACAGCTAAAACGGACTGTATGAAGAATGCTTTAGCTTACACTGTTTCTACCAAGCAAATGACCTTTTTTCATCATTATCATTATGGTATGAAGGATTAGGTCTAGTTTTAGAACCTGATTGACTTAACAACGTTTTGACCATTTTTGTTACTTTCAAAGCTTTTGCAGAAGTAGTAAACAGCTAAAACGGACTGTAAGAGGAATGCTTTAGCTTACACTGTTTCTATCAAGCAAATGACCTTGTTTCATCATTATCATTATTGTATGAAGGATTAGGTCTAGTTTTAGAACCTGATTGACTTAACAACGTTTTGACCATTTTTGTTACTTTCAAAGCTTTTGCAGAAGTAGAAAACAGCTAAAACGGACTGTAAGAGGAATGCTTTAGCTTACACTGTTTCTACCAAGCAAATGACCTTGTTTCATCATTATCATTATGGTATGAAGGATTAGGTTTAGTTTCAGAAGCTTATTCACTCAACTACATTTTAAACATTTTTGTTACTTTCAAAGCTTTTGCAGAAGTAGTAAACAGCTAAAACGGACTGTAAGAGGAATGCTTTAGCTTACACTGTTTCTATCAAGCAAATGACCTTGTTTCATCATTATCATTATGGTATGAAGGATTAGGTCTAGATTTAGAACCTGATTGACTTAACAACGTTTTGACCATTTTTGTTACTTTCAAAGCTTTTGCATAAGGAGTAAACAGCTAAAACGGACTGTATGAAGAATGCTTTAGCTTACACTATTTCTATCAAGCAAATGACCCTTTTTCTTCATTATCATTATGGTACGAAGGATTAGGTTTAGTTTCAGAAGCTTATTCACTCAACTACATTTTAAACATTTTTGTTACTTTTAAAGGTTTTGCAGAAGGAGTAACCAGCTAAAACAGACTGTAAAAGGGAATGCTTTAGCGTACTGTTTCTATCAAGCAAATGACCTTGTTTCATCATTATCATTATGGTATGAAGGATTAGGTCTAGTTTTAGAACCTGATTGACTTAACAACGTTTTGACCATTTTTGTTACTTTCAAAGCTTTTGCAGAAGTAGTAAACAGCTAAAACGGACTGTAAGAGGAATGCTTTAGCTTACACTGTTTCTATCAAGCAAATGACCTTGTTTCATCATTATCATTATGGTATGAAGGATTAGGTCTAGATTTAGAACCTGATTGACTTAATAACGTTTTGACCATTTTTGTTACTTTCAAAGCTTTTGCATAAGGAGTAAACAGCTAAAACGGACTGTATGAAGAATGCTTTAGCTTACACTAACTCTATCAAGCAAATGACCCTTTTTCTTCATTATCATTATGGTATGAAGGATTAGGTTTAGTTTCAGAAGCTTATTCACTCAACTACATTTTAAACATTTTTGTTACTTTCAAAGCTTTTGCAGAAGTAGTAAACAGCTAAAACGGACTGTAAGAGGAATGCTTTAGCTTACACTGTTTCTATCAAGCAAATGCCCTTGTTTCATCATTATCATTATGGTATGAAGGATTAGGTCTAGTTTTAGAACCTGATTGACTTAACAACGTTTTGACCATTTTTGTTACTTTCAAAGCTCTTGCATAAGGAGTAAACAGCTAAAACGGACTGTATGAAGAATGCTTTAGCTTACACTATTTCTATCAAGCAAATGACCCTTTTTCTTCATTATCATTATGGTACGAAGGATTAGGTTTAGTTTCAGAAGCTTATTCACTCAACTACATTTTAAACATTTTTGTTACTTTTAAAGGTTTTGCAGAAGGAGTAACCAGCTAAAACAGACTGTAAAAGGGAATGCTTTAGCGTACACTGTTTCTATTAAGCAAATGACCTTGTTTCATCATTATCATTATGGTATGAAGGATTAGGTTTAGTTTCAGAAGCTTATTCACTCAACTACATTTTAAACATTTTTGTTACTTTCAAAGCTTTTGCAGAAGTAGTAAACAGCTAAAACGGACTGTAAGAGGAATGCTTAAGCTTACACTGTTTCTATCAAGCAAATGACCCTTTTTCTTCATTATCATTATGGTATGAAGGATTAGGTTTAGTTTCAGAAGCTTATTCACTCAACTACATTTTAAACATTTTTGTTACTTTTAAAGGTTTTGCAAAAGGAGTAACCAGCTAAAACAGACTGTAAAAGGGAATGCTTTAGCGTACTGTTTCTATCAAGCAAATGACCTTGTTTCATCATTATCATTATGGTATGAAGGATTAGGTCTAGTTTTAGAACCTGATTGACTTAACAACGTTTTGACCATTTTTGTTACTTTCAAAGCTTTTGCATAAGGAGTAAACAGCTAAAACGGACTGTATGAAGAATGCTTTAGCTTACACTGTTTCTACCAAGCAAATGACCTTTTTTCATCATTATCATTATGGTATGAAGGATTAGGTCTAGTTTTAGAACCTGATTGACTTAACAACGTTTTGACCATTTTTGTTACTTTCAAAGCTTTTGCAGAAGTAGTAAACAGCTAAAACGGACTGTAAGAGGAATGCTTTAGCTTACACTGTTTCTATCAATCAAATGACCTTGTTTCATCATTATCATTATTGTATGAAGGATTAGGTCTAGTTTTAGAACCTGATTGACTTAACAATGTTTTGACCATTTTTGTTACTTTCAAAGCTTTTGCAGAAGTAGAAAACAGCTAAAACGGACTGTAAGAGGAATGCTTTAGCTTACACTGTTTCTACCAAGCAAATGACCTTGTTTCATCATTATCATTATGGTATGAAGGATTAGGTTTAGTTTCAGAAGCTTATTCACTCAACTACATTTTAAACATTTTTGTTACTTTCAAAGCTTTTGCAGAAGTAGTAAACAGCTAAAACGGACTGTTTAGCTTACACTGTTTCTATCAAGCAAATGACCTTGTTTCATCATTATCATTATGGTATGAAGGATTAGGTCTAGATTTAGAACCTGATTGACTTAACAACGTTTTGACCATTTTTGTTACTTTCAAAGCTTTTGCATAAGGAGTAAACAGCTAAAACGGACTGTATGAAGAATGCTTTAGCTTACACTATTTCTATCAAGCAAATGACCCTTTTTCTTCATTATCATTATGGTACGAAGGATTAGGTTTAGTTTCAGAAGCTTATTCACTCAACTACATTTTAAACATTTTTGTTACTTTTAAAGGTTTTGCAGAAGGAGTAACCAGCTAAAACAGACTGTAAAAGGGAATGCTTTAGCGTACTGTTTCTATCAAGCAAATGACCTTGTTTCATCATTATCATTATGGTATGAAGGATTAGGTCTAGTTTTAGAACCTGATTGACTTAACAACGTTTTGACCATTTTTGTTACTTTCAAAGCTTTTGCAGAAGTAGTAAACAGCTAAAACGGACTGTAAGAGGAATGATTTAGCTTACACTGTTTCTATCAAGCAAATGACCTTGTTTCATCATTATCATTATGGTATGAAGGATTAGGTCTAGATTTAGAACCTGATTGACTTAATAACGTTTTGACCATTTTTGTTACTTTCAAAGCTTTTGCATAAGGAGTAAACAGCTAAAACGGACTGTATGAAGAATGCTTTAGCTTACACTAACTCTATCAAGCAAATGACCCTTTTTCTTCATTATCATTATGGTATGAAGGATTAGGTTTAGTTTCAGAAGCTTATTCACTCAACTACATTTTAAACATTTTTGTTACTTTCAAAGCTTTTGCAGAAGTAGTAAACAGCTAAAACGGACTGTAAGAGGAATGCTTTAGCTTACACTGTTTCTATCAAGCAAATGCCCTTGTTTCATCATTATCATTATGGTATGAAGGATTAGGTCTAGTTTTAGAACCTGATTGACTTAACAACGTTTTGACCATTTTTGTTACTTTCAAAGCTCTTGCATAAGGAGTAAACAGCTAAAACGGACTGTATGAAGAATGCTTTAGCTTACACTATTTCTATCAAGCAAATGACCCTTTTTCTTCATTATCATTATGGTACGAAGGATTAGGTTTAGTTTCAGAAGCTTATTCACTCAACTACATTTTAAACATTTTTGTTACTTTTAAAGGTTTTGCAGAAGGAGTAACCAGCTAAAACAGACTGTAAAAGGGAATGCTTTAGCGTACACTGTTTCTATTAAGCAAATGACCTTGTTTCATCATTATCATTATGGTATGAAGGATTAGGTTTAGTTTCAGAAGCTTATTCACTCAACTACATTTTAAACATTTTTGTTACTTTCAAAGCTTTTGCAGAAGTAGTAAACAGCTAAAACGGACTGTAAGAGGAATGCTTTAGCTTACACTGTTTCTATCAAGCAAATGACCCTTTTTCTTCATTATCATTATGGTATGAAGGATTAGGTTTAGTTTCAGAAGCTTATTCACTCAACTACATTTTAAACATTTTTGTTACTTTTAAAGGTTTTGCAAAAGGAGTAACCAGCTAAAACAGACTGTAAAAGGGAATGCTTTAGCGTACTGTTTCTATCAAGCAAATGACCTTGTTTCATCATTATCATTATGGTATGAAGGATTAGATCTAGTTTTAGAACCTGATTGACTTAACAACGTTTTGACCATTTTTGTTACTTTCAAAGCTTTTGCATAAGGAGTAAACAGCTAAAACGGACTGTATGAAGAATGCTTTAGCTTACACTGTTTCTACCAAGCAAATGACCTTTTTTCATCATTATCATTATGGTATGAAGGATTAGGTCTAGTTTTAGAACCTGATTGACTTAACAACGTTTTGACCATTTTTGTTACTTTCAAAGCTTTTGCAGAAGTAGTAAACAGCTAAAACGGACTGTAAGAGGAATGCTTTAGCTTACACTGTTTCTATCAAGCAAATGACCTTGTTTCATCATTATCATTATTGTATGAAGGATTAGGTCTAGTTTTAGAACCTGATTGACTTAACAACGTTTTGACCATTTTTGTTACTTTCAAAGCTTTTGCAGAAGTAGAAAACAGCTAAAACGGACTGTAAGAGGAATGCTTTAGCTTACACTGTTTCTACCAAGCAAATGACCTTGTTTCATCATTATCATTATGGTATGAAGGATTAGGTTTAGTTTCAGAAGCTTATTCACTCAACTACATTTTAAACATTTTTGTTACTTTCAAAGCTTTTGCAGAAGTAGTAAACAGCTAAAACGGACTGTAAGAGGAATGCTTTAGCTTACACTGTTTCTATCAAGCAAATGACCTTGTTTCATCATTATCATTATGGTATGAAGGATTAGGTCTAGATTTAGAACCTGATTGACTTAACAACGTTTTGACCATTTTTGTTACTTTCAAAGCTTTTGCATAAGGAGTAAACAGCTAAAACGGACTGTATGAAGAATGCTTTAGCTTACACTATTTCTATCAAGCAAATGACCCTTTTTCTTCATTATCATTATGGTACGAAGGATTAGGTTTAGTTTCAGAAGCTTATTCACTCAACTACATTTTAAACATTTTTGTTACTTTTAAAGGTTTTGCAGAAGGAGTAACCAGCTAAAACAGACTGTAAAAGGGAATGCTTTAGCGTACTGTTTCTATCAAGCAAATGACCTTGTTTCATCATTATCATTATGGTATGAAGGATTAGGTCTAGTTTTAGAACCTGATTGACTTAACAACGTTTTGACCATTTTTGTTACTTTCAAAGCTTTTGCAGAAGTAGTAAACAGCTAAAACGGACTGTAAGAGGAATGCTTTAGCTTACACTGTTTCTATCAAGCAAATGACCTTGTTTCATCATTATCATTATGGTATGAAGGATTAGGTCTAGATTTAGAACCTGATTGACTTAATAACGTTTTGACCATTTTTGTTACTTTCAAAGCTTTTGCATAAGGAGTAAACAGCTAAAACGGACTGTATGAAGAATGCTTTAGCTTACACTAACTCTATCAAGCAAATGACCCTTTTTCTTCATTATCATTATGGTATGAAGGATTAGGTTTAGTTTCAGAAGCTTATTCACTCAACTACATTTTAAACATTTTTGTTACTTTTAAAGGTTTTGCAGAAGGAGTAACCAGCTAAAACAGACTGTAAAAGAGAATGCTTTAGCGTACTGTTTCTATCAAGCAAATGACCTTGTTTCATCATTATCATTATGGTATGAAGGATTAGGTCTAGTTTTAGAACCTGATTGACTTAACAACGTTTTGACCATTTTTGTTACTTTCAAAGCTTTTGCAGAAGTAGTAAACAGCTAAATCGGACTGTAAGAGGAATGCTTTAGCTTACACTGTTTCTATCAAGCAAATGACCTTGTTTCATCATTATCATTATGGTATGAAGGATTAGGTCTAGATTTAGAACCTGATTGACTTAACAACGTTTTGACCATTTTTGTTACTTTCAAAGCTTTTGCATAAGGAGTAAACAGCTAAAACGGACTGTATGAAGAATGCTTTAGCTTACACTAACTCTATCAAGCAAATGACCCTTTTCTTCATTATCATTATGGTATGAAGGATTAGGTTTAGTTTCAGAAGCTTATTCACTCAACTACATTTTAAACATTTTTGTTACTTTCAAAGCTTTTGCATAAGGAGTAAACAGCTAAAACGGACTCTAAGAGGAATGCTTTAGCTTACACTGTTTCTATCAAGCAAATGCCCTTGTTTCATCATTATCATTATGGTATGAAGGATTAGGTCTAGTTTTAGAAGCTTATTCACTCAACTACATTTTAAACATTTTTGTTACTTTTAAAGGTTTTGCAGAAGGAGTAACCAGCTAAAACAGACTGTAAAAGGGAATGCTTTAGCGTACTGTTTCTATCAAGCAAATGACCTTGTTTCATCATTATCATTATGGTATGAAGGATTAGGTCTAGTTTTAGAACCTGATTGACTTAACAACGTTTTGACCATTTTTGTTACTTTCAAAGCTTTTGCAGAAGTAGTAAACAGCTAAAACGGACTGTAAGAGGAATGCTTTAGCTTACACTGTTTCTATCAAGCAAATGACCTTGTTTCATCATTATCATTATGGTATGAAAGATTAGGTCTAGATTTAGAACCTGATTGACTTAACAACGTTTTGACCATTTTTGTTACTTTCAAAGCTTTTGCATAAGGAGTAAACAGCTAAAACGGACTGTATGAAGAATGCATTGGCTTACACTGTTTCTATCAAGCAAATGACCCTTTTTCTTCATTATCATTATGGTATGAAGGATTAGGTTTAGTTTCAGAAGCTTATTCACTCAGCTACATTTTAAACATTTTTGTTACTTTCAAAGCTTTTGCAGAAGGAGTAACCAGCTAAAACAGACTGTAAAAGGGAATGCTTTAGCGTACACTGTTTCTATCAAGCAAATGACCTTGTTTCATCATTATCATTATGGTATGAAGGATTAGGTCTAGTTTTAGAACCTGATTGACTTAACAACGTTTTGACCATTTTTGTTACTTTCAAAGCTTTTGCATAAGGAGTAAACAGCTAAAACGGACTGTATGAAGAATGCTTTAGCTTACACTGTTTCTACCAAGCAAATGACCTTGTTTCATCATTATCATTATGGTATGAAGGATTAGGTCTAGTTTTAGAACCTGATTGACTTAACAACGTTTTGACCATTTTTGTTACTTTCAAAGCTTTTGCAGAAGTAGTAAACAGCTAAAACGGACTGTAAGAGGAATGCTTTAGCTTACACTGTTTCTATCAAGCAAATGACCTTGTTTCATCATTATCATTATTGTATGAAGGATTAGGTCTAGTTTTAGAACCTGATTGACTTAACAACGTTTTGACCATTTTTGTTACTTTCAAAGCTTTTGCAGAAGTAGAAAACAGCTAAAACGGACTGTAAGAGGAATGCTTTAGCTTACACTGTTTCTACCAAGCAAATGACCTTGTTGCATCATTATTATTATGGTATGAAGGATTAGGTTTAGTTTCAGAAGCTTATTCACTCAACTACATTTTAAACATTTTTGTTACTTTCAAAGCTTTTGCAGAAGTAGTAAACAGCTAAAACGGACTGTAAGAGGAATGCTTTAGCTTACACTGTTTCTATCAAGCAAATGACCTTGTTTCATCATTATCATTATGGTATGAAGGATTAGGTCTAGATTTAGAACCTGATTGACTTAACAACGTTTTGACCATTTTTGTTACTTTCAAAGCTTTTGCATAAGGAGTAAACAGCTAAAACGGACTGTATGAAGAATGCTTTAGCTTACACTAACTCTATCAAGCAAATGACCCTTTTTCTTCATTATCATTATGGTATGAAGGATTAGGTTTAGTTTCAGAAGCTTATTCACTCAACTACATTTTAAACATTTTTGTTACTTTCAAAGCTTTTGCAGAAGTAGTAAACAGCTAAAACGGACTGTAAGAGGAATGCTTTAGCTTACACTGTTTCTATCAAGCAAATGCCCTTGTTTCATCATTATCATTATGGTATGAAGGATTAGGTCTAGTTTTAGAACCTGATTGACTTAACAACGTTTTGACCATTTTTGTTACTTTCAAAGCTTTTGCATAAGGAGTAAACAGCTAAAACGGACTGTATGAAGAATGCTTTAGCTTACACTATTTCTATCAAGCAAATGACCCTTTTTCTTCATTATCATTATGGTACGAAGGATTAGGTTTAGTTTCAGAAGCTTATTCACTCAACTACATTTTAAACATTTTTGTTACTTTTAAAGGTTTTGCAGAAGGAGTAACCAGCTAAAACAGACTGTAAAAGGGAATGCTTTAGCGTACACTGTTTCTATTAAGCAAATGACCTTGTTTCATCATTATCATTATGGTATGAAGGATTAGGTTTAGTTTCAGAAGCTTATTCACTCAACTACATTTTAAACATTTTTGTTACTTTCAAAGCTTTTGCAGAAGTAGTAAACAGCTAAAACGGACTGTAAGAGGAATGCTTTAGCTTACACTGTTTCTACCAAGCAAATGACCTTGTTTCATCATTATCATTATGGTATGAAGGATTAGGTTTAGTTTCAGAAGCTTATTCACTCAACTACATTTTAAACATTTTTGTTACTTTCAAAGCTTTTGCAGAAGTAGTAAACAGCTAAAACGGACTGTAAGAGGAATGCTTTAGCTTACACTGTTTCTATCAAGCAAATGACCTTGTTTCATCATTATCATTATGGTATGAAGGATTAGGTCTAGATTTAGAACCTGATTGACTTAACAACGTTTTGACCATTTTTGTTACTTTCAAAGCTTTTGCATAAGGAGTAAACAGCTAAAACGGACTGTATGAAGAATGCTTTAGCTTACACTATTTCTATCAAGCAAATGACCCTTTTTCTTCATTATCATTATGGTACGAAGGATTAGGTTTAGTTTCAGAAGCTTATTCACTCAACTACATTTTAAACATTTTTGTTACTTTTAAAGGTTTTGCAGAAGGAGTAACCAGCTAAAACAGACTGTAAAAGGGAATGCTTTAGCGTACTGTTTCTATCAAGCAAATGACCTTGTTTCATCATTATCATTATGGTATGAAGGATTAGGTCTAGTTTTAGAACCTGATTGACTTAACAACGTTTTGACCATTTTTGTTACTTTCAAAGCTTTTGCAGAAGTAGTATACAGCTAAAACGGACTGTAAGAGGAATGCTTTAGCTTACACTGTTTCTATCAAGCAAATGACCCTTTTTCTTCATTATCATTATGGTATGAAGGATTAGGTTTAGTTTCAGAAGCTTATTCACTCAACTACATTTTAAACATTTTTGTTACTTTCAAAGCTTTTGCAGAAGTAGTAAACAGCTAAAACGGACTGTAAGAGGAATGCTTTAGCGTACACTGTTTCTATCAAGCAAATGACCTTGTTTAATCATTATCATTATGGTATGAAGGATTAGGTCTAGTTTTAGAACCTGATTGACTTAACAACGTTTTGACCATTTTTGTTACTTTCAAAGCTTTTGCATAAGGAGTAAACAGCTAAAACGGACTGTATGAAGAATGCTTTAGCTTACACTGTTTCTACCAAGCAAATGACCTTGTTTCATCATTATCATTATGGTATGAAGGATTAGGTCTAGTTTTAGAACCTGATTGACTTAACAACGTTTTGACCATTTTTGTTACTTTCAAAGCTTTTGCAGAAGTAGTAAACAGCTAAAACGGACTGTAAGAGGAATGCTTTAGCTTACACTGTTTCTATCAAGCAAATGACCTTGTTTCATCATTATCATTATTGTATGAAGGATTAGGTCTAGTTTTAGAACCTGATTGACTTAACAACGTTTTGACCATTTTTGTTACTTTCAAAGCTTTTGCAGAAGTAGAAAACAGCTAAAACGGACTGTAAGAGGAATGCTTTAGCTTACACTGTTTCTACCAAGCAAATGACCTTGTTTCATCATTATCATTATGGTATGAAGGATTAGGTTTAGTTTCAGAAGCTTATTCACTCAACTACATTTTAAACATTTTTGTTACTTTCAAAGCTTTTGCAGAAGTAGTAAACAGCTAAAACGGACTGTAAGAGGAATGCTTTAGCTTACACTGTTTCTATCAAGCAAATGACCTTGTTTCATCATTATCATTATGGTATGAAGGATTAGGTCTAGATTTAGAACCTGATTGACTTAACAACGTTTTGACCATTTTTGTTACTTTCAAAGCTTTTGCATAAGGAGTAAACAGCTAAAACGGACTGTATGAAGAATGCTTTAGCTTACACTATTTCTATCAAGCAAATGACCCTTTTTCTTCATTATCATTATGGTACGAAGGATTAGGTTTAGTTTCAGAAGCTTATTCACTCAACTACATTTTAAACATTTTTGTTACTTTTAAAGGTTTTGCAGAAGGAGTAACCAGCTAAAACAGACTGTAAAAGGGAATGCTTTAGCGTACTGTTTCTATCAAGCAAATGACCTTGTTTCATCATTATCATTATGGTATGAAGGATTAGGTCTAGTTTTAGAACCTGATTGACTTAACAACGTTTTGACCATTTTTGTTACTTTCAAAGCTTTTGCAGAAGTAGTAAACAGCTAAAACGGACTGTAAGAGGAATGCTTTAGCTTACACTGTTTCTATCAAGCAAATGACCTTGTTTCATCATTATCATTATGGTATGAAGGATTAGGTCTAGATTTAGAACCTGATTGACTTAATAACGTTTTGACCATTTTTGTTACTTTCAAAGCTTTTGCATAAGGAGTAAACAGCTAAAACGGACTGTATGAAGAATGCTTTAGCTTACACTAACTCTATCAAGCAAATGACCCTTTTTCTTCATTATCATTATGGTATGAAGGATTAGGTTTAGTTTCAGAAGCTTATTCACTCAACTACATTTTAAACATTTTTGTTACTTTCAAAGCTTTTGCATAAGGAGTAAACAGCTAAAACGGACTCTAAGAGGAATGCTTTAGCTTACACTGTTTCTATCAAGCAAATGCCCTTGTTTCATCATTATCATTATGGTATGAAGGATTAGGTCTAGTTTTAGAACCTGATTCACTCAACTACGTTTTAAACATTTTTGTTACTTTCAAAGCTTTTGCAGAAGGAGTAACCAGCTAAAACAGACTGTAAAAGGGAATGCTTTAGCTTACACTGTTTCTATCAAGCAAATGACCTTGTTTCATCATTATCATTATGGTATGAAGGATTAGGTCTAGTTTTAGAACCTGATTGACTTAACAACGTTTTGACCATTTTTGTTACTTTCAAAGCTTTTGCATAAGGAGTAAACAGCTAAAACGGACTGTATGAAGAATGCTTTAGCTTACACTATTTCTATCAAGCAAATGACCCTTTTTCTTCATTATCATTATGGTACGAAGGATTAGGTTTAGTTTCAGAAGCTTATTCACTCAACTACATTTTAAACATTTTTGTTACTTTTAAAGGTTTTGCAGAAGGAGTAACCAGCTAAAACAGACTGTAAAAGGGAATGCTTTAGCGTACACTGTTTCTATTAAGCAAATGACCTTGTTTCATCATTATCATTATGGTATGAAGGATTAGGTTTAGTTTCAGAAGCTTATTCACTCAACTACATTTTAAACATTTTTGTTACTTTCAAAGCTTTTGCAGAAGTAGTAAACAGCTAAAACGGACTGTAAGAGGAATGCTTTAGCTTACACTGTTTCTATCAAGCAAATGACCCTTTTTCTTCATTATCATTATGGTATGAAGGATTAGGTTTAGTTTCAGAAGCTTATTCACTCAACTACATTTTAAACATTTTTGTTACTTTTAAAGGTTTTGCAAAAGGAGTAAACAGCTAAAACGGACTGTAAGAGGAATGCTTTAGCTTACACTGTTTCTACCAAGCAAATGACCTTGTTTCATCATTATCATTATGGTATGAAGGATTAGGTCTAGTTTTAGAACCTGATTGACTTAACAACGTTTTGACCATTTTTGTTACTTTCAAAGCTTTTGCAGAAGTAGTATACAGCTAAAACGGACTGTAAGAGGAATGCTTTAGCTTACACTGTTTCTATCAAGCAAATGACCCTTTTTCTTCATTATCATTATGGTATGAAGGATTAGGTTTAGTTTCAGAAGCTTATTCACTCAACTACATTTTAAACATTTTTGTTACTTTCAAAGCTTTTGCAGAAGTAGTAAACAGCTAAAACGGACTGTAAGAGGAATGCTTTAGCTTACACTGTTTCTATCAAGCAAATGACCCTTTTTCTTCATTATCATTATGGTATGAAGGATTAGGTTTAGTTTCAGAAGCTTATTCACTCAACTACATTTTAAACATTTTTGTTACTTTCAAAGCTTTTGCAGAAGTAGTAAACAGCTAAAACGGACTGTAAGAGGAATGCTTTAGCTTACACTGTTTCTATCAAGCAAATGACCCTTTTTCTTCATTATCATTATGGTATGAAGGATTAGGTTTAGTTTCAGAAGCTTATTCACTCAACTACATTTTAAACATTTTTGTTACTTTTAAAGGTTTTGCAGAAGGAGTAACCAGCTAAAACAGACTGTAAAAGGGAATGCTTTAGCGTACTGTTTCTATCAAGCAAATGACCTTGTTTCATCATTATCATTATGGTATGAAGGATTAGGTCTAGTTTTAGAACCTGATTGACTTAACAACGTTTTGACCATTTTTGTTACTTTCAAAGCTTTTGCAGAAGTAGTAAACAGCTAAATCGGACTGTAAGAGGAATGCTTTAGCTTACACTGTTTCTATCAAGCAAATGACCTTGTTTCATCATTATCATTATGGTATGAAGGATTAGGTCTAGATTTAGAACCTGATTGACTTAACAACGTTTTGACCATTTTTGTTACTTTCAAAGCTTTTGCATAAGGAGTAAACAGCTAAAACGGACTGTATGAAGAATGCTTTAGCTTACACTAACTCTATCAAGCAAATGACCCTTTTTCTTCATTATCATTATGGTATGAAGGATTAGGTTTAGTTTCAGAAGCTTATTCACTCAACTACATTTTAAACATTTTTGTTACTTTCAAAGCTTTTGCATAAGGAGTAAACAGCTAAAACGGACTCTAAGAGGAATGCTTTAGCTTACACTGTTTCTATCAAGCAAATGCCCTTGTTTCATCATTATCATTATGGTATGAAGGATTAGGTCTAGTTTTAGAACCTGATTCACTCAACTACGTTTTAAACATTTTTGTTACTTTCAAAGCTTTTGCAGAAGGAGTAACCAGCTAAAACAGACTGTAAAAGGGAATGCTTTAGCGTACACTGTTTCTATCAAGCAAATGACCTTGTTTCATCATTATCATTATGGTATGAAGGATTAGGTCTAGTTTTAGAACCTGATTGACTTAACAACGTTTTGACCATTTTTGTTACTTTCAAAGCTTTTGCATAAGGAGTAAACAGCTAAAACGGACTGTAAGAGGAATGCTTTAGCTTACACTGTTTCTACCAAGCAAATGACCTTGTTTCATCATCATCATTATGGTATGAAGGATTAGGTCTAGTTTTAGAACCTGATTGACTTAACAACGTTTTGACCATTTTTGTTACTTTCAAAGCTTTTGCATAAGGAGTAAACAGCTAAAACGGACTGTAAGAGGAATGCTTTAGCTTACACTGTTTCTACCAAGCAAATGACCTTGTTTCATCATCATCATTATGGTATGAAGGATTAGGTCTAGTTTTAGAACCTGATTGACTTAACAACGTTTTGACCATTTTTGTTACTTTCAAAGCTTTTGCAGAAGTAGTATACAGCTAAAACGGACTGTAAGAGGAATGCTTTAGCTTACACTGTTTCTATCAAGCAAATGACCCTTTTTCTTCATTATCATTATGGTATGAAGGATTAGGTTTAGTTTCAGAAGCTTATTCACTCAACTACATTTTAAACATTTTTGTTACTTTCAAAGCTTTTGCAGAAGTAGTAAACAGCTAAAACGGACTGTAAGATGAATGCTTTAGCTTACACTGTTTCTATCAAGCAAATGCCCTTGTTTCATCATTATCATTATGGTATGAAGGATTAGGTCTAGTTTTAGAACCTGATTCACTCAACTACGTTTTAAACATTTTTGTTACTTTCAAAGCTTTTGCAGAAGGAGTAACCAGCTAAAACAGACTGTAAAAGGGAATGCTTTAGCGTACACTGTTTCTATCAAGCAAATGACCTTGTTTCATCATTATCATTATGGTATGAAGGATTAGGTCTAGTTTTAGAACCTGATTGACTTAACAACGTTTTGACCATTTTTGTTACTTTCAAAGCTTTTGCATAAGGAGTAAACAGCTAAAACGGACTGTAAGAGGAATGCTTTAGCTTACACTGTTTCTACCAAGCAAATGACCTTGTTTCATCATTATCATTATGGTATGAAGGATTAGGTCTAGTTTTAGAACCTGATTGACTTAACAACGTTTTGACCATTTTTGTTACTTTCAAAGCTTTTGCATAAGGAGTAAACAGCTAAAACGGACTGTATGAAGAATGCTTTAGCTTACACTAACTCTATCAAGCAAATGACCCTTTTTCTTCATTATCATTATGGTATGAAGGATTAGGTTTAGTTTCAGAAGCTTATTCACTCAGCTACATTTTAAACATTTTTGTTACTTTCAAAGCTTTTGCAGAAGGAGTAAACAGCTAAAACGGACTGTATGAAGAATGCTTTAGCTTACACTATTTCTATCAAGCAAATGACCCTTTTTCTTCATTATCATTATGGTATGAAGGATTAGGTTTAGTTTCAGAAGCTTATTCACTCAACTACATTTTAAACATTTTTGTTACTTTCAAAGCTTTTGCATAAGGAGTAAACAGCTAAAACGGACTCTAAGAGGAATGCTTTAGCTTACACTGTTTCTATCAAGCAAATGCCCTTGTTTCATCATTATCATTATGGTATGAAGGATTAGGTCTAGTTTTAGAACCTGATTCACTCAACTACGTTTTAAACATTTTTGTTACTTTCAAAGCTTTTGCAGAAGGAGTAACCAGCTAAAACAGACTGTAAAAGGGAATGCTTTAGCGTACACTGTTTCTATCAAGCAAATGACCTTGTTTCATCATTATCATTATGGTATGAAGGATTAGGTCTAGTTTTAGAACCTGATTGACTTAACAACGTTTTGACCATTTTTGTTACTTTCAAAGCTTTTGCATAAGGAGTAAACAGCTAAAACGGACTGTAAGAGGAATGCTTTAGCTTACACTGTTTCTACCAAGCAAATGACCTTGTTTCATCATCATCATTATGGTATGAAGGATTAGGTCTAGTTTTAGAACCTGATTGACTTAACAACGTTTTGACCATTTTTGTTACTTTCAAAGCTTTTGCAGAAGTAGTATACAGCTAAAACGGACTGTAAGAGGAATGCTTTAGCTTACACTGTTTCTATCAAGCAAATGACCCTTTTTCTTCATTATCATTATGGTATGAAGGATTAGGTTTAGTTTCAGAAGCTTATTCACTCAACTACATTTTAAACATTTTTGTTACTTTCAAAGCTTTTGCAGAAGTAGTAACCAGCTAAAACGGACTGTAAGAGGAATGCTTTAGCTTACACTGTTTCTATCAAGCAAATGACCTTGTTTCATCATTATCATTATGGTATGAAGGATTAGGTCTAGTTTTAGAACCTGATTGACTTAACAACGTTTTGACCATTTTTGTTACTTTCAAAGCTTTTGCATAAGGAGTAAACAGCTAAAACGGACTGTATGAAGAATGCTTTAGCTTACACTAACTCTATCAAGCAAATGACCCTTTTTCTTCATTATCATTATGGTATGAAGGATTAGGTTTAGTTTCAGAAGCTTATTCACTCAACTACATTTTAAACATTTTTGTTACTTTTAAAGGTTTTGCAGAAGGAGTAACCAGCTAAAACAGACTGTAAAAGGGAATGCTTTAGCGTACTGTTTCTATCAAGCAAATGACCTTGTTTCATCATTATCATTATGGTATGAAGGATTAGGTCTAGATTTAGAACCTGATTGACTTAACAACGTTTTGACCATTTTTGTTACTTTCAAAGCTTTTGCATAAGGAGTAAACAGCTAAAACGGACTGTATGAAGAATGCTTTAGCTTACACTAACTCTATCAAGCAAATGACCCTTTTTCTTCATTATCATTATGGTATGAAGGATTAGGTTTAGTTTCAGAAGCTTATTCACTCAACTACATTTTAAACATTTTTGTTACTTTCAAAGCTTTTGCAGAAGTAGAAAACAGCTAAAACGGACTGTAAGAGGAATGCTTTAGCTTACACTGTTTCTACCAAGCAAATGACCTTGTTTCATCATTATCATTATGGTATGAAGGATTAGGTCTAGTTTTAGAACCTGATTGACTTAACAACGTTTTGACCATTTTTGTTACTTTCAAAGGTTTTGCAGAAGTAGTAAACAGCTAAAACGGACTGTAAGAGGAATGCTTTAGCTTACACTGTTTCTATCAAGCAAATGACCCTTTTTCTTCATTATCATTATGGTATGAAGGATTAGGTTTAGTTTCAGAAGCTGATTCACTCAACTACATTTTAAACATTTTTGTTACTTTCAAAGCTTTTGCAGAAGTAGTAAACAGCTAAAACGGACTGTAAGAGGAATGCTTTAGCTTACACTGTTTCTATCAAGCAAATGACCTTGTTTCATCATTATCATTATGGTATGAAGGATTAGGTCTAGTTTTAGAACCTGATTGACTTAACAACGTTTTGACCATTTTTGTTACTTTCAAAGCTTTTGCATAAGGAGTAAACAGCTAAAACGGACTGTATGAAGAATGCTTTAGCTTACACTGTTTCTATCAAGCAAATGACCCTTTTTCTTCATTATCATTATGGTATGAAGGATTAGGTTTAGTTTCAGAAGCTTATTCACTCAACTACATTTTAAACATTTTTGTTACTTTCAAAGCTTTTGCAGAAGTAGTAAACAGCTAAAACGGACTGTAAGATGAATGCTTTAGCTTACACTGTTTCTATCAAGCAAATGCCCTTGTTTCATCATTATCATTATGGTATGAAGGATTAGGTCTAGTTTTAGAACCTGATTCACTCAACTACGTTTTAAACATTTTTGTTACTTTCAAAGCTTTTGCAGAAGGAGTAACCAGCTAAAACAGACTGTAAAAGGGAATGCTTTAGCGTACACTGTTTCTATCAAGCAAATGACCTTGTTTCATCATTATCATTATGGTATGAAGGATTAGGTCTAGTTTTAGAACCTGATTGACTTAACAACGTTTTGACCATTTTTGTTACTTTCAAAGCTTTTGCATAAGGAGTAAACAGCTAAAACGGACTGTAAGAGGAATGCTTTAGCTTACACTGTTTCTACCAAGCAAATGACCTTGTTTCATCATTATCATTATGGTATGAAGGATTAGGTCTAGTTTTAGAACCTGATTGACTTAACAACGTTTTGACCATTTTTGTTACTTTCAAAGCTTTTGCATAAGGAGTAAACAGCTAAAACGGACTGTATGAAGAATGCTTTAGCTTACACTAACTCTATCAAGCAAATGACCCTTTTTCTTCATTATCATTATGGTATGAAGGATTAGGTTTAGTTTCAGAAGCTTATTCACTCAGCTACATTTTAAACATTTTTGTTACTTTCAAAGCTTTTGCAGAAGGAGTAAACAGCTAAAACGGACTGTATGAAGAATGCTTTAGCTTACACTATTTCTATCAAGCAAATGACCTTTTTTCTTCATTATCATTATGGTATGAAGGATTAGGTTTAGTTTCAGAAGCTTATTCACTCAACTACATTTTAAACATTTTTGTTACTTTCAAAGCTTTTGCATAAGGAGTAAACAGCTAAAACGGACTCTAAGAGGAATGCTTTAGCTTACACTGTTTCTATCAAGCAAATGCCCTTGTTTCATCATTATCATTATGGTATGAAGGATTAGGTCTAGTTTTAGAACCTGATTCACTCAACTACGTTTTAAACATTTTTGTTACTTTCAAAGCTTTTGCAGAAGGAGTAACCAGCTAAAACAGACTGTAAAAGGGAATGCTTTAGCGTACACTGTTTCTATCAAGCAAATGACCTTGTTTCATCATTATCATTATGGTATGAAGGATTAGGTCTAGTTTTAGAACCTGATTGACTTAACAACGTTTTGACCATTTTTGTTACTTTCAAAGCTTTTGCATAAGGAGTAAACAGCTAAAACGGACTGTAAGAGGAATGCTTTAGCTTACACTGTTTCTACCAAGCAAATGACCTTGTTTCATCATCATCATTATGGTATGAAGGATTAGGTCTAGTTTTAGAACCTGATTGACTTAACAACGTTTTGACCATTTTTGTTACTTTCAAAGCTTTTGCAGAAGTAGTATACAGCTAAAACGGACTGTAAGAGGAATGCTTTAGCTTACACTGTTTCTATCAAGCAAATGACCCTTTTTCTTCATTATCATTATGGTATGAAGGATTAGGTTTAGTTTCAGAAGCTTATTCACTCAACTACATTTTAAACATTTTTGTTACTTTCAAAGCTTTTGCAGAAGTAGTAACCAGCTAAAACGGACTGTAAGAGGAATGCTTTAGCTTACACTGTTTCTATCAAGCAAATGACCTTGTTTCATCATTATCATTATGGTATGAAGGATTAGGTCTAGTTTTAGAACCTGATTGACTTAACAACGTTTTGACCATTTTTGTTACTTTCAAAGCTTTTGCATAAGGAGTAAACAGCTAAAACGGACTGTATGAAGAATGCTTTAGCTTACACTAACTCTATCAAGCAAATGACCCTTTTTCTTCATTATCATTATGGTATGAAGGATTAGGTTTAGTTTCAGAAGCTTATTCACTCAACTACATTTTAAACATTTTTGTTACTTTTAAAGGTTTTGCAGAAGGAGTAACCAGCTAAAACAGACTGTAAAAGGGAATGCTTTAGCGTACTGTTTCTATCAAGCAAATGACCTTGTTTCATCATTATCATTATGGTATGAAGGATTAGGTCTAGATTTAGAACCTGATTGACTTAACAACGTTTTGACCATTTTTGTTACTTTCAAAGCTTTTGCATAAGGAGTAAACAGCTAAAACGGACTGTATGAAGAATGCTTTAGCTTACACTAACTCTATCAAGCAAATGACCCTTTTTCTTCATTATCATTATGGTATGAAGGATTAGGTTTAGTTTCAGAAGCTTATTCACTCAACTACATTTTAAACATTTTTGTTACTTTCAAAGCTTTTGCAGAAGTAGAAAACAGCTAAAACGGACTGTAAGAGGAATGCTTTAGCTTACACTGTTTCTACCAAGCAAATGACCTTGTTTCATCATTATCATTATGGTATGAAGGATTAGGTCTAGTTTTAGAACCTGATTGACTTAACAACGTTTTGACCATTTTTGTTACTTTCAAAGCTTTTGCATAAGGAGTAAACAGCTAAAACGGACTGTAAGAGGAATGCTTTAGCTTACACTGTTTCTACCAAGCAAATGACCTTGTTTCATCATCATCATTATGGTATGAAGGATTAGGTCTAGTTTTAGAACCTGATTGACTTAACAACGTTTTGACCATTTTTGTTACTTTCAAAGCTTTTGCAGAAGTAGTATACAGCTAAAACGGACTGTAAGAGGAATGCTTTAGCTTACACTGTTTCTATCAAGCAAATGACCCTTTTTCTTCATTATCATTATGGTATGAAGGATTAGGTTTAGTTTCAGAAGCTTATTCACTCAACTACATTTTAAACATTTTTGTTACTTTCAAAGCTTTTGCAGAAGTAGTAACCAGCTAAAACGGACTGTAAGAGGAATGCTTTAGCTTACACTGTTTCTATCAAGCAAATGACCTTGTTTCATCATTATCATTATGGTATGAAGGATTAGGTCTAGTTTTAGAACCTGATTGACTTAACAACGTTTTGACCATTTTTGTTACTTTCAAAGCTTTTGCATAAGGAGTAAACAGCTAAAACGGACTGTATGAAGAATGCTTTAGCTTACACTAACTCTATCAAGCAAATGACCCTTTTTCTTCATTATCATTATGGTATGAAGGATTAGGTTTAGTTTCAGAAGCTTATTCACTCAACTACATTTTAAACATTTTTGTTACTTTTAAAGGTTTTGCAGAAGGAGTAACCAGCTAAAACAGACTGTAAAAGGGAATGCTTTAGCGTACTGTTTCTATCAAGCAAATGACCTTGTTTCATCATTATCATTATGGTATGAAGGATTAGGTCTAGATTTAGAACCTGATTGACTTAACAACGTTTTGACCATTTTTGTTACTTTCAAAGCTTTTGCATAAGGAGTAAACAGCTAAAACGGACTGTATGAAGAATGCTTTAGCTTACACTAACTCTATCAAGCAAATGACCCTTTTTCTTCATTATCATTATGGTATGAAGGATTAGGTTTAGTTTCAGAAGCTTATTCACTCAACTACATTTTAAACATTTTTGTTACTTTCAAAGCTTTTGCAGAAGTAGAAAACAGCTAAAACGGACTGTAAGAGGAATGCTTTAGCTTACACTGTTTCTACCAAGCAAATGACCTTGTTTCATCATTATCATTATGGTATGAAGGATTAGGTCTAGTTTTAGAACCTGATTGACTTAACAACGTTTTGACCATTTTTGTTACTTTCAAAGCTTTTGCAGAAGTAGTAAACAGCTAAAACGGACTGTAAGAGGAATGCTTTAGCTTACACTGTTTCTATCAAGCAAATGACCCTTTTTCTTCATTATCATTATGGTATGAAGGATTAGGTTTAGTTTCAGAAGCTTATTCACTCAACTACATTTTAAACATTTTTGTTACTTTTAAAGGTTTTGCAGAAGGAGTAACCAGCTAAAACAGACTGTAAAAGGGAATGCTTTAGCGTACTGTTTCTATCAAGCAAATGACCTTGTTTCATCATTATCATTATGGTATGAAGGATTAGGTCTAGATTTAGAACCTGATTGACTTAACAACGTTTTGACCATTTTTGTTACTTTCAAAGCTTTTGCATAAGGAGTAAACAGCTAAAACGGACTGTATGAAGAATGCTTTAGCTTACACTAACTCTATCAAGCAAATGACCCTTTTTCTTCATTATCATTATGGTATGAAGGATTAGGTTTAGTTTCAGAAGCTTATTCACTCAACTACATTTTAAACATTTTTGTTACTTTCAAAGCTTTTGCAGAAGTAGAAAACAGCTAAAACGGACTGTAAGAGGAATGCTTTAGCTTACACTGTTTCTACCAAGCAAATGACCTTGTTTCATCATTATCATTATGGTATGAAGGATTAGGTCTAGTTTTAGAACCTGATTGACTTAACAACGTTTTGACCATTTTTGTTACTTTCAAAGCTTTTGCATAAGGAGTAAACAGCTAAAACGGACTGTAAGAGGAATGCTTTAGCTTACACTGTTTCTACCAAGCAAATGACCTTGTTTCATCATCATCATTATGGTATGAAGGATTAGGTCTAGTTTTAGAACCTGATTGACTTAACAACGTTTTGACCATTTTTGTTACTTTCAAAGCTTTTGCAGAAGTAGTATACAGCTAAAACGGACTGTAAGAGGAATGCTTTAGCTTACACTGTTTCTATCAAGCAAATGACCCTTTTTCTTCATTATCATTATGGTATGAAGGATTAGGTTTAGTTTCAGAAGCTTATTCACTCAACTACATTTTAAACATTTTTGTTACTTTCAAAGCTTTTGCAGAAGTAGTAACCAGCTAAAACGGACTGTAAGAGGAATGCTTTAGCTTACACTGTTTCTATCAAGCAAATGACCTTGTTTCATCATTATCATTATGGTATGAAGGATTAGGTCTAGTTTTAGAACCTGATTGACTTAACAACGTTTTGACCATTTTTGTTACTTTCAAAGCTTTTGCATAAGGAGTAAACAGCTAAAACGGACTGTATGAAGAATGCTTTAGCTTACACTAACTCTATCAAGCAAATGACCCTTTTTCTTCATTATCATTATGGTATGAAGGATTAGGTTTAGTTTCAGAAGCTTATTCACTCAACTACATTTTAAACATTTTTGTTACTTTTAAAGGTTTTGCAGAAGGAGTAACCAGCTAAAACAGACTGTAAAAGGGAATGCTTTAGCGTACTGTTTCTATCAAGCAAATGACCTTGTTTCATCATTATCATTATGGTATGAAGGATTAGGTCTAGATTTAGAACCTGATTGACTTAACAACGTTTTGACCATTTTTGTTACTTTCAAAGCTTTTGCATAAGGAGTAAACAGCTAAAACGGACTGTATGAAGAATGCTTTAGCTTACACTAACTCTATCAAGCAAATGACCCTTTTTCTTCATTATCATTATGGTATGAAGGATTAGGTTTAGTTTCAGAAGCTTATTCACTCAACTACATTTTAAACATTTTTGTTACTTTCAAAGCTTTTGCAGAAGTAGAAAACAGCTAAAACGGACTGTAAGAGGAATGCTTTAGCTTACACTGTTTCTACCAAGCAAATGACCTTGTTTCATCATTATCATTATGGTATGAAGGATTAGGTCTAGTTTTAGAACCTGATTGACTTAACAACGTTTTGACCATTTTTGTTACTTTCAAAGCTTTTGCAGAAGTAGTAAACAGCTAAAACGGACTGTAAGAGGAATGCTTTAGCTTACACTGTTTCTATCAAGCAAATGACCCTTTTTCTTCATTATCATTATGGTATGAAGGATTAGGTTTAGTTTCAGAAGCTGATTCACTCAACTACATTTTAAACATTTTTGTTACTTTCAAAGCTTTTGCAGAAGTAGTAAACAGCTAAAACGGACTGTAAGAGGAATGCTTTAGCTTACACTGTTTCTATCAAGCAAATGACCTTGTTTCATCATTATCATTATGGTATGAAGGATTAGGTCTAGTTTTAGAACCTGATTGACTTAACAACGTTTTGACCATTTTTGTTACTTTCAAAGCTTTTGCATAAGGAGTAAACAGCTAAAACGGACTGTATGAAGAATGCTTTAGCTTACACTGTTTCTATCAAGCAAATGACCCTTTTTCTTCATTATCATTATGGTATGAAGGATTAGGTTTAGTTTCAGAAGCTTATTCACTCAACTACATTTTAAACATTTTTGTTACTTTCAAAGCTTTTGCAGAAGTAGTAAACAGCTAAAACGGACTGTAAGAGGAATGCTTTAGCTTACACTGTTTCTATCAAGCAAATGACCCTTTTTCTTCATTATCATTATGGTATGAAGGATTAGGTTTAGTTTCAGAAGCTTATTCACTCAACTACATTTTAAACATTTTTGTTACTTTCAAAGCTTTTGCAGAAGTAGTAAACAGCTAAAACGGACTGTAAGAGGAATGCTTTAGCTTACACTGTTTCTATCAAGCAAATGACCCTTTTTCTTCATTATCATTATGGTATGAAGGATTAGGTTTAGTTTCAGAAGCTTATTCACTCAACTACATTTTAAACATTTTTGTTACTTTTAAAGGTTTTGCAGAAGGAGTAACCAGCTAAAACAGACTGTAAAAGGGAATGCTTTAGCGTACACTGTTTCTATCAAGCAAATGACCTTGTTTCATCATTATCATTATGGTATGAAGGATTAGGTCTAGTTTTAGAACCTGATTGACTTAACAACGTTTTGACCATTTTTGTTACTTTCAAAGCTTTTGCAGAAGGAGTAACCAGCTAAAACAGACTGTAAAAGGGAATGCTTTAGCGTACACTGTTTCTATCAAGCAAATGACCTTGTTTCATCATTATCATTATGGTATGAAGGATTAGGTCTAGTTTTAGAACCTGATTGACTTAACAACGTTTTGACCATTTTTGTTACTTTCAAAGCTTTTGCAGAAGTAGTATACAGCTAAAACGG
Source organism: Pungitius pungitius (assembly GCF_949316345.1). Classification (NCBI taxonomy): domain Eukaryota; kingdom Metazoa; phylum Chordata; class Actinopteri; order Perciformes; family Gasterosteidae; genus Pungitius; species Pungitius pungitius. The sequence continues at coordinate 3,705,842 of NC_084915.1, forward strand.
ACTGTAAGAGGAATGCTTTAGCTTACACTGTTTCTATCAAGCAAATGAGCCTTTTTCTTCATTATCATTATGGTATGAAGGATTAGGTTTAGTTTCAGAAGCTTATTCACTCAACTACATTTTAAACATTTTTGTTACTTTCAAAGCTTTTGCAGAAGTAGTAAACAGCTAAAACGGACTGTAAGAGGAATGCTTTAGCTTACACTGTTTCTATCAAGCAAATGACCCTTTTTCTTCATTATCATTATGGTATGAAGGATTAGGTTTAGTTTCAGAAGCTTATTCACTCAACTACATTTTAAACATTTTTGTTACTTTTAAAGGTTTTGCAGAAGGAGTAACCAGCTAAAACAGACTGTAAAAGGGAATGCTTTAGCGTACTGTTTCTATCAAGCAAATGACCTTGTTTCATCATTATCATTATGGTATGAAGGATTAGGTCTAGTTTTAGAACCTGATTGACTTAACAACGTTTTGACCATTTTTGTTACTTTCAAAGCTTTTGCATAAGGAGTAAACAGCTAAAACGGACTGTATGAAGAATGCTTTAGCTTACACTGTTTCTATCAAGCAAATGACCCTTTTTCTTCATTATCATTATGGTATGAAGGATTAGGTTTAGTTTCAGAAGCTTATTCACTCAACTACATTTTAAACATTTTTGTTACTTTCAAAGCTTTTGCAGAAGTAGTAAACAGCTAAAACGGACTGTAAGAGGAATGCTTTAGCTTACACTGTTTCTATCAAGCAAATGACCCTTTTTCTTCATTATCATTATGGTATGAAGGATTAGGTTTAGTTTCAGAAGCTTATTCACTCAACTACATTTTAAACATTTTTGTTACTTTTAAAGGTTTTGCAGAAGGAGTAACCAGCTAAAACAGACTGTAAAAGGGAATGCTTTAGCGTACACTGTTTCTATCAAGCAAATGACCTTGTTTCATCATTATCATTATGGTATGAAGGATTAGGTCTAGTTTTAGAACCTGATTGACTTAACAACGTTTTGACCATTTTTGTTACTTTCAAAGCTTTTGCAGAAGGAGTAACCAGCTAAAACAGACTGTAAAAGGGAATGCTTTAGCGTACACTGTTTCTATCAAGCAAATGACCTTGTTTCATCATTATCATTATGGTATGAAGGATTAGGTCTAGTTTTAGAACCTGATTGACTTAACAACGTTTTGACCATTTTTGTTACTTTCAAAGCTTTTGCAGAAGTAGTATACAGCTAAAACGGACTGTAAGAGGAATGCTTTAGCTTACACTGTTTCTATCAAGCAAATGAGCCTTTTTCTTCATTATCATTATGGTATGAAGGATTAGGTTTAGTTTCAGAAGCTTATTCACTCAACTACATTTTAAACATTTTTGTTACTTTCAAAGCTTTTGCAGAAGTAGTAAACAGCTAAAACGGACTGTAAGAGGAATGCTTTAGCTTACACTGTTTCTATCAAGCAAATGACCCTTTTTCTTCATTATCATTATGGTATGAAGGATTAGGTTTAGTTTCAGAAGCTTATTCACTCAACTACATTTTAAACATTTTTGTTACTTTTAAAGGTTTTGCAGAAGGAGTAACCAGCTAAAACAGACTGTAAAAGGGAATGCTTTAGCGTACTGTTTCTATCAAGCAAATGACCATGTTTCATCATTATCATTATGGTATGAAGGATTAGGTCTAGTTTTAGAACCTGATTGACTTAACAACGTTTTGACCATTTTTGTTACTTTCAAAGCTTTTGCAGAAGTAGTATACAGCTAAAACGGACTGTAAGAGGAATGCTTTAGCTTACACTGTTTCTATCAAGCAAATGAGCCTTTTTCTTCATTATCATTATGGTATGAAGGATTAGGTTTAGTTTCAGAAGCTTATTCACTCAACTACATTTTAAACATTTTTGTTACTTTCAAAGCTTTTGCAGAAGTAGTAAACAGCTAAAACGGACTGTAAGAGGAATGCTTTAGCTTACACTGTTTCTATCAAGCAAATGACCCTTTTTCTTCATTATCATTATGGTATGAAGGATTAGGTTTAGTTTCAGAAGCTTATTCACTCAACTACATTTTAAACATTTTTGTTACTTTTAAAGGTTTTGCAGAAGGAGTAACCAGCTAAAACAGACTGTAAAAGGGAATGCTTTAGCGTACTGTTTCTATCAAGCAAATGACCATGTTTCATCATTATCATTATGGTATGAAGGATTAGGTCTAGTTTTAGAACCTGATTGACTTAACAACGTTTTGACCATTTTTGTTACTTTCAAAGCTTTTGCAGAAGTAGTAAACAGCTAAAACGGACTGTAAGAGGAATGCTTTAGCTTACACTGTTTCTATCAAGCAAATGACCTTGTTTCATCATTATCATTATGGTATGAAGGATTAGGTCTAGATTTAGAACCTGATTGACTTAACAACGTTTTGACCATTTTTGTTACTTTCAAAGCTTTTGCATAAGGAGTAAACAGCTAAAACGGACTGTATGAAGAATGCTTTAGCTTACACTAACTCTATCAAGCAAATGACCCTTTTTCTTCATTATCATTATGGTATGAAGGATTAGGTTTAGTTTCAGAAGCTTATTCACTCAGCTACATTTTAAACATTTTTGTTACTTTCAAAGCTTTTGCAGAAGGAGTAAACAGCTAAAACGGACTGTATGAAGAATGCTTTAGCTTACACTATTTCTATCAAGCAAATGACCCTTTTTCTTCATTATCATTATGGTATGAAGGATTAGGTTTAGTTTCAGAAGCTTATTCACTCAACTACATTTTAAACATTTTTGTTACTTTCAAAGCTTTTGCATAAGGAGTAAACAGCTAAAACGGACTCTAAGAGGAATGCTTTAGCTTACACTGTTTCTATCAAGCAAATGCCCTTGTTTCATCATTATCATTATGGTATGAAGGATTAGGTCTAGTTTTAGAACCTGATTCACTCAACTACGTTTTAAACATTTTTGTTACTTTCAAAGCTTTTGCAGAAGGAGTAACCAGCTAAAATAGACTGTAAAAGGGAATGCTTTAGCGTACACTGTTTCTATCAAGCAAATGACCTTGTTTCATCATTATCATTATGGTATGAAGGATTAGGTCTAGTTTTAGAACCTGATTGACTTAACAACGTTTTGACCATTTTTGTTACTTTCAAAGCTTTTGCATAAGGAGTAAACAGCTAAAACGGACTGTAAGAGGAATGCTTTAGCTTACACTGTTTCTACCAAGCAAATGACCTTGTTTCATCATCATCATTATGGTATGAAGGATTAGGTCTAGTTTTAGAACCTGATTGACTTAACAACGTTTTGACCATTTTTGTTACTTTCAAAGCTTTTGCAGAAGTAGTATACAGCTAAAACGGACTGTAAGAGGAATGCTTTAGCTTACACTGTTTCTATCAAGCAAATGACCCTTTTTCTTCATTATCATTATGGTATGAAGGATTAGGTTTAGTTTCAGAAGCTTATTCACTCAACTACATTTTAAACATTTTTGTTACTTTCAAAGCTTTTGCAGAAGTAGTAAACAGCTAAAACGGACTGTAAGAGGAATGCTTTAGCTTACACTGTTTCTATCAAGCAAATGCCCTTGTTTCATCATTATCATTATGGTATGAAGGATTAGGTCTAGTTTTAGAACCTGATTCACTCAACTACGTTTTAAACATTTTTGTTACTTTCAAAGCTTTTGCAGAAGGAGTAACCAGCTAAAACAGACTGTAAAAGGGAATGCTTTAGCGTACACTGTTTCTATCAAGCAAATGACCTTGTTTCATCATTATCATTATGGTATGAAGGATTAGGTCTAGTTTTAGAACCTGATTGACTTAACAACGTTTTGACCATTTTTGTTACTTTCAAAGCTTTTGCATAAGGAGTAAACAGCTAAAACGGACTGTAAGAGGAATGCTTTAGCTTACACTGTTTCTACCAAGCAAATGACCTTGTTTCATCATTATCATTATGGTATGAAGGATTAGGTCTAGTTTTAGAACCTGATTGACTTAACAACGTTTTGACCATTTTTGTTACTTTCAAAGCTTTTGCATAAGGAGTAAACAGCTAAAACGGACTGTATGAAGAATGCTTTAGCTTACACTAACTCTATCAAGCAAATGACCCTTTTTCTTCATTATCATTATGGTATGAAGGATTAGGTTTAGTTTCAGAAGCTTATTCACTCAGCTACATTTTAAACATTTTTGTTACTTTCAAAGCTTTTGCAGAAGGAGTAAACAGCTAAAACGGACTGTATGAAGAATGCTTTAGCTTACACTATTTCTATCAAGCAAATGACCCTTTTTCTTCATTATCATTATGGTATGAAGGATTAGGTTTAGTTTCAGAAGCTTATTCACTCAACTACATTTTAAACATTTTTGTTACTTTCAAAGCTTTTGCATAAGGAGTAAACAGCTAAAACGGACTCTAAGAGGAATGCTTTAGCTTACACTGTTTCTATCAAGCAAATGCCCTTGTTTCATCATTATCATTATGGTATGAAGGATTAGGTCTAGTTTTAGAACCTGATTCACTCAACTACGTTTTAAACATTTTTGTTACTTTCAAAGCTTTTGCAGAAGGAGTAACCAGCTAAAACAGACTGTAAAAGGGAATGCTCTAGCGTACACTGTTTCTATCAAGCAAATGACCTTGTTTCATCATTATCATTATGGTATGAAGGATTAGGTCTAGTTTTAGAACCTGATTGACTTAACAACGTTTTGACCATTTTTGTTACTTTCAAAGCTTTTGCATAAGGAGTAAACAGCTAAAACGGACTGTAAGAGGAATGCTTTAGCTTACACTGTTTCTACCAAGCAAATGACCTTGTTTCATCATCATCATTATGGTATGAAGGATTAGGTCTAGTTTTAGAACCTGATTGACTTAACAACGTTTTGACCATTTTTGTTACTTTCAAAGCTTTTGCAGAAGTAGTATACAGCTAAAACGGACTGTAAGAGGAATGCTTTAGCTTACACTGTTTCTATCAAGCAAATGACCCTTTTTCTTCATTATCATTATGGTATGAAGGATTAGGTTTAGTTTCAGAAGCTTATTCACTCAACTACATTTTAAACATTTTTGTTACTTTCAAAGCTTTTGCAGAAGTAGTAACCAGCTAAAACGGACTGTAAGAGGAATGCTTTAGCTTACACTGTTTCTATCAAGCAAATGACCTTGTTTCATCATTATCATTATGGTATGAAGGATTAGGTCTAGTTTTAGAACCTGATTGACTTAACAACGTTTTGACCATTTTTGTTACTTTCAAAGCTTTTGCATAAGGAGTAAACAGCTAAAACGGACTGTATGAAGAATGCTTTAGCTTACACTAACTCTATCAAGCAAATGACCCTTTTTCTTCATTATCATTATGGTATGAAGGATTAGGTTTAGTTTCAGAAGCTTATTCACTCAACTACATTTTAAACATTTTTGTTACTTTTAAAGGTTTTGCAGAAGGAGTAACCAGCTAAAACAGACTGTAAAAGGGAATGCTTTAGCGTACTGTTTCTATCAAGCAAATGACCTTGTTTCATCATTATCATTATGGTATGAAGGATTAGGTCTAGATTTAGAACCTGATTGACTTAACAACGTTTTGACCATTTTTGTTACTTTCAAAGCTTTTGCATAAGGAGTAAACAGCTAAAACGGACTGTATGAAGAATGCTTTAGCTTACACTAACTCTATCAAGCAAATGACCCTTTTTCTTCATTATCATTATGGTATGAAGGATTAGGTTTAGTTTCAGAAGCTTATTCACTCAACTACATTTTAAACATTTTTGTTACTTTCAAAGCTTTTGCATAAGGAGTAAACAGCTAAAACGGACTCTAAGAGGAATGCTTTAGCTTACACTGTTTCTATCAAGCAAATGCCCTTGTTTCATCATTATCATTATGGTATGAAGGATTAGGTCTAGTTTTAGAACCTGATTCACTCAACTACGTTTTAAACATTTTTGTTACTTTCAAAGCTTTTGCAGAAGGAGTAACCAGCTAAAACAGACTGTAAAAGGGAATGCTTTAGCGTACACTGTTTCTATCAAGCAAATGACCTTGTTTCATCATTATCATTATGGTATGAAGGATTAGGTCTAGTTTTAGAACCTGATTGACTTAACAACGTTTTGACCATTTTTGTTACTTTCAAAGCTTTTGCATAAGGAGTAAACAGCTAAAACGGACTGTAAGAGGAATGCTTTAGCTTACACTGTTTCTACCAAGCAAATGACCTTGTTTCATCATCATCATTATGGTATGAAGGATTAGGTCTAGTTTTAGAACCTGATTGACTTAACAACGTTTTGACCATTTTTGTTACTCTCAAAGCTTTTGCAGAAGTAGTATACAGCTAAAACGGACTGTAAGAGGAATGCTTTAGCTTACACTGTTTCTATCAAGCAAATGACCCTTTTTCTTCATTATCATTATGGTATGAAGGATTAGGTTTAGTTTCAGAAGCTTATTCACTCAACTACATTTTAAACATTTTTGTTACTTTCAAAGCTTTTGCAGAAGTAGTAAACAGCTAAAACGGACTGTAAGAGGAATGCTTTAGCTTACACTGTTTCTATCAAGCAAATGCCCTTGTTTCATCATTATCATTATGGTATGAAGGATTAGGTCTAGTTTTAGAACCTGATTCACTCAACTACGTTTTAAACATTTTTGTTACTTTCAAAGCTTTTGCAGAAGTAGTAAACAGCTAAAACGGACTGTAAGAGGAATGCTTTAGCTTACACTGTTTCTATCAAGCAAATGACCCTTTTTCTTCATTATCATTATGGTATGAAGGATTAGGTTTAGTTTCAGAAGCTTATTCACTCAACTACATTTTAAACATTTTTGTTACTTTTAAAGGTTTTGCAGAAGGAGTAACCAGCTAAAACAGACTGTAAAAGGGAATGCTTTAGCGTACTGTTTCTATCAAGCAAATGACCTTGTTTCATCATTATCATTATGGTATGAAGGATTAGGTCTAGTTTTAGAACCTGATTGACTTAACAACGTTTTGACCATTTTTGTTACTTTCAAAGCTTTTGCATAAGGAGTAAACAGCTAAAACGGACTGTATGAAGAATGCTTTAGCTTACACTGTTTCTATCAAGCAAATGACCCTTTTTCTTCATTATCATTATGGTATGAAGGATTAGGTTTAGTTTCAGAAGCTTATTCACTCAACTACATTTTAAACATTTTTGTTACTTTCAAAGCTTTTGCAGAAGTAGTAAACAGCTAAAACGGACTGTAAGAGGAATGCTTTAGCTTACACTGTTTCTATCAAGCAAATGACCCTTTTTCTTCATTATCATTATGGTATGAAGGATTAGGTTTAGTTTCAGAAGCTTATTCACTCAACTACATTTTAAACATTTTTGTTACTTTTAAAGGTTTTGCAGAAGGAGTAACCAGCTAAAACAGACTGTAAAAGGGAATGCTTTAGCGTACACTGTTTCTATCAAGCAAATGACCTTGTTTCATCATTATCATTATGGTATGAAGGATTAGGTCTAGTTTTAGAACCTGATTGACTTAACAACGTTTTGACCATTTTTGTTACTTTCAAAGCTTTTGCAGAAGGAGTAACCAGCTAAAACAGACTGTAAAAGGGAATGCTTTAGCGTACACTGTTTCTATCAAGCAAATGACCTTGTTTCATCATTATCATTATGGTATGAAGGATTAGGTCTAGTTTTAGAACCTGATTGACTTAACAACGTTTTGACCATTTTTGTTACTTTCAAAGCTTTTGCAGAAGTAGTATACAGCTAAAACGGACTGTAAGAGGAATGCTTTAGCTTACACTGTTTCTATCAAGCAAATGAGCCTTTTTCTTCATTATCATTATGGTATGAAGGATTAGGTTTAGTTTCAGAAGCTTATTCACTCAACTACATTTTAAACATTTTTGTTACTTTCAAAGCTTTTGCAGAAGTAGTAAACAGCTAAAACGGACTGTAAGAGGAATGCTTTAGCTTACACTGTTTCTATCAAGCAAATGACCCTTTTTCTTCATTATCATTATGGTATGAAGGATTAGGTTTAGTTTCAGAAGCTTATTCACTCAACTACATTTTAAACATTTTTGTTACTTTTAAAGGTTTTGCAGAAGGAGTAACCAGCTAAAACAGACTGTAAAAGGGAATGCTTTAGCGTACTGTTTCTATCAAGCAAATGACCATGTTTCATCATTATCATTATGGTATGAAGGATTAGGTCTAGTTTTAGAACCTGATTGACTTAACAACGTTTTGACCATTTTTGTTACTTTCAAAGCTTTTGCAGAAGTAGTAAACAGCTAAAACGGACTGTAAGAGGAATGCTTTAGCTTACACTGTTTCTATCAAGCAAATGACCTTGTTTCATCATTATCATTATGGTATGAAGGATTAGGTCTAGATTTAGAACCTGATTGACTTAACAACGTTTTGACCATTTTTGTTACTTTCAAAGCTTTTGCATAAGGAGTAAACAGCTAAAACGGACTGTATGAAGAATGCTTTAGCTTACACTAACTCTATCAAGCAAATGACCCTTTTTCTTCATTATCATTATGGTATGAAGGATTAGGTTTAGTTTCAGAAGCTTATTCACTCAGCTACATTTTAAACATTTTTGTTACTTTCAAAGCTTTTGCAGAAGGAGTAAACAGCTAAAACGGACTGTATGAAGAATGCTTTAGCTTACACTATTTCTATCAAGCAAATGACCCTTTTTCTTCATTATCATTATGGTATGAAGGATTAGGTTTAGTTTCAGAAGCTTATTCACTCAACTACATTTTAAACATTTTTGTTACTTTCAAAGCTTTTGCATAAGGAGTAAACAGCTAAAACGGACTCTAAGAGGAATGCTTTAGCTTACACTGTTTCTATCAAGCAAATGCCCTTGTTTCATCATTATCATTATGGTATGAAGGATTAGGTCTAGTTTTAGAACCTGATTCACTCAACTACGTTTTAAACATTTTTGTTACTTTCAAAGCTTTTGCAGAAGGAGTAACCAGCTAAAACAGACTGTAAAAGGGAATGCTTTAGCGTACACTGTTTCTATCAAGCAAATGACCTTGTTTCATCATTATCATTATGGTATGAAGGATTAGGTCTAGTTTTAGAACCTGATTGACTTAACAACGTTTTGACCATTTTTGTTACTTTCAAAGCTTTTGCATAAGGAGTAAACAGCTAAAACGGACTGTAAGAGGAATGCTTTAGCTTACACTGTTTCTACCAAGCAAATGACCTTGTTTCATCATCATCATTATGGTATGAAGGATTAGGTCTAGTTTTAGAACCTGATTGACTTAACAACGTTTTGACCATTTTTGTTACTTTCAAAGCTTTTGCAGAAGTAGTATACAGCTAAAACGGACTGTAAGAGGAATGCTTTAGCTTACACTGTTTCTATCAAGCAAATGACCCTTTTTCTTCATTATCATTATGGTATGAAGGATTAGGTTTAGTTTCAGAAGCTTATTCACTCAACTACATTTTAAACATTTTTGTTACTTTCAAAGCTTTTGCAGAAGTAGTAAACAGCTAAAACGGACTGTAAGAGGAATGCTTTAGCTTACACTGTTTCTATCAAGCAAATGCCCTTGTTTCATCATTATCATTATGGTATGAAGGATTAGGTCTAGTTTTAGAACCTGATTCACTCAACTACGTTTTAAACATTTTTGTTACTTTCAAAGCTTTTGCAGAAGGAGTAACCAGCTAAAACAGACTGTAAAAGGGAATGCTTTAGCGTACACTGTTTCTATCAAGCAAATGACCTTGTTTCATCATTATCATTATGGTATGAAGGATTAGGTCTAGTTTTAGAACCTGATTGACTTAACAACGTTTTGACCATTTTTGTTACTTTCAAAGCTTTTGCATAAGGAGTAAACAGCTAAAACGGACTGTAAGAGGAATGCTTTAGCTTACACTGTTTCTACCAAGCAAATGACCTTGTTTCATCATTATCATTATGGTATGAAGGATTAGGTCTAGTTTTAGAACCTGATTGACTTAACAACGTTTTGACCATTTTTGTTACTTTCAAAGCTTTTGCAGAAGTAGTATACAGCTAAAACGGACTGTAAGAGGAATGCTTTAGCTTACACTGTTTCTATCAAGCAAATGACCCTTTTTCTTCATTATCATTATGGTATGAAGGATTAGGTTTAGTTTCAGAAGCTTATTCACTCAACTACATTTTAAACATTTTTGTTACTTTCAAAGCTTTTGCAGAAGTAGTAACCAGCTAAAACGGACTGTAAGAGGAATGCTTTAGCTTACACTGTTTCTATCAAGCAAATGACCTTGTTTCATCATTATCATTATGGTATGAAGGATTAGGTCTAGTTTTAGAACCTGATTGACTTAACAACGTTTTGACCATTTTTGTTACTTTCAAAGCTTTTGCATAAGGAGTAAACAGCTAAAACGGACTGTATGAAGAATGCTTTAGCTTACACTAACTCTATCAAGCAAATGACCCTTTTTCTTCATTATCATTATGGTATGAAGGATTAGGTTTAGTTTCAGAAGCTTATTCACTCAACTACATTTTAAACATTTTTGTTACTTTTAAAGGTTTTGCAGAAGGAGTAACCAGCTAAAACAGACTGTAAAAGGGAATGCTTTAGCGTACTGTTTCTATCAAGCAAATGACCTTGTTTCATCATTATCATTATGGTATGAAGGATTAGGTCTAGATTTAGAACCTGATTGACTTAACAACGTTTTGACCATTTTTGTTACTTTCAAAGCTTTTGCATAAGGAGTAAACAGCTAAAACGGACTGTATGAAGAATGCTTTAGCTTACACTAACTCTATCAAGCAAATGACCCTTTTTCTTCATTATCATTATGGTATGAAGGATTAGGTTTAGTTTCAGAAGCTTATTCACTCAACTACATTTTAAACATTTTTGTTACTTTCAAAGCTTTTGCATAAGGAGTAAACAGCTAAAACGGACTCTAAGAGGAATGCTTTAGCTTACACTGTTTCTATCAAGCAAATGCCCTTGTTTCATCATTATCATTATGGTATGAAGGATTAGGTCTAGTTTTAGAACCTGATTCACTCAACTACGTTTTAAACATTTTTGTTACTTTCAAAGCTTTTGCAGAAGGAGTAACCAGCTAAAACAGACTGTAAAAGGGAATGCTTTAGCGTACACTGTTTCTATCAAGCAAATGACCTTGTTTCATCATTATCATTATGGTATGAAGGATTAGGTCTAGTTTTAGAACCTGATTGACTTAACAACGTTTTGACCATTTTTGTTACTTTCAAAGCTTTTGCATAAGGAGTAAACAGCTAAAACGGACTGTAAGAGGAATGCTTTAGCTTACACTGTTTCTACCAAGCAAATGACCTTGTTTCATCATCATCATTATGGTATGAAGGATTAGGTCTAGTTTTAGAACCTGATTGACTTAACAACGTTTTGACCATTTTTGTTACTTTCAAAGCTTTTGCATAAGGAGTAAACAGCTAAAACGGACTGTATGAAGAATGCTTTAGCTTACACTGTTTCTATCAAGCAAATGACCCTTTTTCTTCATTATCATTATGGTATGAAGGATTAGGTTTAGTTTCAGAAGCTTATTCACTCAACTACATTTTAAACATTTTTGTTACTTTCAAAGCTTTTGCAGAAGTAGTAAACAGCTAAAACGGACTGTAAGAGGAATGCTTTAGCTTACACTGTTTCTATCAAGCAAATGACCCTTTTTCTTCATTATCATTATGGTATGAAGGATTAGGTTTAGTTTCAGAAGCTTATTCACTCAACTACATTTTAAACATTTTTGTTACTTTCAAAGCTTTTGCAGAAGTAGTAAACAGCTAAAACGGACTGTAAGAGGAATGCTTTAGCTTACACTGTTTCTATCAAGCAAATGACCCTTTTTCTTCATTATCATTATGGTATGAAGGATTAGGTTTAGTTTCAGAAGCTTATTCACTCAACTACATTTTAAACATTTTTGTTACTTTTAAAGGTTTTGCAGAAGGAGTAACCAGCTAAAACAGACTGTAAAAGGGAATGCTTTAGCGTACACTGTTTCTATCAAGCAAATGACCTTGTTTCATCATTATCATTATGGTATGAAGGATTAGGTCTAGTTTTAGAACCTGATTGACTTAACAACGTTTTGACCATTTTTGTTACTTTCAAAGCTTTTGCAGAAGGAGTAACCAGCTAAAACAGACTGTAAAAGGGAATGCTTTAGCGTACACTGTTTCTATCAAGCAAATGACCTTGTTTCATCATTATCATTATGGTATGAAGGATTAGGTCTAGTTTTAGAACCTGATTGACTTAACAACGTTTTGACCATTTTTGTTACTTTCAAAGCTTTTGCAGAAGTAGTATACAGCTAAAACGGACTGTAAGAGGAATGCTTTAGCTTACACTGTTTCTATCAAGCAAATGAGCCTTTTTCTTCATTATCATTATGGTATGAAGGATTAGGTTTAGTTTCAGAAGCTTATTCACTCAACTACATTTTAAACATTTTTGTTACTTTCAAAGCTTTTGCAGAAGTAGTAAACAGCTAAAACGGACTGTAAGAGGAATGCTTTAGCTTACACTGTTTCTATCAAGCAAATGACCCTTTTTCTTCATTATCATTATGGTATGAAGGATTAGGTTTAGTTTCAGAAGCTTATTCACTCAACTACATTTTAAACATTTTTGTTACTTTTAAAGGTTTTGCAGAAGGAGTAACCAGCTAAAACAGACTGTAAAAGGGAATGCTTTAGCGTACACTGTTTCTATCAAGCAAATGACCTTGTTTCATCATTATCATTATGGTATGAAGGATTAGGTCTAGTTTTAGAACCTGATTGACTTAACAACGTTTTGACCATTTTTGTTACTTTCAAAGCTTTTGCAGAAGGAGTAACCAGCTAAAACAGACTGTAAAAGGGAATGCTTTAGCGTACACTGTTTCTATCAAGCAAATGACCTTGTTTCATCATTATCATTATGGTATGAAGGATTAGGTCTAGTTTTAGAACCTGATTGACTTAACAACGTTTTGACCATTTTTGTTACTTTCAAAGCTTTTGCAGAAGTAGTATACAGCTAAAACGGACTGTAAGAGGAATGCTTTAGCTTACACTGTTTCTATCAAGCAAATGAGCCTTTTTCTTCATTATCATTATGGTATGAAGGATTAGGTTTAGTTTCAGAAGCTTATTCACTCAACTACATTTTAAACATTTTTGTTACTTTCAAAGCTTTTGCAGAAGTAGTAAACAGCTAAAACGGACTGTAAGAGGAATGCTTTAGCTTACACTGTTTCTATCAAGCAAATGACCCTTTTTCTTCATTATCATTATGGTATGAAGGATTAGGTTTAGTTTCAGAAGCTTATTCACTCAACTACATTTTAAACATTTTTGTTACTTTTAAAGGTTTTGCAGAAGGAGTAACCAGCTAAAACAGACTGTAAAAGGGAATGCTTTAGCGTACTGTTTCTATCAAGCAAATGACCTTGTTTCATCATTATCATTATGGTATGAAGGATTAGGTCTAGTTTTAGAACCTGATTGACTTAACAACGTTTTGACCATTTTTGTTACTTTCAAAGCTTTTGCAGAAGTAGTAAACAGCTAAAACGGACTGTAAGAGGAATGCTTTAGCTTACACTGTTTCTATCAAGCAAATGACCTTGTTTCATCATTATCATTATGGTATGAAGGATTAGGTCTAGATTTAGAACCTGATTGACTTAACAACGTTTTGACCATTTTTGTTACTTTCAAAGCTTTTGCATAAGGAGTAAACAGCTAAAACGGACTGTATGAAGAATGCTTTAGCTTACACTAACTCTATCAAGCAAATGACCCTTTTTCTTCATTATCATTATGGTATGAAGGATTAGGTTTAGTTTCAGAAGCTTATTCACTCAGCTACATTTTAAACATTTTTGTTACTTTCAAAGCTTTTGCAGAAGGAGTAAACAGCTAAAACGGACTGTATGAAGAATGCTTTAGCTTACACTATTTCTATCAAGCAAATGACCCTTTTTCTTCATTATCATTATGGTATGAAGGATTAGGTTTAGTTTCAGAAGCTTATTCACTCAACTACATTTTAAACATTTTTGTTACTTTCAAAGCTTTTGCATAAGGAGTAAACAGCTAAAACGGACTCTAAGAGGAATGCTTTAGCTTACACTGTTTCTATCAAGCAAATGCCCTTGTTTCATCATTATCATTATGGTATGAAGGATTAGGTCTAGTTTTAGAACCTGATTCACTCAACTACGTTTTAAACATTTTTGTTACTTTCAAAGCTTTTGCAGAAGGAGTAACCAGCTAAAACAGACTGTAAAAGGGAATGCTTTAGCGTACACTGTTTCTATCAAGCAAATGACCTTGTTTCATCATTATCATTATGGTATGAAGGATTAGGTCTAGTTTTAGAACCTGATTGACTTAACAACGTTTTGACCATTTTTGTTACTTTCAAAGCTTTTGCATAAGGAGTAAACAGCTAAAACGGACTGTAAGAGGAATGCTTTAGCTTACACTGTTTCTACCAAGCAAATGACCTTGTTTCATCATCATCATTATGGTATGAAGGATTAGGTCTAGTTTTAGAACCTGATTGACTTAACAACGTTTTGACCATTTTTGTTACTTTCAAAGCTTTTGCAGAAGTAGTATACAGCTAAAACGGACTGTAAGAGGAATGCTTTAGCTTACACTGTTTCTATCAAGCAAATGACCCTTTTTCTTCATTATCATTATGGTATGAAGGATTAGGTTTAGTTTCAGAAGCTTATTCACTCAACTACATTTTAAACATTTTTGTTACTTTCAAAGCTTTTGCAGAAGTAGTAAACAGCTAAAACGGACTGTAAGAGGAATGCTTTAGCTTACACTGTTTCTATCAAGCAAATGCCCTTGTTTCATCATTATCATTATGGTATGAAGGATTAGGTCTAGTTTTAGAACCTGATTCACTCAACTACGTTTTAAACATTTTTGTTACTTTCAAAGCTTTTGCAGAAGGAGTAACCAGCTAAAACAGACTGTAAAAGGGAATGCTTTAGCGTACACTGTTTCTATCAAGCAAATGACCTTGTTTCATCATTATCATTATGGTATGAAGGATTAGGTCTAGTTTTAGAACCTGACTGACTTAACAACGTTTTGACCATTTTTGTTACTTTCAAAGCTTTTGCATAAGGAGTAAACAGCTAAAACGGACTGTAAGAGGAATGCTTTAGCTTACACTGTTTCTACCAAGCAAATGACCTTGTTTCATCATTATCATTATGGTATGAAGGATTAGGTCTAGTTTTAGAACCTGATTGACTTAACAACGTTTTGACCATTTTTGTTACTTTCAAAGCTTTTGCAGAAGTAGTATACAGCTAAAACGGACTGTAAGAGGAATGCTTTAGCTTACACTATTTCTATCAAGCAAATGACCCTTTTTCTTCATTATCATTATGGTATGAAGGATTAGGTTTAGTTTCAGAAGCTTATTCACTCAACTACATTTTAAACATTTTTGTTACTTTCAAAGCTTTTGCATAAGGAGTAAACAGCTAAAACGGACTCTAAGAGGAATGCTTTAGCTTACACTGTTTCTATCAAGCAAATGCCCTTGTTTCATCATTATCATTATGGTATGAAGGATTAGGTCTAGTTTTAGAACCTGATTGACTTAACAACGTTTTGACCATTTTTGTTACTTTCAAAGCTTTTGCATAAGGAGTAAACAGCTAAAACGGACTGTATGAAGAATGCTTTAGCTTACACTGTTTCTATCAAGCAAATGACCCTTTTTCTTCATTATCATTATGGTATGAAGGATTAGGTTTAGTTTCAGAAGCTTATTCACTCAACTACATTTTAAACATTTTTGTTACTTTCAAAGCTTTTGCATAAGGAGTAAACAGCTAAAACGGACTCTAAGAGGAATGCTTTAGCTTACACTGTTTCTATCAAGCAAATGCCCTTGTTTCATCATTATCATTATGGTATGAAGGATTAGGTCTAGTTTTAGAACCTGATTGACTTAACAACGTTTTGACCATTTTTGTTACTTTCAAAGCTTTTGCATAAGGAGTAAACAGCTAAAACGGACTGTATGAAGAATGCTTTAGCTTACACTATTTCTATCAAGCAAATGACCCTTTTTCTTCATTATCATTATGGTACGAAGGATTAGGTTTAGTTTCAGAAGCTTATTCACTCAACTACATTTTAAACATTTTTGTTACTTTTAAAGGTTTTGCAGAAGGAGTAACCAGCTAAAACAGACTGTAAAAGGGAATGCTTTAGCGTACACTGTTTCTATTAAGCAAATGACCTTGTTTCATCATTATCATTATGGTATGAAGGATTAGGTTTAGTTTCAGAAGCTTATTCACTCAACTACATTTTAAACATTTTTGTTACTTTCAAAGCTTTTGCAGAAGTAGTAAACAGCTAAAACGGACTGTAAGAGGAATGCTTTAGCTTACACTGTTTCTATCAAGCAAATGACCCTTTTTCTTCATTATCATTATGGTATGAAGGATTAGGTTTAGTTTCAGAAGCTTATTCACTCAACTACATTTTAAACATTTTTGTTACTTTTAAAGGTTTTGCAGAAGGAGTAACCAGCTAAAACAGACTGTAAAAGAGAATGCTTTAGCGTACTGTTTCTATCAAGCAAATGACCTTGTTTCATCATTATCATTATGGTATGAAGGATTAGGTCTAGATTTAGAACCTGATTGACTTAACAACGTTTTGACCATTTTTGTTACTTTCAAAGCTTTTGCATAAGGAGTAAACAGCTAAAACGGACTGTATGAAGAATGCTTTAGCTTACACTAACTCTATCAAGCAAATGACCCTTTTTCTTCATTATCATTATGGTATGAAGGATTAGGTTTAGTTTCAGAAGCTTATTCACTCAACTACATTTTAAACATTTTTGTTACTTTCAAAGCTTTTGCAGAAGTAGAAAACAGCTAAAACGGACTGTAAGAGGAATGCTTTAGCTTACACTGTTTCTACCAAGCAAATGACCTTGTTTCATCATTATCATTATGGTATGAAGGATTAGGTCTAGTTTTAGAACCTGATTGACTTAACAACGTTTTGACCATTTTTGTTACTTTCAAAGCTTTTGCAGAAGTAGTAAACAGCTAAAACGGACTGTAAGAGGAATGCTTTAGCTTACACTGTTTCTATCAAGCAAATGACCCTTTTTCTTCATTATCATTATGGTATGAAGGATTAGGTTTAGTTTCAGAAGCTGATTCACTCAACTACATTTTAAACATTTTTGTTACTTTCAAAGCTTTTGCAGAAGTAGTAAACAGCTAAAACGGACTGTAAGAGGAATGCTTTAGCTTACACTGTTTCTATCAAGCAAATGACCTTGTTTCATCATTATCATTATGGTATGAAGGATTAGGTCTAGTTTTAGAACCTGATTGACTTAACAACGTTTTGACCATTTTTGTTACTTTCAAAGCTTTTGCATAAGGAGTAAACAGCTAAAACGGACTGTATGAAGAATGCTTTAGCTTACACTGTTTCTATCAAGCAAATGACCCTTTTTCTTCATTATCATTATGGTATGAAGGATTAGGTTTAGTTTCAGAAGCTTATTCACTCAACTACATTTTAAACATTTTTGTTACTTTCAAAGCTTTTGCAGAAGTAGTAAACAGCTAAAACGGACTGTAAGAGGAATGCTTTAGCTTACACTGTTTCTATCAAGCAAATGACCCTTTTTCTTCATTATCATTATGGTATGAAGGATTAGGTTTAGTTTCAGAAGCTTATTCACTCAACTACATTTTAAACATTTTTGTTACTTTCAAAGCTTTTGCAGAAGTAGTAAACAGCTAAAACGGACTGTAAGAGGAATGCTTTAGCTTACACTGTTTCTATCAAGCAAATGACCCTTTTTCTTCATTATCATTATGGTATGAAGGATTAGGTTTAGTTTCAGAAGCTTATTCACTCAACTACATTTTAAACATTTTTGTTACTTTTAAAGGTTTTGCAGAAGGAGTAACCAGCTAAAACAGACTGTAAAAGGGAATGCTTTAGCGTACACTGTTTCTATCAAGCAAATGACCTTGTTTCATCATTATCATTATGGTATGAAGGATTAGGTCTAGTTTTAGAACCTGATTGACTTAACAACGTTTTGACCATTTTTGTTACTTTCAAAGCTTTTGCAGAAGGAGTAACCAGCTAAAACAGACTGTAAAAGGGAATGCTTTAGCGTACACTGTTTCTATCAAGCAAATGACCTTGTTTCATCATTATCATTATGGTATGAAGGATTAGGTCTAGTTTTAGAACCTGATTGACTTAACAACGTTTTGACCATTTTTGTTACTTTCAAAGCTTTTGCAGAAGTAGTATACAGCTAAAACGGACTGTAAGAGGAATGCTTTAGCTTACACTGTTTCTATCAAGCAAATGAGCCTTTTTCTTCATTATCATTATGGTATGAAGGATTAGGTTTAGTTTCAGAAGCTTATTCACTCAACTACATTTTAAACATTTTTGTTACTTTCAAAGCTTTTGCAGAAGTAGTAAACAGCTAAAACGGACTGTAAGAGGAATGCTTTAGCTTACACTGTTTCTATCAAGCAAATGACCCTTTTTCTTCATTATCATTATGGTATGAAGGATTAGGTTTAGTTTCAGAAGCTTATTCACTCAACTACATTTTAAACATTTTTGTTACTTTTAAAGGTTTTGCAGAAGGAGTAACCAGCTAAAACAGACTGTAAAAGGGAATGCTTTAGCGTACTGTTTCTATCAAGCAAATGACCTTGTTTCATCATTATCATTATGGTATGAAGGATTAGGTCTAGTTTTAGAACCTGATTGACTTAACAACGTTTTGACCATTTTTGTTACTTTCAAAGCTTTTGCATAAGGAGTAAACAGCTAAAACGGACTGTATGAAGAATGCTTTAGCTTACACTGTTTCTATCAAGCAAATGACCCTTTTTCTTCATTATCATTATGGTATGAAGGATTAGGTTTAGTTTCAGAAGCTTATTCACTCAACTACATTTTAAACATTTTTGTTACTTTCAAAGCTTTTGCAGAAGTAGTAAACAGCTAAAACGGACTGTAAGAGGAATGCTTTAGCTTACACTGTTTCTATCAAGCAAATGACCCTTTTTCTTCATTATCATTATGGTATGAAGGATTAGGTTTAGTTTCAGAAGCTTATTCACTCAACTACATTTTAAACATTTTTGTTACTTTTAAAGGTTTTGCAGAAGGAGTAACCAGCTAAAACAGACTGTAAAAGGGAATGCTTTAGCGTACACTGTTTCTATCAAGCAAATGACCTTGTTTCATCATTATCATTATGGTATGAAGGATTAGGTCTAGTTTTAGAACCTGATTGACTTAACAACGTTTTGACCATTTTTGTTACTTTCAAAGCTTTTGCAGAAGGAGTAACCAGCTAAAACAGACTGTAAAAGGGAATGCTTTAGCGTACACTGTTTCTATCAAGCAAATGACCTTGTTTCATCATTATCATTATGGTATGAAGGATTAGGTCTAGTTTTAGAACCTGATTGACTTAACAACGTTTTGACCATTTTTGTTACTTTCAAAGCTTTTGCAGAAGTAGTATACAGCTAAAACGGACTGTAAGAGGAATGCTTTAGCTTACACTGTTTCTATCAAGCAAATGAGCCTTTTTCTTCATTATCATTATGGTATGAAGGATTAGGTTTAGTTTCAGAAGCTTATTCACTCAACTACATTTTAAACATTTTTGTTACTTTCAAAGCTTTTGCAGAAGTAGTAAACAGCTAAAACGGACTGTAAGAGGAATGCTTTAGCTTACACTGTTTCTATCAAGCAAATGACCCTTTTTCTTCATTATCATTATGGTATGAAGGATTAGGTTTAGTTTCAGAAGCTTATTCACTCAACTACATTTTAAACATTTTTGTTACTTTTAAAGGTTTTGCAGAAGGAGTAACCAGCTAAAACAGACTGTAAAAGGGAATGCTTTAGCGTACTGTTTCTATCAAGCAAATGACCTTGTTTCATCATTATCATTATGGTATGAAGGATTAGGTCTAGTTTTAGAACCTGATTGACTTAACAACGTTTTGACCATTTTTGTTACTTTCAAAGCTTTTGCAGAAGTAGTAAACAGCTAAAACGGACTGTAAGAGGAATGCTTTAGCTTACACTGTTTCTATCAAGCAAATGACCTTGTTTCATCATTATCATTATGGTATGAAGGATTAGGTCTAGATTTAGAACCTGATTGACTTAACAACGTTTTGACCATTTTTGTTACTTTCAAAGCTTTTGCATAAGGAGTAAACAGCTAAAACGGACTGTATGAAGAATGCTTTAGCTTACACTAACTCTATCAAGCAAATGACCCTTTTTCTTCATTATCATTATGGTATGAAGGATTAGGTTTAGTTTCAGAAGCTTATTCACTCAGCTACATTTTAAACATTTTTGTTACTTTCAAAGCTTTTGCAGAAGGAGTAAACAGCTAAAACGGACTGTATGAAGAATGCTTTAGCTTACACTATTTCTATCAAGCAAATGACCCTTTTTCTTCATTATCATTATGGTATGAAGGATTAGGTTTAGTTTCAGAAGCTTATTCACTCAACTACATTTTAAACATTTTTGTTACTTTCAAAGCTTTTGCAGAAGTAGTAAACAGCTAAAACGGACTGTAAGAGGAATGCTTTAGCTTACACTGTTTCTATCAAGCAAATGCCCTTGTTTCATCATTATCATTATGGTATGAAGGATTAGGTCTAGTTTTAGAACCTGATTCACTCAACTACGTTTTAAACATTTTTGTTACTTTCAAAGCTTTTGCAGAAGGAGTAACCAGCTAAAACAGACTGTAAAAGGGAATGCTTTAGCGTACACTGTTTCTATCAAGCAAATGACCTTGTTTCATCATTATCATTATGGTATGAAGGATTAGGTCTAGTTTTAGAACCTGACTGACTTAACAACGTTTTGACCATTTTTGTTACTTTCAAAGCTTTTGCATAAGGAGTAAACAGCTAAAACGGACTGTAAGAGGAATGCTTTAGCTTACACTGTTTCTACCAAGCAAATGACCTTGTTTCATCATTATCATTATGGTATGAAGGATTAGGTCTAGTTTTAGAACCTGATTGACTTAACAACGTTTTGACCATTTTTGTTACTTTCAAAGCTTTTGCAGAAGTAGTATACAGCTAAAACGGACTGTAAGAGGAATGCTTTAGCTTACACTATTTCTATCAAGCAAATGACCCTTTTTCTTCATTATCATTATGGTATGAAGGATTAGGTTTAGTTTCAGAAGCTTATTCACTCAACTACATTTTAAACATTTTTGTTACTTTCAAAGCTTTTGCATAAGGAGTAAACAGCTAAAACGGACTCTAAGAGGAATGCTTTAGCTTACACTGTTTCTATCAAGCAAATGCCCTTGTTTCATCATTATCATTATGGTATGAAGGATTAGGTCTAGTTTTAGAACCTGATTGACTTAACAACGTTTTGACCATTTTTGTTACTTTCAAAGCTTTTGCATAAGGAGTAAACAGCTAAAACGGACTGTATGAAGAATGCTTTAGCTTACACTATTTCTATCAAGCAAATGACCCTTTTTCTTCATTATCATTATGGTACGAAGGATTAGGTTTAGTTTCAGAAGCTTATTCACTCAACTACATTTTAAACATTTTTGTTACTTTTAAAGGTTTTGCAGAAGGAGTAACCAGCTAAAACAGACTGTAAAAGGGAATGCTTTAGCGTACACTGTTTCTATTAAGCAAATGACCTTGTTTCATCATTATCATTATGGTATGAAGGATTAGGTTTAGTTTCAGAAGCTTATTCACTCAACTACATTTTAAACATTTTTGTTACTTTCAAAGCTTTTGCAGAAGTAGTAAACAGCTAAAACGGACTGTAAGAGGAATGCTTTAGCTTACACTGTTTCTATCAAGCAAATGACCCTTTTTCTTCATTATCATTATGGTATGAAGGATTAGGTTTAGTTTCAGAAGCTTATTCACTCAACTACATTTTAAACATTTTTGTTACTTTTAAAGGTTTTGCAGAAGGAGTAACCAGCTAAAACAGACTGTAAAAGAGAATGCTTTAGCGTACTGTTTCTATCAAGCAAATGACCTTGTTTCATCATTATCATTATGGTATGAAGGATTAGGTCTAGATTTAGAACCTGATTGACTTAACAACGTTTTGACCATTTTTGTTACTTTCAAAGCTTTTGCATAAGGAGTAAACAGCTAAAACGGACTGTATGAAGAATGCTTTAGCTTACACTAACTCTATCAAGCAAATGACCCTTTTTCTTCATTATCATTATGGTATGAAGGATTAGGTTTAGTTTCAGAAGCTTATTCACTCAACTACATTTTAAACATTTTTGTTACTTTCAAAGCTTTTGCATGAGGAGTAAACAGCTAAAACGGACTCTAAGAGGAATGCTTTAGCTTACACTGTTTCTATCAAGCAAATGCCCTTGTTTCATCATTATCATTATGGTATGAAGGATTAGGTCTAGTTTTAGAACCTGATTCACTCAACTACGTTTTAAACATTTTTGTTACTTTCAAAGCTTTTGCAGAAGGAGTAACCAGCTAAAACAGACTGTAAAAGGGAATGCTTTAGCGTACACTGTTTCTATTAAGCAAATGACCTTGTTTCATCATTATCATTATGGTATGAAGGATTAGGTCTAGTTTTAGAACCTGATTTACTTAACAACGTTTTGACCATTTTTGTTACTTTCAAAGCTTTTGCATAAGGAGTAAACAGCTAAAACGGACTGTATGAAGAATGCTTTAGCTTACACTATTTCTATCAAGCAAATGACCCTTTTTCTTCATTATCATTATGGTACGAAGGATTAGGTTTAGTTTCAGAAGCTTATTCACTCAACTACATTTTAAACATTTTTGTTACTTTTAAAGGTTTTGCAGAAGGAGTAACCAGCTAAAACAGACTGTAAAAGGGAATGCTTTAGCGTACACTGTTTCTATTAAGCAAATGACCTTGTTTCATCATTATCATTATGGTATGAAGGATTAGGTTTAGTTTCAGAAGCTTATTCACTCAACTACATTTTAAACATTTTTGTTACTTTCAAAGCTTTTGCAGAAGTAGTAAACAGCTAAAACGGACTGTAAGAGGAATGCTTTAGCTTACACTGTTTCTATCAAGCAAATGACCCTTTTTCTTCATTATCATTATGGTATGAAGGATTAGGTTTAGTTTCAGAAGCTTATTCACTCAACTACATTTTAAACATTTTTGTTACTTTTAAAGGTTTTGCAGAAGGAGTAACCAGCTAAAACAGACTGTAAAAGAGAATGCTTTAGCGTACTGTTTCTATCAAGCAAATGACCTTGTTTCATCATTATCATTATGGTATGAAGGATTAGGTCTAGATTTAGAACCTGATTGACTTAACAACGTTTTGACCATTTTTGTTACTTTCAAAGCTTTTGCATAAGGAGTAAACAGCTAAAACGGACTGTATGAAGAATGCTTTAGCTTACACTAACTCTATCAAGCAAATGACCCTTTTTCTTCATTATCATTATGGTATGAAGGATTAGGTTTAGTTTCAGAAGCTTATTCACTCAACTACATTTTAAACATTTTTGTTACTTTCAAAGCTTTTGCATGAGGAGTAAACAGCTAAAACGGACTCTAAGAGGAATGCTTTAGCTTACACTGTTTCTATCAAGCAAATGCCCTTGTTTCATCATTATCATTATGGTATGAAGGATTAGGTCTAGTTTTAGAACCTGATTCACTCAACTACGTTTTAAACATTTTTGTTACTTTCAAAGCTTTTGCAGAAGGAGTAACCAGCTAAAACAGACTGTAAGAGGAATGCTTTAGCTTACACTGTTTCTATTAAGCAAATGACCTTGTTTCATCATTATCATTATGGTATGAAGGATTAGGTCTAGTTTTAGAACCTGATTGACTTAACAACGTTTTGACCATTTTTGTTACTTTCAAAGCTTTTGCATAAGGAGTAAACAGCTAAAACGGACTGTATGAAGAATGCTTTAGCTTACACTAACTCTATCAAGCAAATGACCCTTTTTCTTCATTATCATTATGGTATGAAGGATTAGGTTTAGTTTCAGAAGCTTATTCACTCAGCTACATTTTAAACATTTTTGTTACTTTCAAAGCTTTTGCAGAAGGAGTAAACAGCTAAAACGGACTGTATGAAGAATGCTTTAGCTTACACTATTTCTATCAAGCAAATGACCCTTTTTCTTCATTATCATTATGGTATGAAGGATTAGGTTTAGTTTCAGAAGCTTATTCACTCAACTACATTTTAAACATTTTTGTTACTTTCAAAGCTTTTGCAGAAGTAGTAAACAGCTAAAACGGACTGTAAGAGGAATGCTTTAGCTTACACTGTTTCTATCAAGCAAATGCCCTTGTTTCATCATTATCATTATGGTATGAAGGATTAGGTCTAGTTTTAGAACCTGATTCACTCAACTACGTTTTAAACATTTTTGTTACTTTCAAAGCTTTTGCAGAAGGAGTAACCAGCTAAAACAGACTGTAAAAGGGAATGCTTTAGCGTACACTGTTTCTATCAAGCAAATGACCTTGTTTCATCATTATCATTATGGTATGAAGGATTAGGTCTAGTTTTAGAACCTGACTGACTTAACAACGTTTTGACCATTTTTGTTACTTTCAAAGCTTTTGCATAAGGAGTAAACAGCTAAAACGGACTGTAAGAGGAATGCTTTAGCTTACACTGTTTCTACCAAGCAAATGACCTTGTTTCATCATTATCATTATGGTATGAAGGATTAGGTCTAGTTTTAGAACCTGATTGACTTAACAACGTTTTGACCATTTTTGTTACTTTCAAAGCTTTTGCAGAAGTAGTATACAGCTAAAACGGACTGTAAGAGGAATGCTTTAGCTTACACTATTTCTATCAAGCAAATGACCCTTTTTCTTCATTATCATTATGGTATGAAGGATTAGGTTTAGTTTCAGAAGCTTATTCACTCAACTACATTTTAAACATTTTTGTTACTTTCAAAGCTTTTGCATAAGGAGTAAACAGCTAAAACGGACTCTAAGAGGAATGCTTTAGCTTACACTGTTTCTATCAAGCAAATGCCCTTGTTTCATCATTATCATTATGGTATGAAGGATTAGGTCTAGTTTTAGAACCTGATTGACTTAACAACGTTTTGACCATTTTTGTTACTTTCAAAGCTTTTGCATAAGGAGTAAACAGCTAAAACGGACTGTATGAAGAATGCTTTAGCTTACACTATTTCTATCAAGCAAATGACCCTTTTTCTTCATTATCATTATGGTACGAAGGATTAGGTTTAGTTTCAGAAGCTTATTCACTCAACTACATTTTAAACATTTTTGTTACTTTTAAAGGTTTTGCAGAAGGAGTAACCAGCTAAAACAGACTGTAAAAGGGAATGCTTTAGCGTACACTGTTTCTATTAAGCAAATGACCTTGTTTCATCATTATCATTATGGTATGAAGGATTAGGTTTAGTTTCAGAAGCTTATTCACTCAACTACATTTTAAACATTTTTGTTACTTTCAAAGCTTTTGCAGAAGTAGTAAACAGCTAAAACGGACTGTAAGAGGAATGCTTTAGCTTACACTGTTTCTATCAAGCAAATGACCCTTTTTCTTCATTATCATTATGGTATGAAGGATTAGGTTTAGTTTCAGAAGCTTATTCACTCAACTACATTTTAAACATTTTTGTTACTTTTAAAGGTTTTGCAGAAGGAGTAACCAGCTAAAACAGACTGTAAAAGAGAATGCTTTAGCGTACTGTTTCTATCAAGCAAATGACCTTGTTTCATCATTATCATTATGGTATGAAGGATTAGGTCTAGATTTAGAACCTGATTGACTTAACAACGTTTTGACCATTTTTGTTACTTTCAAAGCTTTTGCATAAGGAGTAAACAGCTAAAACGGACTGTATGAAGAATGCTTTAGCTTACACTAACTCTATCAAGCAAATGACCCTTTTTCTTCATTATCATTATGGTATGAAGGATTAGGTTTAGTTTCAGAAGCTTATTCACTCAACTACATTTTAAACATTTTTGTTACTTTCAAAGCTTTTGCATGAGGAGTAAACAGCTAAAACGGACTCTAAGAGGAATGCTTTAGCTTACACTGTTTCTATCAAGCAAATGCCCTTGTTTCATCATTATCATTATGGTATGAAGGATTAGGTCTAGTTTTAGAACCTGATTCACTCAACTACGTTTTAAACATTTTTGTTACTTTCAAAGCTTTTGCAGAAGGAGTAACCAGCTAAAACAGACTGTAAAAGGGAATGCTTTAGCGTACACTGTTTCTATTAAGCAAATGACCTTGTTTCATCATTATCATTATGGTATGAAGGATTAGGTCTAGTTTTAGAACCTGATTTACTTAACAACGTTTTGACCATTTTTGTTACTTTCAAAGCTTTTGCATAAGGAGTAAACAGCTAAAACGGACTGTATGAAGAATGCTTTAGCTTACACTATTTCTATCAAGCAAATGACCCTTTTTCTTCATTATCATTATGGTACGAAGGATTAGGTTTAGTTTCAGAAGCTTATTCACTCAACTACATTTTAAACATTTTTGTTACTTTTAAAGGTTTTGCAGAAGGAGTAACCAGCTAAAACAGACTGTAAAAGGGAATGCTTTAGCGTACACTGTTTCTATTAAGCAAATGACCTTGTTTCATCATTATCATTATGGTATGAAGGATTAGGTTTAGTTTCAGAAGCTTATTCACTCAACTACATTTTAAACATTTTTGTTACTTTCAAAGCTTTTGCAGAAGTAGTAAACAGCTAAAACGGACTGTAAGAGGAATGCTTTAGCTTACACTGTTTCTATCAAGCAAATGACCCTTTTTCTTCATTATCATTATGGTATGAAGGATTAGGTTTAGTTTCAGAAGCTTATTCACTCAACTACATTTTAAACATTTTTGTTACTTTTAAAGGTTTTGCAGAAGGAGTAACCAGCTAAAACAGACTGTAAAAGAGAATGCTTTAGCGTACTGTTTCTATCAAGCAAATGACCTTGTTTCATCATTATCATTATGGTATGAAGGATTAGGTCTAGATTTAGAACCTGATTGACTTAACAACGTTTTGACCATTTTTGTTACTTTCAAAGCTTTTGCATAAGGAGTAAACAGCTAAAACGGACTGTATGAAGAATGCTTTAGCTTACACTAACTCTATCAAGCAAATGACCCTTTTTCTTCATTATCATTATGGTATGAAGGATTAGGTTTAGTTTCAGAAGCTTATTCACTCAACTACATTTTAAACATTTTTGTTACTTTCAAAGCTTTTGCATGAGGAGTAAACAGCTAAAACGGACTCTAAGAGGAATGCTTTAGCTTACACTGTTTCTATCAAGCAAATGCCCTTGTTTCATCATTATCATTATGGTATGAAGGATTAGGTCTAGTTTTAGAACCTGATTCACTCAACTACGTTTTAAACATTTTTGTTACTTTCAAAGCTTTTGCAGAAGGAGTAACCAGCTAAAACAGACTGTAAAAGGGAATGCTTTAGCGTACACTGTTTCTATTAAGCAAATGACCTTGTTTCATCATTATCATTATGGTATGAAGGATTAGGTCTAGTTTTAGAACCTGATTGACTTAACAACGTTTTGACCATTTTTGTTACTTTCAAAGCTTTTGCATAAGGAGTAAACAGCTAAAACGGACTGTATGAAGAATGCTTTAGCTTACACTAACTCTATCAAGCAAATGACCCTTTTTCTTCATTATCATTATGGTATGAAGGATTAGGTTTAGTTTCAGAAGCTTATTCACTCAACTACATTTTAAACATTTTTGTTACTTTTAAAGGTTTTGCAGAAGGAGTAACCAGCTAAAACAGACTGTAAAAGGGAATGCTTTAGCGTACTTTTTCTATCAAGCAAATGACCTTGTTTCATCATTATCATTATGGTATGAAGGATTAGGTCTAGATTTAGAACCTGATTGACTTAACAACGTTTTGACCATTTTTGTTACTTTCAAAGCTTTTGCATAAGGAGTAAACAGCTAAAACGGACTGTATGAAGAATGCTTTAGCTTACACTAACTCTATCAAGCAAATGACCCTTTTTCTTCATTATCATTATGGTATGAAGGATTAGGTTTAGTTTCAGAAGCTTATTCACTCAACTACATTTTAAACATTTTTGTTACTTTCAAAGCTTTTGCAGAAGTAGAAAACAGCTAAAACGGACTGTAAGAGGAATGCTTTAGCTTACACTGTTTCTACCAAGCAAATGACCTTGTTTCATCATCATCATTATGGTATGAAGGATTAGGTCTAGTTTTAGAACCTGATTGACTTAACAACGTTTTGACCATTTTTGTTACTTTCAAAGCTTTTGCAGAAGTAGTATACAGCTAAAACGGACTGTAAGAGGAATGCTTTAGCTTACACTGTTTCTATCAAGCAAATGACCCTTTTTCTTCATTATCATTATGGTATGAAGGATTAGGTTTAGTTTCAGAAGCTTATTCACTCAACTACATTTTAAACATTTTTGTTACTTTCAAAGCTTTTGCAGAAGTAGTAAACAGCTAAAACGGACTGTAAGAGGAATGCTTTAGCTTACACTGTTTCTATCAAGCAAATGCCCTTGTTTCATCATTATCATTATGGTATGAAGGATTAGGTCTAGTTTTAGAACCTGATTCACTCAACTACGTTTTAAACATTTTTGTTACTTTCAAAGCTTTTGCATAAGGAGTAAACAGCTAAAACGGACTGTATGAAGAATGCTTTAGCTTACACTGTTTCTATCAAGCAAATGACCCTTTTTCTTCATTATCATTATGGTATGAAGGATTAGGTTTAGTTTCAGAAGCTTATTCACTCAACTACATTTTAAACATTTTTGTTACTTTTAAAGGTTTTGCAGAAGGAGTAACCAGCTAAAACAGACTGTAAAAGGGAATGCTTTAGCGTACACTGTTTCTATCAAGCAAATGACCTTGTTTCATCATTATCATTATGGTATGAAGGATTAGGTCTAGTTTTAGAACCTGATTGACTTAACAACGTTTTGACCATTTTTGTTACTTTCAAAGCTTTTGCATAAGGAGTAAACAGCTAAAACGGACTGTATGAAGAATGCTTTAGCTTACACTATTTCTATCAAGCAAATGACCCTTTTTCTTCATTATCATTATGGTATGAAGGATTAGGTTTAGTTTCAGAAGCTTATTCACTCAACTACATTTTAAACATTTTTGTTACTTTCAAAGCTTTTGCAGAAGTAGTAAACAGCTAAAACGGACTGTAAGAGGAATGCTTTAGCTTACACTGTTTCTATCAAGCAAATGACCCTTTTTCTTCATTATCATTATGGTATGAAGGATTAGGTTTAGTTTCAGAAGCTTATTCACTCAACTACATTTTAAACATTTTTGTTACTTTTAAAGGTTTTGCAGAAGGAGTAACCAGCTAAAACAGACTGTAAAAGGGAATGCTTTAGCGTACACTGTTTCTATCAAGCAAATGACCTTGTTTCATCATTATCATTATGGTATGAAGGATTAGGTCTAGTTTTAGAACCTGATTGACTTAACAACGTTTTGACCATTTTTGTTACTTTCAAAGCTTTTGCATAAGGAGTAAACAGCTAAAACGGACTGTATGAAGAATGCTTTAGCTTACACTAACTCTATCAAGCAAATGACCCTTTTTCTTCATTATCATTATGGTATGAAGGATTAGGTTTAGTTTCAGAAGCTTATTCACTCAACTACATTTTAAACATTTTTGTTACTTTTAAAGGTTTTGCAGAAGGAGTAACCAGCTAAAACAGACTGTAAAAGGGAATGCTTTAGCGTACTTTTTCTATCAAGCAAATGACCTTGTTTCATCATTATCATTATGGTATGAAGGATTAGGTCTAGATTTAGAACCTGATTGACTTAACAACGTTTTGACCATTTTTGTTACTTTCAAAGCTTTTGCATAAGGAGTAAACAGCTAAAACGGACTGTATGAAGAATGCTTTAGCTTACACTAACTCTATCAAGCAAATGACCCTTTTTCTTCATTATCATTATGGTATGAAGGATTAGGTTTAGTTTCAGAAGCTTATTCACTCAACTACATTTTAAACATTTTTGTTACTTTCAAAGCTTTTGCAGAAGTAGAAAACAGCTAAAACGGACTGTAAGAGGAATGCTTTAGCTTACACTGTTTCTACCAAGCAAATGACCTTGTTTCATCATCATCATTATGGTATGAAGGATTAGGTCTAGTTTTAGAACCTGATTGACTTAACAACGTTTTGACCATTTTTGTTACTTTCAAAGCTTTTGCAGAAGTAGTATACAGCTAAAACGGACTGTAAGAGGAATGCTTTAGCTTACACTGTTTCTATCAAGCAAATGACCCTTTTTCTTCATTATCATTATGGTATGAAGGATTAGGTTTAGTTTCAGAAGCTTATTCACTCAACTACATTTTAAACATTTTTGTTACTTTCAAAGCTTTTGCAGAAGTAGTAAACAGCTAAAACGGACTGTAAGAGGAATGCTTTAGCTTACACTGTTTCTATCAAGCAAATGCCCTTGTTTCATCATTATCATTATGGTATGAAGGATTAGGTCTAGTTTTAGAACCTGATTCACTCAACTACGTTTTAAACATTTTTGTTACTTTCAAAGCTTTTGCATAAGGAGTAAACAGCTAAAACGGACTGTATGAAGAATGCTTTAGCTTACACTGTTTCTATCAAGCAAATGACCCTTTTTCTTCATTATCATTATGGTATGAAGGATTAGGTTTAGCTTCAGAAGCTTATTCACTCAACTACATTTTAAACATTTTTGTTACTTTTAAAGGTTTTGCAGAAGGAGTAACCAGCTAAAACAGACTGTAAAAGGGAATGCTTTAGCGTACACTGTTTCTATCAAGCAAATGACCTTGTTTCATCATTATCATTATGGTATGAAGGATTAGGTCTAGTTTTAGAACCTGATTGACTTAACAACGTTTTGACCATTTTTGTTACTTTCAAAGCTTTTGCATAAGGAGTAAACAGCTAAAACGGACTGTATGAAGAATGCTTTAGCTTACACTATTTCTATCAAGCAAATGACCCTTTTTCTTCATTATCATTATGGTATGAAGGATTAGGTTTAGTTTCAGAAGCTTATTCACTCAACTACATTTTAAACATTTTTGTTACTTTCAAAGCTTTTGCAGAAGTAGTAAACAGCTAAAAAGGACTGTAAGAGGAATGCTTTAGCTTACACTGTTTCTATCAAGCAAATGACCCTTTTTCTTCATTATCATTATGGTATGAAGGATTAGGTTTAGTTTCAGAAGCTTATTCACTCAACTACATTTTAAACATTTTTGTTACTTTTAAAGGTTTTGCAGAAGGAGTAACCAGCTAAAACAGACTGTAAAAGGGAATGCTTTAGCGTACACTGTTTCTATCAAGCAAATGACCTTGTTTCATCATTATCATTATGGTATGAAGGATTAGGTCTAGTTTTAGAACCTGATTGACTTAACAACGTTTTGACCATTTTTGTTACTTTCAAAGCTTTTGCATAAGGAGTAAACAGCTAAAACGGACTGTATGAAGAATGCTTTAGCTTACACTGTTTCTATCAAGCAAATGACCCTTTTTCTTCATTATCATTATGGTATGAAGGATTAGGTTTAGTTTCAGAAGCTTATTCACTCAACTACATTTTAAACATTTTTGTTACTTTCAAAGCTTTTGCAGAAGTAGTAAACAGCTAAAACGGACTGTAAGAGGAATGCTTTAGCTTACACTGTTTCTATCAAGCAAATGACCCTTTTTCTTCATTATCATTATGGTATGAAGGATTAGGTTTAGTTTCAGAAGCTTATTCACTCAACTACATTTTAAACATTTTTGTTACTTTTAAAGGTTTTGCAGAAGGAGTAACCAGCTAAAACAGACTGTAAAAGGGAATGCTTTAGCGTACACTGTTTCTATCAAGCAAATGACCTTGTTTCATCATTATCATTATGGTATGAAGGATTAGGTCTAGTTTTAGAACCTGATTGACTTAACAACGTTTTGACCATTTTTGTTACTTTCAAAGCTTTTGCATAAGGAGTAAACAGCTAAAACGGACTGTATGAAGAATGCTTTAGCTTACACTGTTTCTATCAAGCAAATGACCCTTTTTCTTCATTATCATTATGGTATGAAGGATTAGGTTTAGTTTCAGAAGCTTATTCACTCAACTACATTTTAAACATTTTTGTTACTTTCAAAGCTTTTGCAGAAGTAGAAAACAGCTAAAACGGACTGTAAGAGGAATGCTTTAGCTTACACTGTTTCTACCAAGCAAATGACCTTGTTTCATCATTATCATTATGGTATGAAGGATTAGGTCTAGTTTTAGAACCTGATTGACTTAACAACGTTTTGACCATTTTTGTTACTTTCAAAGCTTTTGCAGAAGTAGTAAACAGCTAAAACGGACTGTAAGAGGAATGCTTTAGCTTACACTGTTTCTATCAAGCAAATGACCCTTTTTCTTCATTATCATTATGGTATGAAGGATTAGGTTTAGTTTCAGAAGCTGATTCACTCAACTACATTTTAAACATTTTTGTTACTTTCAAAGCTTTTGCAGAAGTAGTAAACAGCTAAAACGGACTGTAAGAGGAATGCTTTAGCTTACACTGTTTCTATCAAGCAAATGACCTTGTTTCATCATTATCATTATGGTATGAAGGATTAGGTCTAGTTTTAGAACCTGATTGACTTAACAACGTTTTGACCATTTTTGTTACTTTCAAAGCTTTTGCATAAGGAGTAAACAGCTAAAACGGACTGTATGAAGAATGCTTTAGCTTACACTGTTTCTATCAAGCAAATGACCCTTTTTCTTCATTATCATTATGGTATGAAGGATTAGGTTTAGTTTCAGAAGCTTATTCACTCAACTACATTTTAAACATTTTTGTTACTTTTAAAGGTTTTGCAGAAGGAGTAACCAGCTAAAACAGACTGTAAAAGGGAATGCTTTAGCGTACACTGTTTCTATCAAGCAAATGACCTTGTTTCATCATTATCATTATGGTATGAAGGATTAGGTCTAGTTTTAGAACCTGATTGACTTAACAACGTTTTGACCATTTTTGTTACTTTCAAAGCTTTTGCATAAGGAGTAAACAGCTAAAACGGACTGTATGAAGAATGCTTTAGCTTACACTATTTCTATCAAGCAAATGACCCTTTTTCTTCATTATCATTATGGTATGAAGGATTAGGTTTAGTTTCAGAAGCTTATTCACTCAACTACATTTTAAACATTTTTGTTACTTTCAAAGCTTTTGCAGAAGTAGTAAACAGCTAAAACGGACTGTAAGAGGAATGCTTTAGCTTACACTGTTTCTATCAAGCAAATGACCCTTTTTCTTCATTATCATTATGGTATGAAGGATTAGGTTTAGTTTCAGAAGCTTATTCACTCAACTACATTTTAAACATTTTTGTTACTTTTAAAGGTTTTGCAGAAGGAGTAACCAGCTAAAACAGACTGTAAAAGGGAATGCTTTAGCGTACACTGTTTCTATCAAGCAAATGACCTTGTTTCATCATTATCATTATGGTATGAAGGATTAGGTCTAGTTTTAGAACCTGATTGACTTAACAACGTTTTGACCATTTTTGTTACTTTCAAAGCTTTTGCAGAAGTAGTAAACAGCTAAAACGGACTGTAAGAGGAATGCTTTAGCTTACACTGTTTCTATCAAGCAAATGACCCTTTTTCTTCATTATCATTATGGTATGAAGGATTAGGTTTAGTTTCAGAAGCTTATTCACTCAACTACATTTTAAACATTTTTGTTACTTTTAAAGGTTTTGCAGAAGGAGTAACCAGCTAAAACAGACTGTAAAAGGGAATGCTTTAGCGTACACTGTTTCTATCAAGCAAATGACCTTGTTTCATCATTATCATTATGGTATGAAGGATTAGGTCTAGTTTTAGAACCTGATTGACTTAACAACGTTTTGACCATTTTTGTTACTTTCAAAGCTTTTGCATAAGGAGTAAACAGCTAAAACGGACTGTATGAAGAATGCTTTAGCTTACACTGTTTCTATCAAGCAAATGACCCTTTTTCTTCATTATCATTATGGTATGAAGGATTAGGTTTAGTTTCAGAAGCTTATTCACTCAACTACATTTTAAACATTTTTGTTACTTTCAAAGCTTTTGCAGAAGTAGTAAACAGCTAAAACGGACTGTAAGAGGAATGCTTTAGCTTACACTGTTTCTATCAAGCAAATGACCCTTTTTCTTCATTATCATTATGGTATGAAGGATTAGGTTTAGTTTCAGAAGCTTATTCACTCAACTACATTTTAAACATTTTTGTTACTTTCAAAGCTTTTGCAGAAGTAGTATACAGCTAAAACAGACTGTAAGAGGAATGCTTTAGCTTACACTGTTTCTATCAAGCAAATGACCCTTTTTCTTCATTATCATTATGGTATGAAGGATTAGGTTTAGTTTCAGAAGCTTATTCACTCAACTACATTTTAAACATTTTTGTTACTTTCAAAGCTTTTGCAGAAGTAGTAAACAGCTAAAACGGACTGTAAGAGGAATGCTTTAGCTTACACTGTTTCTATCAAGCAAATGACCCTTTTTCTTCATTATCATTATGGTATGAAGGATTAGGTTTAGTTTCAGAAGCTTATTCACTCAACTACATTTTAAACATTTTTGTTACTTTTAAAGGTTTTGCAGAAGGAGTAACCAGCTAAAACAGACTGTAAAAGGGAATGCTTTAGCGTACTGTTTCTATCAAGCAAATGACCTTGTTTCATCATTATCATTATGGTATGAAGGATTAGGTCTAGTTTTAGAACCTGATTGACTTAACAACGTTTTGACCATTTTTGTTACTTTCAAAGCTTTTGCAGAAGTAGTAAACAGCTAAAACGGACTGTAAGAGGAATGCTTTAGCTTACACTGTTTCTATCAAGCAAATGACCTTGTTTCATCATTATCATTATGGTATGAAGGATTAGGTCTAGATTTAGAACCTGATTGACTTAACAACGTTTTGACCATTTTTGTTACTTTCAAAGCTTTTGCATAAGGAGTAAACAGCTAAAACGGACTGTAAGAGGAATGCTTTAGCGTACACTGTTTCTATCAAGCAAATGACCTTGTTTAATCATTATCATTATGGTATGAAGGATTAGGTCTAGTTTTAGAACCTGATTGACTTAACAACGTTTTGACCATTTTTGTTACTTTCAAAGCTTTTGCATAAGGAGTAAAGAGCTAAAACGGACTGTATGAAGAATGCTTTAGCTTACACTGTTTCTATCAAGCAAATGACCCTTTTTCTTCATTATCATTATGGTATGAAGGATTAGGTTTAGTTTCAGAAGCTTATTCACTCAACTACATTTTAAACATTTTTGTTACTTTCAAAGCTTTTGCAGAAGTAGTATACAGCTAAAACGGACTGTAAGAGGAATGCTTTAGCTTACACTGTTTCTATCAAGCAAATGACCCTTTTTCTTCATTATCATTATGGTATGAAGGATTAGGTTTAGTTTCAGAAGCTTATTCACTCAACTACATTTTAAACATTTTTGTTACTTTCAAAGCTTTTGCAGAAGTAGTAAACAGCTAAAACGGACTGTAAGAGGAATGCTTTAGCTTACACTGTTTCTATCAAGCAAATGACCTTGTTTCATCATTATCATTATGGTATGAAGGATTAGGTCTAGATTTAGAACCTGATTGACTTAACAACGTTTTGACCATTTTTGTTACTTTCAAAGCTTTTGCATAAGGAGTAAACAGCTAAAACGGACTGTAAGAGGAATGCTTTAGCGTACACTGTTTCTATCAAGCAAATGACCTTGTTTAATCATTATCATTATGGTATGAAGGATTAGGTCTAGTTTTAGAACCTGATTGACTTAACAACGTTTTGACCATTTTTGTTACTTTCAAAGCTTTTGCATAAGGAGTAAAGAGCTAAAACGGACTGTATGAAGAATGCTTTAGCTTACACTGTTTCTATCAAGCAAATGACCCTTTTTCTTCATTATCATTATGGTATGAAGGATTAGGTTTAGTTTCAGAAGCTTATTCACTCAACTACATTTTAAACATTTTTGTTACTTTCAAAGCTTTTGCAGAAGTAGTATACAGCTAAAACGGACTGTAAGAGGAATGCTTTAGCTTACACTGTTTCTATCAAGCAAATGACCCTTTTTCTTCATTATCATTATGGTATGAAGGATTAGGTTTAGTTTCAGAAGCTTATTCACTCAACTACATTTTAAACATTTTTGTTACTTTCAAAGCTTTTGCAGAAGTAGTAAACAGCTAAAACGGACTGTAAGAGGAATGCTTTAGCTTACACTGTTTCTATCAAGCAAATGACCTTGTTTCATCATTATCATTATGGTATGAAGGATTAGGTCTAGTTTTAGAACCTGATTGACTTAACAACGTTTTGACCATTTTTGTTACTTTCAAAGCTTTTGCATAAGGAGTAAACAGCTAAAACGGACTGTATGAAGAATGCTTTAGCTTACACTGTTTCTATCAAGCAAATGACCCTTTTTCTTCATTATCATTATGGTATGAAGGATTAGGTCTAGATTTAGAACCTGATTGACTTAACAACGTTTTGACCATTTTTGTTACTTTCAAAGCTTTTGCATAAGGAGTAAACAGCTAAAACGGACTGTATGAAGAATGCTTTAGCTTACACTAACTCTATCAAGCAAATGACCCTTTTTCTTCATTATCATTATGGTATGAAGGATTAGGTTTAGTTTCAGAAGCTTATTCACTCAGCTACATTTTAAACATTTTTGTTACTTTCAAAGCTTTTGCAGAAGGAGTAACCAGCTAAAACAGACTGTAAAAGGGAATGCTTTAGCGTACACTGTTTCTATCAAGCAAATGACCTTGTTTCATCATTATCATTATGGTATGAAGGATTAGGTCTAGTTTTAGAACCTGATTGACTTAACAACGTTTTGACCATTTTTGTTACTTTCAAAGCTTTTGCATAAGGAGTAAACAGCTAAAACGGACTGTATGAAGAATGCTTTAGCTTACACTGTTTCTATCAAGCAAATGACCCTTTTTCTTCATTATCATTATGGTATGAAGGATTAGGTTTAGTTTCAGAAGCTTATTCACTCAACTACATTTTAAACATTTTTGTTACTTTCAAAGCTTTTGCAGAAGTAGTAAACAGCTAAAACGGACTGTAAGAGGAATGCTTTAGCTTACACTGTTTCTATCAAGCAAATGACCCTTTTTCTTCATTATCATTATGGTATGAAGGATTAGGTTTAGTTTCAGAAGCTTATTCACTCAACTACATTTTAAACATTTTTGTTACTTTTAAAGGTTTTGCAGAAGGAGTAACCAGCTAAAACAGACTGTAAAAGGGAATGCTTTAGCGTACACTGTTTCTATCAAGCAAATGACCTTGTTTCATCATCATCATTATGGTATGAAGGATTAGGTCTAGTTTTAGAACCTGATTGACTTAACGTTTTGACCATTTTTGTTACTTTCAAAGCTTTTGCATAAGGAGTAAACAGCTAAAACGGACTGTATGAAGAATGCTTTAGCTTACACTGTTTCTATCAAGCAAATGACCCTTTTTCTTCATTATCATTATGGTATGAAGGATTAGGTTTAGTTTCAGAAGCTTATTCACTCAACTACATTTTAAACATTTTTGTTACTTTCAAAGCTTTTGCAGAAGTAGAAAACAGCTAAAACGGACTGTAAGAGGAATGCTTTAGCTTACACTGTTTCTATCAAGCAAATGACCTTGTTTCATCATTATCATTATGGTATGAAGGATTAGGTTTAGTTTCAGAAGCTTATTCACTCAACTACATTTTAAACATTTTTGTTACTTTCAAAGCTTTTGCAGAAGTAGAAAACAGCTAAAACGGACTGTAAGAGGAATGCTTTAGCTTAGACTGTTTCTATCAAGCAAATGACCTTGTTTCATCATTATCATTATGGTATGAAGGATTAGGTTTAGTTTCAGAAGCTTATTCACTCAACTACATTTTAAACATTTTTGTTACTTTCAAAGCTTTTGCAGAAGTAGTAAACAGCTAAAACGGACTGTAAGAGGAATGCTTTAGCTTACACTGTTTCTATCAAGCAAATGACCCTTTTTCTTCATTATCATTATGGTATGAAGGATTAGGTTTAGTTTCAGAAGCTTATTCACTCAACTACATTTTAAACATTTTTGTTACTTTTAAAGGTTTTGCAGAAGGAGTAACCAGCTAAAACAGACTGTAAAAGGGAATGCTTTAGCGTACACTGTTTCTATCAAGCAAATGACCTTGTTTCATCATTATCATTATGGTATGAAGGATTAGGTCTAGTTTTAGAACCTGATTGACTTAACAACGTTTTGACCATTTTTGTTACTTTCAAAGCTTTTGCATAAGGAGTAAAGAGCTAAAACGGACTGTATGAAGAATGCTTTAGCTTACACTGTTTCTATCAAGCAAATGACCCTTTTTCTTCATTATCATTATGGTATGAAGGATTAGGTTTAGTTTCAGAAGCTTATTCACTCAACTACATTTTAAACATTTTTGTTACTTTCAAAGCTTTTGCAGAAGTAGTATACAGCTAAAACGGACTGTAAGAGGAATGCTTTAGCTTACACTGTTTCTATCAAGCAAATGACCCTTTTTCTTCATTATCATTATGGTATGAAGGATTAGGTTTAGTTTCAGAAGCTTATTCACTCAACTACATTTTAAACATTTTTGTTACTTTCAAAGCTTTTGCAGAAGTAGTAAACAGCTAAAACGGACTGTAAGAGGAATGCTTTAGCTTACACTGTTTCTATCAAGCAAATGACCTTGTTTCATCATTATCATTATGGTATGAAGGATTAGGTCTAGTTTTAGAACCTGATTGACTTAACAACGTTTTGACCATTTTTGTTACTTTCAAAGCTTTTGCATAAGGAGTAAACAGCTAAAACGGACTGTATGAAGAATGCTTTAGCTTACACTGTTTCTATCAAGCAAATGACCCTTTTTCTTCATTATCATTATGGTATGAAGGATTAGGTTTAGTTTCAGAAGCTTATTCACTCAACTACATTTTAAACATTTTTGTTACTTTCAAAGCTTTTGCAGAAGTAGTAAACAGCTAAAACGGACTGTAAGAGGAATGCTTTAGCTTACACTGTTTCTATCAAGCAAATGACCCTTTTTCTTCATTATCATTATGGTATGAAGGATTAGGTTTAGTTTCAGAAGCTTATTCACTCAACTACATTTTAAACATTTTTGTTACTTTTAAAGGTTTTGCAGAAGGAGTAACCAGCTAAAACAGACTGTAAAAGGGAATGCTTTAGCGTACACTGTTTCTATCAAGCAAATGACCTTGTTTCATCATCATCATTATGGTATGAAGGATTAGGTCTAGTTTTAGAACCTGATTGACTTAACGTTTTGACCATTTTTGTTACTTTCAAAGCTTTTGCATAAGGAGTAAACAGCTAAAACGGACTGTATGAAGAATGCTTTAGCTTACACTGTTTCTATCAAGCAAATGACCCTTTTTCTTCATTATCATTATGGTATGAAGGATTAGGTTTAGTTTCAGAAGCTTATTCACTCAACTACATTTTAAACATTTTTGTTACTTTCAAAGCTTTTGCAGAAGTAGAAAACAGCTAAAACGGACTGTAAGAGGAATGCTTTAGCTTACACTGTTTCTATCAAGCAAATGACCTTGTTTCATCATTATCATTATGGTATGAAGGATTAGGTTTAGTTTCAGAAGCTTATTCACTCAACTACATTTTAAACATTTTTGTTACTTTCAAAGCTTTTGCAGAAGTAGAAAACAGCTAAAACGGACTGTAAGAGGAATGCTTTAGCTTACACTGTTTCTATCAAGCAAATGACCTTGTTTCATCATTATCATTATGGTATGAAGGATTAGGTTTAGTTTCAGAAGCTTATTCACTCAACTACATTTTAAACATTTTTGTTACTTTCAAAGCTTTTGCAGAAGTAGTAAACAGCTAAAACGGACTGTAAGAGGAATGCTTTAGCTTACACTGTTTCTATCAAGCAAATGACCCTTTTTCTTCATTATCATTATGGTATGAAGGATTAGGTTTAGTTTCAGAAGCTTATTCACTCAACTACATTTTAAACATTTTTGTTACTTTTAAAGGTTTTGCAGAAGGAGTAACCAGCTAAAACAGACTGTAAAAGGGAATGCTTTAGCGTACACTGTTTCTATCAAGCAAATGACCTTGTTTCATCATTATCATTATGGTATGAAGGATTAGGTCTAGTTTTAGAACCTGATTGACTTAACAACGTTTTGACCATTTTTGTTACTTTCAAAGCTTTTGCATAAGGAGTAAAGAGCTAAAACGGACTGTATGAAGAATGCTTTAGCTTACACTGTTTCTATCAAGCAAATGACCCTTTTTCTTCATTATCATTATGGTATGAAGGATTAGGTTTAGTTTCAGAAGCTTATTCACTCAACTACATTTTAAACATTTTTGTTACTTTCAAAGCTTTTGCAGAAGTAGTATACAGCTAAAACAGACTGTAAGAGGAATGCTTTAGCTTACAATGTTTCTATCAAGCAAATGACCCTTTTTCTTCATTATCATTATGGTATGAAGGATTAGGTTTAGTTTCAGAAGCTTATTCACTCAACTACATTTTAAACATTTTTGTTACTTTCAAAGCTTTTGCAGAAGTAGTAAACAGCTAAAACGGACTGTAAGAGGAATGCTTTAGCTTACACTGTTTCTATCAAGCAAATGACCCTTTTTCTTCATTATCATTATGGTATGAAGGATTAGGTTTAGTTTCAGAAGCTTATTCACTCAACTACATTTTAAACATTTTTGTTACTTTTAAAGGTTTTGCAGAAGGAGTAACCAGCTAAAACAGACTGTAAAAGGGAATGCTTTAGCGTACTGTTTCTATCAAGCAAATGACCTTGTTTCATCATTATCATTATGGTATGAAGGATTAGGTCTAGTTTTAGAACCTGATTGACTTAACGTTTTGACCATTTTTGTTACTTTCAAAGCTTTTGCATAAGGAGTAAACAGCTAAAACGGACTGTATGAAGAATGCTTTAGCTTACACTGTTTCTATCAAGCAAATGACCCTTTTTCTTCATTATCATTATGGTATGAAGGATTAGGTTTAGTTTCAGAAGCTTATTCACTCAACTACATTTTAAACATTTTTGTTACTTTCAAAGCTTTTGCAGAAGTAGAAAACAGCTAAAACGGACTGTAAGAGGAATGCTTTAGCTTACACTGTTTCTATCAAGCAAATGACCTTGTTTCATCATTATCATTATGGTATGAAGGATTAGGTTTAGTTTCAGAAGCTTATTCACTCAACTACATTTTAAACATTTTTGTTACTTTCAAAGCTTTTGCAGAAGTAGAAAACAGCTAAAACGGACTGTAAGAGGAATGCTTTAGCTTACACTGTTTCTATCAAGCAAATGACCTTGTTTCATCATTATCATTATGGTATGAAGGATTAGGTTTAGTTTCAGAAGCTTATTCACTCAACTACATTTTAAACATTTTTGTTACTTTCAAAGCTTTTGCAGAAGTAGTAAACAGCTAAAACGGACTGTAAGAGGAATGCTTTAGCTTACACTGTTTCTATCAAGCAAATGACCCTTTTTCTTCATTATCATTATGGTATGAAGGATTAGGTTTAGTTTCAGAAGCTTATTCACTCAACTACATTTTAAACATTTTTGTTACTTTTAAAGGTTTTGCAGAAGGAGTAACCAGCTAAAACAGACTGTAAAAGGGAATGCTTTAGCGTACACTGTTTCTATCAAGCAAATGACCTTGTTTCATCATTATCATTATGGTATGAAGGATTAGGTCTAGTTTTAGAACCTGATTGACTTAACAACGTTTTGACCATTTTTGTTACTTTCAAAGCTTTTGCATAAGGAGTAAAGAGCTAAAACGGACTGTATGAAGAATGCTTTAGCTTACACTGTTTCTATCAAGCAAATGACCCTTTTTCTTCATTATCATTATGGTATGAAGGATTAGGTTTAGTTTCAGAAGCTTATTCACTCAACTACATTTTAAACATTTTTGTTACTTTCAAAGCTTTTGCAGAAGTAGTATACAGCTAAAACAGACTGTAAGAGGAATGCTTTAGCTTACACTGTTTCTATCAAGCAAATGACCCTTTTTCTTCATTATCATTATGGTATGAAGGATTAGGTTTAGTTTCAGAAGCTTATTCACTCAACTACATTTTAAACATTTTTGTTACTTTCAAAGCTTTTGCAGAAGTAGTAAACAGCTAAAACGGACTGTAAGAGGAATGCTTTAGCTTACACTGTTTCTATCAAGCAAATGACCCTTTTTCTTCATTATCATTATGGTATGAAGGATTAGGTTTAGTTTCAGAAGCTTATTCACTCAACTACATTTTAAACATTTTTGTTACTTTTAAAGGTTTTGCAGAAGGAGTAACCAGCTAAAACAGACTGTAAAAGGGAATGCTTTAGCGTACTGTTTCTATCAAGCAAATGACCTTGTTTCATCATTATCATTATGGTATGAAGGATTAGGTCTAGTTTTAGAACCTGATTGACTTAACAACGTTTTGACCATTTTTGTTACTTTCAAAGCTTTTGCAGAAGTAGTAAACAGCTAAAACGGACTGTAAGAGGAATGCTTTAGCTTACACTGTTTCTATCAAGCAAATGACCTTGTTTCATCATTATCATTATGGTATGAAGGATTAGGTCTAGATTTAGAACCTGATTGACTTAACAACGTTTTGACCATTTTTGTTACTTTCAAAGCTTTTGCATAAGGAGTAAACAGCTAAAACGGACTGTAAGAGGAATGCTTTAGCGTACACTGTTTCTATCAAGCAAATGACCTTGTTTAATCATTATCATTATGGTATGAAGGATTAGGTCTAGTTTTAGAACCTGATTGACTTAACAACGTTTTGACCATTTTTGTTACTTTCAAAGCTTTTGCATAAGGAGTAAACAGCTAAAACGGACTGTATGAAGAATGCTTTAGCTTACACTGTTTCTATCAAGCAAATGACCCTTTTTCTTCATTATCATTATGGTATGAAGGATTAGGTTTAGTTTCAGAAGCTTATTCACTCAACTACATTTTAAACATTTTTGTTACTTTTAAAGGTTTTGCAGAAGGAGTAACCAGCTAAAACAGACTGTAAAAGGGAATGCTTTAGCGTACACTGTTTCTATCAAGCAAATGACCTTGTTTCATCATTATCATTATGGTATGAAGGATTAGGTCTAGTTTTAGAACCTGATTGACTTAACAACGTTTTGACCATTTTTGTTACTTTCAAAGCTTTTGCATAAGGAGTAAACAGCTAAAACGGACTGTATGAAGAATGCTTTAGCTTACACTATTTCTATCAAGCAAATGACCCTTTTTCTTCATTATCATTATGGTATGAAGGATTAGGTTTAGTTTCAGAAGCTTATTCACTCAACTACATTTTAAACATTTTTGTTACTTTCAAAGCTTTTGCAGAAGTAGTAAACAGCTAAAACGGACTGTAAGAGGAATGCTTTAGCTTACACTGTTTCTATCAAGCAAATGACCCTTTTTCTTCATTATCATTATGGTATGAAGGATTAGGTTTAGTTTCAGAAGCTTATTCACTCAACTACATTTTAAACATTTTTGTTACTTTTAAAGGTTTTGCAGAAGGAGTAACCAGCTAAAACAGACTGTAAAAGGGAATGCTTTAGCGTACACTGTTTCTATCAAGCAAATGACCTTGTTTCATCATTATCATTATGGTATGAAGGATTAGGTCTAGTTTTAGAACCTGATTGACTTAACAACGTTTTGACCATTTTTGTTACTTTCAAAGCTTTTGCATAAGGAGTAAACAGCTAAAACGGACTGTATGAAGAATGCTTTAGCTTACACTGTTTCTATCAAGCAAATGACCCTTTTTCTTCATTATCAT
This sequence comes from Pungitius pungitius, assembly GCF_949316345.1. Taxonomy (NCBI): domain Eukaryota; kingdom Metazoa; phylum Chordata; class Actinopteri; order Perciformes; family Gasterosteidae; genus Pungitius; species Pungitius pungitius. Next base: position 3,750,001 of record NC_084915.1, read on the forward strand.
TATGGTATGAAGGATTAGGTTTAGTTTCAGAAGATTATTCACTCAACTACATTTTAAACATTTTTGTTACTTTCAAAGCTTTTGCAGAAGTAGTAAACAGCTAAAACGGACTGTAAGAGGAATGCTTTAGCTTACACTGTTTCTATCAAGCAAATGACCCTTTTTCTTCATTATCATTATGGTATGAAGGATTAGGTTTAGTTTCAGAAGCTTATTCACTCAACTACATTTTAAACATTTTTGTTACTTTTAAAGGTTTTGCAGAAGGAGTAACCAGCTAAAACAGACTGTAAAAGGGAATGCTTTAGCGTACACTGTTTCTATCAAGCAAATGACCTTGTTTCATCATTATCATTATGGTATGAAGGATTAGGTCTAGTTTTAGAACCTGATTGACTTAACAACGTTTTGACCATTTTTGTTACTTTCAAAGCTTTTGCATAAGGAGTAAACAGCTAAAACGGACTGTATGAAGAATGCTTTAGCTTACACTGTTTCTATCAAGCAAATGACCCTTTTTCTTCATTATCATTATGGTATGAAGGATTAGGTTTAGTTTCAGAAGCTTATTCACTCAACTACATTTTAAACATTTTTGTTACTTTCAAAGCTTTTGCAGAAGTAGTAAACAGCTAAAACGGACTGTAAGAGGAATGCTTTAGCTTACACTGTTTCTATCAAGCAAATGACCCTTTTTCTTCATTATCATTATGGTATGAAGGATTAGGTTTAGTTTCAGAAGCTTATTCACTCAACTACATTTTAAACATTTTTGTTACTTTTAAAGGTTTTGCAGAAGGAGTAACCAGCTAAAACAGACTGTAAAAGGGAATGCTTTAGCGTACACTGTTTCTATCAAGCAAATGACCTTGTTTCATCATCATCATTATGGTATGAAGGATTAGGTCTAGTTTTAGAACCTGATTGACTTAACGTTTTGACCATTTTTGTTACTTTCAAAGCTTTTGCATAAGGAGTAAACAGCTAAAACGGACTGTATGAAGAATGCTTTAGCTTACACTGTTTCTATCAAGCAAATGACCCTTTTTCTTCATTATCATTATGGTATGAAGGATTAGGTTTAGTTTCAGAAGCTTATTCACTCAACTACATTTTAAACATTTTTGTTACTTTCAAAGCTTTTGCAGAAGTAGAAAACAGCTAAAACGGACTGTAAGAGGAATGCTTTAGCTTACACTGTTTCTATCAAGCAAATGACCTTGTTTCATCATTATCATTATGGTATGAAGGATTAGGTTTAGTTTCAGAAGCTTATTCACTCAACTACATTTTAAACATTTTTGTTACTTTCAAAGCTTTTGCAGAAGTAGTAAACAGCTAAAACGGACTGTAAGAGGAATGCTTTAGCTTACACTGTTTCTATCAAGCAAATGACCCTTTTTCTTCATTATCATTATGGTATGAAGGATTAGGTTTAGTTTCAGAAGCTTATTCACTCAACTACATTTTAAACATTTTTGTTACTTTCAAAGCTTTTGCAGAAGGAGTAACCAGCTAAAACAGACTGTAAAAGGGAATGCTTTAGCGTACACTGTTTCTATCAAGCAAATGACCTTGTTTCATCATTATCATTATGGTATGAAGGATTAGGTCTAGTTTTAGAACCTGATTGACTTAACAACGTTTTGACCATTTTTGTTACTTTCAAAGCTTTTGCATAAGGAGTAAACAGCTAAAACGGACTGTATGAAGAATGCTTTAGCTTACACTATTTCTATCAAGCAAATGACCCTTTTTCTTCATTATCATTATGGTATGAAGGATTAGGTTTAGTTTCAGAAGCTTATTCACTCAACTACATTTTAAACATTTTTGTTACTTTCAAAGCTTTTGCAGAAGTAGTAAACAGCTAAAACGGACTGTAAGAGGAATGCTTTAGCTTACACTGTTTCTATCAAGCAAATGACCCTTTTTCTTCATTATCATTATGGTATGAAGGATTAGGTTTAGTTTCAGAAGCTTATTCACTCAACTACATTTTAAACATTTTTGTTACTTTTAAAGGTTTTGCAGAAGGAGTAACCAGCTAAAACAGACTGTAAAAGGGAATGCTTTAGCGTACACTGTTTCTATCAAGCAAATGACCTTGTTTCATCATTATCATTATGGTATGAAGGATTAGGTCTAGTTTTAGAACCTGATTGACTTAACAACGTTTTGACCATTTTTGTTACTTTCAAAGCTTTTGCATAAGGAGTAAACAGCTAAAACGGACTGTATGAAGAATGCTTTAGCTTACACTGTTTCTATCAAGCAAATGACCCTTTTTCTTCATTATCATTATGGTATGAAGGATTAGGTTTAGTTTCAGAAGCTTATTCACTCAACTACATTTTAAACATTTTTGTTACTTTCAAAGCTTTTGCAGAAGTAGTAAACAGCTAAAACGGACTGTAAGAGGAATGCTTTAGCTTACACTGTTTCTATCAAGCAAATGACCCTTTTTCTTCATTATCATTATGGTATGAAGGATTAGGTTTAGTTTCAGAAGCTTATTCACTCAACTACATTTTAAACATTTTTGTTACTTTTAAAGGTTTTGCAGAAGGAGTAACCAGCTAAAACAGACTGTAAAAGGGAATGCTTTAGCGTACACTGTTTCTATCAAGCAAATGACCTTGTTTCATCATTATCATTATGGTATGAAGGATTAGGTCTAGTTTTAGAACCTGATTGACTTAACAACGTTTTGACCATTTTTGTTACTTTCAAAGCTTTTGCATAAGGAGTAAACAGCTAAAACGGACTGTATGAAGAATGCTTTAGCTTACACTGTTTCTATCAAGCAAATGACCCTTTTTCTTCATTATCATTATGGTATGAAGGATTAGGTTTAGTTTCAGAAGCTTATTCACTCAACTACATTTTAAACATTTTTGTTACTTTTAAAGGTTTTGCAGAAGGAGTAACCAGCTAAAACAGACTGTAAAAGGGAATGCTTTAGCGTACACTGTTTCTATCAAGCAAATGACCTTGTTTCATCATCATCATTATGGTATGAAGGATTAGGTCTAGTTTTAGAACCTGATTGACTTAACGTTTTGACCATTTTTGTTACTTTCAAAGCTTTTGCATAAGGAGTAAACAGCTAAAACGGACTGTATGAAGAATGCTTTAGCTTACACTGTTTCTATCAAGCAAATGACCCTTTTTCTTCATTATCATTATGGTATGAAGGATTAGGTTTAGTTTCAGAAGCTTATTCACTCAACTACATTTTAAACATTTTTGTTACTTTCAAAGCTTTTGCAGAAGTAGAAAACAGCTAAAACGGACTGTAAGAGGAATGCTTTAGCTTACACTGTTTCTATCAAGCAAATGACCTTGTTTCATCATTATCATTATGGTATGAAGGATTAGGTTTAGTTTCAGAAGCTTATTCACTCAACTACATTTTAAACATTTTTGTTACTTTCAAAGCTTTTGCAGAAGTAGAAAACAGCTAAAACGGACTGTAAGAGGAATGCTTTAGCTTACACTGTTTCTATCAAGCAAATGACCTTGTTTCATCATTATCATTATGGTATGAAGGATTAGGTTTAGTTTCAGAAGCTTATTCACTCAACTACATTTTAAACATTTTTGTTACGTTCAAAGCTTTTGCAGAAGTAGTAAACAGCTAAAACGGACTGTAAGAGGAATGCTTTAGCTTACACTGTTTCTATCAAGCAAATGACCCTTTTTCTTCATTATCATTATGGTATGAAGGATTAGGTTTAGTTTCAGAAGCTTATTCACTCAACTACATTTTAAACATTTTTGTTACTTTTAAAGGTTTTGCAGAAGGAGTAACCAGCTAAAACAGACTGTAAAAGGGAATGCTTTAGCGTACACTGTTTCTATCAAGCAAATGACCTTGTTTCATCATTATCATTATGGTATGAAGGATTAGGTCTAGTTTTAGAACCTGATTGACTTAACAACGTTTTGACCATTTTTGTTACTTTCAAAGCTTTTGCATAAGGAGTAAACAGCTAAAACGGACTGTATGAAGAATGCTTTAGCTTACACTGTTTCTATCAAGCAAATGACCCTTTTTCTTCATTATCATTATGGTATGAAGGATTAGGTTTAGTTTCAGAAGCTTATTCACTCAACTACATTTTAAACATTTTTGTTACTTTCAAAGCTTTTGCAGAAGTAGTAAACAGCTAAAACGGACTGTAAGAGGAATGCTTTAGCTTACACTGTTTCTATCAAGCAAATGACCCTTTTTCTTCATTATCATTATGGTATGAAGGATTAGGTTTAGTTTCAGAAGCTTATTCACTCAACTACATTTTAAACATTTTTGTTACTTTTAAAGGTTTTGCAGAAGGAGTAACCAGCTAAAACAGACTGTAAAAGGGAATGCTTTAGCGTACACTGTTTCTATCAAGCAAATGACCTTGTTTCATCATTATCATTATGGTATGAAGGATTAGGTCTAGTTTTAGAACCTGATTGACTTAACAACGTTTTGACCATTTTTGTTACTTTCAAAGCTTTTGCATAAGGAGTAAACAGCTAAAACGGACTGTATGAAGAATGCTTTAGCTTACACTGTTTCTATCAAGCAAATGACCCTTTTTCTTCATTATCATTATGGTATGAAGGATTAGGTTTAGTTTCAGAAGCTTATTCACTCAACTACATTTTAAACATTTTTGTTACTTTTAAAGGTTTTGCAGAAGGAGTAACCAGCTAAAACAGACTGTAAAAGGGAATGCTTTAGCGTACACTGTTTCTATCAAGCAAATGACCTTGTTTCATCATCATCATTATGGTATGAAGGATTAGGTCTAGTTTTAGAACCTGATTGACTTAACGTTTTGACCATTTTTGTTACTTTCAAAGCTTTTGCATAAGGAGTAAACAGCTAAAACGGACTGTATGAAGAATGCTTTAGCTTACACTGTTTCTATCAAGCAAATGACCCTTTTTCTTCATTATCATTATGGTATGAAGGATTAGGTTTAGTTTCAGAAGCTTATTCACTCAACTACATTTTAAACATTTTTGTTACTTTCAAAGCTTTTGCAGAAGTAGAAAACAGCTAAAACGGACTGTAAGAGGAATGCTTTAGCTTACACTGTTTCTATCAAGCAAATGACCTTGTTTCATCATTATCATTATGGTATGAAGGATTAGGTTTAGTTTCAGAAGCTTATTCACTCAACTACATTTTAAACATTTTTGTTACTTTCAAAGCTTTTGCAGAAGTAGAAAACAGCTAAAACGGACTGTAAGAGGAATGCTTTAGCTTACACTGTTTCTATCAAGCAAATGACCTTGTTTCATCATTATCATTATGGTATGAAGGATTAGGTTTAGTTTCAGAAGCTTATTCACTCAACTACATTTTAAACATTTTTGTTACGTTCAAAGCTTTTGCAGAAGTAGTAAACAGCTAAAACGGACTGTAAGAGGAATGCTTTAGCTTACACTGTTTCTATCAAGCAAATGACCCTTTTTCTTCATTATCATTATGGTATGAAGGATTAGGTTTAGTTTCAGAAGCTTATTCACTCAACTACATTTTAAACATTTTTGTTACTTTCAAAGCTTTTGCAGAAGGAGTAACCAGCTAAAACAGACTGTAAAAGGGAATGCTTTAGCGTACACTGTTTCTATCAAGCAAATGACCTTGTTTCATCATTATCATTATGGTATGAAGGATTAGGTCTAGTTTTAGAACCTGATTGACTTAACAACGTTTTGACCATTTTTGTTACTTTCAAAGCTTTTGCATAAGGAGTAAACAGCTAAAACGGACTGTATGAAGAATGCTTTAGCTTACACTATTTCTATCAAGCAAATGACCCTTTTTCTTCATTATCATTATGGTATGAAGGATTAGGTTTAGTTTCAGAAGCTTATTCACTCAACTACATTTTAAACATTTTTGTTACTTTTAAAGGTTTTGCAGAAGGAGTAACCAGCTAAAACAGACTGTAAAAGGGAATGCTTTAGCGTACACTGTTTCTATCAAGCAAATGACCTTGTTTCATCATTATCATTATGGTATGAAGGATTAGGTCTAGTTTTAGAACCTGATTGACTTAACAACGTTTTGACCATTTTTGTTACTTTCAAAGCTTTTGCATAAGGAGTAAACAGCTAAAACGGACTGTATGAAGAATGCTTTAGCTTACACTGTTTCTATCAAGCAAATGACCCTTTTTCTTCATTATCATTATGGTATGAAGGATTAGGTTTAGTTTCAGAAGCTTATTCACTCAACTACATTTTAAACATTTTTGTTACTTTCAAAGCTTTTGCAGAAGTAGTAAACAGCTAAAACGGACTGTAAGAGGAATGCTTTAGCTTACACTGTTTCTATCAAGCAAATGACCCTTTTTCTTCATTATCATTATGGTATGAAGGATTAGGTTTAGTTTCAGAAGCTTATTCACTCAACTACATTTTAAACATTTTTGTTACTTTTAAAGGTTTTGCAGAAGGAGTAACCAGCTAAAACAGACTGTAAAAGGGAATGCTTTAGCGTACACTGTTTCTATCAAGCAAATGACCTTGTTTCATCATTATCATTATGGTATGAAGGATTAGGTCTAGTTTTAGAACCTGATTGACTTAACAACGTTTTGACCATTTTTGTTACTTTCAAAGCTTTTGCATAAGGAGTAAACAGCTAAAACGGACTGTATGAAGAATGCTTTAGCTTACACTGTTTCTATCAAGCAAATGACCCTTTTTCTTCATTATCATTATGGTATGAAGGATTAGGTTTAGTTTCAGAAGCTTATTCACTCAACTACATTTTAAACATTTTTGTTACTTTTAAAGGTTTTGCAGAAGGAGTAACCAGCTAAAACAGACTGTAAAAGGGAATGCTTTAGCGTACACTGTTTCTATCAAGCAAATGACCTTGTTTCATCATCATCATTATGGTATGAAGGATTAGGTCTAGTTTTAGAACCTGATTGACTTAACGTTTTGACCATTTTTGTTACTTTCAAAGCTTTTGCATAAGGAGTAAACAGCTAAAACGGACTGTATGAAGAATGCTTTAGCTTACACTGTTTCTATCAAGCAAATGACCCTTTTTCTTCATTATCATTATGGTATGAAGGATTAGGTTTAGTTTCAGAAGCTTATTCACTCAACTACATTTTAAACATTTTTGTTACTTTCAAAGCTTTTGCAGAAGTAGAAAACAGCTAAAACGGACTGTAAGAGGAATGCTTTAGCTTACACTGTTTCTATCAAGCAAATGACCTTGTTTCATCATTATCATTATGGTATGAAGGATTAGGTTTAGTTTCAGAAGCTTATTCACTCAACTACATTTTAAACATTTTTGTTACTTTCAAAGCTTTTGCAGAAGTAGAAAACAGCTAAAACGGACTGTAAGAGGAATGCTTTAGCTTACACTGTTTCTATCAAGCAAATGACCTTGTTTCATCATTATCATTATGGTATGAAGGATTAGGTTTAGTTTCAGAAGCTTATTCACTCAACTACATTTTAAACATTTTTGTTACGTTCAAAGCTTTTGCAGAAGTAGTAAACAGCTAAAACGGACTGTAAGAGGAATGCTTTAGCTTACACTGTTTCTATCAAGCAAATGACCCTTTTTCTTCATTATCATTATGGTATGAAGGATTAGGTTTAGTTTCAGAAGCTTATTCACTCAACTACATTTTAAACATTTTTGTTACTTTCAAAGCTTTTGCAGAAGGAGTAACCAGCTAAAACAGACTGTAAAAGGGAATGCTTTAGCGTACACTGTTTCTATCAAGCAAATGACCTTGTTTCATCATTATCATTATGGTATGAAGGATTAGGTCTAGTTTTAGAACCTGATTGACTTAACAACGTTTTGACCATTTTTGTTACTTTCAAAGCTTTTGCATAAGGAGTAAACAGCTAAAACGGACTGTATGAAGAATGCTTTAGCTTACACTATTTCTATCAAGCAAATGACCCTTTTTCTTCATTATCATTATGGTATGAAGGATTAGGTTTAGTTTCAGAAGCTTATTCACTCAACTACATTTTAAACATTTTTGTTACTTTTAAAGGTTTTGCAGAAGGAGTAACCAGCTAAAACAGACTGTAAAAGGGAATGCTTTAGCGTACACTGTTTCTATCAAGCAAATGACCTTGTTTCATCATTATCATTATGGTATGAAGGATTAGGTCTAGTTTTAGAACCTGATTGACTTAACAACGTTTTGACCATTTTTGTTACTTTCAAAGCTTTTGCATAAGGAGTAAACAGCTAAAACGGACTGTATGAAGAATGCTTTAGCTTACACTGTTTCTATCAAGCAAATGACCCTTTTTCTTCATTATCATTATGGTATGAAGGATTAGGTTTAGTTTCAGAAGCTTATTCACTCAACTACATTTTAAACATTTTTGTTACTTTCAAAGCTTTTGCAGAAGTAGTAAACAGCTAAAACGGACTGTAAGAGGAATGCTTTAGCTTACACTGTTTCTATCAAGCAAATGACCCTTTTTCTTCATTATCATTATGGTATGAAGGATTAGGTTTAGTTTCAGAAGCTTATTCACTCAACTACATTTTAAACATTTTTGTTACTTTTAAAGGTTTTGCAGAAGGAGTAACCAGCTAAAACAGACTGTAAAAGGGAATGCTTTAGCGTACACTGTTTCTATCAAGCAAATGACCTTGTTTCATCATTATCATTATGGTATGAAGGATTAGGTCTAGTTTTAGAACCTGATTGACTTAACAACGTTTTGACCATTTTTGTTACTTTCAAAGCTTTTGCATAAGGAGTAAACAGCTAAAACGGACTGTATGAAGAATGCTTTAGCTTACACTGTTTCTATCAAGCAAATGACCCTTTTTCTTCATTATCATTATGGTATGAAGGATTAGGTTTAGTTTCAGAAGCTTATTCACTCAACTACATTTTAAACATTTTTGTTACTTTTAAAGGTTTTGCAGAAGGAGTAACCAGCTAAAACAGACTGTAAAAGGGAATGCTTTAGCGTACACTGTTTCTATCAAGCAAATGACCTTGTTTCATCATCATCATTATGGTATGAAGGATTAGGTCTAGTTTTAGAACCTGATTGAATTAACGTTTTGACCATTTTTGTTACTTTCAAAGCTTTTGCATAAGGAGTAAACAGCTAAAACGGACTGTATGAAGAATGCTTTAGCTTACACTGTTTCTATCAAGCAAATGACCCTTTTTCTTCATTATCATTATGGTATGAAGGATTAGGTTTAGTTTCAGAAGCTTATTCACTCAACTACATTTTAAACATTTTTGTTACTTTCAAAGCTTTTGCAGAAGTAGAAAACAGCTAAAACGGACTGTAAGAGGAATGCTTTAGCTTACACTGTTTCTATCAAGCAAATGACCTTGTTTCATCATTATCATTATGGTATGAAGGATTAGGTTTAGTTTCAGAAGCTTATTCACTCAACTACATTTTAAACATTTTTGTTACTTTCAAAGCTTTTGCAGAAGTAGTAAACAGCTAAAACGGACTGTAAGAGGAATGCTTTAGCTTACACTGTTTCTATCAAGCAAATGACCCTTTTTCTTCATTATCATTATGGTATGAAGGATTAGGTTTAGTTTCAGAAGCTTATTCACTCAACTACATTTTAAACATTTTTGTTACTTTCAAAGCTTTTGCAGAAGGAGTAACCAGCTAAAACAGACTGTAAAAGGGAATGCTTTAGCGTACACTGTTTCTATCAAGCAAATGACCTTGTTTCATCATTATCATTATGGTATGAAGGATTAGGTCTAGTTTTAGAACCTGATTGACTTAACAACGTTTTGACCATTTTTGTTACTTTCAAAGCTTTTGCATAAGGAGTAAACAGCTAAAACGGACTGTATGAAGAATGCTTTAGCTTACACTGTTTCTATCAAGCAAATGACCCTTTTTCTTCATTATCATTATGGTATGAAGGATTAGGTTTAGTTTCAGAAGCTTATTCACTCAACTACATTTTAAACATTTTTGTTACTTTCAAAGCTTTTGCAGAAGTAGTAAACAGCTAAAACGGACTGTAAGGGGAATGCTTTAGCTTACACTGTTTCTATCAAGCAAATGACCCTTTTTCTTCATTATCATTATGGTATGAAGGATTAGGTTTAGTTTCAGAAGCTTATTCACTCAACTACATTTTAAACATTTTTGTTACTTTCAAAGCTTTTGCAGAAGGAGTAACCAGCTAAAACAGACTGTAAAAGGGAATGCTTTAGCGTACACTGTTTCTATCAAGCAAATGACCTTGTTTCATCATTATCATTATGGTATGAAGGATTAGGTCTAGTTTTAGAACCTGATTGACTTAACAACGTTTTGACCATTTTTGTTACTTTCAAAGCTTTTGCATAAGGAGTAAACAGCTAAAACGGACTGTATGAAGAATGCTTTAGCTTACACTGTTTCTATCAAGCAAATGACCCTTTTTCTTCATTATCATTATGGTATGAAGGATTAGGTTTAGTTTCAGAAGCTTATTCACTCAACTACATTTTAAACATTTTTGTTACTTTCAAAGCTTTTGCAGAAGTAGTAAACAGCTAAAACGGACTGTAAGAGGAATGCTTTAGCTTACACTGTTTCTATCAAGCAAATGACCCTTTTTCTTCATTATCATTATGGTATGAAGGATTAGGTTTAGTTTCAGAAGCTTATTCACTCAACTACATTTTAAACATTTTTGTTACTTTTAAAGGTTTTGCAGAAGGAGTAACCAGCTAAAACAGACTGTAAAAGGGAATGCTTTAGCGTACACTGTTTCTATCAAGCAAATGACCTTGTTTCATCATTATCATTATGGTATGAAGGATTAGGTCTAGTTTTAGAACCTGATTGACTTAACAACGTTTTGACCATTTTTGTTACTTTCAAAGCTTTTGCATAAGGAGTAAACAGCTAAAACGGACTGTATGAAGAATGCTTTAGCTTACACTGTTTCTATCAAGCAAATGACCCTTTTTCTTCATTATCATTATGGTATGAAGGATTAGGTTTAGTTTCAGAAGCTTATTCACTCAACTACATTTTAAACATTTTTGTTACTTTCAAAGCTTTTGCAGAAGTAGTAAACAGCTAAAACGGACTGTAAGAGGAATGCTTTAGCTTACACTGTTTCTATCAAGCAAATGACCCTTTTTCTTCATTATCATTATGGTATGAAGGATTAGGTTTAGTTTCAGAAGCTTATTCACTCAACTACATTTTAAACATTTTTGTTACTTTTAAAGGTTTTGCAGAAGGAGTAACCAGCTAAAACAGACTGTAAAAGGGAATGCTTTAGCGTACACTGTTTCTATCAAGCAAATGACCTTGTTTCATCATTATCATTATGGTATGAAGGATTAGGTCTAGTTTTAGAACCTGATTGACTTAACAACGTTTTGACCATTTTTGTTACTTTCAAAGCTTTTGCATAAGGAGTAAACAGCTAAAACGGACTGTATGAAGAATGCTTTAGCTTACACTGTTTCTATCAAGCAAATGACCCTTTTTCTTCATTATCATTATGGTATGAAGGATTAGGTTTAGTTTCAGAAGCTTATTCACTCAACTACATTTTAAACATTTTTGTTACTTTCAAAGCTTTTGCAGAAGTAGAAAACAGCTAAAACGGACTGTAAGAGGAATGCTTTAGCTTACACTGTTTCTATCAAGCAAATGACCTTGTTTCATCATTATCATTATGGTATGAAGGATTAGGTTTAGTTTCAGAAGCTTATTCACTCAACTACATTTTAAACATTTTTGTTACTTTCAAAGCTTTTGCAGAAGTAGTAAACAGCTAAAACGGACTGTAAGAGGAATGCTTTAGCTTACACTGTTTCTATCAAGCAAATGACCCTTTTTCTTCATTATCATTATGGTATGAAGGATTAGGTTTAGTTTCAGAAGCTTATTCACTCAACTACATTTTAAACATTTTTGTTACTTTTAAAGGTTTTGCAGAAGGAGTAACCAGCTAAAACAGACTGTAAAAGGGAATGCTTTAGCGTACACTGTTTCTATCAAGCAAATGACCTTGTTTCATCATTATCATTATGGTATGAAGGATTAGGTCTAGTTTTAGAACCTGATTGACTTAACAACGTTTTGACCATTTTTGTTACTTTCAAAGCTTTTGCATAAGGAGTAAACAGCTAAAACGGACTGTATGAAGAATGCTTTAGCTTACACTAACTCTATCAAGCAAATGACCCTTTTTCTTCATTATCATTATGGTATGAAGGATTAGGTTTAGTTTCAAAAGCTTATTCACTCAACTACATTTTAAACATTTTTGTTACTTTCAAAGCTTTTGCAGAAGTAGAAAACAGCTAAAACGGACTGTAAGAGGAATGCTTTAGCTTACACTGTTTCTATCAAGCAAATGACCCTTTTTCTACATTATCATTATGGTATGAAGGATTAGGTTTAGTTTCAGAAGCTTATTCACTCAACTACATTTTAAACATTTTTGTTACTTTCAAAGCTTTTGCAGAAGTAGTAAACAGCTAAAACGGACTGTAAGAGGAATGCTTTAGCTTACACTGTTTCTATCAAGCAAATGACCCTTTTTCTTCATTATCATTATGGTATGAAGGATTAGGTTTAGTTTCAGAAGCTTATTCACTCAACTACATTTTAAACATTTTTGTTACTTTCAAAGCTTTTGCAGAAGTAGTAAACAGCTAAAACGGACTGTAAGAGGAATGCTTTAGCTTACACTGTTTCTATCAAGCAAATGACCCTTTTTCTTCATTATCATTATGGTATGAAGGATTAGGTTTAGTTTCAGAAGCTTATTCACTCAACTACATTTTAAACATTTTTGTTACTTTTAAAGGTTTTGCAGAAGGAGTAACCAGCTAAAACAGACTGTAAAAGGGAATGCTTTAGCGTACACTGTTTCTATCAAGCAAATGACCTTGTTTCATCATTATCATTATGGTATGAAGGATTAGGTCTAGTTTTAGAACCTGATTGACTTAACAACGTTTTGACCATTTTTGTTACTTTCAAAGCTTTTGCATAAGGAGTAAACAGCTAAAACGGACTGTATGAAGAATGCTTTAGCTTACACTGTTTCTATCAAGCAAATGACCCTTTTTCTTCATTATCATTATGGTATGAAGGATTAGGTTTAGTTTCAGAAGCTTATTCACTCAACTACATTTTAAACATTTTTGTTACTTTCAAAGCTTTTGCAGAAGTAGTAAACAGCTAAAACGGACTGTAAGAGGAATGCTTTAGCTTACACTGTTTCTATCAAGCAAATGACCCTTTTTCTTCATTATCATTATGGTATGAAGGATTAGGTTTAGTTTCAGAAGCTTATTCACTCAACTACATTTTAAACATTTTTGTTACTTTTAAAGGTTTTGCAGAAGGAGTAACCAGCTAAAACAGACTGTAAAAGGGAATGCTTTAGCGTACACTGTTTCTATCAAGCAAATGACCTTGTTTCATCATTATCATTATGGTATGAAGGATTAGGTCTAGTTTTAGAACCTGATTGACTTAACAACGTTTTGACCATTTTTGTTACTTTCAAAGCTTTTGCATAAGGAGTAAACAGCTAAAACGGACTGTATGAAGAATGCTTTAGCTTACACTGTTTCTATCAAGCAAATGACCCTTTTTCTTCATTATCATTATGGTATGAAGGATTAGGTTTAGTTTCAGAAGCTTATTCACTCAACTACATTTTAAACATTTTTGTTACTTTCAAAGCTTTTGCAGAAGTAGAAAACAGCTAAAACGGACTGTAAGAGGAATGCTTTAGCTTACACTGTTTCTATCAAGCAAATGACCTTGTTTCATCATTATCATTATGGTATGAAGGATTAGGTTTAGTTTCAGAAGCTTATTCACTCAACTACATTTTAAACATTTTTGTTACTTTCAAAGCTTTTGCAGAAGTAGTAAACAGCTAAAACGGACTGTAAGAGGAATGCTTTAGCTTACACTGTTTCTATCAAGCAAATGACCCTTTTTCTTCATTATCATTATGGTATGAAGGATTAGGTTTAGTTTCAGAAGCTTATTCACTCAACTACATTTTAAACATTTTTGTTACTTTTAAAGGTTTTGCAGAAGGAGTAACCAGCTAAAACAGACTGTAAAAGGGAATGCTTTAGCGTACACTGTTTCTATCAAGCAAATGACCTTGTTTCATCATTATCATTATGGTATGAAGGATTAGGTCTAGTTTTAGAACCTGATTGACTTAACAACGTTTTGACCATTTTTGTTACTTTCAAAGCTTTTGCATAAGGAGTAAACAGCTAAAACGGACTGTATGAAGAATGCTTTAGCTTACACTAACTCTATCAAGCAAATGACCCTTTTTCTTCATTATCATTATGGTATGAAGGATTAGGTTTAGTTTCAAAAGCTTATTCACTCAACTACATTTTAAACATTTTTGTTACTTTCAAAGCTTTTGCAGAAGTAGTAAACAGCTAAAACGGACTGTAAGAGGAATGCTTTAGCTTACACTGTTTCTATCAAGCAAATGACCCTTTTTCTTCATTATCATTATGGTATGAAGGATTAGGTTTAGTTTCAGAAGCTTATTCACTCAACTACATTTTAAACATTTTTGTTACTTTTAAAGGTTTTGCAGAAGGAGTAACCAGCTAAAACAGACTGTAAAAGGGAATGCTTTAGCGTACTGTTTCTATCAAGCAAATGACCTTGTTTCATCATTATCATTATGGTATGAAGGATTAGGTCTAGTTTTAGAACCTGATTGACTTAACAACGTTTTGACCATTTTTGTTACTTTCAAAGCTTTTGCAGAAGTAGTAAACAGCTAAAACGGACTGTAAGAGGAATGCTTTAGCTTACACTGTTTCTATCAAGCAAATGACCTTGTTTCATCATTATCATTATGGTATGAAGGATTAGGTCTAGTTTTAGAACCTGATTGACTTAACAACGTTTTGACCATTTTTGTTACTTTCAAAGCTTTTGCAGAAGTAGTAAACAGCTAAAACGGACTGTATGAAGAATGCTTTAGCTTACACTATTTCTATCAAGCAAATGACCGTTTTTCTTCATTATCATTATGGTATGAAGGATTAGGTTTAGTTTCAGAAGCTTATTCACTCAACTACATTTTAAACATTTTTGTTACTTTTAAAGGTTTTGCAGAAGGAGTAACCAGCTAAAACAGACTGTAAAAGGGAATGCTTTAGCGTACACTGTTTCTCTCAAGCAAATGACCTTGTTTCATCATTATCATTATGGTATGAAGGATTAGGTCTAGTTTTAGAACCTGATTGACTTAACAACGTTTTGACCATTTTTGTTACTTTCAAAGCTTTTGCAGAAGTAGTAAACAGCTAAAACGGACTGTAAGAGGAATGCTTTAGCTTACACTGTTTCTATCAAGCAAATGACCTTGTTTCATCATTATCATTATGGTATGAAGGATTAGGTCTAGTTTTAGAACCTGATTGACTTAACAACGTTTTGACCATTTTTGTTACTTTCAAAGCTTTTGCAGAAGTAGTAAACAGCTAAAACGGACTGTATGAAGAATGCTTTAGCTTACACTATTTCTATCAAGCAAATGACCGTTTTTCTTCATTATCATTATGGTATGAAGGATTAGGTTTAGTTTCAGAAGCTTATTCACTCAACTACATTTTAAACATTTTTGTTACTTTTAAAGGTTTTGCAGAAGGAGTAACCAGCTAAAACAGACTGTAAAAGGGAATTCTTTAGCGTACACTGTTTCTCTCAAGCAAATGACCTTGTTTCATCATTATCATTATGGTATGAAGGATTAGGTCTAGTTTTAGAACCTGATTGACTTAACAACGTTTTGACCATTTTTGTTACTTTCAAAGCTTTTGCAGAAGTAGTAAACAGCTAAAACGGACTGTAAGAGGAATGCTTTAGCTTACACTGTTTCTATCAAGCAAATGACCTTGTTTCATCATTATCATTATGGTATGAAGGATTAGGTCTAGATTTAGAACCTGATTGACTTAACAACATTTTGACCATTTTTGTTACTTTCAAAGGTTTTGCAGAAGGAGTAACCAGCTAAAACAGACTGTAAAAGGGAATGCTTTAGCGTACACTGTTTCTATTAAGCAAATGACCTTGTTTCATCATTATCATTATGGTATGAAGGATTAGGTCTAGATTTAGAACCTGATTGACTTAACAACGTTTTGACCATTTTTGTTACTTTCAAAGCTTTTGCATAAGGAGCAAACAGCTAAAACGGACTCTAAGAGGAATGCTTTAGCTTACACTGTTTCTATCAAGCAAATGAGCCTTTTTCTTCATTATCATTATGGTATGAAGGATTAGGTTTAGTTTCAGAAGCTTATTCACTCAACTACATTTTAAACATTTTTGTTACTTTTAAAGGTTTTGCAGAAGGAGTAACCAGCTAAAACAGACTGTAAAAGGGAATGCTTTAGCGTACACTGTTTCTATCAAGCAAATGACCTTGTTTCATCATTATCATTATGGTATGAAGGATTAGGTCTAGTTTTAGAACCTGATTGACTTAACAACGTTTTGACCATTTTTGTTACTTTCAAAGCTTTTGCATAAGGAGTAAACAGCTAAAACGGACTGTATGAAGAATGCTTTAGCTTACACTAACTCTATCAAGCAAATTACCCTTTTTCTTCATTATCATTATGGTATGAAGGATTAGGTTTAGTTTCAGAAGCTTATTCACTCAACTACATTTTAAACATTTTTGTTACTTTCAAAGCTTTTGCAGAAGTAGTAAACAGCTAAAACGGACTGTAAGAGGAATGCTTTAGCTTACACTGTTTCTATCAAGCAAATGACCCTTTTTCTTCATTATCATTATGGTATGAAGGATTAGGTTTAGTTTCAGAAGCTTATTCACTCAACTACATTTTAAACATTTTTGTTACTTTTAAAGGTTTTGCAGAAGGAGTAACCAGCTAAAACAGACTGTAAAAGGGAATGCTTTAGCGTACTGTTTCTATCAAGCAAATGACCTTGTTTCATCATTATCATTATGGTATGAAGGATTAGGTCTAGTTTTAGAACCTGATTGACTTAACAACGTTTTGACCATTTTTGTTACTTTCAAAGCTTTTGCAGAAGTAGTAAACAGCTAAAACGGACTGTAAGAGGAATGCTTTAGCTTACACTGTTTCTATCAAGCAAATGACCTTGTTTCATCATTATCATTATGGTATGAAGGATTAGGTCTAGTTTTAGAACCTGATTGACTTAACAACGTTTTGACCATTTTTGTTACTTTCAAAGCTTTTGCAGAAGTAGTAAACAGCTAAAACGGACTGTATGAAGAATGCTTTAGCTTACACTATTTCTATCAAGCAAATGACCGTTTTTCTTCATTATCATTATGGTATGAAGGATTAGGTTTAGTTTCAGAAGCTTATTCACTCAACTACATTTTAAACATTTTTGTTACTTTTAAAGGTTTTGCAGAAGGAGTAACCAGCTAAAACAGACTGTAAAAGGGAATTCTTTAGCGTACACTGTTTCTCTCAAGCAAATGACCTTGTTTCATCATTATCATTATGGTATGAAGGATTAGGTCTAGTTTTAGAACCTGATTGACTTAACAACGTTTTGACCATTTTTGTTACTTTCAAAGCTTTTGCAGAAGTAGTAAACAGCTAAAACGGACTGTAAGAGGAATGCTTTAGCTTACACTGTTTCTATCAAGCAAATGACCTTGTTTCATCATTATCATTACGGTATGAAGGATTAGGTCTAGATTTAGAACCTGATTGACTTAACAACATTTTGACCATTTTTGTTACTTTCAAAGGTTTTGCATAAGGAGCAAACAGCTAAAACGGACTCTAAGAGGAATGCTTTAGCTTACACTGTTTATATCAAGCAAATGACCCTTTTTCTTCATTATCATTATGGTATGAAGGATTAGGTTTAGTTTCAGAAGCTTATTCACTCAACTACATTTTAAACATTTTTGTTACTTTCAAAGGTTTTGCAGAAGGAGTAACCAGCTAAAACGGACTGTAAGAGGAATGCTTTAGCGTACACTGTTTCTATCAAGCAAATGACCTTGTTTCATCATTATCATTATGGTATGAAGGATTAGGTCTAGTTTTAGAACCTGATTGACTTAACAACGTTTTGACCATTTTTGTTACTTTCAAAGCTTTTGCATAAGGAGTAAACAGCTAAAACGGACTGTATGAAGAATGCTTTAGCTTACACTATTTCTATCAAGCAAATGACCCTTTTTCTTCATTATCATTATGGTATGAAGGATTAGGTTTAGTTTCAGAAGCTTATTCACTCAACTACATTTTAAACATTTTTGTTACTTTCAAAGCTTTTGCAGAAGTAGTAAACAGCTAAAACGGACTGTAAGAGGAATGCTTTAGCTTACACTGTTTCTATCAAGCAAATGACCCTTTTTCTACATTATCATTATGGTATGAAGGATTAGGTTTAGTTTCAGAAGCTTATTCACTCAACTACATTTTAAACATTTTTGTTACTTTCAAAGGTTTTGCAGAAGGAGTAACCAGCTAAAACGGACTGTAAGAGGAATGCTTTAGCGTACACTGTTTCTATCAAGCAAATGACCTTGTTTCATCATTATCATTATGGTATGAAGGATTAGGTCTAGTCTTAGAACCTGATTGACTTAACAACGTTTTGACCATTTTTGTTACTTTCAAAGCTTTTGCAGAAGGAGTAAACAGCTAAAACGGACTGTAATAGGAATGCTATAACTTACACTGTTTCTATCAAGCAAATTACCTTTTTTATCATTATGGTATGAAGGATTAGGTCTAGTTTTAGAACCTGATTGACTTAACTACGTTTTAAACAATTTTGTTACTTTCAAAGCTTTTGCAGAAGTGGTAAACAGCTAAAACGGATTGAAAGAGGAATGCTTAACCTTACACTGTTTCTATCAAGCAAATGACCTTGTTTCATCATTATCATTATGGTATGAAGGATTAGGTTTAGTTCCAGAAGCTTATTCACTCAACTACGTTTTAAACATTTTTGTTACTTTCAAAGCTTTTGCAGAAGTAGTAAACAGCTAAAACGGACTGTAAGAAGAATGCTTTAGCTTACACTGTTTCTATCAAGCAAATTACCTTTTTTATCATTATCATTATGGTATGAAGGATTAGGTCTAGTTTTAGAACCTGATTCACTCAACAACGTTTTGACCATTTTTGTTACTTTTAAAGCTTTTGCAGAAGGAGAAAACAGCTAAAACTGACTGTATGAAGAATGCTTTAGCTAACACTGTTTATATCAAGCAAATGCTCCTTTTCATCATTATCATTATGGTATGAAGGATTAGGTCTAGTTTTAGAACCTGATTCACCCAACTACGTTTTAAACATTTTTGTTACTTTCGAAGCTTTTGCAGAAGGAGTAAACAGCTAAAACGGACTGTAAGAAGAATGCTTTAGCTAACACTGTTTCTATCAAGCAAATGACCTTGTTTCATCACTACTCAAATTGCTTCCATACTAGATGACATCTCTCACCCATTAATACACTGATGACACAACCTACCATACACAGTGGCACCTGCCTATGTGCACAGAATAATCAAGACAGGAGAAGATCCTGGCAACAAGTCAAAATAAAACATTTTGCATGGTTGGTGAGTGCCTCAAAAGTTTGCAAATAGTGTAGAAATGACTGAGAGCTTCGTGGCGGTCCCATCAAAAACGCCCCTGGATACTTCCGGATAAGTTAACCGTCATGTTTTGATGATGTCATAGAGATGCGCCGTTTTGTGAAATAAAGATGGACGAATACAGCGCCAATGACTAATACGAGTACTACGTGTTTCACTTGGACAATTAAATGTTAGTGGACACACACACACAAATGCTACGTCTTTATGGCCATCGATCACCAGCTGGTTGCTAATGAGCTCACAGCTAAGAGAGGGAAGAGATTTAGACCAAATCCACACCTCAAACAAATGCTTCATGGAGCAAAACTATTTGGGGTAGCCAAAAAATAATGACATTTTGAGAGACTTTGTCTCACAATCAGGCTCCTCACGCAAGAAGTAAATAACTCTGAGATTCCAAACTTATACGAGTCCAACCAGCACAAGCACGGCTAATGTTTTCTTTTTGAATTGAAATGAAGGCTGAAAAAGTGAATATTGTGGCCGTAAAGATAAAAGTGCCTCTTTTTTTTTTACTGAATCCTGACACGGCGCTCACTCTAAATCCCGGGACAATCTGGAAAACTCCACTCTAAATTCGAAAGAAACCCCAAAACTACTGAAACATAATTAGTGATTATGAAAAAAGTATAATAGATATGAACAAGCTGTTTTTTAATGAAATTGTTAAGACTTGTGGCAACATTTTAAAGTTTAAATGGTGTCTCTAGCTGAAAGATTGGAAAAGCTGAAAAAGTTGAAAGTTGAACAAGTTTTGAGAGGATTTGAAAATTTAATCCATTGGAAACCATGTTAAAAAGTTTGATGATTTTAATTTATATTAATTCAATTATAAGAGCTAAAAAGCTGAAAAGTAATAGCACACCTCTCCTGAAGGAGCTGAACATTTTAATATTTGAATGGTCTTAATAGCTGAAAGTGTGAAGGAGTTGAAAGGTGCGGCGGAAGAAATAGAATAAGGCGGAATAAAGATTAGAAGAACAATACTTGGAATGCTTGAAGCATTCCTGTCACGGTTTGGGTCTGCTTGTCTTATTTTGTAGCTTTCTTGTGTCTCGTGTCTCTGGGTAACTTCACTTCCTGTCCTGTGATTGCCTGATTGCTTCCACCTGTGTCCAATCACCTGCACCTCCCTTGTGTATTTAAGCCCTGTGTGCCAGTTGTCCTTTGTCGCGTCACTGTCCATGTCAGTCCTCGTTGGTGCACGTTCTGTTAGATTTGTGTTGAATAAAGAGCACATTTGTAAATCTGAATCCTGCGCTTGAGTCCTGCTTCCGCCTGCACCAGCACCGAACCTGACAGAATGACGCGACCAAGAAAGGACTCAGCAGGGTTTTACCCAAATGAAAGATATTTGGGAACTCGCCTTGCGTTTGGGGGTCCTCGCAGCGTGCAGCAGGCTGCCCGGCGCAACACCAACACCGGCTTGCCAGCGGACTCTTGGAGCGACCTGGGGCCAGACTACCTCGATTTGAGAAGCCCATTTTTTCAATGGAAGACAAATGTCGTTGTTGGCCCCAGGAGCTACCAGGAGGAATGCTTCAGGCTCCGGGAGCTCCTCAATCCAAGGAGAGGGAGCCCGGGGGGGAGGAGACGACGAACCCCCCCAGTCCCGGCTCCCGACTCGGCCCCCAGACGCCAGTCCCAGCCCGAATGGGCCCCAAGACTCCAGTCTCCGCCACTTCCGGCCCCGAGACGCCCGTCAGCGGCCGTTCCTGCGCCGAGACGCCCGTCAGCGCCCGTTCCTGCCCCGAGAACCCCGTCAGCGCCCGTTCCTGCCCCGAGAACCACGCCCCCGGTCCCGGCCCCGCGGCGCCTGACCCCTCCCTCCCACCCTCTTGGGACCGCCTGGAAGTCGGTCCTTGAAGGGGGGGTGGGGTCAGGGGTTGGGCCGGAGCCCCACGCCACGACGACGCCGGAGCCGCACAGCTCGGCGCCCCCCGCCACGACGCCGCAGCCGCACAGCTTGGCGCCCCCCGCAACGACGACGCCGCAGCCGCACAGCTCGGCGCCCCCCGCCACGACGCCGCACAGCTCGGCGCCCCCCGCCACAACGCCGGAGCCGCACAGCTCGGCGCCCCCCGCCACGACGCCGGAGCCGCACAGCTCGGCGCCCCCCGCCACGACGACACCGGAGCCGCACAGCTCGGCGCCCCCCGCCACGACGACGCCGGAGCCGCACCGCCCGGCACCCCCCCAGACCCTGACGCCCGGTCGCCGACCCGGCACGCCCCCCGAGACCCTCAGGCCCGGTCGCCGACCCGGCAGGGCCCCCCGAGACCCTGAGGCCCGGTCACCGACCCGGCAGGGCCCCCCGAGACCCTGAGGCCCGGTCGCCGACCCGGCAGGGCCCCCCGAGACCCTGAGGCCCGGTCGCCGACCCGGCAGGCCCCCCGAGACCCTGAGGCCCGGTCGCCGACCCGGCAGGCCCCCCGAGACCCTGAGGCCCGGTCGCCGACCCGGCAGGCCCCCCGAGACCCTGAGGCCCGGTCGCCGACCCGGCAGGCCCCCGAGACCCTGAGGCCCGGTCGCCGACCCGGCAGGCCCCCGAGACCCTGAGGCCCGGTCGCCGACCCGGCAGACCCCCCGAGACCCTGAGGTCCGGCAGTCATCCCGGCCGGAGGGACCCGACCCCGTGCCGCCGACCCTTGGAGTCCCCTGGGCGGCCGGGGGTTGTCGGGTTCCCCGCCCTCCCTCCCTTGTCTGTTTTTCTGGGTTCCACCCTCCTTTAGGACCGTCTGGAATTCGGTCCTTGAGGGGGGGGTTCTGTCACGGTTTGGGTCTGCTTGTCTTATTTTGTAGCTTTCTTGTGTCTCGTGTCTCTGGGTAACTTCACTTCCTGTCCTGTGATTGCCTGATTGCTTCCACCTGTGTCCAATCACCTGCACCTCCCTTGTGTATTTAAGCCCTGTGTGCCAGTTGTCCTTTGTCGCGTCACTGTCCATGTCAGTCCTCGTTGGTGCACGTTCTGTTAGATTTGTGTTGAATAAAGAGCACATTTGTAAATCTGAATCCTGCGCTTGAGTCCTGCTTCCGCCTGCACCAGCACCGAACCTGACAATTCCAACTAATTAGAAGAACAATACTGCTTGAATGCTTGAAGCATTCCAACTAATAAGTTGATTAAAGAAAAGAAGAACAATACTTGGAATGCTTGAAGCATTCCAACTAATTATTCTGTATGTGGCACCTCGAAAAAAAAGTTTGGACACCCCTGTTTTAGACCATTCTGTAGCTCACTGCCACTAAGTGGACATTTGTCTCCCACATATTGAGCATTAATTAAAGATGTAACTGTGAGCATGTACATCACGAAAGGGCCGTCTCTTTCATCCCATGAAATGCAGCTATTCGCTCAGCTGCTGTATGAATGTGAATAACAAATGTAAATGTCTTCTGGTCATTGGACATCAGCTTTTTTGACTGTCCTCTGGTCTCTTTACAGGTGGTGATGTCATCCAGGTGAGTCCTGTCCGTCCTGTGACTGAGGGACATTCGGTCACTCTTGGCTGCAAGTTGAGGACAGAAAATCTTCTTTATAATGTGGATATCTATCAAAATGACAAACTCCTTCCAAATCCCGTCAGAGGGAAGCTGCTTATCTCAGCAGAGAGCTGAGGTCAAAGTCTGGTTGTCAGTGAAATGTGAGTATGAGTATTATTATTACTAATACCTAGGCTTGAGGATCGAGGATCGATTGGAATCGGGACTAGCTTTGCGATTTAGCCGGTATCGTTCAAAAGTATTCGATACCTAGTTTCGATTCTCAGTCTGCCGGCGCCGACCGGAAATAGAAACCGAATGATCGAACATGGATAGCGTGCGTCGGCAGTCCAAAGTGTGGTTACACTTTTCGAAACAAACCGAAAACTCTGCAAAATTGTTTCATGCATAAGAGGGTGCACGTCAAATATGATTAAGCACCTCCGAGGTCATGGAATCAAAGTAAATGTGTGCCTAGGGTTGGCAACCGTCCCGTATTACCCGGGACATCCCGAATTATGGGCAATTTTGATTTGTCCCGTCCGGGACAGCTCCAGTCCCGATTTCTAATCACAGCCCTCCAAGATAATGACGTGCGAAAAACTCCCGGTTGTTGTGAATTTGTGACGCATCAGACCAGTGTGCGCGCGGGTGCCGGGTGGCCAGAGCGGAGCTGTCCTATCTGTTAAAATGAGCAGTGAGGCTGGCGCTGCAAAAAAAAAAAGATTGTGCTAGCAACCCCACCCCGTCGACCGATAGTACCCCCCCCATCAGCGAAAGTGTCCCTGATTTGGGGTTGGGAGAGTTGGCAACCCCCTATGTGTGCCCCGTCTTTGACGCGCTGCGACCGTCCTCTTCCTCTGGCTCCAAGGGTTGGTTTAAAAAATAAAGCTCTCTTGAGGAAAGTGTACCCCTGTTAAAATATATTCATAATTTATAATGTTTATACAATACAATACAACCTGTTCTAACTGGGGAGAAATGACTAGATCCACATGCAACACCAACACTAGAGCGAGTAGTGGAGTGTACTGGTGTGAGTCTGAAACACAGTTCAGCAATGCAGCCAACATCACTATTGAGTTTGTATTCATTTAAATATTTTCATATCCAGTATTTACACATCTTATTACAGAGTGCTGACATTTTTTAAGGTGACTATGATGAGTTTGACTTAATATTTATTCTAGAAAAAGATTCAACAATCTTAGTTTGTTGCAGTATCATTTCACTATTTATTCAACAACTATAATTATTCAACATGTCTTTGTGGTTTACTTTCCTCTTTATGACCATAGACATCCACCATTGACTTTAAACCAGGAGGAGCTGTGGAGTTATCTTCCTCAGTTTGTCCCTTTTAGACCATTCTGTAGCTCACTGCCACTAAGTGGACATTTGTCTCCCACATCTTGAGTATTAAAGATGTAACTGAGCATGTACGTCACCAAAGGGCCGTCTCTTTCATCCATGAAATGCAGCTATTTACTCAGCTGTTGTATGAATGTGAATAACAAATGTAAACTATGAATGTCTTCTGGTCATTGGACATCAGCTTATTTGACTTCCTGTCCTTTGGTCTCTTTACAGTCTGAGTTACAAAAGGTATCACTGAATTAGAGGTTATCTTCAAATAAACGATAAGTATGAAAATGTTGATGTTCAGTAAAAACACATAATAAAATTAACATGAGCAGCAGTGAAAGGTGAATCGTATGTGATCAGCTATTACTTTGTTTTAAGTATTTTTTTCTGGCTCTGTGACACTGAGATCTGTAGATGAAGAGTGCGTTATGAATAAAATGTGTTATTATTATTACTTGTGTATCTCTTCATGGTTGGTGTGTACTTGTGTGTAGATCCTGAAGAAGCAGCACCACGCTGTGTTTCCCGTGCTGTTGGTTGTTGTTCTGGTTTTTGGAGTTTTACTGATTTTTCTCCTTCTGCTGTTTCTGTGTCGCTACAGAAAGTCAAAAGGTGAGATCTTTTCCTTCTGATATGAGACTGATTTCACTGAAATAAGTCAAAGTTGCAGATATTATTACACACAGTATTTAATGATCAATGTGAAACCTTTTTCTTCAGCCTCAAGCCTCAGCAGGTTGGTACAAGCCTCTCTTCTCTCACTCTGAACATGGCAGCAGGACTTTACATGTTCCTCATTAAATCCTCTGTATTTACTTCATGTTTTGGGCCCACAAGGTCTCAGAGGACCAATCAGAGCCCAGCTACAGACCCACATGATCAACCAGGGTGAAACTCACGATGGACATTACGCTTCTCTTCATGGTCAGCTTTAATCCTGATTTATTTAATAATATATTCTTAACTTTAATTCTAACTAGGGCCGGGACTTTAGCGCGTTAATTACGATTAATTAATTACAATGTGAATTAAGATTAATTAATTACACAAAAAATAACACATTAAACATTTTTTACGCATTTTTACACTTATTTTTTGCACCGCGGAACGTTTCTCACTGGATGAGTTTCGGAGGACCGATTATACTGGAGCACCAACTAGCGTTCATGACTTCAGACAACAACAAACCACAGTGAACATGAACGAAGAAGCTGACGAGACCGTGTCGGTTGGCCCTGTGAATGGGAAATCTTAATAATAAACAAACGGATGGAAGCGTCGATAAGAGCATGGTTGTGTGCAAGCTATGCAACAAGGAATTCACATCGAGCCTCAAGTATCACTTCAACGCAAAACAATTAGCAGCTAGCGTGGACGTTAGCCCGACTCCGAGTACAAGAACCCACACCCAACCCACACTGCACCAGATGACTGGTTTAAGGACCAGGGTAACTAAGTCCACGTCTGAAAAAATAACCAATGTTCTGAATGTACTTGAAAGTATTGGTCTACTTAAAAAAACATAGTTTACAGAAGGTCTACTTACCTATAGGCTACCTGAATATCTAAAAGTATTATATTTCTAAATATGCTATTGCTACACTTGTCTGCTGGAATTGGTTGAACAAAAATTAAAATCCATGTGAAAAAAAATACTTCTCACTGTTCTCAGGTCAAATATTTATGCAATTAAAATGCGATTAATTTCGATTAATGAATTACAAAGCCTCTAATTAGATTAATATTTTTAATCGAGTCCATTTCCATTTTTGGTTATCTGTTTGAGAAGTTTATATATAAATCATACAAAGTGGTTCAAATAATTGATATGACCTCGTCTTTATCCTCACTGCTCTGCGGGTGATTTTTGTGTCTATGAAACAATCAAAAGCTCTAAAGAACCTAAATATTTTGTATTATATCCTGTGTGTTCATCACCAAGCTGTTAAAATACTAGATTCAGATGATTCAAATTGAATGCACACATATTTGAATTAAACTTCTAATTTCAGATGAATCAACCTATTCTGTGATTGAGCTTAACAACTTTAAAAAGAAGGGTATGTGATTTACTTTTTCTAGTGAGAATTACCTCTGACAGCAGAGATGATTTAGTTCTTAACAAAGTTCTTCATGTGGTCTTTGTGACAGAGAAGCACGATAAACCAGACGAGAGGACCGTTTGGACCGTGAGGATTGCATCAGCTGCAGGTACAGTCAACACCAACACAGCTTCCTGGAGGATTTAACAGGTGCTACCTGCTCTAGTTTAATACGTTCATACCGTCATCCAATGTGGCCCATGCCAATAATATACACTTCCTACAGTTTGAAACAACATTTATTTACCCAGGGCCAGGCGTAACAAAATAACTACAAAAGCTTCTATTACGTGGGAGAGATTGGGACAGTTGTGGTTGTGCCAAACAAAGTCATTGGATTTAGTTCATTAAATTATGACAATACTATGCAGTCATGAATCAAACATAAGGGGGATGTCACATTTCATTAATTTTAATTCATCCATCCATCAATACTCAACTAAAAATGTGTCTTGTGTTCTTAGATGCCAACGTGACGTATGCCCCGGTTCACCCCCCCACTAAAAAGAAGAGGAACAAAGGTAAATAAAGTCAGGTATCAAATCAGGTATCAAGTCCTCGTGATGTGAGTTCTGTCTCCATCCAAAACAAACACCTTTTAAAAGTTGGAAAATGGTAGTTTGTTGTTTTTTAAATATTCTTATTCTATTCCTACTTCGTTTTCTTAATGTTACACTCTTTTTTGTGTTTTGTGTTTTACAATTCTGAAAACAATGCAAATCATTATCCTAAAACATCCCCTGAGATTTGTTTAAAAATTTAACATTAGGGGGCGCTATAGTGATTCTCTGTATTTTTGCTTGTTTTTTTGCAATTTCCACCGTATTTTGTTTTACAAACGAACAAACTCCTCTGAGAGTTTAAATCAATTCGATTTCAAAATCAGGCAAGTTGATCCTAACACCCATGGGGTAAAAAGTTATTAAAATCAGAGTTTTCATAAAACTACCTGGGCGTGATCTTGCGTCCATTTTGGACAATTTTTGATGATTTTCTTCAGAATGTAAAATAGTATAACTCCAAGGAACAATTTCTGGCTAGACATTTTTAATCATGATGCTTGTGTAGGCCTATAAGTATTCCCATGAAGTGATTTTCAAAAAAGTATAGCGCCACCAATTGGCTTAGGTCAATTTTTTTCAGGTCAAAATTTCCAGTTTGATGTTCATCACCTAGCCCTTTAATCTGATCCACTTCAAATCTGTGAATATAATCCTTAAGACTGTGATGATCACAGTGAATATTGGGAGTGGTTGACAAACTTTGTTGCCGTGACGACACCATCTTCGCATGAAAGTTTAAGCACATATTCTGAGCCTTGGCAGACTCCAAAACTCTTGAAAAGCTCTGAGTGTCCTCAGTGATGACCTTTAAAGACCTGATGTGGAGTTTTGGATCAAAAGTGAAAAAGTGCCTCCATAGCACTCCATTGATTTCTGTTCTGGCCATAGTATTTTTTTTTCTTCTCTTTTTGACCCGCGTGTCCTGCTGACCGCTGCCCCCCCGACATGCAAGGAGAGGCGAAGGCCCGTTCATCGCTGCTCGCAGCTTTAATTATTATTATTCTCACAAACCGTGGGCCTTTTTGGGGCCTTTATCATATTCAAACAGTTGTTAAATTTGGCATGGATATCTGGACTGTTAAAAGATTTGATAATTTTGGGTCCCACATATGGGTATAAAGAAATGTCTCTATAGCGCCCTCTAGAAATTTAAAAAAAGACAACACTAGGCCAGTTTCCGCCCCCGATGTCCGATCAAAGTTGGCACACAGGTGCTCTTCAACATGCTCTACAAAAAAGTCAATCATGGTATGCAAATGTTCCTGAAGTGTATTGGTCATGGAAGTATTGATTGCTACCTTTAAAACCTCATCTTAAAATGACCAAATGTAGATTTTGAAGGAAATTGCCTCATATATGGTATTTTGAGAGGCTTTTATTTTGGAATGGTACATCCCAAGGTCCTGGTTATCAACAAGTCACACCCTGGTGATGTGTACTCTCTCTAAAGTGGAATGGTCATGAAAGTATTGATTGTTTCCTTTTAAATCTAATCTGAAAATGACAAAATGTAGTCTGGTGATTGAGATATTGAAGGAAATTGGCTCATGTATGGTATTCTGAGAGGCTTTAATTTTTAATGGTACATTAGAAGCTCCTGGTTATAGGTTGACATAAAAGGCCTAAGACTATGATCATGTTAAAGATAAAGTTTGCTCCCTCTCTCTGGTAAACAATGACAGACTGCACCTTAACACCTAAATTGTAGTCATTGTTGTATATATTTAATTTCATATTTGATATATATATATATATGTGTATATATATATGTGTGTGTGTGTGTGTGTGTGTGTGTGTGTGTGTGTGTGTGTGTGTGTGTGTGTGTGTGTGTGTGTGTGTATGTATGTATGTATATGTCAAGAGCTGAGTCTATGATGGATTAGTTGATTGGATTTCGGACATTTTAGGAAGCCATCATGGGCAGTGAAAAGGGCATTTTATTCCTTAATTTTAATTTGTTAATTCAACATTTTATGAGAAAATAAATGTTCATGTTATTGGAATGCTTAGGCTCAATAAATGTACTTTGTCAAATGCTTCTGTACTGTTGTAAAAAGCAGTAAGCACATGAACTATGGTGGGTGAATAAAATGAATTCTCAGCGGATATTTAAGTAAAAAAGAGGCTTACGGATGTGGTTCTGCCCTAGTTCTCACCAACACTTTGCCACTGTGTGAAAGTGAGAATTGTGTGTACGTGTAATTGTGCACACGCATAAATAAGGGTAAAAGAATGTGTATCTGTGCATGTTTAAGCCTCAGAACGTGCATGCACACTCAAGCTTCTGTCCATGTTTGAGTGTGTGAACATTTGCGATAATCCTTCCCGCTTACGCTTGGATCAAAACCAGATGTGTCATTTTTCGTACAAAAATGAAATGATCATGCAGCCAATAAGGAGGCAGACCCTGTTGCTGGGTAATGCCATGTTTATCCCCCCGCTCATTGTTCTGGTGAGATGGGTGTCGCGCGTCAAGCTTCATAGACTCAGATCTGCATGACTCTTTACGACATACGAGGGGCGTGCGGTTGTGATGAACATCAGCACTCTCACTGGTTTTGTAGGTCAACCAGTATTTAAGTCCCAACATGTGTCATTGTGTGCATTATAACCTTGACTTTGGGAACTGCTGGCTATTTCATGATTAATCGAAGAGAATTATTCACCTTTCTGTCAATAATGAAATTAACACTTACTACAGCAATTAAACCAGTAAACAAGTACCTCACAATTGCACTGAGGTATAGTACTTGATTAGGTGTACTTAAGTTACCTTACAGACTGTAGTATGCAGTGGAGACAAGTAATTAACATGAATAAACTAGAGCGCAACAAACCCCAGCCAATGTCATACCCTTCAGCTAGTCTTTTCAATTGTCATTACAGTCCAGTTTTCAGTTAAGACGGATGCAAAACAAATAGTGAGGCATGTGCAACGTGCATTTTTCTGATTTCTTGTCATCGGATATTGTACATGTTCTTTGGCCACATCTTAATTGGACACAGATATTACACTTTAAACCTCTTTATGCTTTTGAATAAACTTTACAGAATATCTGTAATTTGTGGTGACTCTGTTAAAAACAGCATGAAGCAATCCCTGGTTTCTCTTCCTGGGTCACCCAGAACTGTTCCTCCGTAGTTCACTCAAATCCTCCCGGTATGGATCTGTTCTGTTTGACAAGCACCGATGACCCAATTAACACAACCTGTGGCAGCTTTGAGCATGACCCATTCCACCCCGCCACTTTCCCCGGGATGCATGAGAGATTATTTTGGAGGACCGACAGGTGCCACTGACGTTCCCTGTTCACCCTGACTACACAATTGGGTTTACCAGGTCCGGCAGTCCCGCCAATCTCCCCCCTGCCCGGTGTGGTGATCAGTTGACAGCTCGGCTCCAGCATTCATCACACCTTTCAGGACATGTGGCCCCAGGTCTGATGGTGTGACCAGAAAGTTGGTGTCTTGTACCAAGAATGAATTTGAATCACACATTGCTTGAACGTGGTGTTAGTTATGACCCATCTCTGACTAGCGCAGAAGTCCACTCAGGTTTAGGTCATCATCCCTCTCCCCCGGGGTCTGCTAATCTCTCTTAGTGTGACCCCACCTTGGATCACTTTGCAGGAGAGCCCCTTAGGGTCACAAAAGTACCCGAACCTCTCCACCAGGTGATTCTTGCCAAACTGAAAATAAAAGGAAAGCCCTTTAGGTTCCAATTATTAAACGCTATTCCAACACATGATTTTTATTCATACCCTGAATAAAGTTTAGGTGCAATGATAACTGCATATTTATTCACTTCATTTGATTTTTTCAAATGAATATCAAAAGGTATTATATTGCCTCTCTGCCAATTATATGAAGTTCCAAGGTAGTAAGAAGATAGTCAAAGGATAAAAGGCATGTTAAAATAATATTAGGTAATGCAGTTTAAGGATAATTTTTCCAATATTCAATTTCTGAGATTCAAAACAGCATTTCAATGAGCGGTAAGTATTTTCATTTTCATTTTTTCAGTACATTGGCTCTCTGAGCCATTGTCCCATAATTTGCCTTCAGAATAATCATTTTTACTAGTGAAACATGGCATCAAGAACGACATTATATATAATTTGGACACTGTATGTCCACTGTATGCTGTATTCTCTAGACATAAATCCCATTTTCAAGGACCATTTTAAATGACATTACATGTCATTTAGCTGACGCTATTATTGGAAGCGACTTAGGTGCATTTCAATCGTAGATCTTGTCATAGTTCCTCCTTAAACCTAAGCAGCTACGCCTGACACGACACACTGTATTTAAAGCACAGTTAACTAGATGATTGTTGTGAGATAGCAACATATCACGTCACAAGAATCAAGCTAAAACTTGGACGGGCTGTTGCCATTGATCTGGTGCATTAAGTTCACACGCAGTGTTTGAATATCTGTGTGCCCTGTGGGAACTCTTTGCTAAAAAGTGGGTCGCTGTGATACCGTGTCAAGGAGCTGACGGACTTGGTTCTTGACGTCCTGTGTGGAATCTGTCTGCACAGTCGCACGCGGCTCCACCATGGCATTATACTTCGTCAGTTACAAAAAATAGGTTATAGGATTTAAACCGAGGTTAAGACCCTGAAGAGTAAATAGATTGACATCTACTAAGTAGATCACAGTGATACTGAAAACAACCAGATCATAGGTTACACAGCGCATAGTTACAACATTATTATGTTTCTTTAATCCGCATCGCATGTATGTTGTTTTCATTTGTTTTTATCATTAGTGGCAGTACTAAGATACTTCAGTGACTCGTCTGTTGTGTTCCTGGGTGGTGTGTGGATGCTGATTGTCCTGTCACTGGATGTCCTCCCCCACCTCACTCCCTTTATGCTGCTTGATGCAGTCTGTGTCAGGTATTCCCTTCAATACCACCCTGAGGCTCTCTCACATGCACACATTTACAAATAAATACACAATAATGTATGTTCTTTTGTGTGTGTGTGTTTGTGCGTGTGAGAGAGAGAGAAAGGGAGCAGAAGGCAAAATGAATAAAAGGACTTCATACATTTTCATGCCTTCACCGATAAGGTCAGTCATGTGCTGTGGTTACTAAGCAACACTGCCACCCCATCATGGACAGTTACGGACCAGAAGAGTCAAACTGAAATATGTTTACTATTGCTTTGTAAATGGTAGCCAAACAGCCTCTTGTTTACCAGCTATAAGTAGCTTGTCTGTATAGTATATCACAGTTTTATTAAGATGAACACAAACATATTTTTAACCTATTACTGTACATATTTGCAGATCAAAATGCAAATGGTTATACTTGGACTTATTCTGCTGCTATCCATTGTTTTTTTATTCTTCTGTTAATAGGCCAACACATTTTCACAAAGGTGAAGACATGAGATCTTCTGATCCACATTTTGTTTTACCAACCGACTTTAAATAGCTAGAAAACAATGGATGATTAACAAATGCAGAATAGCTGAAAGTTGACAGGTTTCCTGTCTTTTTTTACAGCCAGGTCTCAATTCAATTCATTTTATTTTGTATAGCCCAAAATTGCAAATTACAAATTAGCCTCAGAGGGCTTTACAGTCTGTACACATGCAACATCCTCTGTCCTGAAACCCTCACATCGGCACAGGAAAAATTCCCCAAAATAGAGAGCAGAAAGATGTTGGTTTATGATGACAGTAATATGAATCATATTTAAAGTAATGATGATGGCGGCAGCACGTATCAGCAGAGCCATGCCAGGAGTCAGAACCGGGGTCCGCACGAAACTATGATCCACGGAGACCTGCTAGGCGAGAAAGCACAAAAAACTCCCGGAAAAAAGCTTAATTAGTGATGTACATTAATAAAACATGGATGATTGTGGAAGGAGAGAGTAAGAGAGTGAGAGAGGGGCTTGGTGTGTCCTAAGAAGTCCCCCGGCAGTCTAAGCCTAGAGCAGCTTAACTAAGGGCTGGTCCAGGCTAACCTGAGCCAGCCCTAACTATAAGCAATATCAAAGAAGAACGTTTTAAGCTTTATCTTAAATGAACTAACCGAGTCTGCCCCCTCGGACTGAAAGTGGAAGCTGGTTCCACAAAAGAGGAGCTTGATAACTGAAGGCTCTGGACCCTATCCTACTTTTTAAAACTCTAGGAACCACAAGTAGCCCATCATCTACGGAGCGCAGATGCATTGTAGGGCAATACGGTGTAACAAGCTCTTTAACCCTCCCGTTGTCCTCCCATCCTCCAGCAGTCGCACGCACGTACGTACGTACGCGCTTACGTCACGCGTTCAGCCATCATACAACCCCGCCCTCCGGTAGTCGTACGTACGTACGCGCTTACGTCACGCGTTCAGCCATCATACACCCCCGCCCTCCGGCAGTCGCACGCACGTACGTACGCGCTTACGTCACGCGTTCAGCCATCATACACCCCCGCCCTCCGGCAGTCGCACGCACGTACGTACGCGCTTACGTCATGCGTTCAGCCATCACACACCCCCGCCCTCCGGCAGTCGCACGTATGAACGTACGCACGTACGTACGTACGCGCTTACGTCACGCGTTCAGCCATCACACACCCCCGCCCTCGGGCAGTCGCACGCACGTACGTACGCGCTTACGTCACGCGTTCAGCCATCATACACCCCCGCCCTCCGGCAGTCGCACGTACGTACGCGCTTACGTCACGCGTTCAGCCATCACACACCCCCGCCCTCCAGCAGTCGCACGTACGAACGTACGCGCTTACGTCACGCGTTCAGCCATCATACACCCCCGCCCTCCGGCAGTCGCACGTACGTACGTACGTACGCGCTTACGTCACGCGTTCAGCCATCATACACCCCCGCCCTCCGGCAGTCGCACGTATGTACGCGCTTACGTCACGCGTTCAGCCTTCACCTCTCTGTGCAAGACTATTATGGCCCTTTCGCAATACCTGAGACGGCGAGAACGGACTTGCGTTCCCGCGAGAATACACTCGGGAGGTTCGGGGGGGGGGAGAACGGTCATTTCCGCCATTGGAACAGCAGCTGACGTGATGACGTCACCACGTCAGCTGGTCTTGCTAATACGCTTTAATTTAGTTTTTGATTTAAATATTTTACTATTAACAAGCTTTTGTCTCATTTTTGGTCTCAGAAATTGTATATATAAGCAGTCGTAAAATAGATAGCTTTATCAAGGAGGTTGTAACAAAAAATAAACTATTATACTAAAATATTTTAATGCACACACACACACACACACACCTACCGTTTGTCTTGTTACTCATCAAGAGGCTGATAATCAGCGTAGTGGTCCTCGTGCAGCAAGCCGCTGACCGCACATCAAAGATCTTACAGAGTACAATAATCCATATGTGGATTTTTTTATTCATTATTTTTACAATTCAGAGCTTCAGATTTTCTTTGAAGCTCTTCCGCCAGTTTAGACTCTCGAGCGCGGTGCTCACCTCGTGTCCTTTAATTAAAACATTGTTAGTTTTAATGCACAACGATGGACAATAAACAAGCTGCGCTCTGCGCATACAGACAATACGTATGTACAAAAGTTACATGTAAACATGAAGTTATGAATCTAAACAAACGGACGGTGAACAACCTCCGTCTCTGACACCACGTTAAAAACGTACCAAGACTCGTCGTGGTACAGCTAAGTCTCACGTATAAACCGCTACGGAGACGCGAAAACGACCGGCGGAGCATTTCACAGCAGACTCGACGAAAACAGGCCGCTCTCCGCGGGCTGCGAGATGATCAGCTGACCTCCCGGCGCTGGAGGGTGTCTGACGGTCCGTCATGACTACACGTCCACGGGGCAGATTGTTACGTTAAAGGCTGTTGACAAACATTTGCTTTAACAACTAACTTTAGTCATAAAATTACATAACGTTACTTAAATGAAGTAGTATTTATAAAACTCGGACTGTGTGTTTATTTTCCTCCGTCGGTCGCTGTTGCCTGCCGCTTAGGTTGAAATGCATTCTGGGATATTTGGCTCTCACAACAACAGGCGAGCCTGCTCCGATGCATTGTGGGTACAATGGGCGGCGCGAGTCGCATCCGCGTATTATGACCGCGTTCGTGTCGACGAGGAAGACTCATTTAGAATTTCACGTTAAACGGTGCAACTTTTACTATAGTAAGCACTATATATGTATGTATCCGTCAAGTATTTGTGTAAATGTGAATAAAGACAATGCAGATTGGTGTGTACATCCATTGTGTTTTTATTACGTCAAGCATTCAGCCTTCACCCCCGCCCTCCGTTAGTAGCACGCACGCACGCACGCACGCGTTCAGCCGTCACCCCCCTCCACGCCTTGTCGTCCTCGCGTCCTCCAATAGTCGCAGGTGCGCGCCGCGCCTCCGTCGTCGTCTCCGCGCCCCCCGCCTCCGTCGCTCGAGACACGCCGGTCGGCGCAGGCGGGGCAGAACGCGCGCGAGCAGCCCCAGCAGATGTACCTCCTGCACGTGCAGCAGACGGTGTGCGTCTTGCTGTCCTTCTTCGACGGGCAAATCTGACACCTCTTCCTCTTGCTCGCCACCCTGGACAGAGCCGAGGCGACGGCCGCCGCCCGCGTTTCCGGCTCCCGTTCCGCCTCCGGCGCCGCCTCGGCTCGACCGCGCGCCCTCCGGGCGGCCCGCACGACCGCCGCGGACGCTTCCGTGCGGGGGAGACACGCCCTCCTCTCGACGAGCGGCGTCACGAGCTCTTTTCCGAGCCGCTCGAGGAAGAACCTGCGCTTGCTCCGCTTGCCGGACATCCAGTCGGGACGGACCTCTCGCCATATCACGAAGGCGTTGTAGGCGGACACGTCGACGACGTTGTGGAACACGACCAGGGGCCAGCGGGCCGTCATCCTCCTGCAGCTGTACGTGCCGATCACCTTGTCCAGGTTGTCCACGCCTCCCTTGTTGCGGTTGTAGTCCAGGATGATCGCGGGCTTCCCGTCCGGGCGGTCGCCGACCTCGGCCTCGGCGTGCCGCGTGCTCATGAGCACCACGTTGCGGTTTTTCTTGGGCACGTAGGACACCAGGGCCGTGGTGGGCGTGAACGCAAACATCGAAGAGAACACCGCCCTGTCCCTCGTCGCCAGCAGAGCGGGCGGAAGCTCGGGCTTGTTCTTTCGAACCGTGCCGACCACGGTGATCCCCCTGGCCAGGAGCCGGCGCGCCAGCTCGTAGGACGTGAAGTAATTGTCGCACGTCACGTTGCGACCCGCCAGGCCCTCCGTGACGTCGAGCACGACCCTCATCCCCAGGTTCCTCTCGGGGCCGCCGCCCGTCGTCGGCTTGCCTGTGTACCCTTGCATCTTCCACGCGTAGCTGGATCTGGCGTCGCACGCCACCCACGTCTTGATTCCGTATTTCGCCGGCTTGCTGGGCATGTACTGCCTGAAGGGACACCGCCCTTGGCGGCGGGGGGTTACGAGGAGAGAGAGAGAGAGAGAGAGAGAGAGAGAGACACAAGACAGAGAGCGTCGTCATCATCATCATCATCGGCATTGTCTTTTCGCGAATCTTTACAAGAAAATAAAAAAAAGCCCCTCCGCCGCAGCCGCCGCCGCCGCCGCCGCTTACCTCTGAACGGAACCAGCTGCTCGTCCACGGTCACCTCGGGCCCCGGGTTGTAGAGGAGCGGCAGTCGGAGCACCCACGCGTCCCACACGTCTCGCACGGCCGCCAGTTTGTCGCTCGCTCGTCGCTCGCGCCTCGTCTCGCGGTTGTCGAATCGCAACAGTGTCGAGTACGCGTGAAAGTCCTTCAGCGGCATCGTGGCGCGGAAAATGGCCCTTCCGCTCTCCGCGTCCCACAGACTGGCGGCGGCCTCCCCTCTGGACCTGTACACGCCCGCCAGGATCAGGAGGCCCACGTAGGCGCGCAGGTCGACCCGGTCCATGCCTTTCCAGTCGTCCCCGTATCTTCTGCGACCTTCGAGGTTGGTCATCTCCAGGACAATGTCTTCTATCGCGGGCGTCACAAACAGCCGGAACGTCGAGGCGATGTCGGTGGCGCGGGACGCCGCTTCCTCCGTGGGCCCGGGGGTCGGCGGACCCGGCCGACTCTGCTCGTCGGTCGCGCCCCGTCTGCCGTGCGCCGTCGAGGACCACGTCAGTTTGCCGTTTTTGGACGGAAAGGTGCAGGTCTCGGGTCTTTCGCCCATGGCGCGGTCTTCTTCTTCTTCTTCTTCTTCTTCTCCTCCTTCTTCTTCTCCTTCTTCTTCTTCTCCTTCCTCCTCCTCCTCCAAAGACAAAGCTTCGTTCTCCGGGTTGTATTCTTCGCCGCCGTCGCCGCCGTCGTCGTCGTCGTCGTCTTCTTCTTCCCCTCGTAGCTCTCGTTCTTTGTTGTCAGCCGCGGTCGAAGCCTCTCCCTCTCCCTCTCCCATGTCAGAGTAGTGGTAGACCTTTCGCGGCTCCACCGGATCTGCGAAAAGACGTTCGAGGAGCTCGAGCGCGGTCGGCGTCGCGGCAGACATGACTTCGGGCCCTTTCGGGGAGACGAGTGTTTCGCGCGTCGCCTCGCCCGACTTTATCGCGCGACGTTAGTATCGCCTCTCTCGCCGACCCGTTCTGTCTCTTCTGTCTGTCTCTTCTGTCACCTACACGCACGCACGCACACACACACACACGCACACACACACACACACACACACACACACAAATCCAGCACCTCGGACAGATCTGCGAGCGCGCGAGGAGAGAGAGAGAGAGAGAAATTCCAGCACCTCGGACAGAGGCCCCCGCGTCCCCCACCCCCTGAAGCTCTATCTGCGAGCGCGCGAGGAGAGAGAGAGAGGGAGAGATAGAGAGACATGTATACTTTCATGATTCTTACCAAGAACTTTGCACAAACTCCTCCTTGGTCACCCGCCAGCGCAGCCAGCGCAGGCAAACGCGCGGACAGAGAGTCAGGTGGTGGGCGGGGGGGGATGGGGGGGGGGGGGGGGTGGCGTCTGTCCGAGGTGCTGGAATTTCTCTCTCTCTCTCTCTCTCTCTCTGCCCCGGTCGGCCGATGTCTCTAGCGCGCCACCGTCGCGTTCATGTCCTCGTACACGTCGTCGAGGGGGAACCGCTGCAGCTTCTTCCTCTCCTGCCGCTGCCGCCACCGGCGCAGCGCTTCCTTCGACATCCTGCACGCCTGTGTCGGAAACGAACGCGTTGGTCATCGCGGCGTCGCGAGGCTTTTTTTTTTTTGGGTCGGGCGCCTACCTTCAGGAGCGTCCACGCGAAGCACCACGCGACGACGACGACGACCAGGACAACAAAGGCGCAGGTCGCCAGTGTCGTAGGGGGGATGTCATCCCATCGCTCGTCTCGACACCTCTCGCCTGTCGCGGACACGAGAGAGAGAGAGAGAGAGAGCGGGTCATTCGCTCGGCCTCGACGCGATCTCCTGTTTCGCGCGCGTGCAATATTTTTGCTCACCCGGCGACGACGGCTGCGGCATGACCAAGAACACCGACCCCGTGCCCGGCAACTCCACGGGTCGCCGTTGGCGATCGTATTTCAAATACACACACTCGTACCGCCCCGCGTCGGCGGGAGTCACGGGGTCGATGACGACGTCCACGTCCGGAAACGTTTCGCTGCACCGAAGTCTGCCTCGGTATTCGGGGGCGACGGTGCCGCGACCCGTCATCAGACTCAGGTACTCGGGCTTCGGATGGGAAGATCGGCACCGGACGGTCACGGCTTCTCCGGGCTCCCTCCACACCGCTTCGTCGGGCCCTGCGACGATTTAAAAAAAAAAAAACCACGCCCCAGATCATTTCGCCTCGCCTCGCCCGCACACACACAGAAACAAGCACGCGACGCTCACCGGGACCGCGCGGGGCCGCCGCGCAGGAGAGGCACAGGGTCGCCGCCGCGAGGCTCAGGTAGAAAGTCGACATGTCGGCAGAGCGCTTCCCGGCGTCGAGGCGATCCGTGAATAGCACGCGACCGTTTCCGCGTGCGCATTCGTTAGTATGTCACCGACATCAATGTCATC
Source organism: Pungitius pungitius (assembly GCF_949316345.1). Lineage (NCBI taxonomy): Eukaryota > Metazoa > Chordata > Actinopteri > Perciformes > Gasterosteidae > Pungitius > Pungitius pungitius. Next base: position 3,789,176 of record NC_084915.1, read on the forward strand.
GGCCACACGAACCCCGACCGAGGGTACGCGAACCGAGGTGGCCACCGGGAATTATATTGTCACTTTTTCTCGAGAGCGTCCCCTCAAATCTTGTGCCATACGCTACACGACAAGGCAACGACACGTGGAGATTGGTTTTAACCTTTTTTTTTATTTCACACACATACGCACGCACACGGACTCCAAAGTTGCAGCGACGGGGACGGGTGCTCGTTTACGTGGAAAACACGTGTCGCACGAGGGTCCGGGTGCTCCTTCGCGTCACGCGAAAGCGACGGTGAGAAGTGGCCGCCCGCTCCTCGTAAACGGCGTCGTCGGGCCGCCGGGCGCGCTCGGCCGTTCGGCACATCCGGGTCTGCGGACGCACGCACGCACGCGCACACACACACACACACACGCACACAGGAACGGTTGTTGTTGTGAGGGATTGAGAAAAGCTTGCACGCACACACACACACACACCACTCGGACTACGCGGCTACCTCGTGGATGATCCACGCGAGGAGCCCTATGACGACGGCGGTTCCCAGAAGCAGCGCGCCGACGCAGGTCACGTTCGGTGCTGTACAGGAGGCGAGGGACCTCGATTGCCGGTGGACAGGTAGGCGGCGGCGGGGTTCGACACTCCGATCTGCATCTGCCAAGCCGCTTGTTCCTCCCTCGCTCTGAGAGAAAAGCACTCGGCGAGATCGCGACTCTTTGCAGTCGTCCTGGCTCCCAGATGGCGGAACGAGCTCTGCGACATGAGGCATCGGGACTGCGGAGGGCCTCTACGTCTTCCGCGGGAAAAGTCGAGACGCACCTTTTCAGACCTCGACTAAAACACTAGCGGACCGTAGCACTGACAAATGGTAGCACTTGAATTGGACTCGTAATGGCACTTTTCTGTAACGTGTTTTCAAACTGCTTATTTGATGAAAAATGTACGCTCACTCTATGTGGAAATGCACTTACGTCGGCGCTTTGGACAAAAGCCTCAGCTAAATGACATGTAATGTAATGTAGAAAGGGGAGGATCGGGGCGGAAGAAAAACAGCTCCTCGAGGCCCCTCCTCACGAACGAAGAGAAGGGAGAGGAGAAAGCTCACAGGCTAAATAAATGGCTCTCACAAAAATAAAAAGTGACAAGTGGAGCGGCGGATCGCGATTCCGGCAGGCAGGCAGGCAGGCACGCATGCACGCACGGAGGAGGAGGAGGAGGCCTCCGCTGAGTCCTCCGACTGCAGCTGCGGCTCCCGGAGGCCTTCACGCCGTGGACTACGTAGAGGGATTTCTGCACCGCATCACTAAAGGAGCCAAAGGAGCGCAGAGGTCTCTCTCTCTCTCTCTCTCTCTACTAGTACTTTTGTTTATTTGGGGTTGTGTTTATTATGTGCTTTGTGTTGAGCTGATTTGATGTTGTGAATTGTTTTCTTGGGATGTTGAGAAATAAAGTGTTTTTGAAAAACCAAAAGAATCCCTCTCTCTCGCTCTGTCTGTGTGTGTGTGTGTGTGTGTGTGTGTGTGGTTCGGCACCCCTTCGGCCCTTTTGATTGCGACATACAGCGAAAGGTCAACTCGAGAGGCCTTGCCACGGTTGGATATTATACTTTGTGTGGATCTTTTGCGGACGTTGATCGCGTACCTGAAGCCTCTCTCGCACTCGGCGGCGATGCATGTTATCGTCTCTCTCTCTCTCTCTCTCTCTCTCTCTCTCTCTCTCTCTCTCTCTCTCTCTCTCTCTCTCTCTCTCTCTCTCTCTCTCTCTCTCTCTCTCTCTCTCTCTCTCTCTCTCTCTCCGAAGCCCCCACCCCCCCGGTGGCGAAGCGAGCCGATTAGACCCGAGCGATGAGTTCTCGCGAGTTCTCGCGAGATGACGGCTCGCTACGAGCCGGGTCGTTCTGACCCGAACGACGGACACGATTCGAGGGTCAGTGTGACCCGACGCCGTCGTCTGGGCTGAGGCGCTCGCCGGAGCGAGCCGATTAGACCCGAGCGATGAGTTCTCGCGAGTTCTCGCGAGATGACGGCTCGCTACGAGCCGGGTCGTTCTGACCCGAATGACGTTGCCGAGGCGAGGGTCAGTGTGACCCGACGCCGTCGTCTGGGCTGAGGCGCTCGCCGGAGCGAGCCGATTAGACCCGAGCGATGCCGACTCGTAGCGAGCCGTCATCTCGCGACATCTCGCCGGGTCCTTCTGACCCGAATGACGGAGACGAGACGACGGTCCCGGCCCTTCTGATGGTGATGCGTAGCTAGCCGTCATCTCGCGAGACCTCGTCGGGTCGTTTTGACCCGAACAGCGCAGGCCTCTCTTGTGTGAATGTTGCCGAGGGTCAGAGAGACCCGAGGACAACGTGAGGGTTAAGATAAGACGGTGCCTCACCAGCAAGTGCCTTGTAGGTGAGGAGAAGTACCTTAAATTCTATTCTTGATTTAACAGGAAGCCAGTGCAGAGAAGTTAATACAGGAGTTATATGATCCCATTTCTTACTTCTTGTTAATACACGTGCTGCAGCATTCTGAATCAGCTGGAGAGGTTTAAGCGATTTACAAGAGCAGCCTGATAACAAAGAATTACAGTAATCCAGTCTAGAAGTAACAAATGCATTAACTAGTTTTTCTGCATCACTTTGAGACAGGAAGTTCCTGATTTTCGATATATTACGTAGATGAAAAAAGGCAGTCCTTGAAGTCTTCTTTATATGAGAGTTGAAGGACATATCCTGGTCGAAGAGAACTACAAAATTTCTGACGGTGCTGTTGGATACCAGAGCAATTCCATCCATAGAGACTGTATTACGTGACAGCTGACTTCGAAGGCGCTCTGGGCCTATCATGATAACTTCAGTTTTTTCCGAGTTTAACATCAGGAAGTTGCAGGTCATCCAAGTTTTGATGTCTCCAAGACAATCCTGCAGTCTAACAAGTTGGTTGGTGTCTTCTGGCTTGATCGATAGATACAGTTGAGTATCGTCTGCATAACAATGGAAGTTTATGCAGTGTTTTCTGATAACGTCGCCCAAAGGAAGCATGTACAGGGTAAATAGAATCGGTCCAAGCACAGAACCTTGTGGAACTCCGTGACCAACATTGGTGGTCATTGATGATTCACCGTTCACAAACTGGGATCGATCCGATAAATAAGATTTAAACCAGCTGAGTGCAGTTCCTTTGATGCCAATCAAGTGTTCCAGTCTCTGCAGCAGGATAAGGTGATCAATGGTGTCAAATGCAGCACTGAGGTCGAGCAATACAAGAAAAGAGACTAGTCCTTGGTCCGATGCAAGTAGAAGATCATTTGTAATTTTCACCAGTGCCGTTTCTGTGCTATGATGCACTCGAAATCCTCAAACAAAGCATTGTTTTGTAGAAAGTGTGGGAGCCCAGTCTTCCGAGAGGAGCCTGGGGCTTCAGGTGGGAATAAGAGTTCAGCCGAGACCCCAGGATTGCAGTGAAGTCAAACAGAAATTTTATTTATTATAACCTGAGGGGAAGAGGGGAGGGGGCATAAGCAAACTCAAAACGCCGGGTTCACCGGGATCGCCGGAGGCATCGGTCAGCTCAGCTGGACTCGTCCTGGAGTGAGAAGGGCAGAGGCATTAGTGTCGTCTCACCCTCCCTTTTACAGGCTCTTGATTGAGGTTCTGATTCAGAACACCTGGGAGGTGCACTTAGGGCCACCTGCTATAGTACCGCCCATCCACTACCACGCCTCTTGGTGGCCGTTGCCTGGCTACCCCAAGCCATGTGGGGCGCTGCTCGCCAGCTGGGCCATCACATACCCCCCCCCTCCGCTCCGAACTACGGAGGGGAGCGGCAGTCCACAGGCAGTCGTCCCTTCTTGACAGGGCATCGGCGTTCCCATGTAGCCTTCCCGCTCTGTGCTCCACTGTGAACGTAAAGTCCTGTAGGTGCAAAAACCAACGGGTTATTCTGGCATTCTTGTCTTTGTTGAAGGCCATCCACTTTAGGGGGGCGTGGTCTGTGACCAATGTGAACTCTCGGCCTAGTAAGTGGTACCTTAGTTTACCTATCGCCCATTTAACTGCTAGGCACTCCTTTTCAATAGTTGCATAATTCTTCTCATGGGGAAGTAGTTTGCGGCTAACAAAGGTGATGGGGTATTCACTTGCATCATGTACTTGGGACAGGACTGCCCCTAGGCCTACCTCTGATGCATCGGTCTGTAGTACGAACCTCTTGCCAAAGTCAGGGGTGTGTAGTACGGTTTCCCCACAGAGGGCTGTCTTCAAGGCATTGAAGGCCAACTGGGCCTGTTCCGTCCACTTTACCCCGTTGGGTGCGTTTTTGCCTGTCAGTTCATGCAAGGGGGCGGCTACCGAAGCAAAGTTAGGGATGAACTGTCTGTAATACCCAACTAGCCCTAGAAATGTTCTCACCTGTCGTTTTGTCTGGGGTTGGGGCCAGGTTGTTATGGCCTCCACCTTCTTTACTTGGGGCTTCACATTTCCTCGGCCGACAGTGTACCCAAGGTAATTCGCCTCCTCCAAGGCGAGGGAGCACTTTGCAGGGTTGGCTGTCAGTCCCGCCTCTTGCAAGGCCTGGAGGACTGCGGCTAGGTGCTGTAGATGCTTCTCCCATGACGTGCTATGGATGACGATGTCGTCGAGGTATGCCGCGGCGTATTCCTGATGGGGCCGCAGTATCTTATCCATTAGCCTCTGAAACGTTGCCGGAGCTCCATGAAGGCCAAATGGGAGCACTTTATAGTGGAAGGCGCCGTCTGGTGTTGAGAAGGCAGTCTTCTCCATGGCCTGGGGGGTGAGCGGTACCTGCCAGTACCCTTTCGTTAAGTCTAGCGTGGAGATGAACCGGGCCGGTCCTAGTCTCTCGACCAGCTCATCTACCCGGGGCATAGGGTAGGTGTCAAACAGAGAAATTTCATTTAATTTTCTGTAGTCATTGCAGAACCTAATGCTTCCGTCCGGCTTTCCAACCAGGACTATAGGACTGGACCAGGCACTGTGTGACTCCTCCACCACCCCAAGGTCAAGCATTTTCCTCACCTCGTCCCTGATGGCCTCCCGTCTGGCCTCGGGGATTCTGTATGGTCGTAGTCTTACGGTCTTTCCCGGCTCTGTTCTGATGTCGTGGGAGATGGCTGTTGTTCGACCTGGGATCTCAGAGAAGACATCTACGTTCCGGCCAACCAGTTCTCGGAGGTCTTGACCTTGTCTGGATGACAGCTGATCGCCCATTTTCACCGGCGGGAGAACCTGGGGAATCAGGTTAGCTGCCAGGACATTAGTGGGGACCGGAAGGGGCTGATGCCATGGCTTTAGCAAGTTCACATGGTACAATTGTTGGGTTTTCCTACGGCCTGTCTGACGTACCTGGTAGTTTACGGGTCCCACCTGTTCCATTATCTCGTAAGGCCCTTGCCACTTGGCCAAAAACTTGCAATCATTCGTTGGGAGTAAAACCATTACCTTGTCTCCTGGTTTAAACTCTCTCACCTGGGCTCCCCTGTTGTATACCTGGGCCTGCTGTGCTTGGGCTTGCCGCATGTGCTCCCGAACCAGGGGCCAGACTTGGGTCATTCGGTGGTGCATCTGTTCCACATGCTCCACAATACTGCGCTGGGTGGACGGCTGCTGCTCCCAGGCCTCCTTGGCCACATCCAGCAATCCCCGGGGTCTCCGACCGTACAGAAGCTCAAACGGTGAAAATCCTGTTGAACCCTGGGGTACTTCTCGGATAGCAAACAGAATATAAGGCAGCAGTTGGTCCCAGTTTTTACCATCTACGTCGACTACCTTGCGCAGCATGTGCTTTAGGGTTTTGTTGAATCGTTCTACCAGGCCATCAGTCTGTGGGTGGTAGACAGAGGTTCTGATTTTTCTCACCTTAAGTCTTTGGCACAGACAGCTCATCACCTTGGACATAAAGCAGGAGCCTTGGTCAGTCAGGATTCCCTCCGGCAGGCCTACTCTACTGAAGAGTAGGAACATCTCCCGGGCAACCACCTTCCCTGTAGCGGACCGTAGAGGAATTGCCTCCGGGTACCGGGTCGCGTAATCCAGCATAACCAAGATATAGCGGTGGCCACGGCCGGACTTTGGTAGGGGCCCCACTATGTCCATGCCAATCCTACTGAAGGGGGTTTCAATAATGGGGAGGGGTATCAGGGGATTTCGGTATTCTACCTTTGGGGAGTTGAGTTGGCACTCAGCGCAATGTCGGCAGTATTCCTCGACGGCCCTCTTGATCCCCGGCCAGTAGAAACGGCTGAGAACCCGTTCATAAGTCTTCTCTCTTCCCAGGTGGGCTCCTAGTAAGTGGGAGTGGGCTAGATACAACACTTTTGACACATATTCTTTGGGGACAATCAACTGTTCAAATATATCCGCGTTCTTCTTAGTTACTCGGTATAACAGTTTGTCCCGGATCATAAAATGTGGAAATGGTACTTGACTCACCCCATCCTGTTTTTGACCCTCGATCACTTTGACGTCTCTCCAGGCTTGAGTCAGGTTGGGGTCCCGCAGCTGTGCTGAGCCGAATTGTCCTGGCCGGTGACCTTCCATTTCAGCTTCCGGAAAGTGCGAGAACACCTCGTCTGATTGCACGTCTTCCAGGGGCTCAACCTCCGCTGCCCGTTTCGGGTCTGTTGCTGTGGTGTGGGTGCAGACCACCTCACCTCCGTCGTCATCACTAGTGGCTGCTGGACTCCCATCAGGGGACACTACAGCCCAAGCAGGGCGAGTCGCGACAGTTTCTCTCTTTCCAGGTCGCTTCCTGGTTCGCCGTCTGGGGACCCTTGTCTCTGCTGGCCAGTAGCGGGGGAACAGTGGGCTGTCCCGACCGAACAGCACTGGAACTGGCAGGCGTTCGACGACCCCAACCTGTAGAGAGAATCGTCCTTTAGGAGTGACCACTTGGATTTTGGCCGTTGGATACTTCCGTGTGTCCCCGTGGATGCAGGACACCGCCATCTCTCCCCCCCCCCGTGGCACGGGCAAATTCCGGTCGGACCAGGGAGACCATACTTCCGGAGTCTAAAAGTGCCTCTGTGTCCTTCCCAGCAATCTTCACTGGGAACTTTGGGGCGGGGGCTCCCTCATGTGCCCAGCAGGTAGTGAGGTGGTGGCAGGAGAGGCCTTTGTGATCGGTGGACCCGGCTGTCGGCATTGGCTCATCCCGATCTGGACACCCTCTGGCTAGATGTCCCTCTCGGCCACAAGAGAAACATCGCGGGATTGGAGGAAGCCACTGGGTTCGTTTTACAGCCGGCCCAGTCCCTCCAAACGTCGGTCGGGGTGACGGGGAACTGACAGCTTTGCCTATCATCTCTCTCTCTGCTTTGTTTTTAGGATTGGTTAGCTTGTTATTTTCTGATCGCATCAGACCAGCCATTACTCTGTGATTTTCCAATAAGGCCACTAATGTGTCCACCCCAAGGGGCCCCTGCTGGGCGACGTACCTCTTTGCGTCATTTGGTAGGCCTCGTATACACCGGTCAATTGCCACTCTCTCCACTATGGGTGGCCCCTCTGCTTCTTCCAGCCAGCTCCTGGTGTGACGGACTAGCCCCATCACTTGTGCCCGGACAGGGAGGGTAGGGTCGTAACTCCAGTCATGTACTCGCTGTGCTTTAGCGGGGAGGCTAAGTCCGTATTGAGCTAGGATGGCCGTTTTTACCTTATCATAATTTTCAGCCTCTGCCGCTGAAAGGTCCCGGCAGGCTTTCTGAGCTTCGCCGGTCAGGAAAGGCATGAGGTTGTTCGCCCATTCAGTTCTTGGCCATTTCTCCCTTGTTGCTGCCCTTTCAAACAATGCAATGTAGGTCTCGACATCATCATCTGGCGTGAGTTTCGTCAGCACCTCTTTTGGCTTCCGCTCTTTCGGTCTCCCTGTTGCTCTACACAGCTCTACTACCGCTGTCTGTAGATTGGCTTGCGAGGTCAGCATTGCATTCAAAATTTCTTCCATCTCTAACCTTTTGTTGCCACTCCACGGTGCATCCACTGGTAGCGATGAATCAGATTGTCCGCATCCTCCACCATATGTGGGAGCTCGGTCTTCCGAGAGGAGCCTGGGGCTTCAGGTGGGAATAAGAGTTCAGCCGAGACCCCAGGATTGCAGTGAAGTCAAACAGAAATTTTATTTATTATAACCTGAGGGGAAGAGGGGAGGGGGCATAAGCAAACTCAAAACGCCGGGTTCACCGGGATCGCCGGAGGCATCGGTCAGCTCAGCTGGACTCGTCCTGGAGTGAGAAGGGCAGAGGCATTAGTGTCGTCTCACCCTCCCTTTTACAGGCTCTTGATTGAGGTTCTGATTCAGAACACCTGGGAGGTGCACTTAGGGCCACCTGCTATAGTACCGCCCATCCACTACCACGCCTCTTGGTGGCCGTTGCCTGGCTACCCCAAGCCATGTGGGGCGCTGCTCGCCAGCTGGGCCATCACAAAAGTCACATAATTGATTCGTGACAGATTTCTCAAGGATCTTAGCGAGGAAGGGAAGATTAGAGATGGGTCTGTAGTTAGTAGAGATGAGCGAGTACAGCATTATCTGTATCTGTATCTGTTGAACCATATGAATTATCTGTATCCGTATCCGTACTCGGACTGGGCGGGGCCTAACCCGGAAGTAGGAAGGATTTACCCCGTAAGTTGTCGGGTTAAGCCTTTCTGCGGTTAAAACAGCATTCCTTCTTAATTCTTATCACTGCTGATCATGAGAGAGAGGGGAAGTGTGTGTGTGGCTTAATTTGTAATATCAATATTTAGCTATTCAACACAACTAGTCAACGTCAGACACTGAGTGCGCAGAGATGCTCACGAGTCCCAAAGCTCGAGTCCGAGTCGAGTCGCACTCGAGTCAGAGTCTCCAACTCGAGTCCCCCTCTCTTATCAACGTCCCTTTTACCGTAAAAAAAACATACCAACAACTTTTTACTCCTCCTTTACTCTTTACTTAATGTTTTTTTTTGTGGTTTTTCCCATAAAATGAAAATACGAAGCGTAGCCGCTAAACCGGAAGTACGTAGATTTTAACAGTAAGAATCGACGCAACCGTCTGTAATGACAGCGGTTACCAGGGTAACGAGGAGAAAAGTTCATGAACGGATATAAATAAATAATCCTGGTCTGACGGGATGTGTTAGCAGCAGTAGTTGACTACACACGCTGCTCTTGGCTCTGATATTTTTTTGTCCACGTATTGTTTTGCTTCAGTGAGCAGAACAGAGACAGTTAAAGGAGATCGCAGAGTAAACGGTCCGCCGCTGGAACGCATACGTCCCGACGTCAGCGAACCGTCAGTCGGACCGCCAGCGGCACCACCGCCTTCCCGTCAGCGCCACCCAGCAGCGGCATTCGACATCTTTCTCGTGTGTGGCCGCGCGTGCGCAGCCAGCAATATGTGTCAATGTACGCGTTACGTAGGCAGGTAACGGAGGGAGCGATATAGCGAGCTCATCCGATTTTTCCTAAAATTAAACATTGTTCACGAGTCCCAAAGCTCGAGTCCGAGTCGAGTCTGAAGTCTTTCGAGGACGAGTCTGAAGTCGAGTCGGAAGTCACCGTGTGTGCGACTCGAGTCGCACTCGAGTCCGAGTCTCCAACTCGAGTCCCCATCTCTGTGAGTGCGTGAAGAGAGCCAGCAGACGGTAAAAAAAAACTGATGAGAGAGAGGGAGAGAGAGACAGAGAGAGAGAGAGGCAGAGACAGAGGGAGAGAGAGGTCAGTGCGTGAAGTAAAAGAAAAAAAACTGGTTAGAGCCGACTGAAAAAAAAAACTCCGACAGGCAGAGACGCAACGCGAGTCGCATTCTTAAGCACCACGTCTCAACAAGTCCCACGTTTACCTGAACTCTACTAGTTAAGAACAACAAACCGAAGTAAAAAAAAATAAAGGCGAAGAAATCGTTTAAATTTATCGGGAAAGACCCGCAAACCTGGTGACTGAGGAAGGGAGAGAGGAGTTATGTGTATGTGTGAGCCGAGCGGGACACAGCAACACAAACAGTGTGTGTGTAGGGGAGGGGCGCTGCGACTACCAGCCAATCATAGAACGCAGACACAGACAGCTACCCAATGAGGACTTTTATTCAATCCGAGCACAGATATTGACTTGTATTACTCGTATAATACTCGTACTCGGCAAAAGTGCTTTATCCGTAACGGATACTCGTTTCAGCCGAGTATCCGGTAGAGATGAGCCGTTTGGGGGCAGGAGACCATCAATTTTCTCTTTGATAGTCAGAATCTTATTATTGAAGAAGTTCATAAAGTCGTTACTACTGAGGTCCACAGGAATACACGGCTCGACAGCGCTGTGACTCTCTGTCAGTCTGGCTACAGTGCTGAAGAGAAACCTGGAGTTGTTTTTATTTTTCTCGATTAATGATGAGTAATAAGATGCTCTTGCGTTACGGAGAGCCTTCTTATATGTTTTAACGCTGTCTTGCCAAGTTAGCCTAGATCCTTCTGATTTGGTGGAACGCCATAACCATTCAAGTTTCCGCACAGTTTTCTTTAAGTTCCGGGTTTGAGAGTTATACCAAGGAGCGAAGTTCCTTCTTGTTGCCATTCTTCTTTTAAGGGGAGCAATACCGTCCAGTGCCATTCTCAAAGAGCCTGTGGCAGTATCGACAAGATGGTCGATTTGTGACGGACTGAAGTTTTCACAGGAGTCTTCTGATATCTTGAGACAAGACACTGAACTTAGAGCAGAGGGAATGGCTTCTTTAAATGAGGCTACGGCGGTATCCGATAAACATCGACTGTAGAAACCCTTGGCAGGAGGAGGAGATTCTGGCAGTAGAAATTCGAAGGTTATCAGACAATGGTCCGACAGGAGAGGGTTCTGTGGAAAGATTGTTAAGTGTTCTATCACAATACCATATACAAGAACCAAGTCGAGCGTGTGGTTAAAACAATGAGTTGGTTTATTTACAGTCTGACAGAAACCAATTGATTCCAGCAAAGAGAGAAATGAAGTACCAAGGCTGTCGTTATCGACATCCACATGAATGTTAAAGTCACCCACAATAATGACCTTGTCCGTTTTAAGGACCAAACTCGTTAAGAACTGTGAAAATTTACATAAAAATTCAGAATAAGGACCTGGGGCCCTGTACACTATTACAAAGAGAACCGGCTGGATTATTTTCCAGGTTGGTTGTGAAAGACTGAATGTCAGACTTTCAAATGAGTTATAATCTAGTTTAGGTTTACAGTTTATTAAAAGGCAGGAGTCATAAATAGCTGCCACTCCACCCCCTCGGCCTGTGCCTCAGGGGATATGAGTATTAACATGACTTGGAGGAGTCGCTTGGTTTAAGCTAAAGTACTCCCCATCCGATAGCCATGTTTCAGTAAGACAGAAAATATCAACATGGTTGTCAGATATTAGTTCATTTACTAAAACAGCTTTAGAGCACAGAGATCTAATATTCAAAAGTCCCCCTTTAATTCTCCTAGTTTGTTGCACAGTTGTATTGTTACATTTAACTTTGATTAGGTTATTAAATATAACTCCTCGGTTGTTTTCCTTTAACTTAAATAACGGTGTCCGTGGGGCAGAAACAGTTTCTATAGAGTTAATTACGCTGAGTGACTGCTCGGAATGAAGCGCAGAGAAGTGTGTAAGACTGCGACTCTGCTTCCTGGTCTGAACTCTGGATCATGGATTAAGTCCATTAAGAAACTGGGTCAGGTTCTTAGAAATGAGTTGAGCTCCATCCAAAGTTGGATGGATGCCGTCCCTCCTAATCAGACCAGGCACTCCCCAAAACGTCTTCCAGTGATCAACGAAGCCCACATTATTTACTGGGCACCACCTCGACAACCAGCGGCGGAATGACGACATGCGGCTATACATGTCGTCACTGATCAAGTTTGGGAGGGGGCCAGAGAAAACTACGGTGTCCAACATTGTTTTAGCGAATGTACACACCGATTCCAAGTTAACTTTTGTGACTTCCGAGTGGCGTAACCGGGAGTCATTACCGCCGACATGTATTACAATCTTACTGTATTTACCTTTATCCTTAGCCAGCAGTTTAAGATAAGACTCAATGTCGCCCGCTCTGGCCCCGGGTATACAAGTGACTATGGCCCCTGGTTTCGCTAACTTCACGTTCCTCAGAATGGAGCTACCTATAACCAGAGTTGGCTTCTCAGCCGGTGTGTCGCTGAGTGGGGAGAAGCGGTTTGAAACGTGAAGTGGTTGGTGGTTAACCGTGTGCTTCGACTTAGACTTATGCTTACTCCGGACAGTCACCCAGCCTCCCCGCCGCTCGGGGGTTGCCGGGGGACGGTTAGCAGGAGCAAACGATACGTCTATGTGGTTCTGCACCGACCATAGGAGATGGCTGGTTATCAGCGGCTACCTCCATGGTGCTGAGCCGTGCTTCTAACTCACTAAGCCTCGCCTCCAAGCGATCGAATATACTACACTTCTTACATGTACCATTATCCGTAAGGGAGGCAGAGGAATAGCTAAACGTGACACACCGAGCAAGAGAGAGCAGGGGAGGTAGGGAGGGAAGACATCACAAGGTTAGCTGCTAAGCTAACGCTAAACAACGTCTAAGCAACTATTCGTTTAAACAACAAAGTGCTGGACGGTGAGGCGTTTAACAACGTCTCACGTAGATAATTCGCCGCTTGTACTGACAATATCACAACAGAATTAACTTGGTATCGCAAGAGCTCTGAAAAAGTTCAATGACATCAAACACGCTGTCGACAGGAAGTGACGCAACAGACTCACCGCACCGCCGTCTCGACGGCATGCAAAAGTATTTACCTGAATTGGGCAAGCATACATCTGGATTTACCAATTCTAAAAATTGTTTTGCTAAACTCTGATTATGACTAATCTTAGAATGCAATAATCATTTTTGATGCAACCCAACCTAGGATGATACTTAAGTTTACTTTGCTATATTACCTAAAAATATAACTTAACTAAAATCATTTTCAAAATCTATTATTGGGTTGATACTTGTTACTATTGCTAGCCAATGTGTTTTCTTCCGGGGGAGGGTGCTGGAGCGTCGGCAACCCGGATCACCTGCCCCACCGGATCACCTCCCAGCACTCCTGCCCTGGCGCTTGAGAACCTCCCTGTGGGTGAAAAAAGGGTGCTGGGGCTTGCTGTGGTTGGGGGGATGCGGTACGGGGCCATCGGTGTCCGCTGTGGGGCCGGTACGGGCTGTCCTGCAGTCTGCTGCTGGCTCCATGCTCAGCGTCCCCGAGCTTCTGCCCGTAGGAGAATGGCTGGTCCTCGGGTCCCAGCCTGGCCCCCCAGAACCGCCGCCGGTGGTCCTCCGGCAGCAGGCCCAGTCGACTACTGCCTTGCGTACCGTCGCATAGTCCCGCCAGGCCGCCAGGGGCAGCCCCATGGCTACTGACTGCGCCTCCCCAGTTAGCAGCGGGAGCAGCCTAACTTACCACTCCCCTGCTGGCCACCCGCACGCCTCCGCCGTTGCCTCGAAGGCTTCCAAGAATACCTGAGCGCTGGCTGGGCCTTCATTCTCTGCCATTGCTCCTCGTCCATTTTATTTGGTTTATTTCAGGGAAAAACTGCGCCGGCATCCGGCTCGCTCGTCGTTCCTTCTCTCTCCTCGCTCGCCCCTGCCTTACTGTTCAAGTAGGGGAGAGCACACCCACACACAATCACCGCTAGCTGGTTGTTATTGTTTCCACCTGGCACTGTTCCCCGAGCCACTCCCCCTCTCTTCCCCTGCAGCCGAGCCGAAACCACGCCCGCCACCACACAAACGTTCCCGCATCGTGGTCGAATCCCAGATCACGCCCAGGGATGTGGTCCTTTGCAGCGGGGACCGTACACTCTTCCTGGCGTTGACTCTCAGCCCCAGACAGTTGATGTGGGCGGGTACAACATCTCGATGTTGGACCGCCAGTCACTCGGACGGAGCTAAAATCAACCAGTCGTCGATGTAGTTTAGAATGCGGGTGCCCTGGGGACGCAATGGTGCCAGAGCTGGTAAACGTACGGGGCAAGAGAGAGCTATGCCGAACGGAAGAACCCAGTACTGGTAGGCTTTGTTCCCAAAAGCGAACCTCAGGAACTTCCTGTGTTGTGGAAGGATGGGTACATGAAAGTAAGCATCTTTCAGATCTGTTGTGATAAACCAGTCCTCGGACCTGATCTGTGACGCGATTTGTTTGAGTGTGAGCATCGCGCGACCACACGATTCCATCGGCGTAGATCCAGTATCGGACGCAAACCCCCATCCTTCTTTGGAACAATAAAGTACCGGCTGTAATAGCCTGACTCCCTGCAGGGAGCTAGAACTCGTTCTATAGATCCCCTTTGCACCTCCTGCTCCATTACCAAAGCCTGCTGGGGATCTACCACTGTGGGTAGAACCCCTCTGGATCGAGGCGGCCGCCTCTTGAACTGGATGGCGTAGCCCCCGTCGATCGTACGCAGGACCCATTGAGATACATTGGGGAGGGCTCGCCACTCTCCCAGAATTCTTAAGGGTACCAGCCTCTCGAGACTGGTCTCTGGAACTCTCTTGTCTGTAGACACAGTGCCCTGTAATAGCACACTGGCAGGGAAACACTGGTCTAGTAGCGCCGGGACCCTCCTCGGAGGGAGCGAGCGGCCCTCGGGCTTGCGCTCGCTGGGGCCGGCCGTGGCCTGAAATGATGGCGGAGAAACCAGCCTGACCCCTGGAGAGTACCGGGAGGATGGGGGCACCGGGTAGTGCAGTGCAGGCTACCAGGGCTCCCATTTGCAATCCTAGAACTACCTCTGGAGGACCCTCATGGCCACTCAATCAGGGCTGGACAGGAGGGCATTGAGCCGAGAGATGCAAAGTAGTCAATGAGTGGGATCAATAAATAGATCGACTAAGGTTGGCCATCAAGGTCCTCGGCTCTATTCAATTAGTAACTGCCTTATAAGGCTAGGTTATTATGGAAACCAAAGAAGGAAAAAGTGTGTTTTTCAGCTATGTTACTGTTGTTCTAGGCATGAAGTTAGTCCTTGGTTCCTAAAAAGAACAACCATGCATATTTGGACTTCTGCAACTAGCATTTTCAGGAAAATAGATATATTTCCCTGTGTCTGTGGAAGTGTTGAATCATTTGTGAAGCCCTCTTTGGAGTGGATTGTCTTTCCAATCATTAATCAAAAATCAAAAATACAGAAAATGCGTTAAAACTGAAAACGCGCAGTAATTCAGAAATTGTTTTCTACATGATTAAAATTCCCCTACATTTCAACGTGTTCAACATAATTTTTTTCTTTTGGATTTCACACTGAATGTAATCAACATGATTGACAGGCTTAGTTATTATGACACAAGGAAGCCGGACTGTATTGAAGTCTATGAGGAAATGACTCGTCTTCTCACTTGATTTATTTCACCAACAAAAATAATAAAAAAGAGTTTATGGTCTCTAGTTTTAAGTCTTTTCAACACAACATGATGTTCATTTAGAGATTCATGGTCCAATTAGAGTCAGAGTCAGAGTCAAAGAGAGATTGAGTCAAACAGCATCACAAAGACAGCATAAAATGGTTTGAAAATATTATATTTTAATGTTTGAATTAAATGTATTTAAAAATCTGTCCAAAATGTTATAAAGCTGTTATTTTGTTTATTTCATAAACATACAGTACATATTTCATAAACAAAATAAGGGGACGCAATGGTGCCAGAGCTGGTAAACGTACTTATTTTGTTTATTTCATAAACAAAATAAGTCTGTTTTATAGATTCAATGATTCTATTATAGAAATTAATTCAAAACAAAGAAGGAAAAACCCAATTTTTTAGATTTTTGTTATTGGGGGTCTTACAATATCTCTAAATCCTCAAAGGGGGCCCTGAGAGTAAAAGTTTGGGAGCCACTGCCTTGGGCACCTTCCCAGACTTCCACGCAATGTATCAATGTATCATATTGTGGATATTATAAATCCATAATAAACACATGAAATCAATTCAAATTCATACTGTATGTTGTAATGCTTGTGAAAAAAATTCTTCTATCCTGAAACAATATAATGTTTGTTACAGATGTCAAAAACATTCACAAAGTTAGCATTTGTTCACTTTGTCATTTCTTACTTTTTAAATGAATTTTGCATGCAGTAGTTTTAAAGTATACTGGACATTTTTCACAGTGTGGCACGTCCCTTTATCAGTGCAAAAACAGTGTTGAAATGTCTGGGAAGGTTTTAACGTTTAATTAACAGAAGGTTTTAAGAAGGATAATACCCTTTGTTATGATTATAACCTCACATCATATCATGTAGTTAAAGCAGGGATTAGAGGAATAGGTATTGAGCTCTTATGACCATGCACAGCAGTGATTTTAATCCAATCTCTGCGCGGAGGCAGTTTGTCCTATGCGTCTCCGGCCTCTGACTCAGCAGCAGCCGCACAGCTCACCTGGACCGGAGCGCACCGAGCCGAGCTCCCCTATGTTCCACGCAGAGCAGCGCTCCGACACGGGGAGACGGCTGCACTGAGGCCCCGCGCGGCGCGGTGCGGTCAGTCCAAAACACACGGGGAGGCACGCGGTCTGTGGATCATACACCATCTTCCGCCGTGGCCGAAGACAATCAGCGGCAGAAGAAAAAAACGCAAACCTCCTCCTCTCCCTCTTCACCGTGAAGGATTGAGAGAAAGAGAGGAAAGGAGAGAGAGAGACAGAGGGAGAGAGAGGAAGACATAGAGGGAGAGAGAGATTTGCAAGCTCCCTTTTCTTTCACTGCAATTGACTTGTTGAAGAAATAAAAGGAAGAAATAAGAAGAAGGAGGGCAGAGAGAGAGAAGAAAAGCATAAGCTTGGATATTGAACAGAGGGGGCCATGTGGATTTTGGCTCTTATCTTTTCCCAGTGCATCTTGAATGGTAAGTAATCCATTTGTCCACATTAAACATCAAGTGGTTCTTAATTATGCCAGTGTACATATAATGTCCAAAATAGCCTGTAAGCATTTCCATATGGTAGATATTGATTTTTATCTTATTCTTGTTGTGGACATTTGAAGCAAGAAAAGGGCTGTTGCGATGTGCTGATTTTGTGAGGTTAGAGAGTCAAATCCACAATAACCTTAACGTATGAACGCATGAAACAATCGTGCATATTTTACTATTCAATTAGGCTTTCATAAAATGTAGACACACAACACACACACACAAACAGAGGGGAGTAATATAGGTTGACTGCATGGTTTCTCCTCTACTGCATGAAGAAGAGGGTACCTCAATGTGTTTGTTATTTTAATTTTTTTTTGCAATTCATTTTTTTTATTTTCAGAAACCCTTGGCCAAAAGCTGAAACCTAGAAGTTATTTTGTGTCCTTCTTAATTCGTACCATGAAAAATTGCTCCTCATTAAACTGCATTGGGCCTCAGCATGGGTGCTTTTTCCTCCAACATTTTTAAATGCTAAATGTGCATATTAAAAGGTTAGACTTTCACAGTTATACATTTGTGGCCTATTCAAAATGATCCTTAAGTTAAGAATTGAGTTAACACATTGGCCCCCACAACTGGTCAGTTCACAGTTTTTGTTAGAAATCTTCAAATCCGCCTGTGAATTATATTAAGGCAGAAATTCTCTCAATGAAATTGAAATAATTTCTTTGTTGACATGAAATACATTTCAGTTCAGAAGTCCTCTACCAAACCAGTCATATTAATAAAAATGTTTGTATAGTTACTTGTATGCTTTAATATGTTATGTAGATGTTTGAAAAAAATATTACTAATAATGATTTGAGGTATTAAATAACTTGCCCATATTATTTGCCTGTTAGACCTTTCGAGAGTGTTCTTCAAAAAAGATTAAATAGGTTGGCTCTGCTTTTTTTCTGGCATTGCACCCGCCATGTTAGAAGCACAGACATGAAGTCATTTTGGATTGGAGGGAAAAGAAACAGACAAGCCCTTATCACCCTTGCCCAGTGCATTTCTCCAAAAAAAAGCATCCAAATCCTTTTACTCACTAATTCAGGTGTGGCATTAGTGTTTGTTTTTGGACTACGGGTGACAGATTTTTTTACAGCGGCTACAAGAAGGAATATTTAAAGTAATCATATTTAAAGTAATGATGATTGCAGCAGCATGTGTCAGCAGAGCCATGCCAGGAGTCAGAACTATGTTGTCATTATTGTACTGTCTTCCGTCATGCACCAACCGCCAAGACAATTTTCATTTATGTCCAACATATTATGGCAATAAATGTTTCCTCATTCCTTATTCCTGCTTTAGCAGAAGTGTCTATTAAACACCTAAATGGAATGGGAAAAAAGTATTGTTATAAAAAGATGAAATAGGGGGAATGGCATAATATTGTTTTTGCACAGCTACGCTGGGGGAAGGATCTGACACATTCTCAATTGGACTTTAATAAGCTGTGTAAATATACAGCGAAGCTCCTCAATTGGCTCTTAGTATCATTCGTGCATGTGTATTTTTAGCTTGCAGTTTAGGATGACAAGGGGCTGCTGGAGAACCTCTGTTTATTAAAACATAAGCATTAGCGGTACAACTTGATCGAGACTGAATGATTGATTCATGTGGGAGCAGAATTTAGTTTCTTTCTACATATTTTTCCTGGCTGTGACCATCAGAGCAAAAAATAAAGAAAATAACGAAAACAGGGAGCATTCGAAGTTAGGCTGTTTGATCAGGAGTAACGAAGACATGCCACAAACGCTGATGAGGACAGAGATTACAACCAGTCATGCACCGAGAGGGAAGGGGGGCATCTCAATGAAGATATTATACATGTGGACGCCATTCAAAGGTGTACATCCATATAATTTGAGATTTGGATTCCCTCAGAACCGGTTCTGCTAGTTTGCATCTTAATAACTCAAACGTTAATTAAGAGGGCATTATGGTTTTGGCACCTATTTTTTTTATGCCAAAAGCAAATTATTTCTCTGTTCTTTATGAGTAGTTTGATCATTTGACAATGCTGGAAAGTCATTAGATTTTTTTAAATCTACATTTTGGCCAATTGTTGCCAATTCAAACAGCGTTGCTTGGAGGTCACATTAAGGCCAGAGGGAAAATGGGTCTGTGCAGACGGGTGTCCTTTGGTATACCTGTGTCACATCACATAGAGCCAGGATGAGGTTGACAGAGTCACAGCAAACACCTACTGAGCTCAGCTCCTCGCATTAATAGCACCACAATGTAGGCCAGCGGAAATGCTGTGGTTATTCTATTCCAGAAGGTTGTAGTGATGTTGAACTAGACAACAGTATTTACTGATGCTGCTGCAGTGTGTTAATAACATGGTGCTTGTTGACAGGGTTTGAATACCGACACGTTGAGCATTCCTCCATGTCACCATTTTCAATCACCACAGGCAAGAACTTCACTTCTTTACTTTCATACAGAACAAAACACATAATTGTCCTAAAGATTTAAAATGACGTCACACACATTCATTAACGTGAACCCTGATTACATGTATTTAGGTCAGATTCTCTTTTAACTTTATATTTCAGGCAGTAAAAGGGGTTCAAGTTCAAGTCACGTTTTGTCTTGATTATAAATCAATGTTATGCATTCATATTAGAAGGTTTAAGTGACATGCTGAAACCACTAATGACACCAGAATTTGTCTGTGCCATCGGGTGGAGATTTCTTTGCGCCGCTCCACTGTGTGTGCTTACGCCTTGGCCGACGATAGTAGACTCGAGCATATGCTAATGGTTGCACATTGAACTGTTACAGGTTTCATTTAACCCAGACCAGAATGCTTAAGGAGATGATAGTGTGTAGTGAGGCAGAAAAAGAGGAAGAGGAGTGGGGAGAATAGGGACAGCGAGTCAGCTTGTGTTATGTAAAGCTCAAATAATCATATCAAATCAGCTGGGTTTTCCATGCAGAAACAAGGCTATTTAAGACTCTTCAATATGTGTTCGACAGTCATACTGATTTGTACCAAATAAGACTCAACTTATTATTTTTAATTTTGTCCATTTATACCTCACAGTACACATCGAGTGCCACAATCTACTTTAATTAGTACAAGTGTATTTACGTTAAAATAATACCAAAACTGTGCTTTATACTGGTTTTGCCGTTGACAAATATGTGTCAAATTAAACTTCAACTTATTCTCGTTAACTTGAAATTAAATTTGCATCCAAAGCCAAAGAGCATATTTGGATAGTTTTGTTTCCTCTTTTTGAACGTTCAACCCCGCCAATGCGTTCTGCAGTACTCTTTGCAAAGCGCTCTGCAATGTGTTCGCCAAGGAGTTGTTTGGCAGTTCCAGCTCAGCGTAAAACGGCCCAATGCAACTTTTCATTTGCAGAATAAACCCTTGAAGATATAAACTAAAGAATAAGGGGGCTTTCCTCTAAATCTTTCTGCACATTATGCGCCACGTTTATACACAACAGATTTTCAATAATAATAATGTCTAGTCCATTCTCGGATTCAAGGTGATATTCAGAAAAATGTGAAAACACAGCACTCACCCCACAGATCAGGGTTTGTGTTGAGTTTTGCTTCGACATTAACATATTTAACCAGCACATTTCTATTTCCTTGATCAAACCAAAATACTTTAGTAGCCTAAAGCCTAATCGGGCTTTAGTTGTCTCAAGCCGATTTAGTTAAATCCAAGCCTTTATTTCAGAAAGCAACACGTCTCCGTTTAGAAGAGTTGACTGTTGAGTTGAGTTGACAACTGACTGTTGTTGACTGATAACTGTCAACATTTAAACCTTTTTTCATGACTTTCACCTTGAAGACATATTCACAATATGTCCCAAGTCTCAATGAAGAACTGTACAACAGAATTGTATTTATTTATTTATGAACATTTTATTAGAGGATCAACCCCATGAGATGCAGCATCTCGTTTTCATGGGGGTCCTCCAGATCATATCCAATCGACAGAGCAACAGATTAGTTACAATGAAAAAAGATAATCATAATAAAAATAAAGATAAAATCAAAAAACAACAAGAAGCAAAAACCACACATACTCACACACACACACGCAAGCTCTCACTATCCCCAAACCCAAACTCATCATATATAAGATGTTATTGATAGACAACTAAATTTAACATAATAATCCCACATACAACTAACAAAGATAACATCACTATGTACATTCATAAGCTCATTCCTAAAAATATATACAGTATATACGCATACATAATATGACACTCATCAATGTTAAATCTGACACGCTAGAAACATAGACAAGTATTTTGAAGATGTGTTAACAGAACAGTTTGAAACAGAGGAAAAGACGTAAGCGAGCGAAGGGATGCAGGAAGGCTATTCCAGTCACTAGGAGCTCTAACACAGAAAGCATATTTCCCAACTTCTCTGTAAACTCTAGGAACATTAAAGAAAATCTGTTCATTATGACAAAGACTATAAAGTGAACTGTGAGGCACTAAATATTGCCATAAATAATATGGATATTGGAAGTAAATACATTTAAAAATTAGCTGAAGCCAATGATAGAGTCTTCTGGCTGAGGTTGTAAGCCAGGACAGCTGTTCATACATCACACAATGATGTGTCCTGTAGTGGCAGCGAAGGACGAATCGACACAGGCTGTTATACAACACATCAAGAGAGTGTAGACAGGTGGCAGTAGTGTTGGCATATATAATATCTGCATAGGTAGCAACGGCTGAGAGACTATTCTCCTCCTAACCTCATAATTAAAGCAGTCGAAGCATATCGATTGATATAATGTTTTCAGACGAAAACAGAGTTTATTGTTCAGCGCATGTACATGAGTTTTAAAAGAGAGATCCGTTTCCAGCCAAACACCGAGATATTTAAATTTTTGGGTTGGCTCTAGAGGAGAAAAATCCAGAAAATGCAGCTTAAGATCAATTCTATCTTCCTTCTGGAAAAGCATACTGTAAGATTTAGATTTATTCAGCAGAAGTTTATTAAATGACAGCCACTGCTGAACAGAGTCAAAGTCATGTTGCAATGAATTATTTATGTCTGCAATATTTGGTTTGGAACAATATATAATTGTATCATCTGCATACAGATGAATGTCGCATCTTGAACAGCTGAGTGGAAGGTCATTAATAAAAATGGAAAATAACAAAGGCCCAAGTGAGGAACCCTGGGTTACACCTTAATCTACACCTATAAAATTCGACTGACTGCCCCCGAAGGACACACACTGACGTCGGTGATGAAATTTCACATGGCAAGGATTGTCATCGTCTTCTGTTCATAGTTCCTATGATAAATAGTTATTATATGAGTTCTTTTTTACTTTATCTGCTAATCGTACGATACATTGATAAGACAACAACTCTTTACATTATCAACGTAAATATGTTTTGCTATGACCTCAATCCATTTAAGGTTTTTGACTTATTGAAAGATGTATAAACACGACCTCCATCATTTGTATGTTTTTGACTGGACTTATTTTACGATATGCATATATGACCTCCAACCTCTTTACATGTTTGACTTACGATACAATGTATGGACATAGCCATCATTTTTACATTTTTGACCTATAGTTGGAATAAAAACATGACCTCCATAATTTGTATAGTGACTTATAATGACTTGGTGACTGAACAACGTTAATCATTTTTATCATTGACTTATCCTACAAAATATTAACATATTAACTCAATTACAAACTTGAGACTTATTTATTAAAAGGCTAACAAAGTCTAAAATGTATTTATATTTCCCTGAACTTGCCTAGGCATACATATAAAAGACGATTTGTAAAATCTTGATAAACAATTAGCTTAGCCGTTTTCTGTGCATGTGGTCTGTATACGCAGCGTTTCCCCTTGGTTCAAAACGTCAGTGGGCGGAAGTAGTCGGGCGTACGTTGGCCGGGGGGTGGTGGGGTGGGGGGGTCGTGTCAGTGCGCTGGTGCTCTCTATCTGCTGGTGCGAGCGCTACGTGTGCGCATACACTGACATATTTGCGGACGTGCAGAACTACCGTTCCTTACATTTTCACCCAATGAAGCTCGAATAGAGTATCATACTGGTTAATATACCAGTATGTAGGATTTAAAAAAAATTACATTTAACAAACATTGGGATAATGCATGTTATTTATTTTTTCTGAAAAAATGTAATGCATATTAAAGAGAAAAAGCCTTCCCTGGATAAAGAACGACAAATCTTGAAACCGGACCTCACTTTGCAATGACTTCCCCCTCAGGCAGACTGCTGGATGGATTCATTAGGCGTAACTAAACCGTGCTGATTAGCATTCGGAATGCAGCTCTGTTTCTGTAGACCCTGAATGTGTAACATTTTCAAACATTATGGCAAATGTTTTATTAAAGGGTTGCTCGCTCCCAGCTCCATTCCGCTCCACTCTATCAGGCCTTCCCCAGACGTGATTATGCTAATTGCTGTTTGATCAGATGATTAAATTATATTTTGATTATTCCCGGGCACTAAATGCTTTGAATACGTTGATGTGTATTTTGCTGGCAGGCTGTGTTTGCAGAACCCCTCCAGCCCCTCATCATCTGTGTGACACACACAATCCAGGTATGGGACAGGGAGAGATGTATGAAAGGCTACACAGGGATGTAGTTATGAACTAAATGAAACAGCGTTTTTTTTAATGAAAACATGATGATTAATAAAGGCTGACTCTCATCTGTGTGTAGATTGAGTGTGGGTCTAATGCAGATCGCTGCCATTCCCTCCCCATTGCCTGTCACTGTTACTCTCAATTGGCTGTGTATTCATCAGGGTGATTTATAGTAGCGCTGCATGGACGGGCTCCTGTAGGACTAAATAATGAAGATCCGATGCTGTATCCCTCCATAGGACTCAATGCCACTCTGGTATTGCAAGGTGTTTCTCCAGATTTAATTAATCGGTTATCCTAGGTTTTTTATTTATAATTTTGTTTTAATTGAAGGTAAATGTATTGGGTTGAAGGGAAAATATTGTAAAAATAGAAAGTTGAACACACTGATTGGCATCGGAACAGATAACTATTTGTTTGCATTGTAGCAATAAGGGAGAACTCTCTTTTGCAGTGGGGTTACTGATGTTGAAATACACTCGCCTTTGAGACAAATGTCTGTGGAAGCAGGGATTGGGGGGATGGTGCGGGTGGGGAGTGGGTAGGGGGGGGGGGGGTGGGGTGTTTCTGAGGCACAAGAGGATGGCTGTGGGCCAAAAGACAACCGTGTCTAGTCATCTGACCCACATTCCGATTTAACCCCAGGACTTTGATTTGCCCTCCACTGTCACTGTATTGTGCCTCTTTGTTTCTCTCCTGCAAATGGCTTTTTGTTTTTTAACACTTCCAGCTGATGCAAAACAACCCCTCAAACAATGCATCTCAAAGCTTTTATTGCAATAATTAATGAAATGCCTAAAACACTCGAACCATGAAGATTTTCTTTTTAGTCCAGTAAATAAATAGTAAAACAAGGGCCGAACTCACACTCTTTGTGTACATCACTTTTTGGGGCAGTTGGGCTAGATGCAAAATAGAAATGTTGAATGTATTTTTCTATGAAAGATTAAAACATTTTGCATGTATTGTGGAAAAAGTGAATTCTTATCCAATGGGCCATTTTCACATCGAAGTAGCATCTCGCTGCTTCCCCAGTGTGGCTCACTTTTTCATAACCAGGCCCAAGGAACTAAAAAGATATTTGTGAGTTTTTATAAGAACAGAGGCTTTTGTGAGGGTGCAGAAATAAGGTCTACTAGAGGTGGAAGCTTTTTATTTAACAACAAGTCAGACTAAACAAGGGCAGGCAGCCTTAAGATATCAGTGCTTCCTGAACTCCTGCAAACATTATAAACTCATGTTTGGCCAGTTGTTTACTCACCAGCCATGTACTATTTTTAGCTCTCAGTCATTCATGTGAAATCTTTTGTCACCACTTGCCTTCAGTCATACGTCAAATTGAATTAAATTTTTTGAAAAAATAAACAGACGGACGGGGGGGGGAGGGGAGGTGCACGCAGGTATCTGTGTGTGCCTATCCGGATGGAGAGAGTCGGGGCGACCCCCTATATAATGGTATTGTCAGGCAGGTGGCGGCGTAGGAGGAGGAGGAGGAGGACGCAGAGAGAGGGTTCAGCTGATAATGCTTTTATTAAATTCAAAAGGCAAAAACTCAAAATCTCTCTTAATGAGGAAACAAAGGTCGTGATTAAAATTCAAAAGGCAAAAACTCAAAATCTCTCTTAACGAGGAAACAAAGGTCGTGATCAAAATTCAAAAGGCAAAAAACTCAATCTCTCTTAACGAGGAAATATAACAGGAATCAAAAAGAGACGTGACAATCGTTACCGGACTTGACTCTTGACGTGAGGGCTGGTGTGCAGGGCAAAACAACAACACACACTGGCACAGGACAAGGGGCGACGCAGACTATGGCCGTTTCTCAATATGCGTTCTTGTGTGGACTTTTGTTCTCGTGGACTCGTGAAACGTCATCAGTCGCAGCCCGAGTACTGTTCCAATTCTCAAGTCCGCATCTGGCCGAGAACGGTCATAATACCCGGATGTGGGTCGCCCCGCCCATTTTACCGGGCATGCATCGGAGCAGGCTCGTCTGTTCTTGTGAGAGACATATATGCCAGAATGCATTTCACCTCAGCAACAGGCAACAACGACAGAGGAAAATAAACACAACTTTATGTCGAAGTTTATAAATACTACTTTTTTTAAGTAACGTAATGTAATTTTCTGACTGAATAGTAAAATGTTTAAGTCAAAAACTAAAATAAAAACGTATTAGCAAGACCAGCTGACGTGGTGACGTCATCAAGTCAGCTGCTGTTCCAACTGCGGAAATGACCGTTCTCCGTTCTCCCGAACCTGCGAGTCAGGACTCCCGAGTCTGTCTCCCGAGTCTATTCTCGCGGGAACGCGAGTCCGTTCTCGCCGTCTTAGGTATTGAGAAACGGCCCATAAGTACACATGAGGGAGTTGTGGGCACAGGTGGACACAATCAGGAATCAGGGGAGACAATCAGACCTGTGACACATGAGGAAGGGCAAGGGACCTGAAACGAGAGGGAGTTAGTTTCCAAAATAAAGCAGGAAGTCAACTGTGGAGACAGGACAAAGACGCAACTTGACATACAGGTGTGACAGGTATGGGAAACACTGCAGGTTCACAATTGATTACTGCCATGATGTAGTTTTACTGTCTGTACTACAATAAGAAAGAAATATGAAGAAGTTTACTTTTTTTAGTCGGCCAAACGGACCGACAAGGGGGCGGGTTAAATTTCGGGCGGTGTCCTCGCCAGTGTTTGTTTGTCATAATCGGTTGAACTAGCAGTGGGCGGAAGTGGCTGGTGATTTGAGCGCGCTCATTAGGAATTTATGAAGCGCTAAAATGTTGGGACTCCGGGGAGGGGGGATTGGCAGCTGCCGCACAGGCAGGAAGGCAGGCGACAGGAAAGGGAGCAGGCCCACAGCACAGAGAGCTGAGGCCGTAGAGATAGAGTGGAGATCCCTGAAATATTTACAGGCGTTAAGTGAGTGTTCACAGAACGCCACTGTCAAGCTTTGAAGGGCCATACTTTACCTATTTTTATATTATACATATTATCAAGTCATCATTGTCTGTTAGCTGTAGAGTCATCATTTTAGATGAGGGGGAACTAATTTGAATATTTAATTCATCCACGAGACATACTTTCATATTTTTATTACAGTCTACAGCCATTATCGTTGAATGGCTTAATAAAGGAAGGATTCAGTTAGATGTCATCTTTTTAAGCACTTAGCTACAATAGCTTAAGCAATGCTGCAGGAGAGACATTTTTACTTTTGTATCGCTGTGCTCGTCCTGAAAAGGCATCTTGGGAAAAACCAGGCAAATGAATAGTACGGAATTACCATTTAGGGAAAGAAATGCCACAAATACATCAAAGATGAACAAAGTTTCAAAAAAACATACACTGATTTGACCAGATGTATGTAAAAACAGATACTGTAGTTATGAGGGCAAGTCAATATCCGCAAGCACAATTATCTGCATGGTCAAACCACTCCAACAGATGCGAACGCACATAGTTTTTTTTAAAACTCTCACATCACTCGGCGCAGAATATTGCTGCTCACGTGAGCTAATGTGCTGGAACCTGAAACCCTGCTTTGAGCACAGGGGGCATACTCTTGTCTATCACTGTTACTCTTCCCTACAACTTTTCACCTGCTCGCTCAAAAATTATTTGAGTGTTTTTTTTATTGTGTTTCACATGTGTTCTTTCCAGAAATGCAGATAACTGTCTGCTTCCACCTCCCACCTGTTGTAGCAGACATTTTTCATTGTAAATATACTCTAATAGAAAGCTAATAACGCAATTAATTTTTTTTATTGAGCTGTCCATTAGAAAATAAGCAGCAATGTCCTGTTTGTGCAGTGAGGAGGAATGCAGTTTGAAGGTTACTATGTTTTCATAAAATGTAAAGACATTCAAGAACATTACCTTCTTTTGCAGAGAGAATCTTCCAAACCTCAGATTTTTAGAAATGCTGCTTGCATTGTTTACAATGCATGGTTCTGCACTACTCAAACACAACAGAGAAAACACACGATCGGGGGTGGATGTATTGAACAATTCCTCCACTTTTTCTTGGGATCCAGCCAGTGTACATACCCTGGCTCCGTGCCAACAGTGTGGATTGTCCATTACAGCAAAGAGTTGCATTGTCAGGTTTTATCCAGCACAGTAACTTACTACTAGGGAAGTGCATCCCATTGCATTGACCTGCTTCATTAGATATAACATTAGCTGCGCACTGTCTTGGTAAACATGACAAATTGACCGAATATCAGCTTTAAGGACCTGTTTTTTCTTCTTTTTTTGCAGATATCTAAAATGTAGTTATGGAAACCGATTCTTAGTGAGTGTTTGACACCACGGCAAAAATGTGATTGTTACAGTGATAGATGACTTACATCCATGATGGAACCTTTTCAGAAGCAATGGATGCTGCGTGACAGCTTTTATTTCGGATGAAAGCGGAGATGCAAATGAGTCTATCAAGAGAGAATGTATGGTCATTTCGTCGTGCAAAAAGGGCAAACAAAAGAAGCAAAAAGACTCCTTAAAAATACCAAAATATCTTGTGAACATTGCTTGCATTATGTGTCAGAAGCCACTTTATGTACACATGTGAACCAAGTGTTACCAAGAAATGCCTCTGTTGTTGTAAAGGGACCCCGATGCCACTGACAACAAGACCTGGATTTCCAAGAACTCTGTTGGGTTGTGTGTTTTCCCAGAGGGAAGAGGATTGTGGATGATAAATCTACATTGGAATCAACATTTATTTCCAAAATTAAAGTGGATAGTTCACTAACGATCACGTCTTCAGTGGTTGTGTACTTTCTTTTGTGTATCTGCATTACTTAACAACCCACACTGTGAAACAAGCCGACCTCGACAGTTTTTTGGGAGGGCTGATATTATCAGCGAGCAAGTCAGATGTGGTTCCCGGTCCCATGTCACATGCAGGCTCTTATGCATATAAACCCAATACCCATCTTTGCAAAGGTGTGCCATATTTTTCTTGCAAGCGTATCAGTGCTAAATAGTGTTTTTAGGAGTCTTTAAGAGACAGAAGCAGAGCTTTCCCACAGAGCGGGATGACGGGTATATGCACACGGACATTATGAGAGGAATAAAGTACTTTTTACATATGTTCTGTTTGAAACCAGAAATGTATCATATGTATCTTTTATTTGATTGAAGGGGTGATGTAAAAAGAGAAGCTATGAAAAAATAATCATGAAATAATATTTGGCATTTTTTTGCAACAGTTTTTAAATAATTACTGAAACCATTAGAGTTAATCAATGGCCACGATTGTTATTTTAAATCAGTTTGATAATTGATTAATCATCCGTGGTGTTCTGTGGTTTTCACACATGCCTATATTTTGATGCCAGGGTGTAACTACAGACAGGCATGTTGTGAAGGCAGGCTCTGTTATTCCACATCCATCGCTGCGCTCCCAGAGCTTTGCTACAATGTCTCTTCATAGACAACAAGAACTGCACTCCTGCAGTCTCGCTCCACTACGGTGAGCACAAACACAATGGTCAACCAGGGAGAATCACACCCGGCCTAAATACAAACATGCAGATCC
Source organism: Pungitius pungitius (assembly GCF_949316345.1). Classification (NCBI taxonomy): domain Eukaryota; kingdom Metazoa; phylum Chordata; class Actinopteri; order Perciformes; family Gasterosteidae; genus Pungitius; species Pungitius pungitius. Next base: position 3,818,269 of record NC_084915.1, read on the forward strand.
CCACATTCTGTCCGATTATTTGATAGTTCAAAGGTATGTTGTGGGTGTAACAATAGTGACTGGCTACCCTTTGTAAGTTTTATAAGGAATTTTAAAAAGTAAATGTCTCTAACATTTCTGTTTACGATCTCTTTTCTCTCCCTGCAGTTTTCTGTGAAGATCTACATTCCAGCTTATATTTTGTCAATGCATCTCTGCAAGAGGTAGTCTTTGCCAGCACCACAGGGACATCGGTGCCCTGTCCCGCCGCAGGCTTGCCCCCTATCTCACTGCGCTGGTACCTGGCCACCAGCGAGGAGATCTATGATGTGCCAGGGATCCGCCATGTACACTCCAATGGCACCCTTCAGATCTTCCACATCCTCCCTTCCAGCTTTAGCAAACTCATCCACGACAACAGCTACTATTGCACAGCAGAGAACCCCTCAGGGAGAATCAGGAGCCAAGATGTCCACATTAAGGCCGGTCAGGTTCTATTACTGCTTTGTCGTAGTCCAAGCAATTGTAGTTGTAGAATGAGGAGTAGCTTTGTCTTAATGTAGCTATTTCTCATGTCATGTTAAACACCTCTCTGTCCACTCTTCCAGTCCTACGAGAACCCTACACAGTCCGGGTGGAGGACCAGAAGGCCATGAGAGGAAATGTGGCGGTATTCAAGTGCATTATCCCTGCCTCAGTGGAGGCCTACATCACTGTTGTGTCCTGGGAGAAAGACACAATATATATCAATGCGGAAAGTGAGTTGTGGCATCCTTCTTTACTAGAGTAAAGAATAATATCTGAAAGTTACAATTGAAGAATGCATGGCAGTTTGAACTTGGCATCAGGGTTTAGTCACTGGGCGAGGATCTCTGCCAGCCGTGTCACTTAGACTCAGTGTATTGACCCATTTTTCCGGTTGATAGGAAAAGGGTTGGGTATCGAGAATCGATTGGAATCGGGACTAGCTTTGCGATTTACCCGGTATGGTTCAAAAGTTTAAAATTCGATTCCTAGTTTCGATTCTCAGTCCACCGGCGCCGACCGGAAATAGAAACCTCTGAACACCAACGAAAAAGCGTCCACCGGAAGTGTTGGCATAACAGCGCGATCGAACATGGATAGCGTCCCGGTGGTTGTGAATTTGTGACGCATCAGACCAGTGCGCGCGGGTGCCGGGTGGCCTGAGTTAAAAGTTAAAATGAGCAGTGAAGCTGTCGCTGCAAAGAGAAAAAAGATTGTGCTAGCACTCCCCGCGTCGACCGCTAGCACCCCCCGCCGTCAGCGAAAGTGTCCCTGATTTGGGGTTGGGAGAGTTGGCTACCCCCTATGTGTGCCCCGTCTTCGACACGCTGCGCCGACCGTCCTCCACTGCCTCTTCCTCTGGCTCCAAGGGCCCATCAGTGGGACCAAAAATAGGTTTAAAAAATAAAGCTCTCTTGAGGAAAGTGTACCCCTGTTAAAAGATATTCATAATTTATCAGGTTTATATAATATTCAAGTTCATAGTTTGATATTTATATTGTAGTTGAAAACAGCCCTGTTAGAAATTCATAGTAAAGTTAATAAAAAGTTCATAGAATTAACATTGATGGAGAAGGTCAGACTATTTCCTTCAGAAAGACCCTTGAAATATCTTAAACTTAAACTTTTTGACCCTGCCTCTTAAAAGAATCTGAATCGAGAATCGCTGTGAACCGGAATCGAAACCAGGAATCTGAATTGTTCAAATTCAAACGATACCCAACCCTAGATAGGAAGCACTGCAGCACTCGGATCATTCAAATCACTTAAATGGAATGCATTTCTGCGTGATTGTTTCCCAGCCCTGGGGGGCAAATTCACTTTATGTGGGGCATTTAGCAAACTCGATAAACGAGGGCTAATGCCATTTTGCTTTTGGATAGAGGGCAAATGCTGGCTAACGATGGCTTTTTAAAAAATGTTTTTCTGTTTTTTCACATTTGTCCGAGGCTAAACTGGCCATGTAGAAATCTATAGCAATCTCTTAATAGTCCATAAATGGATATAATGGAAGCGTATTTTCAGATATCGCCATTTACAGGGATGCAATGTAAAATGTAGCTCTTCTCCTTTTGAATATGTTAGTGTGTTTAGATGTTTTGAAATAATCAATAAATGTTTAAATAGTTGTACAGTGTGGCTAAAGGGGTTGAATATTTTTGGAAGGCTTCATCTTTCGGTGAAAAAAACCCTAAAAACTGTCAAAGTGTTTATGTAGAGCCGTGAAAATCATCACATCTGTAGCCATCAGCCATGTAAACGCTGTCAGAAAAATCACCATTCATCTCGGTGACCGAGCTTCGAAATTTTAATTTTTAATGAAGAAAAACAATATCAACACTTGGCCCTCAAACAACAAAGAAAAGTGAAATATAGCTTTTCTGTCTTGTCTATGAATAATTTAAGTGTCTTTTCAGCTGGGAAGGTGTAGCGCGGTCGTCAGATAGGCCCTTTGTAAGTCTCACTGGACGAGAGCCTTTTGAGTTACTGCAGGGTAGACTAACAAAGCACCACTTAAAGAACCCTGGTGTCCATTAGAATAGAATTGGAAATTTTGATGACAGTGCGGTATAGCTGTTTGATGCAGTGTTATTATAGTGGTCCAGAGTATTAACAGAATCAAGTAGTAAGTGTTCAGTTCAGCCACCTTACTTCAGTTTTCATTAAGACGCTTATTGACAAATGTAGTTATTTCATTGAACTGGAAAACTTAGAACTATACTCAGGAGTATGTTACTAAACTTGATCAGTAGTCGGGTAGTAGTTGGGCAAACAAGTAACCAAACCGAAAAGGAAACAGCGCTGCATACCGTGAGTGCAAAATTAATATTAAAAAACACAACGACCCATTGTTCCGAAGCGAGGGTAGCGTCACGAGCATTCCATACTTTCTTGGGTCAGTAACTTACTCATACTAGTTGTACTGGTTGGAGTCAGCCAGGGTTGCTTTTGCTAAATGTGTCTTTTAGTAAGCAAGGATCGCTAATCACCATTGCCAGTTTGCAAGTTTTCCGTTATCTGCCCCGGTCAACCCCGCATGCGTGGTGACCCGACGTGATTTCTTTCCCAATTTCTCGCGATCTACTCTCACTGCCTTGACCAGACCACCCCACCTCCTCATGTAGTATCAAGGGAAGTTGAGGGAATGCATCAATTCCAAAGCTGCCAATTGTCCTGGACTTTAGTTATTGTTTAGACTGGAGCCAATAAGGACAGAGTCTGATTGTGATGGGTTTACTCTGATTCATCGACACAATAGAGAGAAATCATTGAATGAGAATGCTCATGGCCCATTGTCAAGAGGGATGAAGATAGCAAAGAGCAGAGTGAATTTTATTTGAAGAATTGGATTCCAGCGGCTGCTGCACACGATTGTTTCCCAGATGTGTGATCCATACATTTCCAAAACTTAATTGTTTTAAAAAGTCCGATTCTATTGAAGAAAGACTGGTTTATTTGTACAAAGAGGATTATGATTACAGAGTACAAGTACCATTACCACCATCATTGCATGACATGACAGCCATACTTTATGTTTATTTTGACAGGGAAGCGGTTTGGGTCCAACCCAAACAGAATCATTCCCTCAGTAGCCTCTTTGTTTTTGTTCTTTCAACTTACGTGTTTAAGAAGGCCACCATTATCAGGGAGAAAATACACTCTCCTTTAAACCTAATTGGGAATGCTGCTCAGCTGAATTAAAGGAAAAAAACAATGTGCAGGAATGACTTCGAGAGGAGAGGTAATGTGTACATCTTGATCACATTGATCGAAAAATGCGTGGTCACATTTTGACTTTAGTTTATCAAAAAGCCCTGCACTTGGTGCGAATGAACTTCTTCCTGCCGGGCCACTCTTTGGGTGGTGTGGGGCTGGCCCGGAGCTGGCTGCGGCCATGTTGCTGTGCAGGGCCGTTACCCAGGTGCAGCCTACGCTGTAGTCACTGAGGAGGCCTTGTAGTAATTTGCTTTGGCCTGATGCTTGCTGCTCTGCATTCAGCACTAGCAGGGCTTAGCGGGGGCCGACCGGGGGCCGACCCCCCCCCCACCTAGAACTACTGCAGAGACTCACACACACACAGACATAGGCATACAAACACACCCACTCTAGGGCTTCTTTTCATTCAGCGCACAAGCAAGCTTAGGGACTTAGCTTAACACTTTTTTCTCTTACATTCTTAAAGTGCCTATTTCTAGAACACTAGATTAACACCCCTGATTACTTGTTACCCACTGGTATGTTGTCACACGGCTGGGTTTGGTTCTGTGTAGAGACAGTTTGTTAAAGGATTTGCAGATTGCGCCAACGCTTTTAGTCTGGCCATTTGCTGAGCCATCTTGTGCAGTTCATTGCTTTCATGTGTGTTGACATTTGGAGGTGTGTTGGGAGTTATTTCTGCAGCCATCCTTGATTCCCCGCAGCCTTTACCCGGAGGGAGAAGAGCCAGTCACACCATGTAGGTTTAATTGGCTGTGCATAATTTAAGTAAATATCAAGAGTTACCATCAAAAGGCTGCCGGTTGTTAGCACCCAAAACACCTTCGGCTTCGGATTGTAGCCATGTCCAATAATAACGGGGCGTTAACACTTCTTTATGCCATCAGTGTGGCAACGTATGAAGAAATACATAAAAGAACGTTTACCCTGAACCAAAACGTTTGCTTGCCACTGACGATATACAGCTTAATTACAACTATACAAATCAGCTAAAACCCTATAAGCTCGGTTGGCCCACTTGTAGCGCGGCCGCTTTGTGGCTCAACATTATTTTGCGCGACACGGTTCGAATCCCGGTTGTGGCGGACTTTTGATAAATGTTCTTTTATGTATTTCTTCATACGTGGCAGTGACGTAGTGCTCACTTATACAATCGTAATCGCTGCAATGGATATGTGATGCATTTTTTAACATTTTCAGCACAATATGTTTGCAAATGTGTGACGACTCAAGTGACGGAGGCAGACAACACCTGCCTGTCGGGGGAAAACAAACACGCACCCGTAGCCAAACCAGTAGTTCAAAAACCAGTAGGCATGTAACACCGTCACTGAAAAATGGGTTCTCGTTTCAGACTTTATGAGCAAATACAGTATCCCTTTGAGATAAATTCTAAATGTCACGTGCTGGTACGTATCGGGCGGAAAGGATCCACACGCAGAGGGAAGTCACAGAAATGAGGGATCCTGACACTAAAGCCTCACATTAAGACGTACATCCCTTTATGTAAGACTCTGCGCTACTTGCAGTTCGCTGTATTGTGCCAGATCCTCAATAAAGTTTACCCATGGACATGAAGACTCATTTAACGTTACGTGGACTTTGAATGCCGCTTAATACCCAACTGAGATCGGCTTGTGCCGCTCTGAAAAAGGATCCTTTAATGCATAAATATTCAGTGCTAGAAATTCAATCACCTTTTTATTTCAACCCCCGATGGCACAGATTTACTTCCATACTTTTGTTGTGTCGCGCGACTATCACGTCCCCTAAATGTGTTATAATAAAAAAATAAAAGAGCCGAGCCGACGTATAGGAAAGAGCATTCACATTGAAAAAAAAGTGTGTCAATGCCAAAATATGCAAAGTCAAGGTAACGGCCCAAGAACACCTAGTTGTCCCGTTTTAACTCCTCCTTACGTGAGGAGCGTAAGGAGCCTGCAGCAGCATCGACCTGATCAAGCTAGCGTTAGCTCGCTAATAACAGCAGTAAAGCAATTAGCAAGACTAAAGACAAGTTTTTATTATTGGAATGCATTGATGCATTCCAAGTATTGTTCTTCCAAAATGTATTCAACTTATTGTTGGAATGCATTGATGCATTCCAAGTATTGTTCTTCGAATATTTATTCCGCCTTATTAGTTGGAATGCTTGAAGCATTCCAAGTATTGTTCTTCTAATCTTTATTCAATTTTTTATCTTTCAGCTAGAGACACTATTTAAACTTTAAAATGTTGACACAAGTCTTAACAATTTTATTAAAAAACAGCTTGTTGATATCTTATTATAATTTTTTCATAATCACTAATTATGTTTCATAATCTGCTTGGGGGTCCGCTTGTGGGCGAAACTGCGCACGGAGGAGTATACAATTGTAGTCATGATGGGGGCTGTAGTATTTGTGTGTGACCACTGACATTTAAATGTCCATCTTTATTATTTCACACAACCACGCACCTCTGTGACATCATCAACACGTGACGGTTAACTTAACCGGAAGGATCCAAGATACTACAGGGGCGTTTTTGATGGGACCAGCACGAAGCTCTCAGTAAGTTCTACATAATTTGCAAACTTTTGAGGCACTCACCAACCATGCAAAATGTTTTTTTATTTTATCTTGACCTGTTGCCAGGATCTTCTCCTGTCTTGTTTGTTCTGTGCACATGGGCAGGTGCCACTGTGTATGGTCGGTCCTGTCATTAGTGTATTAATGGGTGAGAGATGTCATGTAGTATTCTGGTCTGGTATTATGGTCAGAAGACTAGAAAAGCGCTGTACAAGTCCATTTACCAAGTTCATTTAGTTTGAATGAAAAACATTCTCTCTCCCAACCCCCCTTACCCAATTCCATTATTTCAAAATAAAAGTCTCAATGATTATCTCTACCTCAACCATAGGTACACCACAATTGCTTTCAAATAATAGTACAACTAGTACTTACTTCTACTGCTAGTTCCACAATTACAACTATATTACTACAAAAAATGCATTTTTAATTCTCAGCTTTTCTTATTTCTATTCTTTCAGCAATGTTTAGAAGTAATTTAAGCTATTATTTGTTCTGTATTTTTTCAAATTCATAGAAGCTTCTCCCATTCAGTTTTTTTGCAAATCTTTCAAGTTTATTTCAGCTTTTCTCATTTCTGTATTTTCAGCATATTTTTAGGGCCTGAGCCTTTTCTTCCTTTAGTTAGCACTTGTTGTTGTTCAACAAGATAAGAACAACAACAACCAAACACACGCTCACACTTCAGTTCCCAAGTACTTGATATGCATATATGTCTGTGAATATGGATGAGATGTGAGGTACATTACTCTTTAAGAAACTCATGTGCTGTAGCACACCTCTAACAAAACCACAGCCTTTCCCGACGCGCTCCTCGTGTGACCCTGACCAGCACCCCCTCCACCCCACCAACATACAGCCCGGATCTCTCGTTAAATAGGATTAGGCGGGCTACCTGCCATTCAATGGCTTGGACAGGACTTCTTATCTCCTGCCTTCAGATGCCTGCCAGGAACAATACAATGTCACCACATGCTGGCTTTCTGCGTCTTAGTTATTGTCTTCCCCGTGCCCATTTCCATGGCTAAAGTGTAGGTTACCGGGTCAATTGCGCGCCCAATCGGGACCTCATGAGCGGCCTCTGCTCAAAGCAACTCCCGCTCTCCTCTCAGCAAGCGCACGTGTCGCAGGTTCCCTTCGCTAACCCCCCCCCCCACCCAAGACGGGGCCCTGATTGGTACTAGAGAGAGCAGCTGTGTCCACGTCCTCCAAAGTAGATGTGACGTGTCTCGAGCACCCTCCCATGCTCTACCCCTCGAGGCAGGGACACCAATTCAGCGGCGTAAGAGGCTTTGTAGCCAAATCCCCAGTTGATCTGCATAAAGGTTGTGTCTTACAATTAGGTACAGATGGTTTGCCACTGGTTGTAAGGCTAGTAAATAACTTTGGCCTCTATTTTCGCCAGGGATTTGGTGGGGTAATCCCTCTCTCCGACAGTTTACCAGAGTCAAATCAGTCTGGGCTTTGCTTTCCTTCCTCCACTTCTTCAACCTTTTTCTTTTTCTTTATCTCTCTCCTGTCCATCCCCTCGGTCCAACAAAAGCCCCTTATCCTCATTAGTTGGAATGCATTGATGCATTCCAAGTATTGTTCATTGAATATTTATTGGATATTTATTACAATATAGCTTGTATTAGTTCTGTATTTTTTCAAATTCATAGAAGCTTCTCCCATTCAGTTTTTTTGCAAATCTTTCAAGTTTATTTCAGCTTTTCTCATTTCTGTATTCTGTAATCACTATTTATGTTTCATTAGTTTTTGGGTCCTTTTCGAAGTTAGAGTGCGGACAAGGTCAGAAAACAACAGAAGGTACATGAAAACTATACTCATGCTTTCGGTAGAGTCTTTTGTCTCCCAAAATCCCATTATTTTTGGGCTACCCCAAATAGTTTTGCTCCAGGAAGCATTTGTTTGAGGTGTGGATTCTCTAACTGTCTGTCTGCCCCTGTGAGCTTGTTACTAACGGCACCTGCTCTGTTGTCACGGCAACTAGCTGGGGCTCTTTCTGTGACTCACAGCTGATCCATATTAGCTGATTAGTGCAGCCTGACATGACCTCCTTCTCTCCACCTTCTCTCATTTCAAAACAACCCCCCCATGGAGGGAATTCTTACTGTAATGTTTGATGAGGCATTTTAATTTATAGCTTCTTAGTTTGAATAACCAATATTCTGTCTCTCAACCCCTCCACCCACTTACCCAATACCATCATTTCAAAATAAAAGCTGCAATGATTATCTGTAATTTAACCATGAAGCTTAGGATACAGCTGTTTCGTTGAATACTTACTACAGCCACTATTAATATTTGTAGTACTTCTAGTAGTACTTTCAGTACATTTCAGCTTTTCTCATTTCTGTATTTTCAGCAATTTTTAAATGTATTTCAGCTTTTTCTATTCTTTCAGCAATGTTTAGAATAATTTCAGCTTCTTTCATTTCTGTAATTTAAGCAACTTTTGAAATTAATTTCAGCTTTCTGCATTCCAACGCATTTTCAGCAGGAAATGCATTTTCTAGTTCTTTTTATTTATGTTATGTTTGAATATGAGGCAAATCAGGCAACAAATACTCACTTATGCTAAATTTAAGATTAATTTTAACGCACATAGTGAAATTAGTCAAATAAACACCTAATTTGTATTTTAGGTGTTTTCTTTCTAGTAGTCTGAACATCTAAAAAACAAATTAGGTGTTTATTTGACTAATATTTAAAAATCATGATCCATTTAGTGTCACAGGTGCATCAGCGTGTGATCCTGTTCTTTTTGAGTGTGGCGAAGAATAGGACCACATATTTTAACCTAATGTTGCCTTAACCTAACTGAGTTTTTTCCTGTGAAGTTCACAAAAAATACCTACTAGATTGATTGGCCCAGAGTTTTAAATGTTAGCATGCTAAGGGGGTGAACATACATGGTAAACATGGTACCTTATTATCGTCAGTGTGTAAGCATTATCATTATGAGGGCACTTACATTGTGTTTAGCTCGAAACACAGCTGTAAGGGTTGCTTGCCAGGCTGTAGGATCTTGTTGTTTTCTTAGTGTGATTACATTGTAGTAACATTGTAGAGAATAATCATATGGTTAACATTAAAAACATTGGTTGTAAAGTGAAATTCTTTAAAACAACTATCATTGTATCCATCTATCCGTCCCATGTGGGCCTGCGTCTGATGTGCAAGGGCTCCGTCAGCAGGCAGGCTTGTTTAACAAGGGCAGCGTGGCACTAATTGCTGTGTGTAATTTGTACCAGGCTGGGAGCAGGCAGGAACACAGGCAGACGAAGGCACTCTGAGAGCGGCTGCTTTGCCCAATATTTACTTAACCCTCCTCTGGCAGGCCTGGCATCAGTGCCAGTGACGATGGCTCTGTAGCAGCAGGGCTGGGGCCGGGTTTGGAGACGCGCTCAGAGAGGGGAGTGTGCGCCTTATGGGAAGTAGATTGTAGCATATAGAGGGAAGAGTGTGATTGGTCTCCTGACAGTTTGGCCGTCCGGGAGGATTTAAATATGTTTATAAAATATGACAAATTTTAAGAAGCATTTTGGCCCGGGTTTTCTTTTTCTGCACGGATGACAGAGAAGTCCTTCATGTAAATTAGAAGCCCATTGATCGCAGGCCTATATTGAGCAGCATGATTTGTACAGCGCTCGCTCCTCTGTCATGTGTTAGCAGTGATAGACACTTCCATCCCACGCCTGTCTGGCCGTCTCACCTGGAGTGATAGTCTGAGACGTCGTCGGGTTTGCAACCGCAACTCAATTAGTCACACCTCAAATAAATTAGCGGCGAGAGGCTTGAATCTTTTCTGCTGTAATAGATCAGCTCAAGATCTTAAATGGTATCCTAATATTCACACCCTGCGTGAGCTCCATGATCCTTTTGCAAATGTGGAGAAACAAACAAATACTGGATCATGCTTGTTCCACGAACAGACGCATGCAAGACTGTGACGACATGAGGGAAACAGAGGGCTACAAAATAAAGAAGGGGGAGGTAGATTCCGTCTCCACAGCATTGATTGATATTCTTCAGGTGCAGCAGCTGTCAAGCTGTCTGACCACTGCAAGCTAATGCTCTGCGGGAAGGGAGCGACGGGTGGGGGGAGGAAGAGGAGGTGGACAAGGATGGAAGGGAAACACCATGCACAATCTAGGACACAGAGTGGACAGTGACGGAGTCAGAGATGTGGAGGCGAGGGAGATGAAATTGAAAAGCCATGTCATGATATTTTTGTATTGTGATCTTGAGCCAGTAACGAAAAGGTGGAGGCCCATGTGAGAATTAGACTACATGGCGGTGGAGGCATCCTGGAAACGGAGATGTAAAAGGCGATAAATGGAGTCAGGTTGTCAAAAGACTTCTCTCAATGTAGCTAGATTAATGTAGTCATCATATTCCTTATCTTCTTGCACAATATCCATCTGGTTGCATAAGCCCTTTGGCCTCAATTACTTACTGTCTTTTCAAAGTGGTGGCCAGACTCTACCAGCAATCTTGAAATTTCACAAATGCAACAAATACCTAATTAATTTGGGGAATTAAAAAAAGATTGCCACTTATGGCAACGAAAGGCCTAGAATCAGTTGGCAATTACTTTTTCTTCTGTTCTAACGTATTGGTTCTTTTGTCAGAATCAGCTTTAAAAGATTAGAACTGTGATGTCCACTAGGTTTTGGTGTCTGAATGTTCCCACAGAAGTCAGTCCAAAAAAGCTCTTCAGAGAAAGGTGTGTATGTCACGTGCTGGTACGTATCGGGCGGAAAGGATCCACACGCAGAGGGAAGTCACAGAAATGAGGGTTTTTAATATTCAACTGAAACAACGAGCAGAGCTCGATGGCAAAACATAGAACGAAAATGTATTCTCTAAGAGACCAGCTAAGCAAAAAGGCAAAACACAAAGTAATCCTCCGGGCGGGGAAGTCTCCTCCTTGAAGAGGGAAGCTCGACAGGAGCCCACGGGATGCAGCCCCCGCGGCACGACGCTGGAGACCGGGCGAGCAGGACTAGGCTGTGCGTAAAAGACAGAGGGGGTCTTGAGGCTGCTGGACAGGGCAAGAACTCGACTCACAATAACAATCCGACAAGACACAAAGGGAACACATGCAAGATATAGACAGGGTGATTAGACATGACGAGAAACAGGTGTAACGGCAAACGGGGCGGGCACTGATTGAAATGAGCGGCAGGTGGATGGGAAGACTATGTGAGAAGTGGGTGTGTGCGCTAAGGTGAGACTAATGGGTAAATGAGTGTGTCAGTGAATGTATATGGTAGAGGGGAAGAGAGACCCGGATCCTGACAGTGTGTACTTACAGGCACCTTGCAACCTTCCCCAATCTCTCATGGAGAACAGATTTTTATTATCAAATATTCAAGTGGATTTGTTATGCGTTGTCTGCCAAGAATTGTTTATCAATTTTTCCTCTGCAATGCAAAGGCCTCAAATACCCTTTTTCCAATTGGTTTTTATTTTGGAAAGATAGTGATCAATGGTCTCTTTGATGTTTTGTGTTCTGCCATCTGATAAATAAGTATTATTACAAAAAGATATACAATCATCAGAAAATTCAATCAAATCAATTGAATTTTAAACAGAATTCGAACAGAAAACATAGATTCAAGATGTTGTACTGTGGCTGAAAGCACTGGCAGGTTGGAGTTGTGCAAAGCTGCAGTCCATTGGGATTTAAATCAGGATTATAAAACACCTTGCATAAGAATACTCCTGCACCAAAATAAGAGGACAATGAGAGGAAGATGTCAATGATGTCAATGAAAAGTCGTATCATGCCAGATTAGTGACAATACCTGTCTCCTAAATACCCGGTACTTAGATTCATACTCGCGTCACCTCAACCAGCTTCATTATTTGTTTTGATAATATACAAAGTTGTACGTGTTTTAATTGATTAGACAATAGTTTGAAATAATGTAATAGTATGTTGTAGCCAGGATAAAGTCCCTTGATTCAAACTAAACCCTTTCAACAAGCTCATTTGCACACAAGGTTGGGGAAAGGTTTTTGCTTGATTGCCAAATAATGTTTTTCTAATGTTATAACAAATAAGCATTTAACCGGTTAAATGTAAGGAAGGTGTAGTTTCTCTCATGTTTGGGATGGAGGATGCAGCCCCGGGGCCTCGATCAGATAATGTGACTCATTAGAGAGCTGCCCTTTGTTTTGTCACATCTGTCCACATAATCACAATGATGTGGTTTTTGTCATTTGTTGACTTTCATATCCACAGAAAGTAGTTTAACCTGTCTGCATGTTTTAGACAAATTCCATTTGCATCCAAAGTATGAGTTTCATTCATTGGTTGATCAGGGCTGTATGTTTAATGAGAGCGGGGATGTTTTTATAAGTGAATGAAATTATCTTTGAATTTGATTTTATGCATAATTTAACTGTCGGTATCCTGTTTACCGAGCTTATGCACAAGTCCTGGTTGTGATTGATGGGTTTGTTTGTAAGCTAGTTCTGGCCTCTTGCTTTACTTGTTCTGTCGCTCCGCTGCATAGTTCAGCACCACGGACAGCTCTGCTCATCAAGTCTATAAGGAGGTCCAATGAAAGGGGCTTCATCCTTTAGATTTGACATATTTCATATTAGTCGTGGGTTTCTCCTTTTCATATGTGTATGTGTGTGTGTTTGTGAAATTTAACTAAATATTTAGTTTTTTTGCTTTTTAGGTTTTACTTTGTTGCTCAGCCTAATAATCATAGAAATAGTGCATTTTTGCCACATAAAGAAACGTAAATAAAAGTCTAGTGATTATCTGTTATCATTTTTTTTATCCATGATTGTGATAGTGCCTATTTGAGGACATAAGTTGGTTTTACAACCTTATACCACCAAAAAACTGAATTTCTATCACATTGGTTTTATTTTCAAAGCATTTTGTATTATGTAAGTGGATTATTGGATACTTGAGTTATAATCTTCTGTTAATCTATGTTACTTACACGTCACGCCCTGTGAGTCCTTTCATAACCTGGCGTTTTCTTTCTAACATCCTGCGCAGTTTTTGGTACCTTTAGCATTATGTACCATATCATTATTAATATTTATATTTAACAACATTGTGTTACTGCCAAACATTATCTTTGGAAAAGTTATTGCATGAATTTACATGAATTTCTCTCTAAATGTTTGTAAAAGTTAATCTCATCTCATCTTCAGCCACTTATCCGGGGTCAGGTCGTGGGGGCAATAGCTCCAGCAGGGGGCCCCAGACTTCCCTTTCCCAAGCCACATCTACCAGCTCTGACTGGGGGATCCCTAGCCGTTCCCAGGCAAGTGTAGAGATATAATCTCCCCACCTAGTCCTGGGTCTTTCTCTGGGCCTCTTCCCAGCTGGATGTGCCTGGAACACCTCGCAGGGGAGGCGTCCAGGGGGCATACTTACCAGATGCCCAAACCACTTCAACTGGCTCCTTTCAACGGAAAGGAGCAGCGGCTCTACTCCGAGCTCCTCGCGAATGGCTGAGCTTCTCACCCTATCCCTAAGGGAGACGTCAGCCACTCTCCTGAGGAAACCCATTTCGGCTGCTTGTACCCATGACCTAGTTCTTTCGGTCGTTCTTTCAGCACACATTCCCTACCCGGAGCAGGCAATCCATCGGTTTCCTGCTGAGAACCATGGCCTCAGATTTGGAGATGCTAATCCTCATCCCAACCGCTTCACACTTGGCTGCGAACGGCTCCAGTGAGAGTTGGATGCCATTAGGACCACATGGTCTGCAAAAAGCAGCGATGAAATCCGCAGCCCCCCGAACTGTAGACCCTCCTCCCCCCGACTACGCCTTGATATCCTGTCCATGAAAACCACAAAAAAGATTGGTGATAAGGGGCAGCCCTGGCGAATGCCAACCCCTACAGGGAATGACTCCGACTTACTGCCGAACACCCGTACACAGCTCTCGCTTTGGCCATACAGGGATTGGATGGCCCCAAGTAAGGACCCCCTCACCCCCCAGCACCTCCCACATTTTCTCTCGGGGGACCCGTTCATACGCCTTCTCCAAATCCACAAAACACATGTAGACTGGATGAGCATACTCCCATGCCCCCTCCAAGATTCGTGAAAGAGTAAAGAGCTGGTCCGTCATTCCACCACCAGGACGAAAATCGCATTGTTCCTCTTCAATCCTTGGTTCGACTATCGGGCGAACCCTCCTTTCCAGCACCTTGGAGTAGACTTTACCAGGGAGGCTGAGTAGTGTGATACCCCTGTAATTGGCACACACTCTCTGGTCCCCCTTTTTGAAGAGAGGTACCACCACCCCGGTCTGCCACTCTTTTGGCACTGTCCCAGACTTCCATGCAATGTTGAAGAGGCGTGTCATCCAAGACAACCCTTCAACACCCATTGCTTTTAGCATCTCTGGATAAATCTCATCAATCCCCGGAGCTTTGCCACTGCAGAGTTGTTTGACTACCTCAGTGACCTCCACCAGGCAAAATGACGAAAATCCCTCCTCCGCCTCCAGCTCCGCCTCTACCAAAGAGGGCGTAGTAGTTGGATTTAGGAGTTCCTCAAAGTGTTCCTTCCACTGCCCGATAACCACCTCAGTCGCGGTCAACAGGGTCTCATCCTTACTGTACACAGCTTGAATGGTTCCCCGTTTCCCCGTTCTGAGGTGCCGGATGGTCTTCCAGAAGCACTTTGGTGCCGACCGAAAGTCCTTCTCCATAGTTACCTCGAACTCCTCCCACACTCGCTGCTTTGCCTCCATCACGGCAGAGGCTGCTGCCCTTCGAGCCTGTCGGTACACTACAACTGCCTCCGGAGACCCACCAGATATCATAACCCGGAAGGCCTCCTTCTTCAGTAGAACGGCTTCCCTGACCATCGGTGTCCACCACGGGGTTCGAGGGTTGCCGCCCTTTGATGCACCTAAGACCTTGAGGCCACAACTCACTGCCGCAGCTTCAGCAATGGAAGTTTTGAAAATGCACCACTCTGGTTCAAGGTCTCCTACCTCCACAGGAATGTGAGCAAAGCTCCGCCGGAGGTGTGAGTTGAAAATCTTTTAGACTGGAGCTTCCTCCAGACGTTCCCAGTTCACCCGCACTACACGCTTGGGTTTACCAGGTCTGTCCTAAGTCTTCCCCATCCTCTGACCCAGCTCACTACCAGATGGTGATCAGTAGACAGTTCTGCACCTCTCTTTACCTGAGTGTCCAGAACATGCAGTCTCAGATCAGATGATACGATTAGCACCCTAGGTCAAAACCTAGGGTGCTCTGGTACCACGTACACTTATGAACATCCTTATGTTTGAACATGGTGTTTGTTATGGACAATCCGTGACTTGCACAGAAGTCCAATAACAAACGACCGCTCGGGTTCAGATCAGGGAGGCCATTCCTCCCAATCACGCCTCTCCAGTTATCTCCATCGTCGTAAAACAGGGGTCTTTCTTCACAGTGGGGATCAAAGTACAGCTTTGTCTGAATCTTTGCCTTGTCTCACCACAACTTCCTCTCGCTCTTCTTCTCCTGCTCCTCTCTGCCGTCATCCTCCTTCCTCTGTTCCCTCCCCTGCCTCAACGTGGCTGCTGAATATTTAATAAGCTGGAATTACTGAGGCCCTCAACCGTAATGACGGGGAAATCAGACAATAAAATCAGAAGGGCTCCAGCTTTAAGTCTCACCTCCCCCAGAGGAGCCAGAGATTATTTAAAGTTGCACACTGTTTGATTATCTAATCCTCCTCTTGCCCCTTCTGCTTTACTCACAGAGCGCCATTGCCCGCTCCACTTGCCAGCACAAATTACCATGAAACACCAATGAGCACTTTATTTAAGTTCTTTTCCTAAATGCGGGAATACAATGCCATGAAGTTCCCATGGGAATTGCTATTTGGGAGGGAACTCCTTTACACCCAGGTTATCACAATTATGCAAAGCTCTCAAAGGGCTGCCGTGTTGATATCTCTGTTTGCGTGGAAACTGCGTGCCTTTAAATTAAAAATGTCCTTCATCATTTCTGAACTTGTTTTGCTGATGGGATGCGGTCAATACCTTTTTTTTCCAGGTGGCACAAATATTATTATTTTTTAATGAATAAATCATGAGCTTTCCACGAGCATGAGTGAAAGGGTGAAGCACTACGCATGTACGCGTATAAATCTACAAAATGGTGAGAACAGACTGTCGGGGGCGCTCTAAGATAACCCTGACCTGCCACGGGGCTCTTTTCACGTAAAAAGCTGCAGGACTGGATACGGGCTTCACCCCCTAATTAAAGGGGGTTTTGTTTGGGCTTTGGCGATATGGAGAATTGCTGTCAGCTGGACTTATCATCATGACAAAGTGACTGATTGTGATTGAGTAGATATTAATAGCTTCCTTAATCCCTGCCAGTGCTGAACACACACACACACACACATAGATGTTCTCACTGACAGAGGGATGAATATTTATGATTGCACAGCTGAGCCTCAACACTGCTTCATTTAGTGTTGGCCAGAGAGAGGCCAATGATAGCATTGTAACACACACCCATCAGGGGTTTAATAGCTCAACTCCAGTACCGGCTAATTACGGCGTGCATGAAGCCAAACACACACAGACTTCTCATAGAAACGCAGACAGGCACAGGTTTGAAACCTAATATTCCCCTCCTAATTTGCAACTTCTGCAGACAACCATTTGTCCGGTGGAAAGAGAAGTGCTCACACTGCTGCCTCGGATGCTTCTCCTGGAGAATAGAGACATCCTGTCACTCCTGTTGCAAATAAGTCCTGTACAAATACACCCAATTCTTCCAGCGACCAGTGTTTAATTCAGTTTGATGAGGTTGTTCCGGTCAGGAGCCATCGCACATGAGGACGCTAACAAGGACTTTGAAGCAAAGTGCTTGACTTGACGAAGCCTGGTGGAGCTCCCTCTGGGGACACACCGGGCCTCGTCCACTTTGTCTGATGAGCTGGCTTATGTTCTAGAAGTGACTCGTCTCATGGGTCTTTTGGCGTCAGTGGAGAATGGAACGTTGTTCCATTCCACAGTTGTATGAAGAGAACATCTACCATGAATCCTTACTGAATAGTTGGTATCGTTCGGCAGTGATCTGGGATGTCTCGTAGAACACCGCTACGGTGACAGCCAGTATCTCAAATCTCTTCTCCTTTTAACACGACACAGGAATGCGGGGCAACAGCGAGGACAAGCGCCTCAGGGTTTGAGCTTTCTGTTGCCTCCCGATTTGAATATCGTTCAGCGTCCATTTGCATCTAGTTTTCATAGTGGTTTATCCATTCAAGCAGACGATGACATCTTTATCTGTGGTTGACATATGAGGCCGTTAGCCTCAGGCTAGTGTGTCTAGTTAATGAGCAGAGTGATGCTGCCGCTGATTAGGAGTAGCAATAAAAAATAAATCCTTGGTTTCCTTTTCTGCAGCAAGCAGATAGGGTCCGGACCCTAGATAGGCTGCTTCCAGTTTCTAGTCCAGGTGTGAAGGTAAATTAGGGCAGCCGCTTGGTTTGTATGTGTTTTTGTGTTTGTATTTGTGATTTTGCGTACTTGCGGTCCGAGTGCCACCCACACAATGTGCCGTGGTGTCTTTTATAAGAAGGGAGAGCAAAACATGTCATTTATTGAGGAAAGAATTGGGAAAAACTGCAAAATGCAAAAGATAAGACAGATAATCCTTTTAGTCCCGAGGCGGCATAATTTACAGGGAAAGGAGGTAAAGTTCACACAGACAAAGTAAAAACAAGATTAAAAGCAGTCAGCAATAACAAAAGAAGAACATTAAAATCAAAATATGCACATATACTGTATCTGTGAATGACAGTATTATGGAAGTAAATTGGAAAAATATTGGAATTACTTTCAAAATAAATACATTATTTGGCAATGCTGAAAATGGTCTTAAGCCACATATTTATTGCATTTTTCTAAGCATTGAAAGATTTGACTAGAAAGTATACGCGTGTACTTGACTCTCCACCAATAATACTACAGTGGGAATATTGCTTTCTAAGCCAATGGAGGCTCTTGCGTTGCCGTGCCAACCTTCAGCAGTTGTCAGTTGGCCGCCTGTAACAAAATGGTTGACTGTCACAACGCGGGGTGCGAGGGCAAGGAGCGAGGACTCAGTGTTGTTACCTCCGACTCTCCTGCTTCGAAGCTTGTGTCGAAATATGAACCAGTGCAAGGTGAAGCAAATGTATCGGTGCTTGGTTCGTTCGCAGCTGATCACGTGATCAGTGACGTCTGAAGCTTCGTTCCGGCGCACAGTCACGTGACCGCTTCGATTTGATTCAAATGGGTGCGAAACTATGGGGCGCCGTTTGTAAAATGCTTTACATATTTTATGTATTTACATGATTTTGACTCCAAATGTTTGAAAAAGCGACATGTGAATATTGTCCTGCTTTTTTTATACATATGATGATGCTAAATGTATGAAAATGGTGCAGGATTTTAGAACGTGCTACATTTTACAAACGGCGCCCCATACGAAACAGGGATCGGGCTCGTCTGTCTGATAGTCAAAGTCAGTGTTGTTGTGAGTAGCAAAGAGCAAATTTACAATGGAACCTTTTGGCAAAGAGAGGTCGCTCCGAGATGTGGGAGCACTTTGATTTCCTCTAACAAGGTTAGCAATAAGAAGGCCAAGTCTGTCCTTTGTATTGTGTGATTATCAATCAGTTATGGATGTTTATTATATCTCAATAAAAATCAATAATTTCATGCCCCATCCCATGTGTCCACAAGCACCTCAATGTCCAGTCATAACAAACCTGTACAATCACTGCCCCACTGAGCTTTCCTCTGTAAATCACTTCCCACATTCCAGATAAGTCCCTATGACTGCCATGAAGTGCACATGCAGTAGGAAGCACTTGCTGGTATTTTAAATTATATTGCTTACATATAACTATATATATCTTCTATTATTTCTACTGCTAGTATGATCACAAACATACATGCACAAAGGTGCAGAAAGACACAAATAAGTGTTTGTTCCACTTCTTCCCAATGTACAAAGAATTGAAAAACACAAACAAGGACACAATTCAAACCTGAATAACAATAGTTGTATTCATATAAGAATCCATGTATTTATTAATGATTTATTGGTTCAACCTTTCATAATCATGTTCAACCCACAGAGACTGGGCCAAAATGTACTGGTAGTGTATTTGAAACATGCACTACACGTATCCAACAGCAGAGGTCATCAGAGTTTGCGATGCATTGAATGAATGAACCTTTTTCCGATACAATTGGCTGGAAAGCTTCACTGGTTCAGAAAGCTTCACTTTGCCATCACTAGGACTCAGATGCAGAGATGATGAAAAAATAGAAGGACTTTAATAGTCAAAGAACTCAAACTCAAAATCACTCCAACCAAATAGGGGAGGAAGGAGGCAAAAACACAGGGACCTGGACTTGAAAACACAGACTTGACTTACTTGACACGACACGTGAACATTCGACATGTAATGACGCCACACAAGACAAGAGACTCACAGGGCTTAAATACACAAGGGAGGTGCAGGTGATTGGACACAGGTGGAAAAGATCAGGCACGGCAGACATTCACAAGGGAAGACAGGACAAGGCAGGAAGTGAAGTCACCCAGGAACAGAGGGGACATGAAAACTACAAAATAAGACATAGAGCAGACCCAAACCGTGACAAATCCATGGTCTCTTATTCCTATCTAGGTCATCACTTGCTCACAATATCACCCTTGCAGCCTCTTATGTGTATTCTCTGCTTTCTTCTGTGTTCTCATTCATTCATTCTCATAGCACCATTACTGGGATCTGTAAACATGTTGGAAGTCATGTTTTTTGTCGTTCGCTTCATCCTCTGTCTCTAACTGTAAGAAGCTTTTTTTTGTTGGAAATCTTACCACAACCAATATAAGATCCTTTTGCGCCCGTGTGCAGAATATATTTCTTGTAATAGAAATACAGAGAAAAGAAATACAGAGGTGAATAGTCACCAAATACACTTTTGAACGTGTTCGCAAAAATTCCAATTTTGTCTATTGTGGATATGTTGCAGGGAATGGCTTTAACACAAGTCCGTAAATAAAAATCCACCTTTTTTGATTGTATGTCCCTCTAGCCTCCCAAAACACACGGTTTGACCATCGATCAAACACAGAGCATCTAATCACAGTTGTAGCTAAATGGCCAATGGGTTTAAAAGGGTAAGGAGATTACATTTGGGGCAAAGATGGATGTAAACTACAGCATCACTAGTTCGAAAAATTAAGTTAAGTCAATTTCTACCATGCACTGTGCAGGGGCCTGTACCAACAGTCTGAATTTGAGTTAAACTGTCATGACAAGACTAAATGAGAGCATTTAAACAACCCATAAGGTGTATTATGATACCTCAACCATAATACCCCAGACGTACAGCCACCCAGTTTGATCCCCGTCTCAGATTGGCTTCTCCGTCATCTGTGACATGAAAACCCACAGCAGCCACCGGCTGCAGCGCACATCAGTACTCCTAAACACAGACTACCTCTCTCTTGCTCCATGTGCTCACACAAATTAGCATAACATTAGCATGATATTAGCACTTCCGACCTGCGCTGCCATGCCTTATCAAAGCACTCTGTGATCCTTGGCTCCCTGCACTATTTGCTGGAGCAGGAGAAAGCAAGAGAGAAGCAGAGAAAAAGAGAGGGACAGAAAGCGAGTTTCCTCTGAGACAGAGAGAGAGAAAGGAGAGAACGATGAGCTACATGATAACGAGCTGTGTTACACACACAACACACAGCTGTCACAGCACCTCAGATGGCTCTGAGCTAAATAGGGTGCAGCAGATGTTTGGTGACTACAACTAAACGGAGCTCACACCTCAGTTGACTTGCAAATATTTGCTAAGAGACTTCAAAATTGAATTTTTCTGTATTGTGATTCCAGTGCACGAGAATACAGTGTGACTGTAGAGTCTTATTTGTTGTTAAAAAAACTCCTGTGATGAAATCCAGAGGCAAATGAACCTTTTGTTTGTTCCTTTCATGTGTCACACATGGAGCCTTGGGGACAGTGGTTCCTTTCCACCAAGTTCAGGATTACTTTTCTTGGTTGTGGGGGTTACGTTACAGGTCAGAACAAGGTGATGTTGTGTCACTGCTTGTTTCGCATTGATGTGCATTCTTTAGTGGGTGAGTGAGTACATTTTTTGTGGAAATTCGGAAGGCTTTCCCAAAATGACCAGGGGCAATTTGCAGGTCACAGGGAAGTAACATAATTGGTGCTGATTGGCTCAAACAACTTTCAGGGAGCCGTCGATTTAAAAGGTTCCTTTGTTTTCATTTTAACTTTAGGAACTGTAATGCATGTGTTTAAAATTGCATGCCATATTTGATTTATTTTCTTTTAATATGTTTTATTTATGTATTTACTTGCAGTGTCACGGTTTCTCATCACATCCACGGGAGCCCTGTATATCCTGGATGTGCAAATGGAGGACGGGCTGTATAACTACAGATGTATGACACGCCACCGGTACACCGGAGAGACCCGACAGAGCAATAGTGCCCGCCTTATTGTCTCAGGTAAGAAGAACAGCAATCAATGCAAATGTTATAGTTCTACATCTGCAACATGACATCCTGCTATGCAGCTAAATCGATCGAATGATCAAGCTCTTTATTGCTTCTCTGCTGTTAATGACACAACACAACGTAACAAATGGGTTGTACAAATTCCGTCTTGAAAAGCGGTTTCATTTAGCCTTTAGTTCAGCTGTTGATTTTGGTAGGTTGCAAAGATAGTGCAAAGTGACAAAGGACCATATGGAAATAAATCTGTGCTTGTAAAAAAAAAGGATGTAGATATAGTGAATAGAATGGAGAGTGACAGGAAAAGCACATGAACTAAAGAGGAGGTGACGTGTGATAAAGGTCATCACAACTGTGCCAACCCAGTTTGTGGGGACGGCTTCAGGACAGAAAATCGCCCTCCCTTTTCCACAACCAGTTAAAGGAAAAGATTTCAAGATCAGTTGCCATGTCGCAAGGGGTACTATTCAACCTGTGAGAATGGGATGTGATCAGAATCATCTCGTATTGAGTTTCATACTACCAATAGACCAGTGTAAAAGACCGAAAGAAGCTATTAAACTGCATTACATGAATCATACGATCCGGTGTTATTGGAGCTTTTAATCAGGAATAAAAGTAGGTAATCACCCAGAAACCAGTGTTATGTGGGTAAGTAAAAACACACAAAGACAACAGCCTAGTACATTTGCCAGAGCCGTAACGTGGGAAAAGATTATGAGATTGATGTTTTGTTAATGCAGCTAAAGATTAAGGACCGAAACAAATATTTTCCTTCTAATCTCTGTTGAGCGTTGATTATTGGGAGAATATAATAATATGATATGCATTATAACAAAGGTTTGAAAATTGCTTAGAAGTGACACCACACTAGATTCTCAACACCTCCCTGGTCCCATGCAGACCCTGCTAACTCAGCGCCACACATCCTGGACAGCTTTGAGCGGCGCGAGGTGATGGCGTCTCATCGAGTGGAGTTGCCCTGCAAGGCCTCCGGTCACCCCGCACCAAAATACCGCTGGCTAAAGGACAACCGGCCGCTGGAGCCCGACACTCGCTTCAGACAGAGTGTGACAGGCCTGTTGATTGAGAGAGCGCAGCCCGGCGACACAGGGACATACGTATGTGAGGTGTGGAATGGATACGGCAATGCTGAGGTGATCGGCAGGCTGCTGGTAAAAGGTCAATATCATTTTAGGTTGATCCCTGTCAGTGGCATAATGCTTCAAAACACCTGCAAGCTAGTATGTTAATTATGCTGCACATAGCATTGCCTATTCCACAAAATAATTAAGCTTTGCCTAAACTACAGAAAACAAGTAATACAAAAAAATGTCTAACCTACAGAGGCCCTGAAGGTCGTGGTGAGCCCTCGGAAGGTGAAGGGCAGCGTGGGGAGCCAGGTTTCGTTGTCGTGCAGTGTGACCGGTTCCGAGGAGTACCAGTTGTCCTGGTACCGCAACGGAGAGCTCATTTACCTCAGCAACAGCGTTCGCATGACGGGCCAAAACAGGGAGAACCTCGTCATGGCGGGAATGGCCAAGAGCGATGGAGGAGCCTATCAGTGTTTTGCCAGACACGGCAAGATGTCCGCCCAGGATTTTGTTCAAGTCATACTGGAAGGTCAGAAGGTCTAAGATGTGAATGAGTGCAGTAATCACACTTCACTTTATATGCATGGTGTCTCTGTGTGTTAGTGTTCAAATCCAGACAGTGTATGTGGTACCAAGTGCTGCAGTACACACTTTATTAGATTTTCCAAAAGAGGCTTGCATACTGTTACACAAGCCGGGTTTCTGCCGTGTCTGCCTCCCCTTACCACACCAATGTAAGGAGAATATTGATAATCAATGAAGCTGTGGAGCCAGAGAAAGGCGGAATATTAATCTGCTTTACCCTCCGATTTAGCTTTTTATGCAGCGGCTATGTATGGCAGTGGGAAAAGAAATCTGCATAGATTCTAGTTCTTGTTTCTAGAAAAAGAATCTATTGTTTAGGATGTACCAAATATCTTTCCTTTAATCATTTGAATCTTGGATTTTGGTTTTCAAATGATGCTTTTAATGGCTGCCATTGTGTTTTATGGCGCCATTATCCTAAAAAATTAGGAAAAATAGAATAGAATTGAAATGCAATTAATGGTGCTGTTGGATTGCGGCTACTATTAATACAAGTGCTGACTCCCTTTGTGTGCAGCAAGCAGAAGTGCAAACTCCCTTTTGGCCACAGTAACTTTTGTTTTTAAAAGGATAAACACCAACAAATATAGATTCAGGCAGAATATGTGAAATATTTGAATCACAAGTTGTAAGCAAACTTACTAAGCCAATCTAATTCTACAAATACTACAATACTAATCTTCTTAATGTAGCTTGATATTTTCCCAAAACTCTGCAGACACACTAGATATCAACATAACCAATAGAAATGGTTCTGCAGCCTTTTAATTTATATTTACAAGTAGAACGTTTTGAAAGCAGCATTCTCAATATTGCATACAGCCCCATCTAATAAATAAGTCTTATACATTTCCCATTATCTTGTGTATCTCCATCCACTACCCAGATGGCACGCCCAAAATTTTGGCTTCATTCAGCGAGAGGGTCTACAACATCAATGAGTTTGTGTCGCTGTCGTGTATGGTGAAGGGCACTCCGGAGCCCCGGGTCACGTGGACCCTGGACGACGAGCCCGTTGTCAGGGATAGTTACCATCGCATCTCCCACTACGGCAACGCTGAGGGCCACATGGTCAGCCACCTCAACATCAGCCAGACCCAGGTTCCCGACGAAGGGGTGTACCGCTGCATCTGCAACAACTCGGCTGGGACAGTTTCCCACCAGGCGCGAATAAACGTAAAAGGTGCTTGTCAGATCATCACATATACACATCAACATGTCTTGATTTATTCTGTTTCTAATTGGTTATGTTTAAAGTGCCTGTGATGTGCCAATGAGGAAAGATGGCATGATAAAACTAGTTTTGAGATGTGATGCCATTTTTTCAGAGTAGAAAGCTGTTATAGTAGCTTAAGTACTCAGAATACGGCAGATACTGCTGTGGCTCCTCTCATCATCAGTCACGGCTGCCAGTATTACCTTTTATAATGCCCCACATCCTACCCAACACCTACTGATAGCTTTATATTGGGGCGCCATTAGGTTGATTTATTGTTATCTCCAATGTATGACTGCAGTGCTTTCTGCTCTTTACAGGGACATGGCGGGCTGGGTTGCTTTTTGTGACGTAGCGGTAACTCCAGCCTTCTGTACTTGCTTCGATGCTATTAATATTTCTCTATTGCAAAGAGGGAATTGCATTTTCTGTGCACTGATTGGTTTAATCTTATAGCGTTCACTCTTGCATTTTATAAGGCTAAATAGGGCAATCCTCTAACCCTTAAGCGAGGATTCGCGGATGCCGAATGCAGCCAAGCAATGAAGATACACTTTCTCTGCAATGGCACCTGTGGAAATGTAACGACTGTTTCTCTCGTTGGCTCCTTAATCGTGCTGAAGAGAGTAGCTACCCAGGATATTCCTGGGCTCAAAGTATACTACGGAGCCTAGTTAAACTGTCTTCCACAGTGGTTTAAAGAGAAGCCTAATAGTCTATTTCCCTGACAGACACTCTGTCATGGAAGCACATTGGTTATTCTGTTGGTTTTTCACAAGTGTGCGCAAAAGCTTGCAACATGAGTAATGGTTTCGATAAGGGCTTCATGAGTTGAAAGAGGGAACATTGCACTCTAATGCTTGTCAGAGGCAATCACAGCCGGTGGCAGCACAAGGTAATGTTCACTAAAGACTCCATTTAAAGATATGTTTATCAGGCGGTTTGAATCTCCTTAACGAATCCAGGCAATGTTTAGATTTCCTACTTTCGAAATGAATCAAGGCATGTCAAGTTTATGTTTTTATGCCTCCTGAAAACACACACCTGTCTTTTTTAGCAACACCCCCACCTCAAAATCATTTTAAGAGAGTTGTCTCTCCAATGTGTCCTTCAAGGGCCTGCAAGCATCAGACCAATGAAAAACCTCACCGCCATAGCTGGGCGGGACATGCTCATTCACTGCCCCGTCATTGGCTACCCGTACTATTCCATCAAGTGGTACAAAGACTCCAATTTGCTGCCATTCAACCACCGCCAGCGGGCCTTTGTGAACAACGGCACCCTAAAGCTGTTTGACATGCAGAAGGACGTGGATGAAGGCGAATACATGTGCAACGTGCTGGTGCAGCCGCAGCTCTCCACGCACCAGAGCGTCTATGTTACTGTGAAAGGTACGAACCTCGGTCTGATCCATCTCCAGTTACAGTTCACGTCTCAACACTGGATATCAAGTTGGGACTTTATTTACAGAACAAAGGTGCAAGTTTAGGCGCCCTGGGTGAGTGTAGTTCTGGGTCAACCTGAAGTGTCAGGTTAGCAGCTCAGGCCATTTATTTGGGATGTACATGCAGACAGAATCATACGCCAGTATATAGTTTACTCTGACCGTAATCTCCTGGATACCGAGATGACTAATGACTAGTGAAGCAGCATCTCTATCATCCCAGCCTGTTTATCCGGGGCTTTAGCCTGGATGATGATCACCTGAGATGGCTTTTTTTCTTCAATGACACTGCATGATTAGAAATGTTGGGATAGGCAACACCCCCCCCCCCCCCCCCTCCATCCCTCCTGACATGCTCACAAGTGTGTGGGGGGTGGTGTGGAGTAGACAAAGCTAATTTGCCTCTCAGCTGCTAAGCATTCCAGCACTGCCGAGAGGGAAGCCCCAGGAGCCTATTATGCCTGTTTGGTTGTTAGTTAAGTAAGCACTGAAGTGCATTTTTTCCAATGTTATTTAAAATAATTAATTTTCCAAAGTATCTTGTTCTCGCGATGGCTAAGGGGTCCCCAGAGAGCAAAAGACAGTGAGAGAGTGTTACATGCATGGTGGTTGAGTGACAATTATGCCGCATATATGTTTAGTCATTTTATAAGTGAGGATGTTATATTACATATAAGTAACGGCAAAGGCTTTACACTATATTAAAGAAAACATAGACGATACACTGAACACATGGGGCAAGTTCAAAACTATACACTTAATATACTGTGAAAAAACACAATATACATACTGTGTATTGTATTTGCTGGTGTTAATCCTAAATTGTGGGTGTGCCGTTCAAACCAGTGCTATGCAATTTAATTTGATTCCACCAGTTCCACCCACCATCCACCTATTTGGGTTCCCTCGGTTGTCCATCGGCCAGCGAATCTTCATCCCCTGCGTGGTGATGTCGGGCGACCAACCCGTCTTCATCACGTGGCAGAAGGATGGTCGGCCCATCCCGGCCAGCCTGGGTGTCACTATTGAGAACATCGACTTCACCAGCTTCCTTCGCGTCTCCAACCTCACACTGATGCACAACGGCAACTACACCTGCATTGCACGCAACCAGGCTGCCGCCGTGGAGCACCATAGTCAGCTCATCGTCCAAGGTGAGTGTAGGGCCGGTAACAGAAAACATAGTAGTGGGTGATAGTATCAGATACTTTTTTCCCCAAAGGTTTACATTGATTCTTGATTTGTCTCTCTGAAGACAATGAAAAGCAGTTCCATTTTTTGAGCTGTGAAAGTGAGCTGTTTGTTAGTAGACATATGTTGCATTTTGAGATGACTATGTGTAATTTGTACTTGACTTGCAGTTCCTCCCAAATTTGTGGTGCAAACAAAGGACCAGGACGGTATATATGGAAAGGCAGTGATACTGAACTGCTCAGCTGAAGGCTATCCTGTTCCTACCATCCAGTGGGAGTACTCTATAGGTAAACGAACAGGCTGACCACACACCAGTATACGTGCGTCTCCTAATTGCACACTCAGCCATACAGTATATGACATGGGAAGTGCACAGCTGTCTCCTCCAGGTCCGTTAAGAGTGTTGGATGTGTTTTCAAAAGATTTTGAGATGGATAACCTGCCTGGCTTTTCTTTTAAAAATCACGTGTTATGTTCAGACAATTTTTTCTGCCCTACAGCAACTTGATTCTCCATGGTTTATCATCTTTTTGAATGCAACACAACAAATTTAATGTCCACAGCCTTGAAGTTGAACGCAGAGTAACACCAACATTGAGTACACACAATCACTCTGAGATGAGAAGCAAGAGCTTTCTCTTACTCCTGGAGAGAAATGATGTAACAACTAAGCTACCATGTTCCTTTCCTGGTTGGACAAAATGACAGTGATTCTTAAAAACAAAAACAATCTTATCACATTACATATTATGGTTCACGACTGTTATTTTAAGGCAAAGCTTATCTAAAGCTAGGTTCCATTACGTTCAGAATTTTGGTTTTGAATGAAGTGACTGAATGAAGTAGCCCTGTTGGAAGGACTGTGGTCACTTTGATTAGTGCATTATGTAATCCTCAATTGTAATTAACTTTGGTAATTCGCTGACATTTCATCCAGCACCATTATCAGGACATTATTTATCCATTACTTTGGTTTATGACCAAATACTTGCTAAGCTGTTAAAAATTGCATCAGTCTCAAATGTTTCTAAGCTAAAATGCTCACCATAGATGGTCACCAACATTACACCCCCGAAACATCAGCATTGCTTTCTGCTTGTCCGCTTGCTGGCAATATATATATTCATTAAAGAAATGTTATTTCAAATAGACACACTAGTACAATCTAATTAATCCATTTCTGAAACCTTCAATCGTTCTTCAATAACCCCTCACAATGTATTTCCCCACTCCCATTATTTTGTTATAGCTCAAATATTGTGGTATGGCTTAAGTTTCAGTGATTGTGTTCAAAATGCTACCTCAAAATGTGCAGACATTTCTGTGATTAGGAGACAAACTAAATACTAGCCTGCGTGTGTGTTCCTGATCAACACTCACTCTGCCCCCCGTTGACAGGTGCCGGGGTCCCTCAGTTCAGACCCATCATCCTCAACTCAGGCTTTCGGATCGAGGTGCTGATCAACGGCTAGCTGTTCATCAAGCACGTGCTGGAAGAAGACAGTGGCTTCTACCTGTGTAGAGTCAGCAACGACGTTGGAGCTGTCAGCAAGTCCATGTATCTCAATGTCAAAAGTAAGTCTCATGGGGAAAGACCAGCCAAAACCTGAGAATGTAAATGTCACCTGTTTGTTGCATGTTTAACAATGCTGCAGTCTGTGAGGTCCGCTTATTTGTTTTTATATGTAGATTATCCTCAAAGCAAAACATTTCTTAAAAAAAAGAGAAATGCATGGAGGTGACAGCTGCGTGTAGCAAAGAGACGGCGTATAATAATTTAAAAGAGTTTTATGAAGTTAGGTCGGTGAGGATGGGAGGAATCTGACTTTTTTTTGCAAACATTTGCACCTTAACGATTACTGTCGTATTTTTCTTTTAATAATTCCTTAGACCATTCAAGCAGCACGTGTTTGAGAATGTACTGTAGGGGTGAACGCTGCAGCTGCTGCTAGTGTGGAGTGAATGGACAGAAACATTAAAGCAACAAAGGGGAAATGCTGTCCCCTCAATGCTAATGTAAACCATGGTTGGATAAGGATTCAAAATTGGATATGAAGATTAAATCTGATAAAATAATAGCTCGCAGCAACGTATGGAAAAAAAACTGAACTGAACTAGTTCATTTTAAAATTTGTGAACTAAACTTTGAATTAGTTAATGTAGAAAGTGAACTTTCCCAACACTGGTGGTTTTGCATGTGCCAGTGTGATCTTGAGCCAGTTCGCCGTTGCTCTGCGCTCTTTTTGATCAGTCGCTGCTAGATCAGGCTTATCAAGCCGGAGCAGAGTTCTGCTACCCTGCTGAGCGTCTCACTGTCTGTCAACCGCAGCCAAAACACACTCACACACATTCTCACTGTCCAGTGTCTTCAGCCAGACAAGTCTGATTCACAATAAAACATCTTTGAAGTTTCCAACTACAGAACGCTACCATAGTTCTCCATTGTCTAAAGTTTTTGTAAATCTTTACCATCTAGTCGACCGCAGATAACTACCAAAATTTAAGATTAGATACACAAATGGGGGGGCGATGATTTACAACGCTAACACTTTTCATACCTTCACATGCTCAAAAATGAAAGCCTTTGGTGAGGAAATATGATTCTGAGTTTATTAAATGCGGATCTATAACAGCAGGCAGTGATGGCTGAGGCCAAGCAGAATATTGAATTTGTTTATTAGAGCTTTAAATGTTTACATGCCAGTTAATGTTTTCTATTTTTGTCTTCATGTTGAGTTGCTCTTGTTAATTTGAAGGCAAGGTTGAGAACACTTGCTGTAGACTAATGCAAGCGAATAGTTGGATGTAAAATGATAAAACCACAGAACAGGTAGAGAGGTACTACATGTCAGAAGAAATCTCAGCTCAGAATAATCTTTTCCATAACCGAGCCCCAAATGGCTGCTGAGTGAATAAGAGACGATGCTTAAATGTTTGCAACCTCTTGGCTGACATTTTCCATCACATTCGTTCGCAGCTGATCACGTGATCAGTGACGTCTGAAGCTTCGTTCCGGCGCACAGTCACGTGACCGCTTCGATTTGATTCAAATGGGTGCGAAACTATGGGGCGCCGTTTGTAAAATGCTTTACATATTTTATGTATTTACATGATTTTGACTCCAAATGTTTGAAAAAGCGACATGTGAATATTGTCCTGCTTTTTTTATACATATGATGATGCTAAATGTATGAAAATGGTGCAGGATTTTAGAACGTGCTACATTTTACAAACGGCGCCCCATACGAAACAGGGATCGGGCTCGTCTGTCTGATAGTCAAAGTCAGTGTTGTTGTGAGTAGCAAAGAGCAAATTTACAATGGAACCTTTTGGCAAAGAGAGGTCGCTCCGAGATGTGGGAGCACTTTAATTTCCTCTAACAAGGTTAGCAATAAGAAGGCCAAGTCTGTCCTTTGTATTGTGTGATTATCAATCAGTTATGGATGTTTATTATATCTCAATAAAAATCAATAATTTAATGCCCCATCCCATGTGTCCACAAGCACCTCAATGTCCAGTCATAACAAACCTGTACAATCACTGCCCCACTGAGCTTTCCTCTGTAAATCACTTCCCACATTCCAGATAAGTCCCTATGACTGCCATGAAGTGCACATGCAGTAGGAAGCACTTGCTGGTATTTTAAATTATATTGCTTACATATAACTATAATTATATATATATATATATATATATAATCTTCTATTAATTCTACTGCTAGTATGATCACAAACATACATGCACAAAGGTGCAGAAAGACACAAATAAGTGTTTGTTCCACTTCTTCCCAATGTACAAAGAATTGAAAAACACAAACAAGCACACAATTCAAACCTGAATAACAATAGTTGTATTCATATAGGAATCCATGTATTTATTAATGATTTATTGGTTCAACCTTTCATAATCATGTTCAACCCACAGAGACTGGGCCAAAATATACTGGTAGTGTATTTGAAACATGCACTACACGTATCCAACAGCAGAGGTCATCATAGAGTTTGCGATGCATTGAATGAATGAACCTTTTTCCGATACAATTGGTTGGAAAGCTTCACTGGTTCAGAAAGCTTCACTTTGCCATCACTACACTGAAGTCACGATTTGTATGTTTGTGTCAGGGCGAGGGTGCAGGTTGAAGGCAGACAGGACTCAGATGCAGGCGTTTCCAAAGGTGCTCTTTATTTACAACAAAAACCGAAGACCGTGCACCACCAACGAGTGACAAAAGACAATGACGCGACAAGGGACAAAAGGCACACGGGGCTTAAATACACAAGGGTGGTGCAGGTGATTGGACACAGGTGGAAACACTCAGTTAATCACAGGACAAGGCAGGAAGTGAAGTTAACCCAGGACCACAAGGAACATGAAACTTCAAACTAAAACAGGAAGAGAGACCAAACCGTGACAGTTTGTGCTTGGGTGTAAGCATAAGTGTGTGTACATACATATATATTATGGCTGTCAAATGATTAAAAATTGTAATCAAATTAATCCGAATTTTCAGTGCATTAATCAGGATTAATCACTTTTTGCAATTACACTTGAATCCTAACCATTTTTTCTTTCTGAAATGCATACCAAAGATAAATAACAGGACACAGATACACAGATAATTATCATTATTATTATCATCATTATTATTCTTTACATCAATACATGTTATTTATATTTGACTTGGTTTAATTCATTCCAGAAAATAATCAAAGCAATGTTATTTGATAAGTTACAGACTGATTTCCCTGCATGGCTCTAGAAGGGTCTCGAGCCTCTGCAGTTTATCCCACTCTGCTGCGGTCGGCAAAAAACGAGTTTGTGCTCCTGATGGTCCAGGGCTGCGATGACCAGACATGTCAACCCTCCCGATATTTCTGTGAGACTACCGAATTTCAAAGCCCCTCCCGAAAATCTCCCGGACCGACCTTTCTCCCAAATTTCTCCCGAAACTGGGCGCGCCGTTTCAGACCGAACAATAATAAAGGTTACACCGCCAGCGCCGCCAGCACCCGCACCCCCCCGGTCCTTTTGATAATTCTGAGGTCTCAAGGTTGGCAAGTATGGCGATGACGGCCTCTTTATTTCTGCTCACGCGCTTGACCATTTCCAGCGTCGAATTCCAACGTGTTGGAACATCTTGCTATTGTGTTGGTCTGACATATGCCTACAGGTGGCAGTAATGTGTTGTATAGGATGAAGTGCATTCCCTAGAGGAAGAGGTACTTTCCTGACCTGAATAATTTGTCACACTGCGCATGCGTGAAATGTGTTAAAAAAATTGACGTAATTAACAACAAACAATTAACGTTGTTAATGCTCTATTTTTGACAGCCCTAATATATATACGTATGCAAGAGCTCGACGACAGTACTTGCACAAGCTTGTGTGTGTGTGGGATCAGTGTGTGTAATCCTCTGGGAGCAAGGGGGTTGTAACGGATGTAACGAGGCATGTAAATCGTTAGTGTGCGTTTACTGTGATGTCTTCAAAGTGTTGTTGGCATCATTTTTCGAATGATACTGCTTTGAGGAGCCCAGATACTTTGCCTCAGAGGACTTGCAGGATGCATTTTTTCATCAGCAGAGGTCATCATAGAGTTTTTGATGCATTAAATGAATGATCTGGTTGTTTGTCATGTCCAAATTACAGTTTCTTTGCACAATGTCACTTTTTGTGACAGTTAACTAACCACCAGTATCACCTGTCAGCAAATCTCATCCTCTCTGTGCCTTTGTGTCCGTTGCTGGTCCTTATAACACATGTACCAATGAGGTTCATCCATATAAAATCTATTCCTCTCCATCTTACTTCTCGTACCAGTTCCTGCCATGATCACATCCTACCCCAACACCACTCTGGCCACGCAAGGGGAAGAGAAGAAGATGAGCTGCACGGCCCACGGTGAGAAGCCCATCATGGTGCGCTGGGAGAAGGAGGAACGCATTATTAACCCCG
Source organism: Pungitius pungitius (assembly GCF_949316345.1). Taxonomy (NCBI): domain Eukaryota; kingdom Metazoa; phylum Chordata; class Actinopteri; order Perciformes; family Gasterosteidae; genus Pungitius; species Pungitius pungitius. The sequence continues at coordinate 3,851,608 of NC_084915.1, forward strand.
AGACCAGCCGCTACGTGGTTTCTGTCAAGGAGGTGGGCGACAAAGTCATCTCCACCCTGCAGGTAGGAGGCACTTAGAAGTACAAAATTCAATAATGGTCTTTAGATTGCTTTGTTTAAAATATAAATATATCAGTCTGAAATGCCACTGATCACTGCCTGCATACTATTATTTTATTTAAAACTCTTCTCATTTGTCTGCATCCATCAGATCATGCCCACAGTTAGGGAGGACTCTGGCTTCTTCTCTTGCCATGCCATCAACTCCTTTGGCGAAGACAGGGGAATCATCCAGCTCACAGTACAAGGTATGACTTCACCTTCCTCATCTTCTCCATTCAAATTTGAAAATGTTCTGACAAAGCCCGCACTACAATCACAGATTCTGCTGTGTTGCCATTCTGCTCGACTTTACCTGCCTTTTTGAAAACTGAAATGACTGTGTGGGTCGCCGTTGTACCTTGCAGAGCCCCCTGATCCACCAGAGGTGGAGATCAGGGAAGTAAATGACAGGACCATTGCACTGCGTTGGACTATGGGCTTTGATGGCAACAGCCCAATCACAGGCTTCGATATTGAGAGCAAGAACAAATCAGGTACTAGAAAAATCATATGATCATACAATGGATTGGGTTCACATGTGTTTTGATTGACTGTGCCTGTGTTTTCCTAATATTGGCCAGACTAACGCACTTACCTTTAAAATCTAACCTGACACAAGACCAATAAACCTCTCCCCTCCACAGCCTCCTGGGATACTGCTCAAAAGACCAAAGATGTGTCACCTCAGCTCAACCAGGCCACCATCATAGACCTCCACCCCTCCTCCACTTACAACATCCGCATGTTTGCAAAGAACCTAATCGGCAAGAGTGAGGCCAGCAACGAGCTCACCATCACCACAGATGAAGCAGGTGAGGAATTAACCCACCTTTGAGTTGAGCTGCAGGCCGAGCCCCTCTCTGGCTGAGAGGTGGGCTTAGGTGTGTCTCCCAGGCTGGAGGCGAGAAATGGAATGTAGTATGTTGTATTCTGCAATCAAGTGTCCCGCACACACATTTCAGACACTCACTTCTCCCTCTTTGAACAACAAAAATCATATACAGTTACAGCAACGAGAGTCTGATGTGGTACCATGATACTGCCAAATCAGAGTAACTGAAGCAGGTGAGGGGGAACACGAGAGGCAGAAGCACTAAAGCTCTAATCCGTTCATCCTTGAGGTGGATGTTTGTGTGCAAGATTCCATTTGATATGATGTCCACAAGACAGTGCAGATTTGAGATCTTATTGACCTGGATATAAAATCCATTCATCCCTGCCGTGAACCTTGGGTTTAAGAAGTGAAGTCAATGCAGAAGTGCCTTCAATCTGCACTTATCATCAAGAAGAGACTCCACTGACTGCATAAAACACTATGAGGAAATGACTCTACTTCTATCTTAATTTATTACCTGAGTAAACATTGTAAACAAGGGTTCATGGTCTCAATCTATCTATAATATATAATTTAGTTTTTTGATTCAAAGTATTCATCAATACAGCATGATGTCCATTAAGTGAGTGATCTTCTGTCTAAACTCAAATAGGCCATGAAGCAGAGTATGCTTTAGGGCGGGGCTACCTTGTGATTGACAAGTGGCTACCACATTGTTGTGCGGTCTGGAGGCTGTTCGTGATTCCGATTCTGTTCCGTCCATTAACTTGGACCCTATCACATGATGTTTTCCCTTCATGAAGGAATTCTCTTACGTGTACTCAGTTCCACTTTCTGGTGTCACTTTTGGTTGTGAAAAGCCAAGATGGCAACGGACAAAAAATGCCACAAATAATTAAGGTTTTTAAACCATGTTATAGAAATAATAATAATGACTAGTAACTCTAACTCTACAACATGTTCATGTTTTTAACTATGTTTTTTGTGTCAACACAGAATGATTGACTGAGTTCTGGATGAACCCAAAGACCAACCTCTTTCATCAATCAGCGCCCTTCCTTTATTAAAAACAGTGCACTTTAAATCTGAAACTTCAAGGGAACTTATTGATCAGCAATATTTTTGTGAGACGTAACAAGAAAGCTTTACAAATATAAATGTATCATCATATTATGTTTATATAATTCTTCACATTAGCACAAATGGAATGTAACAAAAATCAAGCTGTTTATTTGTTTCAATAAAACAACAGTTTCAATTTGCACAACAAATGAGGTGTAGACGGAGAGAGAGTTGGACAATACAGAACGATACACATCCAAACTTCTCATTGCAAGATGGTTAAAAGACAACTTCACCTTTGACATGAATATTTGTATTTCAGCACATCGAGAAATGTACATGTATTTTTCCCATTGTAGTCATGTCCTCCATTAACGTGGTAGAGGAAGATCCTGACAAAAAGTTTTAATTGAGTGTCTGAGAAATATGAACATAGGGTGGCTAATTTGGCATACAAATGGTCCTTTTGATGTAACTTCTGCCTCCACCTGTTGGCTCTCACCTCATGCTGTCTGCATGAAGAGGACTACTGCGGAGGAGCAGACACACTGTCTGAAGGGCTAATTTGAGCTTTGCCATTTCCTTTGTTCTAAATCATGCTGTTTTATTTGCTGTGTCATCTTTTTGTTATATTAGTCTGGTTAGACTACTTGAGAATATGATTGATGGGAGGTTTACAATCAGCTCCAGGAACCTTAGTGGAATAAAGGTTTAATAAATGTACCTAAATAAAACATACATATTCAACTAAAAAATAAGTACTTTGTATTTAAGTAAATAGATGAAAGCTCAATTGGATTTAGAAAGAAAATGATTTGTTTCCATTCATTTGTTTCCACTATTTACCAATAGTGATAGCATCTAAATTAAGATCCAGGAAATACACATATGGGCTTGACTGAGGACACATGGATAAACAAGCAGTCTGAAATGTGCTGAATGAGCTGCACTCGATGCGCGGGTAAACTTTTTCATGTTTTTTGAAGGTTGTAATGTCACTGTCTTCGCTCTACAGCCTTTAGAGAACTCTAGTAATGGGTTGTGTTACATTTGTAACTCTGAATGTTATCTGCTAATAGGAAACCTTATGTAAACCCACCAAAGGTAAAGACGCTCACAAAACATACGATCATTATAGATGCCTGGTGTTTCTGTTGATTTAATTCAAAACCAGACCCTTGGAGTTGTAAAGACGATGTGGAGATGGTGACACTGCGTGTGACAAACTTCCGAACCCAACTGGCACCGAGGAAGTGGGCGATGATGGCTCCTTCGAGGGGAGGAGAACGCCAGCAGGAAGAGGTGGCCAATGGCAGGCTTGTATCCACAGTCTACATCAGGGGAGTGAGACCAAAGATGGAGTGACGTCTACCCGCCCCATGTGTTGTTTACCTTCTGGCTTTTTACAAAGGGTTTGGGTTCTGGATGAAAAACAGCACTGAGGGCGGCTCTGTAGTTTTATTTTGTAGTTTCATGCCTCTTGTGTCCCTGGGTTAGCTTCACTTCCTGCCTTGTCCTGTGATTGCCTGATTGTTTCCACCTGTGTCCAATCACCTGCATCTCCCTAGTGTATTTAAGCCCTGTGTGCCTGTTGTCCCCTGTCGCGTCATTGTTAGTCTACCTGTTGTTGGAGCACGTCTTGTTTTTTTGATTAAAGAGCACTTGTTGAAAACCTGAAGACCCTGTGTCTGAGTCCTCCCTCCCTCCCTCCGACCTGTAGTGATGGCAAAGTAAAGCTTTCTGAACCAGTGAAGCTTTCCAGCCAATTGTATCGGAAAAAGGTTCATTCATTTAATGCATCAAAAACTCTGTGATGACCTCTGCTGATGAAAACTTGTAGTGCATGTTTCAAATAGCCTACCAGTATACTGGCCCAGTCTCTGTGGGTTGAACATGATTATGAAAAGTTGATTCAATAAATCATCTAATAAATACATGGATTCCTATATGAATACAACTATTGTATTTCAGGTTTGAATTGTGCTCTTGTTTGTGTTTTTCAATTCTTTGTACATTGGGAAGAAGTAGAACATACACTTATCTGTCTGTCTTTCTGCACCTTTGTGCATGTATGTTTGTGATCATACAAGCTAAATAATTAATAGAAGAGATATGTATACATATATGTAAGCAATATAATTAAAAATACCAGCAAGTGCTTCCTACTGCATGTGCAGTTCATGGCATGACTTATCTGGAATGTCGGAAGTGATTTACAGAGGAAGGGGCAGTGATTGTACAAGTTTGTTATGACAGGATATTGAGGTGCTTGTGGACACGGGATGGGGCATGAAATTATTTTTATTGAGATATAATATCCATAATTAATTATTAATTACACAATACAAGTCACAGAATTGGCCTGCCTGTTGGCAACCTTATTAGAGGAAATCAAACTGAAGGGCTCCCACATCTCGGAGCGACCTCTTTGCTACTCACAACAACGCTGACTTTGAGTGTATCAGACAGACAAGCCTGAACCCTGTTTTGAACCCATTTGAATCAAATCGAAGCGATCACATGACTGTGCGCCGGAACGAAGCTTCGGACGTCACTGATCAGTGGCGAACGAACCAAGCACCAATATATTTGCTTCGCCTTGCACTGGATCATATTTCGACACAAGCTCCGAAGCAGGAGAGTCGGAGGTAACAACACTACCGACCTGCACCAGCAGCACACATTGTGACAAGTACTGTCCGATGAAGTAGAAAAGCTGTAATGTAATTCATCATTTTGGACATGTTTTCATTCGTGTGCATTTCATATCGGTCGAGCTCTCCACAGGCCTATCACATCCTCAAACGGTATTACCAGTAGATCTGCAGCAGAGGTCACTGTTGCCACGTGGCCTGAGAATGTAAACAGTTTATCTTCATGGGCTCCTGTGCGCAAGATCTAATCAAACTGGGAACCTAAGGAGATGAGGCATGCTGCTATGGTCAACGCCACAAAACTTCCAACAGGAATATCCTGTACTCTTCACAAACAAATATATAAATTCTTCACACTGTAGTCTTGGCTACCATAGAATTTTGCTGTGGCTATTTTAAGGCGTTCTGAATGTATTGATGAATAGGTTGCTAATCATCTTGTTTTTTTAGATATATTGGAAATACTATCATGAGGTTCAACAAGCCCCTGAGAATCGAATAAAGGACTTTCCTTTGAATCCACTTCTATAAAGAATCTACAAAATATTTCCATCTTGGGCTCACACTAGTTCATTTTCCTTTAGTTCAGCAGGAAAAATAATTTGCAAGTGGAACGTGCAGAGGGAAATTGGGGGCTTGAAATACAATAGGTTCGTCTACGACTAGTCATAGCGAGGACCCTAATAATAATTCCTTGAAATACAATAGGTTCCTCTACGACTAGTCGTAGCGAGGACCCTAATTATGGAAAAAAAAATAAAGGAAGGGACATTTAGAATTAATAAAAACTTGCAAATAATTGTGATTCATTTTGAGTTAACTATAACATAAATGCAATTAATTGTGATTAAATATTTTAATCGTTAGGGATAGTGACAGCACTAACATATATGTATATGTATATATGTGAGTATTTTTCAACGACATTAGTCCTTAACTGACATCAGCCAGCCTTTTTCAAGATAGCATCACTCTTTTTGAAGACTACATCAGTTAACCGACCACCCTTTTTAAAGGCTTCACGCTTTTTTGAGGGCTTCCAGACTTGTGCATTCATCACTTTGATCTAGTCGTTAAGCGACCAACACAAGTGATATTTGAAATGTATCAAGGGAACAACCACACAGCCGTCTGCAGAGCTGCATCCACGCATTTAGTGAACATACGGGGGAGAGGGCTAGGCCAAAAGGAAGGACCTTGTATTGGTAAGCTTTATCCCCAAAAGCGAACCTCAGGAACTTCCTGTGTTGAGGGAGGATGGGAATATGAAAGTAAGCGTACTGGAGATCTACCGTGACAAACCAGTCCTCAGACCTGATTTGTGCCGCGATCTGTTTGAGAGTGAGCATCTTGAAGCTCAACTTCGCAACAGCGCGGTTCAAACGGCGGAGATCCAGAATCGGACGCAAACCCCCATCCTTCTTTGGAACGATGAAGTACCGGCTATGATAGCCTGACTCTTTGTCTGGGGGGAGAACTCGTTCTACGGCTCCCTTCCGCAGCAGGGTCTGCACTTCTTGTTTAGACACCAGAGCCTGCTGGGGGTTTACCACCGTGGGTAGTACGCCCCGAAATCGAGGCGGCGGCGGGGACAACGGACCGACTCCCGGAGAGTGCGGTGGCACCCTACCACCTCCGGTGGGGGTCACTCTCCGGGCCCTGACTCTTACGGTGTCAGGGCATATTGGACGAAGTCCTCTCCGCGGTGGCGGTCCTCAGACCAGTCCGGCCGCGAGAGGACCTCGACCGAGCGTGCCGTGCTGCGGCCCGGCCTTGACGGGGGGGTGCGCCCTCGAGCGGCCCTGCGGACGTGGCGTCGTCGGGGAACGAAAGAATCGAGCGCCTCCGCTTGTCACCTCTCGGCCACGTCGGCCAGCAGCTCTGCCTGATACGCCTGGATAAGCGCCATCGTATGCAGGCAGCACGCCGCTTGCCCCGCCGCGAGGGCCAGGGCCCCCTCCGCGGCCGGCATACTTCCGTAGCCGTGTCGCTTAGCCTCAGCTAAAGACGAGTACAATGCCGTACGCGGGTTGTACACGCGAGCAGACACCGGCCTACTCCAGGTCGTCGACACCTCAGTGTGGACGTCTGGGAAGAACGGCAGACACTGGCGCGGAGGCGCTCTGCGGGAAGGTAAGAACCGCTCCTGCAGTTTACTGGGACTTTCTCTACAGATGGCTGCTGCTCACCCGCCGGCCAGCTGATATGTAATCTGTCAGCGGCTCGGGTGAGGACCTCCAGCAATTCTTTTGCGGCAGCGGGGGAATGAGTCGCCTCGGCGTCAGCCTCCGCTGCCTCTACACTCACCACGTCCAGCTCCTCGGAGCCGGAAAAACGTGAGAGCGGCGTCTCGTCCGGGGTGGAGGAAGCCGCGGAGCGTGCCTCCGCCTCCGGAAACGAGCGCCTGGATCCCACGGTGAAGGGCCGGGAAAAGGCGTCAGCCGTCCCGGAATCCTCCGTGAGATCCATTTGTGATCCCCAGGAAGGCAACCGGGGCTCCGCCTCGGCATGAGCCGAAGCGGAGCCGCGGGGAGCACGCCTCGTAGAGCCGTCCTCAGTGAAGAGAGCTCGACGGGAGACGCGAAATTGCCGCAGCAAATGCTCACAGTCTGCACAGCCAGCCCCCTCAAGGGCTAGCTGGCCGTGCTCCATGCCTCAGCAGACAACACACAGGTTGTGTGAGTCTTTGCCCGTAATACCCTTATCGCGTGCCAGGGGGAACACATTGGACAAACCGCTCAGCCATTTCTATCTAAGTGGAAAACTTCACACGCACTAGATGAAGGCACAGAGATGAATGGTCCTGCCCTTCGGGTCCCTTTATAGCGCCCTGGTCCGGCGTCCCCGCTATGACGTACCAGCTCGACATTGGTTAATTTTCACACGTGCTTAATGACGCCGTCACGCAGGGGCGTTCCCATAGCATCTTTACGCAACTCGAGTTCCCTGATAGGGAACTGGAGAAAAAGACTTTCAGGGAACTGGATTACCAACAACAGTCCTTGGAGTAAGAAGTAACAGGGTTACTCTCCACCAACGGTTCTCTTCAACAGGAACTGCACAAGCAGCCAGCAAAAAAACACCAGTTGGAAGCAGAAGGCAAACTGCTCAAGATCGAGACAGAGGCTATGTTTGATTTACTAAAGAGCCAACAGGAGACCCATCACAAGGTGGTCTCTAGCAGGGATTTCACCGAGTCTTGCTTGATGTCACAGATTTGACAGATGGAGACGATCGCCAAAGGAAATCAGATCCTCATCTCCAAGATCAAAGATTTACAGGACGACAAAACAGTCTTTGAGAACATCTGCCTTGACTTAAATAAAAGAAGAGGCTTTTTTGGGAGACGGATGAAAGACCGGCAGTGGGAGATTGACAAAATGAGGCGCAAGATGCAGGACAAAGAGACAAAGAAATAGAGGGAAGAGAAGAAAAAGGAGACCATCCAGGGCGTCAACATCAATGTGCCTGTGACTGGACACCAGTAACAACAACCTCCTTCATCTCCCACCTCAACACCTCATCCATCTACCCCCGGTCAACCCCACTAACACCCAGGGTTAACAGTGCTAAAGATTCCCCCCCCCTTCAACCCCACTAACACCCAGGGTTGACAGCGCTAAAGACACCCCCCCACCTTCAACCCCGCTAACACCCTATGGGTTTCCCCCCCCCCCTTTTCTGGGTTTGCCACCAAAAAATACTCCTCCGTGAATCGCCACCTTTAACGTGGTGGAGGAGTTTGAGTGGCTCAGTGATCTTGTGATCTGTTGTCACTGTGGCCCGAGGACGACAGGTCTCAGGGGAGAGTCCAGACTAAGAGCAATTCAAAAACCATTCAAAATATCTGTACTTCCCAAAAAAACACAATCATCACACAGAAAAGAAAGGATCTTAAATGGTTCTTTAGAAGGCAGTGGGTTCTACAAAGAACTTCTTAAGAACCATTTAATCTATTGGATGGTTCTACCTGTTTTTATATGGTTTATTGGTATATTAAATGGTTCTTTGAGATATTATTATATTCATTTTCACACTCATCCAGTGGGCCGCACTGGAACCCCCGGCGGGCCGGATGTTTGACACTGTAAGATATTAAAAAATAAATTGACGACCGGGTTCATAAATTAACTATAGATAAAATACATAATGGGAATGTTATAAAACCACTGTAATTTGGAAACTGTAATCAATAGAATAATACCATTGTTCAGTTATGATTGTATTCAATGTAATGTAATCTCCCGAAATGCATTCATATAATACTTGATAATGTAACCCCCCCCTTTTCTCTTCTTTGTCCGTAAAGAAGCGGGCTACTTTTAAATTGAACTCGATTCCCGGGCCACACCAACACAGCGAGAAAACAGCCAGACAAAATATATACGTATCAGAACAATAATTTATTTCTATTTCCGAGCTAATTAGGTGCAGGTGTGTCAATTAATCGTGAGAGGGAAAGAAATACAAATTGACAGCTATATACAATAACGCAGAACCACAGCAACAACTAAGAAAATCACAGCAAACAATATATAGAGACCACAGCAAACAATAAGTAACTATACAAAATAAACTAAACTCAATCACCTGCTCACTTATTTATATTATGTGACAATAACACCACAACTGATAGACGGAGAGGCCTTCAAAATCCGAGCTACATTGAACTCACCAGGAGACCACTCCCAGGGCGCGTGGACTTTCACATCTTTACTGATCAGTATAAATACTTGTAGGCAGCCATTGTTCTCTATTTCGCTGGTTGTAGACAACAGACAGGGCCGGCGCTAGCCATTTGGGTGCCCTAAGCACAAATGCTTGGTGGTGCCCCCCCCCAACCAACGAACCAACCAACCACCACCACCCCCAAAGGAATAACAACCATTCAGAATTTCTTAGTTAGGTTCTCTTTATTCCTCAAATAACTTCTAAACATAAATCATTACATAAACATTAAAAGAAATGAATTATATAAAAGATAAAATTATAAATTCCAAATACCACCACAATTACTAAACACAGATTTTGAACTGAACATTGTAAACACAGAAAGTATTCCAGTATTAAACCGTGTAAGTAATAATGTGCACATTTCTTCAGTAAATAATATACATAAGTACAAATAATAATAAAGTGCAAATTTTAAAGTGCAAATAACCATGTACAAACTGCACAGAAGAATTTACTTTACCATCTCTATAAAGAGACCATTCTGCTATCCGATTTAAATTTTTTTCACTACCATCAGTTGTCAAAGGCCCTACAGAGGCACACACCTGCATTTCCTAGCTGCAAAATCAGCTATCAGGTCATATGAGGTCATTCTGAGCCACGTCCCCATTGATGCTGATGTCAGCCAGATCACTTAAACGTTCTCTAATCACATCACGTTCAGTCGAAGGGTTTTTCCACAGTTAACCTTACCAAGAGCCGTTTCCCACCCATCATTTCATTACTTTGTGAAAGTGTTAGTGTAGCTAGCTACTTTTTCACTACACAATAAGATTGTTTGAACATAATTGATAACAAACGCAAAAAAGCGTCCTGAAGTGCAAAGCAAACTAGGCTAATAGGCTAACGTTTCCTGACTATATCTCTGATGGCTAAAATAAATACCAGGCCCAATTTAAGCATAATCAGAAATACCATTGCTAGCTAGCTAGCAACCTAAGGAATGATTGCTAGTATTATTGCTAACGGTAACAGAAACGATAACGGTAACATCAATGATAACAAAAACGTAAATGATTACATAAAAAACAAATGATAACAAAAACGGTAATGGTAAAAGAAACTTGGGGCGGCCCGCGGACGAGTATCGAATACGGCCCACCGGCGGTCCGTGCGGACATTATGAGCGCGAGTTTATGTGGCCAGCCGGCCGCCCGGTAACCGCTAGCAACGGTCCTCACAAGACAAAGTTTGGGGACCCCTGATTAAAAACATTGTCTTACCTGAGAGTGACGCGCGATCATCCCGCTGTCTCTTCTTTTTTCCGCCCCCGACTCTTGATGCCTTTTTGAAGCCATTTCAAAGCTGTCTGCCACATTTGAGATTTGAGGCATAATCGAACAAATCACTGGGAGGTGGGGGGAGGCGGGGGCGCACAGGAGGTTCCCCTTTTTCTCGACTAATTTGGTCTAGGCCTATTACTTTTGTATTGCTTTTGCATATTAACATGCTTTAGAAATATTTTATCTGTTATTTATACTAGTAGCCTACTGTGATGATTTTTCACGTCCCAGATTTTCTGATGCCCCCCAGGCACTTGGTGCCCGACGCGCAGTGCGTGTGCGGAGCGCCGGCACGGACAACAGACATGGTCTAGGGATGGTCGTGAGACTGTCCTGTGGCCTGTTGGTTGCGGAGACCAGCGACACAACACCCTTTCGTTTATTAAATACTTTCTGTCTTTACTGTCAGTGATCGTCAAACCCATGTGGTACCTTAAAATTAGTAATTAGAATGTGTCAAGAGCATGGCACCATCACTATGCTAGCTGGAAGGTTGCTTAAGCCATGACGCAATTTGGCTAACAAGCGCTAGCTACGTAAAAGACAGTGTTAATCTAAAGCATCCTATGTGTGACATGAAACATCTTGTCTGAGATACAGACCTCTATGCAGGGCCTTCCTCTCCTCCTCTTCGTCGTTGATTTTACGTTAGCTTGAGCTTGAGAGTGACCATTGCCTTGCAACGCATGCAAACATAAACGCGCAACCATAACGTCCGCTGTTTGTCGAGCCCCCCTCCCCAAACACTTATAAAATTGAATTTCAACATAGACAACATACAACATTTGTAACCGTTCGGCCAGTGCCCCGACGTGCAAGGAGTAGCGAGGACCCGTCCAGCACTGCTCGCAGCTTTAATTATTAGGGTCCTCGCTACTAGTCGTAGAGGAACCTATTGAATTTCAAGGAATTATTATTATTCTCACAAACCGTGGGCCTTTTTGGGGCCTTTATCATATTCAAAAAATTGTTAGAATTCGCATGGATATCTGGACTGTTAAAAAATTGATAATTTTTGGGTCCCACATTTGGGTATAAAGAAATGTCTCTATAGCGCCCTCTAGAAATTAAAAAATGTAACTATGTAACTAGGCCAGTTTTCGCCCCCGATGTCCGATCAACTTGAAAGTTGGCACAGGTTTATTTTGGAATGGTACATCCCAAGGTCTTGGTTATCACCAAGTCACACCCTGGTGATGTGTACTCTCAGCCTGAAGTGGAATGGTCATGAAAGTATTTTGAAGGTCATAACATTTTTTTCCTTTTAAATCTAATCTGAAAATGACAGAATGTAGTCTTGTGTTAAGATATTGAAGGAAATTGGCTCATGTATGGTATTCTGAGAGGCTTTAATTTTTAATGGCACATCAGAAGCTCCTGGTTCTAGGTTGACATAAAAGGCCTAAGACCATGATAATGTCAAAGATAAAGTTTGCAAAGCGGCAATCCAGGCGTTGCTCCACGCGGTTAACGACCACTGACTTGCGAACGCTTCGTCCGACGGCCGCAGGGTTTCTCGGCCTCTATCATTGATATTTAAAAAAAATTGTTGTACGCTACAGAAATACTTTGCCGTGGTCTATATTTATTTGCCTACTGTGGTCATTTACTAATTATTGCTTTTGGAACGATAACCATCCCCTGCAGGAAGCGGTGGTCACACATTCTTTTCTAAACATTTATTGAGAGCTTGATCACTATAAATTGATCAAGTTGTCAAAAGTACCAGCTGGTGTCAGTGTTGCACTGCTTGCACTGTTTGCAGTATGGTTGCCTGGTTTGTAACAGAAAAGTGTGGTTCATCTAAACGGACAATGATGAGCAAACTGACGGATCTACTTTCTTAGCAGCACGAGCAGAACAAAAACTACTCTATTTGTCTACTCTTAAACACCATCTTCTAGTCTGTCTGGTATTATGTGCTGGAGCGACTTTTTACAACAAGCAGCACAGCTGCGCTGTTGGTATTCTGAACTGACTAAAAAGTTGAGATGAGCTAAATCCAGCTATTGATAACTTACCAATTGAGTTTAATTACTAGGTATTGTATCAATTAATTGAGAAAATTACTAAATACTATTCCTTACTAAGGAGCCATAGTAACTTTACAAAAATAAAGATCTGATTGGTAATTATTGAGTAACAGCAAGTTAACAAACAGTATATATCTGTTTTCAAGTACCAGAAGAAACATTTTTCTTTTATCACGAAAGAACATAACCAGTTAATGTTAAGTAGTAAGTTTCCTTGTTGGCGGGAGGTTAAAGTAGTTGTAGGAGCTATTATTTAGTTATATATTCTTTAAATATATTTTTCTTGATTGTTTGGGTAGCGGGATCACTAATTGAGTAATTGGATCACTAATTGGGTAATGCGGTGGGCACCTGGAGGTTACTTAAGGGCATAGCCAGGTGGGACCAGCATGCACCAGGGTGACAAATAAGTTTTTACCAGTTACCAGTTAAACAGTTACCAGTTAAACAGTTAAGCAGTTACCAGTTACCAGTTACAGGTACAGCAGTGAAACAGGCGAAACAGTTAACAGTTAGGCAGTGCATAGGAAAGCAGCTCACTTTATGTTATGTTTTTTGGTGATATTTTGGTTAAAAATAAACAACAAGCAACAAGAAAACACCGCCTTGACAACACTCTTTTTTCTGAGTTAAAGACGTCAAACTAGGTGCATCAGTGGCCTTTGATCAAGGATACGTAGGACAAATGGCCACTACATAAAGTAAAAACTTCACCCTTGAACGAGGAAGACGGATCCCCCTTCATTGGACGGGTTGGATTGTTTTGGAAACGGATGGTTGATCTGCACGGATTGTTTCCATTCATCACTCTTTTGGAGTAATCATCAGCTGGAAAACTACGTTGACCAATCAACAACGGCTCTGAGACATCGACGAGTAAAACGGGTATGTGATAAGACTGCTGTAAAGGAAAACGGCCGAACGAGTGGAGTTCAAAAGTCTGTACTCACAGCGATCCAAAAATGTTTGAAGTTTCAGAAGCCACGATACGGCGCACATAAGTATTGCGCAACGGCGCGCATCGGCCACGGCGACTTTCATTGATTAAAACCTGACGTGTGCGTTTGTTTGATGAAATGGACTTGACTGTAAAATAACCACGTTTTGATGCTTTTCTTGCACTCTGCCTGCATGCTAAACAAGAACAAACATTCAAGATGTCTGACGTACGAACGGCAAACGACGTTGAGACGATGGCAGCAAAAAGAGAAAGTAAATTAACTCCTAAAGGCTTGGCCTTCCACATGGAAATGTATCAGCGGAAAAGGAGTAAAAGATGTAAACAAGCCAAGGAGTGTATGGGCAATGTGCGTGTATTAATGGCATCAAGTGAAAATCTTAAATCAGTGAATGCGGAGCTTACTAAGTTCATTAAGTGTTGCCAAGAAGCAAACAACATGCATGGCTCTTTTGTAAACTTACCTTTACCCGAAGATGAGGGCAAAAGACAAAGTCAGTACTTCAAAGAAAAAATGACACTGTTTAATGATTTTACTGAAAAGGTGAAGGACTGGCTGTCTGAAATGGGTCAACCATATTTGCAGCCAAATAAAGACACTCATGACAGCGAAAGTGTCGTAGATGAAATAGAGCCAGAGGATAGCGCTTCTAATGTGTCAATTAAAAAGGCGAACTCTCAACTATCACAGAGTTCATCAACCTTGTCTGCACGCATTAAAGCTAAAGTTGACAAGGCGGCTTTGGTAGAGCGTGTTTCTGCTCTGAAAAGGAAACATCTCATAGAAACACAGGAGGAAAAGTTGAGGAAAGAAAAGGAACAATTGGAACTTGAGGCAGAATTGGCAGTGGCAAATGCAAAGCTGCATATTTTGGAAGTCAGTTCATCTCAGTATGGCTCAAAGTGTTCAGACGGAATGAACTCTTATTTTGAAAGGCAAAAAAAGCAAACGAGCCAGTTGAACCCTCATGCTGACACCTTCGATCCAGTTAAAAGGGATGAAAGATATGTTATTGATGACCAAGATTTCATAACTCAACCACCAGTTGTTAGGCCTAAGCAGAGGGCAACAACACATAATTATGAGATGCTATTAAAGACTGAGGCTCCAGTTCAAGTAACACAAAATGTAAGTGAGAATCAGGCAGGATTAGTGCAACCTCAAAGACAAGCTCTGACTGAGAGCTATCAGAGTGACATAGTAAATGTTATGCAGAGACAAAATGAAATCAGTGCTCTGCTGGCCCAACAAAATCTATGCTCTGTCCTTCCTGTCAGACATATTCCTGTGTTCGATGGAGACCCTCTTCAATACAAGTCTTTCATCAGAGCTTTTGAAAATGGAGTGGAGGCAAAGACGACTAATTGGAGTGACTGTTTACACTTTCTCGAACAATACACCTGTGGGCAGCCAAGAGACCTGGTGTGCAGTTGTCAACATCTACCTTCAGATCAGGGATACCACAGAGCCAAAAATCTTCTAGCAGAGCACTTTGGAAACAAATACAAAATTGCATCTGCGTATATGGAAAAGATTTTAAGCTGGACACCTGTTAAAGGTCAAGATCTTAAAGGATTACAGTCATTCTCCATGTTTCTTCGAGGATGCTCAAATCTTACCGAGCAAATTATGCATATGAAAGAACTAGACCTACCATCTAGCATGAGGAGCATCATTTTGAAACTTCCATATAAACTAAGGGAAGGATGGAGAAATGTTGCTTGTAATCTGCAAGAGACAACTGGCCGGAGAGCCATGTTTAAGGATCTTGTTGCCTTCATTGAAAAGCAAGTCAGGATTGCCTCTGATCCACTGTTTGGCAACATCCAGGACCTACAATCCATCAACTCGAAGGTCGGAAATGTTAGTCACTTGAGGCAAAAAAAACGGGGAAGCAGCTTTGCTACAAATGTTACTGAAGTAGGAGGCATCACTCAATATACACAAAACAAGAAGTCATCCGGTATTCAAAAATGTATGTTTTGTTTACAAAGTTGGCATTCTTTGGATATATGCTCACAGTTTAAGGTGAAAGATCATCGAGATAAAATTAACTTTATCAAGGAACGGGGTTTGTGTTTTGGGTGCCTGAAAGTGGGTCATATGAGCAAAGACTGCAGGAGTCGCTTGGATTGCAACGTGTGTCACAAAAGGCACCCAGGAGTCCTTCATCTAGAGCGGCCAGAAAAGGGAGCAACCTCGCAACAAAGCCAGACACCTGTGAGCGCTCCAAGTGTTTCAAATGCAATGTCTCAGACTTCTTGCCATATTGGGGCAGGTTGCGAAGATAATTCCACCTTTTCCATTGTTGCAGTTAAAGTCAAGAGCAAAAGGGATAGTAAATTGGTGCAGACATGTGCCTTTCTGGATCCAGGAAGTTCCGGCACATTCTGTACAGAGAGCTTGGCAAGAAAATTGAACCTGAGGGGTAAAAAGACAAGTATTCTGTTGAGAACAATGAATCAGAAGAAGATTGTTAAAGCACATATTCTGTCAGGTCTTGAAGTGTCTGGTATGGGTACAGAGGACTTCATTGAGTTACCTGATGTTTTAACTCAAAAGACCATGCCTGTGTCTACACTCAATGTTCCGCGACAGGAGGATCTTGTACATTGGTCTTATCTGAAGGATGTTAAGCTACACGATATTGATGAAAGTGTTGAGCTACTAATTGGTACAGATGCTCCAAAGGTGATGGAGCCTTGGCAGCTGATTAACAGTCAGGACGAAGGACCTTATGCTGTAAGAACCAGAGTTGGTTGGGTCATTAATGGTCCACTTCGAGGCAGAAGCCGGTGTAAGACTGGCCGCAGTGCTGTAACAGCCAACCGAATCACTGTGGAACATCTGCAAGGAATGCTGGTTGAACAATATAACCATGACTTTAACGAGAGATCATCAGAGGAACAGATGGAAATGTCTAGAGAAGACCTACAGTTCATGAAAATTATGAACAACACAACAGTGTTAACTGGAAACCACTACTGCATGGACTTACCATTCAAAAGGGAAAATGCTGTTCTGCCCAACAATCGCTGTGTCGCAGAGCAGCGCCTTCGAACTCTGGAAAGAAAATTTGTCAAAAATGTCCCGTTTAAGGAAGAATACACTGCTTTTCTAACAAACATGATAACTCGAGGATATGCTGAGAGAGTACCTGCTAATCAACTTGATCGACGGGATGGAAAGGTGTGGTATATCCCTCATCATGGAGTATATCATCCCAGAAAAGGCAAACTGAGAGTTGTTTGCGATTGTGGAGCAACATATAAAGGAACATCACTGAACTGCCAGCTCTTGCAGGGCCCTGATCTTACTAACAAGCTCATAGGAGTCCTCATTCGTTTTAGGCAAGAGCCCGTAGCCGTAATGGCTGACATCCAAGCGATGTTTCATCAAGTCTATGTCTCAGATAAACACATCGACTTTCTCCGCTTCCTCTGGTGGCCTGATGGTGACATTACTCAAGCTCCACAGGAATATAGGATGAAGGTACATCTATTTGGCGCGGTTTCCTCACCAAGTTGTGCAAATTATGCTTTGAAGAGAACTGCAGATGATAATGTGCAACATTTCCCGCAGGAAGTGATAGAAACAGTCAAAAGTAACTTCTATGTGGATGACTGCCTGAAATCCATGGCATCAGAAGAGGAGGCACTACAACTGAGCAAGGATTTAAATGCTCTCTGTCACAAAGGAGGCTTTAATCTTTCAGGGTGGATTAGCAACAGCCGGACAGTGCTGCAATCCATCGCTGTGGATAAAAGATCAAAGGAAATAGTGGAATTGGACCTAGATATGGACAAACTTCCAATGGAGCGAGTCCTAGGACTGCAGTGGTGCATTGAAACAGACAAGTTCAAGTTCAGGACAACATTACGAGAGCAACCAAGAACCAGAAGAGGCATTTTGTCGGTGGTCAGCTCACTTTACGACCCGTTGGGATTTCTGGCCCCATTCAGTATGCCAGCCAAGCTGCTGCTACAGGAACTTTGTAGGAGAAACTTTGGGTGGGATGATGCTATTCCCCACTTCTTCTCTAAGCAATGGTCTAATTGGCTTGAGGACCTACAAAGGGTGTCTACGTTCCAGGCTGATCGATGTATTAAACCCAGAGACTTTGGAGAACCTGTTACAGCACAACTTCACCACTTCTCCGATGCCAGTCAGGTTGGATATGGATCTGTGTCTTATGTGAGATTGGAAAAGGATCATAAAGTACACGTTGCATTTCTAGTGGGAAAGGCCAGAGTTGCTCCACTAAAACAGACTACAATCCCTCGACTGGAGCTCACAGCTGCCGTTCTTGCTGTTCGTGTTGATAAGATGTTGCGGAAGGAGTTGCAACTTAAACTTGAAAAGTCAATCTTCTGGACAGACAGTACAACAGTCCTTAAATATATCTCCAGTGAAACCAGGCGATTCCATACTTTTGTGGCAAACAGAACCTCTTTCATCAGAGATACAGTAGATGTGGAACAATGGAGATATGTGAGTTCCAAGGAGAATCCGGCAGATGAAGCATCAAGAGGCATGGGAGCTGAGGATTTCCTGAAAGGCAGGAGATGGATAAATGGACCTCAGTTTCTACACATGCCAAAGGAGAAGTGGCCTAAACTGGTCGATAACCTTAACGTTATTGCTGCAGATGACCCAGAGGTCAAAAGGGACTTGATAGTGAATACTATTGTTAATGATTTGCAAAATGCCACTAGCCACCTGATCAATTACTTTTCATCTTGGATCAAACTGAATACATCTGTGGCTTGGATTTTGAAGGTCAAGGAAATTCTCAAGTCATTGGGACAGAAGAGAAAGGAATTTTGGGCTTCTACAATACTCCGGAAGGATCATTTGGAGATACAGAAGCAAGAAGTGGAAAGGAGAGTTCAGAACTTTAAAGCCACACTCAAAGGACAAAGCCTAACACCTGAAGATCTTGCCAAGGCGGAAGAGTCAATTATTCAATTTGTACAAAGCCAGCGGTTCAAAAAGGAAATTGCCTCCCTGAAGGGGCACGTAAACGTCCCCAAAGAAAGTTTACTGTACAAACTGGACCCAATAATGGACGCTGAAATCCTCAGAGTTGGTGGTCGGTTGAGTAAAGCAGCGCTGACAGCAGAGTCAAAGCATCCAATAATATTGTCCAAAGACCTGCACGTATCCACACTGATTTTACGCCATATTCATCATCAGTTGGGACATGCAGGAAGAAATCACATGTTGTCTAGGTTACAGCAAAAGTACTGGATCATAAATGCAAACTCAGCTGCCCGGAAAGTCATTTCCGATTGTGTTGTTTGTAGACGCAACAGAGGAAAACTTGGTGAGCAGAAGATGGCAGATTTGCCGGAAGAGAGAGTGTTGCCTGACAAAGCTCCTTTTACAAATATTGGAGTTGACTATTTTGGGCCCATCAATGTTAAAAGGGGAAGAAGTCTTCTTAAAAGATATGGAGTGCTTTTCACCTGTCTTACCAGCCGTGCCGTGCACTTGGAAGTAGCCCATACACTGGATACAGACTCCTGTATAAATGCAATAAGGAGATTCATTTGTAGACGAGGTCCAGTCTCCACCATCAAATCTGACAACGGCACAAACTTTGTTGGCACCAACCGAGAGTTAAAGCAAAGTCTTGCTGCACTGAATCATGGTAAAATTCTAAACGCTTTGGTCCAGGATGGCATTAAGTGGAACTTTAATACTCCAGCAGCTTCCCATCAAGGCGGAATCTGGGAGCGCCTGATTCGCTCAGTGAAAAGTGTTCTCACCTCAGTTCTTCGACAGCAAATTCTGGATGATGAAGGTCTCCAGACCATTTTTTGTGAAGTAGAAGCAATTCTTAATGACAGACCCATTACAAGGGTCTCTGATGACCCAGATGACCTCGAAGCTCTGACACCAAACCACCTTCTAATATTAAAGGGCAAACCAATCATGCCACCAGGACTATTTGATAAAGCAGATCTCTATGTCAGGAAAAGATGGAAGCAAATACAGTACATGGCTGAACTCTTCTGGAAACGGTGGATCTTGGAGTACCTACCCATGTTGCAGGAGAGACAAAAATGGACAAAACCAAGAAGAAGTCTCATTCCGGGAGACATTGTCCTTGTTGCGGATGCCACAGCGCCAAGAGGATCTTGGATGATGGGGAAAGTTTTGGATACGAGACCAGATGCAAAGGGTCTGGTGCGCTCTGTGCGGCTACAAACAAAGACCAGCATTCTGGAGAGGCCAGTGACCAAGCTTTGTCTGCTATTGGAAGCAGCCGTTAGCACTATGGACTGACTCTTTCTCTATCTTTCTCTACCTTCTCTATCTCTATCTATTCTCCTTATAGGTGCAACAAGATTCATCTAGGTTAATGCATGGAAAGATTAATTGTGGATGTCATTATTTGTTTATGGAAATAGCTCCGTTTGAGTATATGGATAAATTGTGATAATATTCCCAATTAGGGGCCGGAATGTAGGAGCTATTATTTAGTTATATATTCTTTAAATATATTTTTCTTGATTGTTTGGGTAGCGGGATCACTAATTGAGTAATTGGATCACTAATTGGGTAATGCGGTGGGCACCTGGAGGTTACTTAAGGGCATAGCCAGGTGGGACCAGCATGCACCAGGGTGACAAATAAGTTTTTACCAGTTACCAGTTAAACAGTTACGCAGTTACCAGTTACCAGTTACAGGTACAGCAGTGAAACAGGCGAAACAGTTAACAGTTAGGCAGTGCATAGGAAAGCAGCTCACTTTATGTTATGTTTTTTGGTGATATTTTGGTTAAAAATAAACAACAAGCAACAAGAAAACACCGCCTGGACAACACTCTTTTTTCTGAGTTAAAGACGTCAAACTAGGTGCATCAGTGGCCTTTGATCAAGGATACGTAGGACAAATGGCCACTACAGTAGTCTTTTTAGTTTGAAAAAACTTGCAGGTTGAATGACAAAATTAACTCAACAGTTCTAACCACTCTTCCTACTTTTACATTTTCTTACTTCTTACTCTTCCCCGAACTAGTTGCTGTGACACACATGGTCATTTACGTTTCTTCTGAACAATCTGACCAGCAAGTGAACCAATTTTTACAGGGTTCAGATGTTGTACCTCAGACTGCTGTGTGAGTCTGCATGTCGTCAGTGAGAGCAACAGTTGGTGCTCGTAACGGCGTCACTCCGTTTTCATGAAACTCCTGTATTATGTGTCAGGCTCGCACCCGCCTCATTCTGTGAGATTCTACCGTAGTTGCACCACTGGTTGTCGTAGTACTTCACGCTTGTAGTGCTTCATGCTTGTAATACTTCATCCTTGCAATACTCTGGTGATAAGATACTTCTGTTTTGCAGTGATCACTAATAGCACTGCTTTTATCGCTGGTTGACATTTCAAATAAAAATGTCCATTTCAAAGTGCAGTATCTTTCTTCATTTTCTCGGTTAATGTGCGCAGCAGTGTTAAGCCCCGGTGCAAAAAACGTGCAGCGTTAATGCATTGCTACGGTAACACATTTATAACGCGTTAATGTGCCCATCCCTAATTTATGAATCTAGCTATTTTTTATGTCACTGACTTAGCCTGATGTAATTGTTTATATTGTATGTTCTTAATTTCATTTCATTATTAATAACTTATCTTGTCAGAGACATTTGAAATCTTAAGATGATGTTGGAACATTTGCGAGGCTCCAAACTGTATGTTAACGTTTCCCATGTAAATACATTACACTAAAAACCTCTAACCTGTTAATCAACCAACCATGATTCAATATTATGTATTTTGAATATTTTGAAGTGAAATTATTATTTAATTAACTTATTTTTGCTTTATGATTCTAAACCAATTAATCAGCAGGTCCACAATAATCGATGAAAAATAAATCTACAAATTAGCTTTGCTAAATTGCACTTTTGTAAATGTGTATGCAGCTGTCTTTCTCTTCTGCTACGCTTTCTCTTTTTCAAATGTTGCATCCTTTCTTCATGTTCTCTCCCCTAGTTTCCTCTCCTTTTCCTTAACCCTCTCCTCTCCTCTCGCCTCCTTCCTCTTTGATCTCTCTCCATCATCTTGCCTGTCTAATTGCTGCTCATGGAGGTTGGCTCACTAAATGGCAGATGCTCAAACCCAGTGCCTGCATCTGCTACCTGTTTGTACCAATTAACAGGCCCATGATACCGCGCTGACGCCTCTTCAATGGGTTAAAGGATGCCACAATTAGCCACTCATTTGAATAGCCTCCTGCTTAGCGAGAGGACCCTTAGTGCATCATCTCCAACTGTGGGGACCGCCTTTCATCTATTTGCTTTTTTCTTGCTGACTCGCAAATGAGGCATGGAGAAGCCGGGAACCCCCACGTGTTGAGCAAACAGTCTTTTCACCAGATCCCCAAATTAGACTCACTATTCCGGCTAAACTGGTAGCTGTAGAGTTGCACGGCAAAATGCGCTGCAGACATGAAAAGGCAAGTTCCCAGTGGTCTGCATGGGGACATGTTTGGTTCTCTTCTGGCTTGCTGGGCTTTGGTTAGTGTTCTGGGCATTGTGCTAAGTAGCTCATGAGGCAATACTTAAACTACTTTCTAGGAAGCTTCACAAATGAGCTGATGTAGCAGTCCTCTAGATTGGGGACATTCACTTATTTTTTCTTAAGCATTGTTGGTTTCTGACGCACCGCTCGCTGAAAGCTTTGTGGTTGTTCTTGTACATTGGATGTGAAGAAGAAGCCAACTCGAGCATGCATATTCTTGATTCTTCAAGATATAGAAAGGTTTATGTGTGTCAGTATTGTGGGCGGCAAAATAGAAAGGAATCTAATAAGAAAGCTGACAGTGACCCATTAACATTGACATGAATAACTGCAGATCCCTTTTAGAACCCAACATGGCCCCTTATAGTTAAGTAACAACACATGTTCCGATTGTCCTGTTAGGAAATTGGCAGGAAAGATCTCCACATACCTTCACACCCTGGACACAAGCAGTAGAGACTCCTACCACCTAAAGGTGCTACAGGGCACTGCACGCCTAAACCAGCAGACACAGGAACAGGAGCAGCATCTCCCCTCAGGCCCTCTCTCTTGTAAACAATGAAAGACTGCACCTTAACACCTTAATTGTTGTCAGTGTTGTATATGTTTAATTTCATATTTGTATCCATATGTGTATGTATATATATGTGTGTGTGTATGTGTGTGTGTGTGTGTGTATGCATGTATATGTTTTTCAAGAGCTGAGTCTATGATGGATATTAAATATGTCTATTTGGATATTTTAGGAAGCCACCTTGGGCAGTGAGAAGCTGCGAAGGGGATTTTATTCATTAATTTTAATTTATTAATTCAACATTTTATAAGAAAATAAATGTTCATGTTATTGGAATGCTTAGGCTCAATAAATGTACTTTGTTAAATGCTTCTGTACTGTTTTAAAAAGCAGTAAGCAACCCACCACATGAACTATGGTGGGTGAATAGTTACAACACAATGACGCGCTAATCTTGGGAGTGTGAAAAAATGAATTCTCAGCGGATATTTAAGTAAAAAAGAGGCTTACGGGTGTGGTTCTGCCCTAGTTCTCAACAACACTTTGCCACTGTGTGAAAGTGAGAACTGTGTGTACGTGTAATTATGCACACGCATGAATAAGGGTAAAAGAATGTGTATCTGTTTATGTTTAAGCCTCAGAACGTGCATGCACACTCACAAACTGCTGTCCATGTTTGAATGTGTGAACATTTGCGATAATCCTTCCCGCTTACGCTTGGATCAAAACCTTATGTGTCATTTTTCGCACAAAAATGAAATGATCATGCAGCCAATAAGGAGGCAGACCCTGTTACTGGGTAGTGCCATGTTTATCCCCCTGCTCATTCTTCTGGTGAGGTGGGTGTCGCGCGTCAAGCCTCATAGACTCAGATCTACATGACTCACAAGGGCCGTGCGGTTGTGATGAACATCAGCACTCTCACTGGTTTTGTAGGTCAACCAGTATTTAAGTCCCAACACGTGTCATTGTGTGCATTATAACCTTGACTTTGGGAACTGCTGGCTATTTCATGATTAATCGAAGAGAATCATTCACCTTTCTGTCAATAATGAAATGAACACTTTAAGCAATTAAACCAGTAAAGGACAAGTACCTCACAATTGCACTGAGGTATAGTACTTGATTAGCTTTACTTAAGTTACCTTACAGACTGTAGTATGCAGTGGAGACAAGTAATTAACATGAATAAACTAGAGCGCAACAAACCCCAGCCAATGTCATACCCTTCAGCTAGTCTTTTCAATTGTCATTCCAGTCCAGTTGTCAATTAAGATGGATGCAAAACAAAGAGTGAGGCGTGTGGTCAAACCGAGGACACATATTATAATGCTACTCACCCCTTGCATGGTTATAGTGCAAATTACCCAATGTAAAGAACAACAACAACAAGCATGCATCCTGATTTGCACAGGGGGGTAGGGCTCGTATTGAGTTCCTCCCCTGACCACACGGTGGTGTCCGTCCTCACTGACTCCATGACCTCAGCACCACTAACGAGTTGAATTGAGAAAAATCCTCTTTAATGGGTTAGGGTTAAACTCTAATCTTAACACTCTCTTTTCACCCTTCATGTGAAAACACTCAGTAACAATAGGGAAAAACATCTGTCTAAACCTTTCTAAAGTTAACAAAAGGACATACAAATAGGCGAGCTTGTCTCTTTGTACAGAGACAACATGTTCTTTGAACATATACACATACCATGTATTCTTCCCCAGAAAGCATCAGCTTTATTTATTGAATCACATTGTGGAACTTGTCCTATGAAATATTGAAGAAAGCCTTTCATTCTCAGGCACTGATGTCGTCTTTGCAGAGTTAAATGTCTGTGTCCCCAGTGTTCACTTTTGGTCGGTCAGTGTAGGACTGCTGTTGACAATTTTGTATTTAGGTCAGTGTGGCCCCCTTAGGGTCTGACAAACCACTTTTCCCTGAGTCCCCATGATTGACACATTTTCTTATGTCAAATGAAGTCCTCCTCCTCCGGTTTTAAATTCTTGATGAGTAACATGTTATAAAATACAACACTAAATGCTGAGCTGCACTCTCATTTAGATGAGATCCCTCGATACCATTTGGTTATCATCCTGTATTCATAGGATTGATAGTATTAATAAAACTACATTATAATTATCTGTGTATTGCATACATCTCTTCATTCCATGAATTTGAATCCCATCTAGAAACAGACTCATGTCCCCCCTGGGTCTTGGAGATGTTGTTTTGCATTGAGTGCAGACACACGTGACGCAGCCAGCCAAGAGGACTACCTGTTGTCCTCCGTGCTGCCTCTCATCACCACCACTCCTAGACACTGTGGTAATGATCAGCAGCCTGGAAAAAAACAGAATTACAAGGCCATCCTCTAAGAACATAATGCCTGTCTTAGACACTGGGCATCTGTTGGCATTTGCTGGGTACGGGGACGGAGGGGGAGGGTGAGGTGAGGATGAGGAAGGGAGGGAGCTTCAGGCCGGGATTATGGGGGAGCTGTGAAGGGGGTGAAGAGGAGGAGATGACCTGACCCATTGCTTAATCCGTAAGCGCTTTTCTTCCCTGCTGGCTGGACAGCAAGTTCAGGTCAAACCCGGATGCCCCACTGGGCAGTGCCCCCCATGCTGCAGTCAACAGCCATTGTGATCTGCAGGTCTGGCCAATTGGCCTCTCTAGCCTAACTCTAGGCTAAACTACTGTTTTGAATTAGAAAACATGATGGTCAAGCAAAAAACAATTAGCTTACAGTTTAACTACAGACGACACAACTCATTTTGGGATTCCTGTACATTTTATTGTTATTTGATCATTGATCAAATCTGATGCTCTTACCGTTGAGTTATTGTATATTAGAGACCTCTCCACAAAGTGCGTGTTTCAGATTTCTTGCCATCGGATATTGTACATGTTCTTTGGCCACATCTTAATTGGACACAGATATTACACTTTAAACCTCTTTGTTCTTTTGAATAAACTTTACAGAATATCTGTAATTTGTGGTGACTCTGTTAAAAACAGCATGAAGCAAGCCCTGCTTTCTCTTCCTGGGTCACCCAGAACTGTTCCTCCGTAGTTCGCTCACATCCTCCCGGTATGGATCTGTTCTGTTTGACAAGCACCGATGACCCAATTAACACAACCTGTGGCAGCTTTGAGCATGACCCATTCCACACCACCCCCTTTCCTATGAGAGATTATGGATGCATGAGAGATTATTTTGGAGGACCGACAGGTGCCACTGTCAGACGTTCCCTGTTCACCCTGACTACACAATTGGGTTTACCAGGCCTCCTGCCCCCTGTGGTGATCAGTTGACAGCTCGGCTCCAGCATTCATCGCAGCGTTCAGGACTTGTGGCCTCAGGTCTGATGGTGTGACCAGAAAGTTGGTGTCTCGTACCAAGAATGAATATGAATCACACATTGCTTGAACGTGGTGTTAGTTATGACCCATCTCTGACTAGCGCAGAAGTCCACTCAGGTTTAGGTCATCATCCCTCTCCCCCGGGGTCTGCTAATCGCTCTTAGTGTGACCCCACCTTGGATCACTTTGCAGGAGAGCCCTCAGGGTCACAAAAGTACCCGAACCTCTCCACCAGGTGATTCTTGCAAAACTGACAATAAAAGGAAAGCCCTTTAGGTTCCAATTATTAAACGCTATTCCAACACATGATTTTCATTCATACCCTGAATAAAGTTTAGGTGCAATGATAACTGCATATTTATTCACTTCATTTGATTTTTTCAAATGAATATCAAAAGGTATTAAATTAGTAAATATTTTCTCTGCCTCTCTGCCAATGATATGAAGTTCCAAGGTAGTAGGAAGATAGTCAAAGGATAAAAGGCATGTTAAAATAATATTAGGTAATGCGGTTTAAGGATAATTTTTCAATATGCCTAAAATATTCAATTTCTGAGATTCAAAACAGCATTTCAATGAGTGGTAAGCATTTTCATTTAAATTTTTTCACTACATTGGCTCTCTGAGCCATTGTCCCATAATTTGCCTTCAGAATAATGATTTTTACTAGTGAAACGTGGCATCAAGAACGATATTCAGGAATTGTATGGACGCGTTGTATTCTCTAGACATAGATCCCATTTTAAAGGACCATCTTACATGACATTACATGTCATTTATCTGACGACACGCTGCATTTACAGCACAGCTAACTAGATGATTGTTGTGAGATAGCAACATATCACGTCACAAGAATAAAGCTAAAACTTGGACGGGCTGTTGCCATTGATGTGGTGCATTAAGTTCACACGCAGTTTTGAATGCCCCCCCCCTCCCTCCCTCCACCCACTCTCAACCCCAGTTAAACCGGCCAGAGAGTACAATGTTTTGTGCAAGGTGACTTCTAACTCCTGACAGGCTTTCTGTCGAGTAAACGTTGAAGGTGCCCTGGGGCAGAGTGCCAGCACCGAGGCCAGATGGGAGATTCAGTCTGTACCTGCCACACACCCCCGCCCCACCCACACAAACCACCCCATCCAGCCGGTGCCAGTCCCCTGACAACCCCTTCCTCCATCTGTGCCGATCTGCCCCTAGCTGTCAACAGTTAAAGAGCGGGTTGTGGCATTTCCCACCCGTGCATGGCAGCCAACTACACAGCTGTGCAGATGTTGTCTACTGCAAGGCCTAACATCTGTGTGCCCTGTGGGAACACTTTGCTAAAAAGCGGGTCGCTGTGATACCATGTCAAGGAGCTGACAGACTTGGTTCTTGATGTCCTGTGTGGAATCATCAGCCCTGCACAGTCACACGCGGCTCCACCATGGCATTATACTTCGTCAGTTGCAAAAAATATGTTATGGGATTTAAACGGAGATTAAGACCCTGAAGAGTAAATAGATTGACATCTACTAAGTAGATCACAGTGATGTGATACTGAAAACAGCCAGATCATAGATTACACAACGCATAGTTACAACATCATTATGTTTCTTTAATCCGCATCCAATGTATGTTGTTTTCATTTGTTTTTATCATTAGTGGCAGTACTAAGATACTTCAGTGACTCGTCTGTTGTGTTCCTGGGTGGTGTGTGGATGCTGATTGTCCTGTCACTGGATGCCCTCCCCCACCTCACTGCCTTTATGCTGCTTGATGCAGTCTGTGTCAGGTATTCCCTTCAATACCACCCTGAGGCTCTCTCACATGCACATATTTACAAATAAATACACAATAATGTATGTTCTTTTGTGTGTGTGTGTGTGTGTGTGTGTGCGTGTGAGATAGAAAGGGAGCAGAAGGCAAAATGAATAAAACAACTTCATTCATTTTCATGACTTCACCGATAAGGTCAGTCATGTGCTGTTGTTACTAAGCAACACTGCCACCCCATCATGGACAGTTATGGACCAGAAGAGTCAAACTGAAATATGTTTACTATTGCTTTGTAAATGGTAGCCAAACAGCCTCTTCTTTACCAGCTATAAGTAGCTTGTCTGTATAGTATAATTGGGTAATATTGGGTAAGCATATATTTGGATTTACCAATTCTAAAAATTGTTTAGCTAAACTCTGATTAGGACTAATCGTAGAATACAAAAATTATTTTTGATGCAACCAAACCTAGTTAAATTTACTTCAATCATTTTCAAAATCTATTATTGGGTTGATACTTGTTACTATTGCTAGCCATTTAATGTGTTTTCTTCCATTTTTTTAGCTTGGATGTGTCCAACACAACCTTTGAGCAGAGTGCACTTCCACATATTGTCTCTCGGTTACGTACGTAACCTTCGTTCCCTGAAGGGAACGAGACGCTGTGGGAACGCCCCTGCGTGGCAGCGTCATAAAGCACGTGTGAAAATTAACCAACGGCAAGCTGGTGCGGGGCTGGTAAAAAGAGACCCGAAGGGCAGGACCATTCATCTCTGAAAGGCAGAATCGAGTGCCACGGGCAGGCCAGGAGTATGGCAGAATGTTTATGCAGCGTCTCGTTCCCTTCAGGGAACGAAGGTTACATACGTAACCGAGAGACGTTCCCTATCAGGGAACTCGAGCTGCGTAAAGACGCTGTGGGAACACTTATACCCACTCACCATACGAGCAGGTGGCCGTGGTTTTAAAAAAACGCACACTCGACGAGAGCATGCGTGCTCAAGGCGAGGGTCAGTCCCCGACAGGAGGGCTTCTGCAGCCGCCATACCCCGATAGAATGGGCCTGGACAGCCGAAAAGCGGGCTGACCGGCCGATACATAAGCAAGTGTCATGGCCTCAACCATTCACTTGCTGCGGCTCTGTTATACGCCTGGTCCGACGTCAGGAACGGAGGACAGGGTGCCACGAGGAAGGGAGATGCCTAAACTGAACCGACCGGGCAGTCAACTGGGTCCGCTACAGCAGGTGGCACAATCTACTGGCATAAGCCCTCCTAGTGGCGGGGCTCTGGAGTAGGAGGTGGTCTCTATGACCTCAGTCGCGGAACCTTAAAGGACCTCTCAAGGGCCACGCCCATAGCTTCCAAAGCTCAGGGCGGGAGTAAACTATGGACCCCGACGCCTGAGACAGCAGGTCCGACCTGATGGGAATCTCCACCGGGGGGCCTGCGAGAAGCGATATTAGGTCCGCAACCATAAGCGGGCCGGCCAGAACGGGGCTACTAACAGTAGGCTGACGCCGTCCTGACGGACCCTATCCAGAACTCCTGGGAGCAGAGCAACCGGCGGGAAAGCGTACAGGTGCATGCTTTTTGGCCATGCCTGTCCCAAAGCATCCAAGCCGAGGGGGTGTGTGCGTGAGGGAGAACCACCAAGGACAATGAGTTGTCTCTGTGGAGGCAAATAGGTCCACATCGGCGCGGCCGAAGTGACCCCAAAAGAACTCCACCGCGTGATTTTGATCAGGCGGTGCTGGTTTCCCCTTGGGGAGAACCCCTTGGTCTTGAGCCACCACTGCAACGGTCTCAAGCCCTGTAACAGGCCGCGAGGGATCCATTGGATGCCGCTGACAGGAGACCTAACAGTCTCTGAAACTGTTTCACAGTGAGTGGCTGGCCTAGCCTAGCCTGCTGCACAGCAGAGAGGATCGAAACTACCCGAGCGGGAGACAGGTGTGCCCGCATCGTGGTCGAATCCCAAATTACGCCCAGGAAGGTGGTCCTACGTGCTGGGGACAGCACGCTTTTCCTGGTGTTGAGTCTCAGCCCCAGACGGTTGATGTGATCGAGCACAACATCACGGTGTTGGGCCGCCAGGCACTCGGAGGGCGCTAAAATCAACCAGTCGTCCAAGTAGTTCAAAATACGGATGCCCTGGAGATGCAATGGCGCCAGAGCTGCATCCACGCATTTGGTGAACGTACGGGGCGAGAGGGCTAGGCCAAAAGGAAGGGAGGATGGGAATATGAAAGTAAGCGTCCTGGAGAACTACTGTGAGGACCCATTGAGATACTTTGGGGAGGGCTTGCCACTCACCCAAAAACTTTCTCAGGGGCTCCGGCCCCTCGGGGCCTCTGGAAATCCCGGGTCTACAGACACCGCGCCCTGCAACAGCGGGGAAGGAATGAATCGAGCGCCTCCGTCTGCCACCTCTCAGCGTGGAGTTTATCCGCCACGGCCCCAATGGCACCTCCAAAGAGGGTAGCGGGGGAGAAAGGGGCATCCAGGAGTAAGGACTTGTCCTTCTCCTGCAGGCTGGAGTGGCTCAGCCAAAGGTGCCGCTCCGTAGCCACCATGGCTGCCATGGAGTGGCCGACGGACTTCGCCGTCTCCTTCGTGGCTCTTAACGCGATGTCAGCTGTGTGCCTCAGCTCATGCACTGCCTCCGGCTTTAGTTCCGTCCCCTCGGCCACGTCGGCCAGCAGCTCTGCCTGATACGCCTGGATAAGCGCAGGCAGCACGCCGCTTGCCCCGCCGCCGAGTAAGCCCTGCCCACTAGAACCAAGGTAGTCCTCGAAGGCTTGGTGGGGAGTACCGGTGTCCTCAGCGACACGGCCGCGGGGGAAACATGGCCCGCGAGGGCCCCCTCCGCGGCCAGCATACTTCCGTAGCCATGTCGCTTAGCCTCAGCTAAAGACGAGTACAATGCCGTACGCGGGTTGTACACGCGACACCGGCCTACTCCAGCACGCCGACACCTCAGTGTGGACGTCTGGGAAGAACGGCAGACACCGGCGCGGAGGCACTCTGCGGGAAGGTAAGAACCGCTCCTGTAGTTTACCGGGAGCAGACGGCTGCTGCTCACCCGCCGGCCAGCTGATATGTAATCTGTCAGCGGCTCGGGTGAGGACCTCCAGCAATACTTTAGCGGCAGCGGGGGAATGAGTCGCCTCTGCGTCAGCCTCCGCTGCCTCTACGCTCACCACGTCCAGCTCCTCGGAGCCTGAAAAACGTGAGAGCGGCGTCTCGTCCGGGGTGGAGGAAGCCGCGGAGCGTGCCTCCGCCTCCGTAAACGAGCGCCTGGATCCCATGGTGAAGGGCCGGGAAAAGGCGTCAGCCGTCCC
Source organism: Pungitius pungitius (assembly GCF_949316345.1). NCBI lineage: Eukaryota > Metazoa > Chordata > Actinopteri > Perciformes > Gasterosteidae > Pungitius > Pungitius pungitius. The sequence continues at coordinate 3,882,768 of NC_084915.1, forward strand.
GGAATCCTCCGTGAACACACCTCATTGAGCCGTCCTCATTGAAGAGATCGCGACGGGAGACGCGAGATTGCCACGGCAAATGCTCACAGTCTGCACAGCTAGCCCCCTAAGCAGACTACACACAGGTCCTGTGAGTCTTCGCCCGTAATACTTACCTTATCGGGTGCACGGGGGAACACATTAGACAAACCGCTCAGCCATTTCTGAAGTGGAAAACTTCACACGCACTAGATGAAGGCACAGAGATGAATGGTCCTGCCCTTCGGGTCCCTTTATAGCGCCCTGGTCCGGCGTCCCCGCAATACGTACCAGCTCGCCATTGGTTAATTTTCACACGTGCTTCATGACGCGGTCACGCAGGGGCGTTCCCACAGCGTCTTTACGCAGCTCGATTTCCCTGATAGGGAACCACATAGTTCTTGTCTGGACTTAAATGATAAACAGAGATTGACAGTTTCTTTTTCGTCCTTCTTTTTCGTCCTTAGTTTTGAGGCTAGGGATGGTCAAATGTACAAGCAATGTGAATCTCAACTGGTTGTTACTTTTATTCGCGTTATACTAAATTAGAGAATTTACCTTTAAACATCTCAAAGTCTGTAGCATTTTTACTTATTAAAGTTCACTTTGTTAGTGCCAGTTTTTGTGAATCAACCCTTCAAAGATATAAACCGAATAAACATACATCAAAATGTACATAATTATCCCAGTAGCCAGTTGTGAATTATGCTTTACAATCCCTGCAATCCTAGAATTACCTCTGGATGACCCTCATGGCCACTCAATCAGGGCTGGACAGGAGGGCATTAAGCTGAGAGATGCAAAGTAGTCAATGAGTGGGATCAATACATAGATCGACTAAGGTTGGCCATCAAGGGGCTCGGCTCTGTCCATTCAATTAGTCACTGCCTTATAAGGCTAGGTTATTATTGTTATCGTTATTACTTATTGTAGGTCGCTTTGGATAAAAGCGTCAGCTAAATGACATGTAATGTAATTATGGAAACCAAAGAAGGAAAATGTGTGTTTTTCAGCTATGTTACCGTTGTTCTAAACATGAAGTTAGTCCTTGGTTCCTAAAAAGAACAACCATGCATATTTGGACTTCTGCAGGCAACATTTTCGGGAAAATAGACATATTTCCCTGTGTCTGTGGAAGTGTTGAATCATTTGTGAAGGCCACTTTGGAGTGGATTGACTTTCCAATCAAAAATCAAAAAGACAGCAAATGTGTTAAAACTGAAAGCGCACAGTAATTCAGAATTAGTTTTCTAGGATACATGATTAAAAATCCGCTACATTACAACGTGTTCAACATAATTTTTTTCTTTTGGATTTCACACTGAATGTTATCAACATGATTGACAGGCTTAGTTATTATGACACAAGGAAGCCGGACTGTATTGAAGTCTATGGACTCCTCTTATGAAGTCTCACTTGATTTATTTCACCAACAAAAATAGCAAACAAGAGTTTATGGTCTCAATCTCTAGTTTTAAGTCTTTTTCAACACAACATGATGTTCATTTGGGGATTTATGGTCCAATTAGAGTCAGATCGACCATAAAGCGAAGCATAATTATAAGTAACTTGTGATAGACAGGTCTGTTCTGGGGCATGTCCTCTTTTCAGAGGTGGAAAGAGTAACACAATTTTGTACTCAAGTAAAAGTACTGTTACTTAAGTAAAATTTTACTGAAGTACTCAGAGTAAAAGTTACTGAGTTACTTTTTTAACAGCTGGGTGGGGTGCGGGATTCTCGTGTAGTTAAAAAAAGACAAGGGAAAATAAATTAGGGCTGCAACAACGAATCGCTGAAATCGATTTAAATCGATTATTAAAAGCGTTGGCAACGAATTTCATTATCGATTCGTTGTGTCGCGCGACTATTATGTTTGAGTATTAAAAAAAAGTTGCGCGCGCCGCGAATAGCTGAGACAAAAAAGTTGAGCGCTCGTGCAGCAGAACAGAGAAGAAAAAATAAATAAAAAAGAGCAGAGCTGAGGTAGAGGAAAGACCATCGGAGAGACCCGTAATATTGTTCTGAAACATGGCGGAGAAATCAATGCGACCTAAATCACAAGGTATGGGAATATTTCACACTGAATGAATCAAAAAAGTGTGTTAATTGTAAGATATGCAAAAGCGACATGGCCTGGCACGGGAGCACAACGGTGATGATTCAGCACCTTAAACGAAAACATGTGGAGTTCTTGATGAGAGGAAGGGAGTTTAACAGCAGGGTAAGTCACTACAAATTACCACTTTTGTTTTGTTTTGAAGTAATGAGTGTAACGTCGCTTTTCTGGTATTATAGACAGTGGACTAAACGCTAGCCATCTCATTTCTGTCACGGTTTGGTCTCTTTCCCTGTTTTAGTTTGAAGTTTCATGTTCCTTGTGGTCCTGGGTTAACTTCACTTCCTGCCTTGTCCCGTGATCGCCTGAGTGTTTCCACCTGTTTCCAATCACCTGCACCTCCCTCGTGTATTTAAGCCCCGTGTGCCTGTTGTCCCTTGTCGCGTCATTGTCAAATGTCTCCCGTGGTTGGAGCACGTCGGTTTTGGTTTTTGGTTTGTTTTTAAAAAATAAAGAGCACCTCTCGTGGAAGACCCTGCGTTTGAGTCCTGCTTCCGCCTGCACCTCCACGCCTACGTGACAGAATGACGCGACCCCGTAAGGACTCAGCAGACTCCTGGTGTGACTTGAGCCCGGACTACCTGGATGTGAGGAGCCCGTTTTTTCTTCGCAAAACTGATTTCATTTTTGGGCCCAGAAGTTATCAGAAGGCGTGCCTCGAGCTGCGGGACATCCTCAACCGGAGGAAAAAGAGCTCGGGGAGGAGGAGGACACAAACCCCTCCAGCCCCGGCTCCTGACCCGGACCCACGACGCCCGTCCCAGCCCAAGCGGGCCCCCCGACGCCCGTCTCTGCCCGTTCCGGCCCCCAGAGCCTCGCCTGCGCCCGTTCCGGCCCCCAGAGCCTCGCCTGTGCCCGTTCCAGCCCCCAGAGCCTCGCCTGCGCCCGTTCCGGCCCCCAGAGCCTCGCCTCCGCCCGTCCCGGCCCCGAGACGCCCGTCAGCGCCCGTTCCGGCCCCGAGACGCCAGTCAGCGCCCGTTCCGGCCCCGAGACGCCCGTCAGCGCCCGTTCCTACCCCGAGACGCCCGTCAGCGCCCGTTCCTACCCCGAGAACCCCGCCAGCGCCCGTTCCTGCCCCGAGAACCCCGCCAGCGCCCGTTCCTGCCCCGAGAACCCCGCCAGCGCCCGTTCCTGCCCCGAGAACCCCGCTAGCGCCCGTTCCTGCCCCGAGAACCCCGTCAGCGCCCCCATCACCCGGAGTTCCCCGCGCGGCCCAGGATCATCGGGTCCCCACCCTCCCTCCCCTTGTCTTAATTTTTCCGGTTCTGCTCCCCTTTAGGACCGTCTGGAATTCGGTCCTTGAGGGGGGGGTTCTGTCACGGTTTGGTCTCTTTCCCTGTTTTAGTTTGAAGTTTCATGTTCCTTGTGGTCCTGGGTTAACTTCACTTCCTGCCTTGTCCCGTGATTGCCTGAGTGTTTCCACCTGTTTCCAATCACCTGCACCTCCCTCGTGTATTTAAGCCCCGTGTGCCTGTTGTCCCTTGTCGCGTCATTGTCAAATGTCTCCCGTGGTTGGAGCACGTCGGTTTTGGTTTTTGGTTTGTTTTTGAAATAAAGAGCACCTCTCGTGGAAGACCCTGCGTTTGAGTCCTGCTTCCGCCTGCACCTCCACGCCTACGTGACAATTTCAAGATCTTTTTATGTGAAGTGAAAGAATCTGTTTTGTGCTATTACACATACTAATACTATCTTTTTGATTCCAGAAAAAAACAGCAAACCATGAGCGGCTTCTTGATGGGAAATGCATCATGTAAATAAAAATAAGAGAGATGATTTTAGTGCAGATCATCCAATAAAACATTTTAAACATTACTACAACGACTAAATATGGGATGAACTGTGGATTCAGTAAAGCAGGGGTGTCAAACTCATTTCAGGTTCGGGCCAGATACTGCCGACTTCAACCGAACGCGGGCCACTGACGATCGGACGGCTGGGGGGGGGGGGTGGCGCTGACGGGGGCGTGGGTTGCTGGCGGTTCGGCCGACGGTTCGCTGACGTCGGGACGTATGCACGCCAGTGGCGGACAGTTTACTCTGCGATCTCCTTAAACTGTCTCTGCTCTGCTCACTGAAGCAAAATAATACGTGGACAATAAATATCAGAGCCAAGACCAGCGAGTGTAGTCAACTACTGCTGCTAACACATTCCGTCAGACCAGGATTATTTATTTCTATCCGTTAATGAACTTTTCTCCTCATGTTAACATGGTTAACACGGTTGCCTCGATTCTTACTGTGAAAATCTACGTACTTGTTTAGCACGTTCGTTCTCCCGTTCATCACTCAATCAGTGCAGTAACGTTAGTGTAACGGAGACACCGTCATCAACACCAGAGGTCATCACTCCGCCCACTCGTTCTCAATCCCCTGAGTTCTAATCACCATCACCTGTTCTCACCACCTGCACGTCATCATCCCGCATCACCAGATCCCTTCATAAACCACACACCTTCACTCTGCCAGCTGTCTGGTCTCGTCGTTGTACCATCGACAAACCTGACTCCCTCTCTGAGATCTGTGGCAAACCAGGGGGAGGAACAAAGCACCTGGGGCGGAGCCCCAAGCTCCGGTTGGGGGAGGTGATAAGGGGGATTTATTATCCTGTGCAGGTGCTCCAGCCACTGGGAACGTGGCACTGGTCACACCTGCGGCCTATCTGGTAATCAGAGCAGACCCTAGATAAGGAGAGAAGAAGAGACCGGACGGGGGCAGATGTCGGAGAGGATGTAACCCTCAGGACTCACCGCTCTACTCTACTCTGCTCCTAACAGGACAAGGAAGCGGGCGCCACGTAGGAGGAGACGGGGGGACGCCACATATTTCAGTTTGGAAGCCGGTTGGGAGAACCGTAGTTTTTGACCTTTGTTATTAAAAGGACCCTTTTTGTTTGCATTTACTGTCTGAGTTTCTTATTTTACGCCCGAATCTGGCCTCACTCCCCCTGGGTTACCACAGATCGCTAATCACCTACCTGATTCCGAACGAACTACTTCCCTCCTACATACTTCGACCTGGGTCTTCATCCTTCTTCGTCCGTCAGCCACCCGGCTTCTTCTGTCCACATTCAGCCATCTGGATCCTTCACAAACCTCCAACCCGCACGGATAAGAGACTTGGTTCACAATCATCATCTACCCATCAGAAACTGTTCACTTCCGGTTACTCACCTGCAACTTTACCACTGAGTTTACTGTTTAAAATAAAACTCTGTTACGTTACCTGTTCGTCTCCTTCTGCTTTGTGACAGTTAGTTTCCTGGGCGCAATTTTTTTTTCCTTTTCTTTTTTTTACTCAGTAACAGATATGATTTAAAATGTAGCGAAGTACAATACTTCAAACCAAAAAATACTTTAAAAGTAAAAGCAAAATTGCAGATTTAAAAAATATACTTTAAAAAGTAGTACACAAAAAAACTACTCATTACAATACATGTCATTTAGCTGACGCTTTTATCCAAAGCGACGTACAATAAGTGCATTTCCACATAGAGATACAAACTCAGAAGAACAAGTAACAAGAAAGTACATTTTTCATCAAATAAGCAGTTTCAAAACATGTTATAGAAAAGTGCCATTATAAGTACTCAATTACAGTAACGCGAGTAAATGTAATTCGTTACTTTCCACCTCTGCCTCTTTTTGTCTTACAACAATAAACCCTTGCACATCATTCATAGCGTTTAATTATTAACATTTGAAGAGAAAGGTGGCATGTTAAGTCCCGCTCTCTGTGAGCAACGCATGGCTCACTTGGCTCTGTAAATACCTCACTCCGCAGTCCAAAAGCCAAAATGTACTAATCAAAGACAGATGTAGTCATTTCCAAACTTCTTATTTGATTAAACATTCTGCTTCAATCAATATTTGGGAACTTTTAGCCTTTTGAAATCACAAAGGCAGGCATGCACCTGTATTAACGGGGCAGTCTAGGAGCTATTTTCGCAACCATAAATTATTGCATATAGCCACAATATAGAGAAATCCTTTTGTTCCCATCTTTTAAGGTGTTCATCCTGAATATGATCACCAACACTCAAAGCCTCATTCGAAAACCCCAGAAGAAGTGTAACGCACCACAAGAGACAGGTGTAAACCCAAGCGCAGAGCGCTGATTTATTGAACAAAGGCAAACAGGGGTTAGGCGTAGTCGTGTCCAGTGAACAGGCAGATGGTCGAAATCCAGGAGAGCATAGATGGGTAAAGGCACCGTCAGGGGTCAGGCGTAATCGTGTCCAGGAAACAGACAGATGGTCGATATCCAGGAAAGCGTAGATAGGCAAAGGCACCGTCAGGGATCAGGCAGGCGGGAACGAGGTGTCTTCAACGAGAGGCAGGAATAGGAGATCAGGAAAATGCTCAGAATGTGATGAAACATGCACAAGACTTCGCAAAGAGCTCTGAGGAGTCAGGAGCTATATACACAGTGTATATACATGAGACTGTTCACTGTTGGGGCTCATGATTCAAGGTGTTACACCGGACTGAACATTGCACAATTAACTGTTGTCTCCTGAGGACGACTATGATATCCTGTGGATTGCGACTGGAGTTTGAATGGACATCCAACGTCTGTGACATCTATGTGGGGAAACAAGGCGTAGCAGATGCGCTACAAGAGACGTCAGCTCCTCACATCACCTTGATCATCCAAAGCAGAGGAGAAGCTGAGAACATGGGGTCAATTGTTAAAGACAGGGGTTGATGCCCACTGTGGGAGCCCACTACAAATATTAAACTATTGCACACACATTTGAAGTAAACTCATACCAGAGAAACACATGGAATGATAATGGAAACACAACTCATGGTAGATTTCTTAACACATTTTGGACGAAAGGGGGAGCTTGATTGATGTGGGATTGATTCCAATTGCAACGGTGGCAATTGAATTGAAAAGGTAAAATGGAACGGTCCAAATTTACCGTCCTTAGTACCCCTTAAGGGATGATAAGCAGGAGGGATAGAAATAAATTGAAGGATTGCTGGATGCAGGCGTTTTGGAAAAGACGAGGTTCCCCTGGAATACCTTGATTAATCGGGTCCCTAGAACCAGAAAGCCCGACTATCATACGGTGATAGGGGAGGTCACCAGCGGGCATTTTCCGGCCCCCAGACGCCGGTCAGCGCCCGTTCCTGCGCCGAGACGCCGGTCAGCGCCCGTTCCTGCGCCGAGACGCCCGTCAGCGCCCGTTCCTGCGCCGAGACGCCCGTCAGCGCCCGTTCCTGCGCCGAGACGCCCGTCAGCGCCCGTTCCGGCCCCGAGACGCCCGTCACCGCCCGTTCCTGCGCCGAGACGCCCGTCAGCGCCCGTTCCGGCCCCGAGACGCCCGTCAGCGCCCGTTCCCGCGCCGAGACGCCCGTCAGCGCCCGTTCCTGCGCCGAGACGCCCGTTCCTGCGCCGAGACGCCCGTCAGCGCCCGCTCCTGCGCCGAGACGCCCGTCAGCGCCCGTTCCGGCCCCGAGACGCCCGTCAGCGCCCGTTCCTGCGCCGAGACGCCCGTCAGCGCCCGCTCCTGCGCCGAGACGCCCGTCAGCGCCCCTTCCGGCCCCGAGACGCCCGTCAGCGCCCGTTCCCGCGCCGAGACGCCCGTCAGCGCCCGTTCCCGCGCCGAGACGCCCGTCAGCGCCCGTTCCTGCCCCCGGACTCCAGTCTCCGCCCGTTCCGGCCCCCAGACTCCCGTGTCCAGCCCCGTCCCCACAGCCCCTGATTGTGCCCCCTCCCTCCCATCCCTTGGTCCTCTCCCCCCCACCCCTGGGGGCCGTCTGGGATCCGGCCCTTAAGGGGGGGCTGGGGTCAGGGGTTGGGACGCCGCAGCCGCACTGCTCGGCGCCCCCCGCCACGACGACGCCGCAGCCGCACTGCTCGGCGCCCCCCGCCACGATGACGCCGCAGCCGCACTGCTCGGCGCCCCCCGCCACGACGACGCCGCAGCCGCACTGCTCGGCGCTCCCCGCCACGACGACGCCGCAGCCGCACTGCTCGGCGCCCCCCGCCACGACGACGCCGCAGCCGCACTGCTCGGCGCCCCCCGCCACGACGACGCCGCAGCCGCACTGCTCGGCGCCCCCCAAGACCCTGAGGCCCGGTCGCCGACCCGGCAGGCCCCCCGAGACCCTGAAGCCCGGTCGCCGACCCGGCAGGCCCCCCGATGGACCCGACACATGGCCGCCATCACCCGGAGTTCCCCGCGCGGCCCAGGATCATCGGGTCCCCACCCTCCCTCCCCTTGTCTGATTTTTTCCGGTTCTGCTCCCCTTTAGGACCGTCTGGAATTCGGTCCTTGAGGGGGGGGTTCTGTCACGGTTTGGTCTCCCTTCCTGTTTTAGTTTGAAGTTTCATGTTTCTTGTGGTCCTGGGTTAACTTCACTTCCTGCCTTGTCCCGTGATTGCCTGAGTGTTTCCACCTGTGTCCAATCACCTGCACCTCCCTCGTGTATTTAAGCCCCGTGTGCCTGTTGTCCCCTGTCGCGTCATTGTCTACTGTCGTTCGTCGTGGGAGCACGTATGGTCTTTGTTGAGAATAAAGAGCACTTTTTGGGAAAAACTCTGCGCTTGAGTCGTCACTTCAACCTGCTCCAGCCCGACCCTTCTGACAACTGTTGCACACATCATATATAGTGGACGTAAACACGTAGGTGGTGTGATATTTTTGGGGGCTAGGATGTATTCTGTGTCTATTATACTCTGTTTCGATGTGATATAGGTTTTTTAGTATCTTTTGTACTGTTTAGGAATGTCCATGATTGATGCAGTGTTTTTTTAATGTTTAGAAGATGTCCATTCCTGCTGCATTCACCTGTACTCACTGATAGAGATTTTTAGCATTTAGATTAGTCGTTTCTTTTGATTTTCTTGGTTTACATAATGAATTATGTAAAAAGGGGGAATTGATAATCAAAAGCTTTTTGTTAGTGCTGAGTTAGAAAATGTTGCCTTGTTCTGCTGTAGAATTCAAGGTCAGAGGGCAAGCAGGATGTGCCAGCAAGGCCAGACAGTCTGGCAGGATGGGGGTGCCCTAACTGATGTCGTTGAGAACTAGAAAACAGACTGTAGGGTGTGGGTCGGTATGGCTCCGGACACACGACAACAGGGTGGTAAGTTTCAATATATTTATTTTGTTTGCTCTCGCTCGCAGGAACGCCGCTCGCTCGGTCGTCTCCCTCCCCCTCGCTCGCCCCCGCCTCACTGTTATGTAGGGGAGAGCACACACACACACGTCATTATCCCCAGGTGATTGTTAATATTTTCACCTGGTACTGTTCCCCGAGCCACTCCCCCTCTCTCCCACCTGCAGCCGGGCTGAAACCACGCCCGCCACCACATACTCCCACCGCCCGACTTAGGCCGGGGAGCCGTCCGGCCTAGCTTACACCCCCCCCCCCCCCCCTCCAGCGGGCGGGAGAGGAAGTCCGCCACGACCATCTGCATCCCCGGCCTATGGACCACCTTGAAGTTAAAAGGCTGCATGGCCAGATACCACCGAGTGATCCGGGCGTTAGTATCCTTCATGCGGTGGAGCCATTGGAGCGGGGCGTGGTCCGAACAGAGGGTGAATGAGCGTCCCAGGAGGTAGTAGCGCAGGGAGCCCACCGCCCACCGGATGGCCAGGCACTCCTTCTCCACCGTGCTGTACCTGGCCTCCCTCTCCGACAGTTTCCGGCTGATGTAGACCACCGGGCGTTCGACCCCCTCGACCTCCTGGGACAAAACGGCCCCCAGCCCTCTGTCCGACGCGTCGGTCTGCAGAACAAACGGGAGAGAAAAGTTAAGTGTGTGGAGGAGTGGCTCCCCACAGAGAGTCTGTTTTACCTTCTCAAACGCCCGCTGGCACTGCTCCGACCACTGGACCGGATCTGACGCACCTTTCCGGGTCAGGTCGGTCAAGGGGCTGGTGAGGTCCGCAAACCCGGCGATGAACCGTCTGTAGTAACCTGCCAGCCCCAAAAACCGCCTCACCTCCTTTTTCGTCTTGGGGCGCGGGCAGGCTGCAATTGCCGCTGTCTTGTCTACCTGGGGACGCACCTGCCCCCCCCCAAGTGGTACCCCAAATACCGTACCTCCCTCCGTCCAACTGCACACTTCCCCGGGTTGGCGGTGAGCCCGGCCCGCCTCAGCGACTCCAGCACCGCGTCCACCCGCCGCACATGCTCCGCCCAGGTGGTGCTGTGGATAATGACATCATCCAGGTAGGCGGCTGCATACGCGGCGTGCGGGCGCAGCACCTTGTCCATGAGGCGCTGGAACGTGGCCGGGGCACCGAACAAGCCGAAGGGAAGCATGGTGAATTGGTACAAACCATACGGAGTGGAGATAGCTGTTTTCTCTTTGGACTCTGACGACAGGGGAATCTGCCAGTAGCCCTTAGTTTAATCCAGGGTTGTAAAAAAACGTGCAGTGCCCAGCCGGTCCAGGAGTTCGTCGACCCGGGGCATTGGGTAGGCGTCGAATCGTGATACGTCGTTCACCTTGCGGTAGTCCACGCAGAACCGCACAGTCCCATCCTTCTTGGCCACCAGAACGATGGGGCTGCACCAGGCGCTGTTGGACTCTTCTATTACCCCCATCTCCAACATAGCCGCCAATTCCTCCCGAACCACTTTTCTTTTGTGTTCGGGTAGTCTGTAGGGTCGTGACCTCACCGTCACCCCCGGGGGTGTCTCGATTCGGTGCGCTATCAGGTCGGTGCGGCCTGGCCGGGGGGAGAACACATCAGCAAACTGCTCCTGCAACTGGGCAATGTCTGCTCTCTGGTCCTCAGAGAGATGACCCTCACACGGGAGCGGGTGGGATTGGCCGCTTTTGGCACCTCCGGCCCCAGGTCCTCTCCTTCCGATACTGTGGAAATCAGAGAAACAGACTCCGCCTCCCTCCAGGGTTTCAGGAGGTTGAGGTGGTATATTTGTGTAGCCCCGCCCCTGTCAGACCGCACCACCTCATAATCAACATCCCCCACCCGGCGTGTGACCTCGAAGGGCCCTTGCCACTTAGCCAGGAGTTTTGAGTTGGAAGAAGGAAGTAATACAAGTACCTTTTTCTCCCGGTGTGAATTCTCGCATCTTGGCTCCTCTGTTGTACAGCCGCTGTTGTCGTTCCTGGGCCTGGAGCAAATTCTCCCGTGACATCCTACCCAGTGTGTGGAGCTTTGCTCGTAGGTCCAGGACGTACTGGATCTCGTTTTTCCCGGGGCTCGGACCTTCCTCCCAGCTTTCTTTAATAAGGTCCAGCACCCCTCTTGGTGATCTGCCAAACAGAAGCTCAAAGGGGGAAAACCCGGTGGAGGCCTGGGGAACCTCCCGGACTGCAAACAACAGAGGGTCAAGCCATTTATCCCAATTACGTTCATCGTCGCTAATAAATTTACGAATCATGGACTTCAGCGTCCTATTCATCCGCTCCACCAACCCATTAGTCTGGGGATGGTAAACGCTGGTGCGGACGGACTTAATGCCCAGTAACCCGTAAAGTTCTCCCAGTGTGCGCGACATGAACGAGGTGCCCTGGTCTGTTAGAATCTCTTTCGGGATTCCAACCCGGGAGATGACCTGAAACAGTGCTTGCGCGACGCTCTTTGCAGAGATATTGCGCAATGGCACCGCCTCCGGATACCGGGTCGCATAATCCATGAGGACTAACACAAAGCGGTATCCGCGTGCGCTCCGGTGGAATGGCCCGATTAGATCCATGCCGATGCGCTCGAACGGGACCTCCACCAGCGGTAGAGGCCGCAGCGGGGCACGCGGGATGGCTGGTGATTTGACTAACTGACACTCCGGGCAGGATGCACACCAGCGGCGCGCGTCCGCCCGGATGCCTGGCCAATAAAATCGGGCCATTATCCGGTCTAGTGTTTTCCCGTATCCCATGTGACCCGCCATCGGATTATAGTGAGCCGCCTGGAAAATCATTTCCCGGCGGCTTTTCGGCACCAGCAACTGGGTGTTTTCCTGCCCCGTTCGAGTGTCACGACTCACTCGATACAGCCTGTCCCTAATCAATGAGAAGTGCGGGTACGACAGTGCTGCGTCAGGGCGCACCAAATGACCATCAATTTTTATCACCTGGTCGTAGGCTGAGCGTAGAGTATCGTCACGAGACTGCTCGAGTGGAAAATCTTCCATGGAGCGGAACTCGGGAACCGCCGGAGTCTCCACGGGAGGCTCCGCCGGTTCCCCCCCTCCCCCGGCGGCGTCGGACGACCTCGCGTCACCGCTGAGCACAGCACAAATACCGCATGTCCCTGTCGGTTGTGAACGCACCCCCGCAGCCTCTCCCATTAGCTTGTTAAATCCCTCCCAATCCGTTCCCAAAATTACGGAGTGCGTCAGGTGGGAGCTAAACGCGACCTTTATTCTATATTTTCTCCCCTTGAACCTAAGTTCGACGGTGAATGTGACCGGATCTTTAGATGCGGGGGGAGGAAGATCCTCCCCTACGCTAGCTTTGGGCCAATAGAAATCTTTTCTTTGTCTTTCGGGTTATAAAACATGATGTTCTTGCTGATGTTAGTTAGTGTGTTCTTCCGGCCTGCGGGCCGGCAGGATTGCTCCTGCCTTTGCAAACGCAGCGCTTATACTTGACCTGTGATCTGATGAATAAATCTACCAGAACGAGAGAAGTTGTTTGGCTGAATTCTTCCAGACGTCCCCATCCAGGCTTCCAATTTTTGAACACGTGCCTCTGATGAGTTTGTTCGCTCCTTCCCTTTTTAAATTATCTAACAGCGTGCACTGGCCTTTCGCTCGGCGGTCTTCCTCGCCTCAACGCGGAACCTCCAGCCAGCCTGCACCCGGCCGCTTCAGCCTGCCAACTACGTTTCCGACTAATAAACCTCCCTTTGTCACTACCTGCTCCTCCGTGTCTGCTTTGGGGTCCGAACACCACCACACCCCTAACAGAATACTCTGGCCAAGAAGATGGACCCCGCAGACGCAGAGAAATTCCGACAGGCCCTCTCGTCCCAAGGAACCCGTGTGGGAATCCATGAGAAGGCCCTACACGAGGTGATGCAAACCCTCCAAACCCTCACCTCCAACGTGGCGCAGATCGGGGCCCGCATGGAACAGCTGACGACTCACCTCACCACGCTTGCAGTCCCAGCTCCCGCTCCAGCCCCGGCTCCGGATCCCGCTACAACACCTCCACCTGCTGCGTCCTCGGGCTCGGGCGGGAGCCATTCATCCCCACGCCCGCCAGGTTTTCGGGACAGTCAGGTTCCGGCAGAGAATTTATTTATCAGTGTAATCTTGTTTTCGATCAGCAGCCGTTCACCTACTCCACGGACAAGTCGCGGATCGCCTTTTGCATGAGTCTCCTGTCGGAGAAAGCCGCGGCTTGGGCTGTTGCCATCGCTCATAGCAGTTCTCCAGCGTGTTTTTCTTTTTCCTCCTTCACTGAGGAGTTCCTTAAGACTTTTGACCACCCGCTGCGCAGCAGGGAGGCCAGCAGCCGGCTCCTGTCTCTTCGCCAGGGGAATAACTCCGTGGCAGCGCACTCGGTAGACTTCCGTATCCTCGCTATAGAGAGCGGGTGGGACGAGAAAGCACTTCAGGGGGTTTTTATCAGGGGACTCAGAGATGAGGTGAGGGATGAATTAGCCGCTCGTGATGAGACCTCCTCGCTGGACGATCTTATTTCCTTATCAATACGCTTAGATAATCGCCTTCACGAGCGGCGCAGGGAGAGATCCGGGAGGCTTGGCCACGCCCCCCCCGTGACTCGGACAATGTACCCCGTTTCTCAGGGGTTTGCGCCCTCTCCGTTGCCTCAGCCAGGCTCCAGCAGGATTCTGCCGCGGATCGACCCTCCCCCCACAAACACGGAGGAACCCATGCAGCTGGGGAGGACGAGACTCACACCTAGAGAACGCCAACGGCGGCGCCTCAGCGGACTCTGTGTCTACTGCGGGCAGGACGGACACCTGCTGACACACTGCCCTTCTCTACCAAAAGGGGAGGCTCATCAACCACGGGAGGAGCGTTGGTGAGCCACTCAGCGGTTGTTTCTTCTCCCCGCCTGATCCTTAAGGGTACTATTTCTTGGGCTCAGGCCTCCCTGCCTATTTCTATTTTAGTTGACTCTGGGGCGGACGATAGTTTCATGGACTCTGATTTTTCTGCCCAGTCAGGAATCCCCTCTCAGCTCCTTCCCCACCCTAGGAAGGTGTTTGCACTGGATGGTAGGATCCTTGCCCATGTCACTCACCGCACCATTTCCGTTTCTTTGCAACTTTCCGGTAACCACCATGAGGCTATGTCATTTTTTTTTAATCCCTTCTCCAAATGCCCCAGTTGTGTTAGGTCTCCCCTGGTTAAAGCTGCATAACCCCCACATAGACTGGGCTACCGTCTCAGTCACTAATTGGAGTTTATTCTGTCATTCACACTGCTTACATTCTGCCATTCCCTCCACGTTAGCCACCACTCCATCTCCTCCTAAACCAGTGGATCTAAGTCCCGTCCCGTCTGTTTATCACCACCTCCGGGAGGTATTCAGTAAGGATAGAGCGCTATCCCTTCCACCCCACAGACCGTATGACTGCGGCATTGACTTGATCCCTGGGTCCCCCTACCCATCCAGTAAACTGTACAACTTGTCCAAGCCTGAAAGAGAGGCCATGGAAAAATACATCACTGACTCTTTGGCCACTGGACTCATTCGCCCCTCCTCTTCTCCTTTGGGGGCAGGATTTTTTTTTGTGGAGAAGAAAGACAAGTCTCTTCGCCCCTGCATCGATTATAGGGGCCTTATGACATTACTGTAAGGAACAAATACCCCCTCCCACCAACACCCAGAGTAACCGGGACTGTAGCCTTTGAAATGAAGCCCCAACCAAGGGGCTGGTTGTCAATGGCCGTAATCGATAGTGGCGGAGAACAGGGCGACGTAGACAGTTGAAGTTGTTGAACTAGGCGTTGACTAATGAAATTTCCCGCAGACCCAGAGTCTATCAAGGCTGGGACGGTTACCTGACCCCTACTCCTAGAGATAGGGACAGGCAAAAGGCATTGGGGCTGGGAAATGTTTGGAGAGAGAAGCGTACTCACTTGTAGCGGCTGTTCTCTAGTCCTCCGACGGGGGCAGGTGCTCAGATTGTGCTTTTACTGTGGGAAATCTGGACACTAACACTCCGCCCTACGTCGTTCACGCTTCTCTGGAGACAATCGGGTTCCGCTGAGTTGCATTGGTCCTTCCTCCGGGCCGGAGGCCAAAAGGGGGAATGGATGTGGAGAGACCCTGGGAGGATAGACATTGCCGCGCGTAGAGCTCTTCTGCTGTCTCTCTTGTGGCGGTCCAGTTGAGCAGCCAGGTCGATGAGGCCAGTACCCCAGTCCCTATTTACCAGTTCATCCTTAATGACATCGTTGAGGCCATGATAGAAGGTGGTCATCAGAGCAGAGTCTTCCCACCTACTTTCTGCTGCCAGGGTCCTGAAATCTATCGCAAAGTCAGAAACAGACTGTTGTCCCAGGCGTAGGTTCAGGAGGCGTTTAGCAGCTTCCTGCATGCTAGTAGGATGATCAAACACATGTTTTAGCTGTTGCATGAACATCCCACTGTCTGAACAAACGGGGTCCTGTTGGCCCCACACTGCCGTGGCCCACTCCAAGGCTCTTCCTGTGAGCCACTTTAGCTCGACCCAAAGCAAACTGTGGGTTGCAGTTCAAAAACCAAAGAACACTGGGTCAGGAAACCTCTGCAGAATTCAGGACTGCTATCATAACGCTGGGGTGGCGCTAGATGAAGTGCTGAGTGCTGCATAGCTTGTGTGGGGGAGGCTATGGCAGCAGACGCCTCGGCAGAAACAGTAGGGGCAGCTGCCTGAGCAGAAATGTTCACCGTGAATGGTTTGAAATCCTGAAAGACTGCTGCTAAATTGTTCAGGGATTCCCCGACTTGGCCGAGTCGTTGACCTTGCTCCGATTGGACCGCGGCCAGATGACCTGTTGCATGCTTGGACCTGCTACTGCCTGGTCCGGTACAGACATCTCCAAAGGCTGAGGAGAAGCTGTGACCAACTCTGCTGGGTCTGCTTGAAGGCGAAGTCTTCTGTAACGCACCACAAGAGACAGGAGTAAACCCAAGCGCAGAGCGCAGATTTATTGAACAAAGGCGAACAGAGGTTCGGCGTAGTCGTGTCCAGGAAACAGGCAGATGGTCGATATCCAGGAGAGCGTAGATAGGCAGAGGCACCGTCAGGGATCAGGCAGGCGGGAACGAGGTGTCTTCAATGAGAGGCAGGAATAGGATATCAGGAAAAAGCTCAGAATGTGATGAAACATGCACAAGACTTCACAAAGAGCTCTGAGGATTCAGGAGCTTGTTGTGGAAGATTTTCTCATGCAATCGGGAATCAGTTGAAAAGTCTCTTGTCAATCAAAGTTGCATTTTCCGTTTATTTCTTGCAAGGAAGAAGAGGCCTGCGACAGCTGCACATGGACAGGCAGTGGCAAGCTCCTTCTTAATGTTTGAGAGGAACATGGCTATATTTATACATCGACAGGGTTAACACCTTGGTTTTGTTATGCTAAAGAGTTTGAGACAGTCAAGGAGGTCCCAGACTTGAAGGGAAACTCAAGATGCTTACAACAGATGTTTGATTAGATCTAGGACAATAGCCAAAGAAGTTCACACCTTCTCCTTCCTCCACGCAGCGGTGTTATGCAAAGACAAATGGGATCAAAGAGGAGAGGTGCTCTGAGATTCTTCTGTTTAGATAGTTCCTACACAGCTGGTGTGTTGGAAACTTCCTCAGAATTAAAGTCAGATTGGTTTTAGACATTAATCTAATATAACATTATGGCATCATTATATTTTGCCATTACAAGCTATATACACAGTCCCTCTTAATGAGTGACGAGCCACAGGTGCGTCGGGAGGAGTGGCCGTGCCCACTCAATGGGCTGATCCCGAATGGCACAAACCAACGCAGCCTAAACCAGACGGGTATCTGGGATCCCGGTCTTCAGGCCTCAATATTCTGGGGAAGAGGAGCGTGTGGTTTGTGACAAGAAGTTTAAATATAAAAACATAAAATTAGGTACAAGACTGGAAATTTGCTTATTTATTTGATCTGGGTACTGCTGCTACTCAAAGTTAAATCTGGAAACTGGACATTTATTTTCTCTTTTTTTGTTTTTATATAGGTTAATGATTACATTATCAAACAGGTAATTAGAAAGTGCATGGGAAATTTTTAAAGCAGCCTTTCCAATCCTGTATAAAAAGATTTAAATTATACATAATTCATCTGGAAATTTTAATGTTTATTCTGCCCCTTTTTTTAATAATCTGTGCTAGCCTATAGCCCAATCAATGCTAATGTGAGTGTGTCCAATGCTTGGGCTGTAGCTCAGTCCACACTGAAATATTTCAGTAACATTTACATGGATTGTCCCGTCATGTGTGTGTAACAAATCCATCATAGATTTAGGAAATAACTTGAATTCTACATCAGCATACAAAATGCTGAATATACCACAGCACAATATCTGATTATGATCAACAATTTTTGTTATAACAAAGTATCCAAAGCAGAATATTTAGTTGTGTAACCTTCAGTGAAAAGTGCTGTGTCAGCTTATTTTCAAGCAGACACAGCACTTTTCACCCTCTTCCCACATGTCTTTATTCTAGATATGTCACCTCATTAAACCTAAAATTGCAATTTTGTCTTGTGTTCTGCGTAGAATTCATGGGCAAAGAACAGGATCCAAAGATGATATATTCAAATGAGCATCTCTGGATGTTCGTATATTCTACCTCGTGACTTGGTTTGAAATATTCAGTCTGATCCAGGCAACAACGGAGTTGCAGGTTGAGATGATCCTGCCATCATTGGTCATTTTTAAGTAGTTATCTTATATATATTTAATTGGGTTGTTTGAATATCATCAAAGCTCTATTTTGTTAATAAGATCCATAAAACATTCCCCTAGGGTATTCAGCTTGAGTGGATAAGAATATAATTAGGGTCCTCGCTACGACTAGCCGTAGAGGAACCTATTGTATTTCAAGGAACTATTATTCGTATTAATATTATTATTATTCTCACAAACCGGGCCATTTTGGGGCCTTTATCATATTAAAAAATTTTGGCATGGATATGCGGACTGTTAAAAAATTTGATTTGAAGTTGGCACACAGGTCCTCTTTGGCATGCTCTACAAAAATGTCAATCATGGTATGCAAATGCACCTAACTAGATTTTCCTCCATTTTGAATTTAGTGAAAAACACATTTTTGGCAAAAGAGTTTTATTGTCATGAAACCGGCGGTGGATCATTATTGGGTCAATGTGCCCTTGATGTATCAGAATGGTGCTGATAACTCATTGTTTTGATGAGATATGGGCTAATAACTTCGCAAGGGGTGTGGCTTAATCTGTCAGATTTTTTACTTCCAAATAACTTGGCCCGCCCTAACCAAAATTTTAGCATGTGTGAAAATTTAAGCCCTAAACACACACAAATATTTTCATAATTTTTGAAGAATGGGGGGCGCTGTAATTAATGGTTGAAAATCTGCCTTTTGGCCTATTTTTGGCCTTTTTTTCATGATTTCTTACAGTTGTAAAAGACCAAACTCCTCCCAGTGATTAAACCTGATTCTTTTCAAATCCACGCAGTGTGCTCTTCAGACCTTGGCCTCTTAAAGTTGCATTTTGCCGGAAGAAATATTAAACTATGTGCGTAGGGCGCAGATTTAAAAAAACACCTTTTAAAAGATTTCGAAGGAAGTTGGGTCATGTATGGTATTTTGAAAGGCTTTTATTTTGGGATGGAACATCAGAATGTCCTGGTTATCCATAAATGTCTCCTTGGGGATGTGTACTATCAACCTGAAGTGGAATGGTCATGCAAGTATTGATTGTATCCTTTTAAATCTAATTTGAAAATGACAAAACGCAGTCTGGTGATTGAGATATTGATGTCACGGTTTGGTCTCTCTTCCTGTTTTAGTTTGAAGTTTCATATTCCTTGTGGTCCTGGGTTAATTTCACTTCCTGCCTTGTCTTGTGATTGCTTGATTGTTTCCACCTGTGTCCAATCACCTGCACCTCCCTTGTGTATTTAAGCCCTGTGTGCCAGTTGTTCTTTGTCGCGTCATTGTCTAATGTCTCTCGTGGTTGGAGCACATCTCGGTTTCGTTTTTTGAATAAAAGGCACTTCGTCGGAAATCCTGCGTTTGAGTCCTCCCTGCATCCTGCCCCAGCTGCGACCCTGACAATTGAAGGAAAATGACTATTGTATGGTACTTTGAGAGGCTTTAATTTTGGACTGGTACATCAGAATGTCTTGGTTATCACCAAGTCACACCCTGGGGATGTGTACTCGCTACCTGAAATGGAATTACTGTGTAACTATTTACGGCCGCAGAGCCACCTACTGGTAACAGGAAGCCACATTTTCTAGTTATATTCATCTCTTTCATAGGAATAGGTCCAATATAAAAAGTGAAATGGTGTCAGCACCTCAATAATTCCATGTTGGGATCATCTGCTCAATGGGGTTCTCAAGATAGTTGGCAGTTTCGGGTTCAGGGTCCATTTTGTTCACATTTGACGATAGCACCTTCTTCCACATGTTTGCAGTGTCTCTCACATGACTGGTGTAAAACTCCAAACTGTATTTCCTATGCAGCTCATCCAGAGTTACATTGGCCTCTTGATTGCTGCTCTATTAAAAACATCAGAATCTACTCAGAAAGAATGTCACCTTTGACGATGTTCATGGGCTAAATGAAAACTTAAATCGTGGCAAAGAAGAAAAGAGAACAAATGGAACAGTGGTTTCAACTCGAGACATACTTCATCTAAACTGCTCCATATTTCTCACTTCTCATGACATCCTTACCCTGTATACATCCAAATTATAATCCAAGCCTGGTGGAAACTTGAACTAACACCAATGACTTGCGAACGCCGCAGGCATCCTCGACCGCATCTAACCATCTGGCTAGTGCCCCAACGTGCAAGGAGTAGAGAGGACCTGTCCAATCTTAATTTTAAGATTCTAGTTTACATTATGTTGTAAATGAGCTGCTGCGAACCTAAATTGCACTGAATTATGGAACTAAAGAGGGAGAACATTAAACAACATTTAATTGCTGAGTATAACGTTTTATTTTAAGAATACAAACTTGTCCAGAGATTTCCTCTGTGACAAGCAGCTTTACAGATCCGTTCTCTTCATTACAAGAGTAATGATGCTTATAACTGCTGCCTTAGGGTTATTAATCGGCATTGCTATGGTCTCTGTGTTTAATAAGTTCAGACTTCCTGTTGTAATAACATCTTGCTCACAATATGACCTGCCCATGTTTAAACCTGGACCTTTTACTTTTCATCACCAACAGGCTTGATTTGTAATGCTGCATTCACACCAAAAGCAACGCAAATCATTCTCTCGAGTAGATTACATGCAAAGTCAATGCACAGATGCGAATGGCTGCGGATGAAGCGAATGTTCAACAAATGACGCGAAATACGTGAAAAAGCAAATGGAGCAAATCGAATAATGTGTCTTTTATTTATTAAAATATTTCAACTTTGAAGTTAAATCCGCCCAACGCTGTCTTGCGAAAGCGGACGAGCTCTCTCTCTCTCTCTCTCTCTCTCTCTCTCTCGCTGTATTGCTGTTCTGTTTGCTACACTTGGTGGAAAATGGAATGTAGGCTGACAGCTTGCTTACAACCACAAAAAGCTTACAGGCTTAGAAACCACAACGTGTTGTGTCTGCCTTTCTGTTGTCTGTCTACCTGTTGTCCATTTTCCTGTTACCTCAGTTTTCCTGGTGTCTCTATCCATGAATACCACAAACAGAATTGGTGGTAAGGCGGAGCCCTGGCGAAGGCCAACTCCCACCATAAAAGACTCTGAATTAATGCTGAGCAACTGAACACAGCCCTCGCTTTGGACGTACAGGGGTTGGATGGCTGCCTCAAGGGAGCCCCTCACTCTGTGACAGCATCACAAAGACAGCAAAAAATGGTTTGAAAAATTTCAATTTTAATGTTTGAATTAAATGTCGGTCAAAAATGTTATAAAACTGTAGTAGTGTACGTTGTAATGCTTGTGGGAAACATTCTTCGTTTGTTACAGATGTCAAAAACATTCACAAAGTTATCATTTTTTTCACTTTGTCATTTCTTACTTTTTAAATGAATTTTGCATGCAGCAGTTTTAAAGTATACTGGACGTTTTTCACAGTGTGGCACGTCCCTTTATTAGTGCAAAAACAGTCTTGAAATGTCTGGGAAGGTTTTAACGTTTAAATAACAGAAGGTTTTAAGAAGGATAATACCCTTTGTTATGATTATAACCTCACATCATATCATGGAGTTAAAGCAGGGATTAGAGGAATAGGGATTGAGCTCTTATGACCATGCACAGCAGTGATTTTAATCCAATCTCTGTGGCCATACGGTCCACTGGGGCGAATATCGAGGAGAATCATTTACCATGTGGCGGAGTGATTGGACAAATTAAAAAAAAGGCAATGAATCAACAAGACTGGATGAATTAGTGTAAGTTAGTTGGTATACTCACAGCTTTTTGTGTGTTTTGTCACCAGCACAAACCATCGGCAGTAAGTTCACTTTGCTCAGTGTCATTTGCTCATTCAGTAGTACTTTTAGCTTTTTTCCTAAATTGCATTTTTGATGGAACACTAGCAGATAAATGTGGCAATCTAAGAGTATATCAACACGAAAAGAATGAAACCCCAAAGTATGGATATCAATAGGTTTCATGTGAACATCTAAATGGATTGTCCTGTCATGTGTGTGTAACAAATCCATCATAACTTTGGGAAATAACTTAAATTCTCCATCAGCATACAAAATGCTAAATACAACACAGCACAATATCTGATGTCCCCTCAGGTCACTTTTAGACACCTCGTCTCAGGACTTCCCCATGTTTGTAGGTAACTTTAGTGCCTGCAACCGGATCAAAATGGGCTTGGTAATAATTTAAAGGCTACCTCAGAGGGCCAAGCTGTTGACCGGGGTTGTGCAGCGGCGAGACGTGCCCATTAACAAGAAACACCAGGACAGGAATAATAATAAAACTCCCTCACCACTTGGGAACCAAGGACACTGAAATAGAGAGAGGGTGCGGTGACTGATTTTGGCACATTCACCACAAACAAAAAAACAACAACTTTTAATGCGTGGAGCAAAACTTCCCACTGCCCTGGTTTGGTGGTAATGATCACTTTTACTTTGGGGGATGCCTGGCTGAAAGCACCTCGTAGGGCCCAGACAGGGGCTGACAGGTCCCTGTATTCCTGGTGCAGAGCGCGCTCGTGTGTGGGGGTCTTTGATGTGGACGCTAAGTCTAAGAGACAGACACTGTATCTGGGCGTGGGGGGCTGAAGGCTGGCTCATAAATGGGCCACGCTAGATTCAACCAGTCACATGGCGGCGGATGTCGCCAACAGTAACCGCCCGTGTGCCTTGAACAAAATTATTTCAAATTCAGCATAAAATACCAATGTGACTATTGTCACAACACTGTGCCTGAAAAACACGAAAGGGATTTTTAGATTGTGATTCAAATATTATAGCATTGTGTCGATAGCTGTTCTTTAAATTCAAGATCCAGCTTGGTTGTTCATTGATAGATTTGATACGGAGGTCACCTCTCATTTAAAATGAGATGTAGTGATTTTGTTAAGGCTTCAGCACAGGATGCTTTAGTTTTCACATATTAATCCGTCACCTCCTCCTGTGCAGCTTGAATGAGGGGGGCAAACTCATGAGGGGGGGTGTGGGCCGCCGTTTGATGCCTCCTGGTGCATGAGGGGGGGGGGGGGGGTCGCTGCTTATAGTTGTCAAGGTCAATTAATGAATGCAGGCAAGATGCTGTCAGGAGTCCCCCAAAAATGTCCCCAGGGCTCATGAATAACCCAGAATACACATTAATAGACAAGATCTGATATCTTCCAATTAAGATAATTTAGCATTTATTTTTTTCTCACCAACTCTTACACCGTATCAAGTCAGGTGTAGCCTACATCCCTCCCTCTCCATCCCTCCCTCTGCCTTCGTCCCTTAGCATCCATCCTCCAGCTTGCTACTACACCACAGCGGCACTAGCAAACCTCAGAAGGATGTCCTGCATTGTCTAATTCTCTCCTGCTTATGTTGACATGCAGTGAATTTAGAGGTGTCTCTGAATGTTCCTTCAAAGGCTCAGCTGCGCACTCTGCTGCCCCCCCCCCCCCTGCACCTTTAAGGCAATGAAGAGGGAGACAATCGGCTGCGAGGAAGGAGGCGAGGGTTTATTCCACAGTGCTCTGAGGCAGGGCAGGTTTTAAGCGCAGGGACCAGTGTGCGCATTTTGTGTATGCGGCTGCGGGGGGAAGATGCGTGTGCTTGTTGCTCGCCGGACGGAGAGGGGCGGAGAAGACAGAATGAGTTATCAGCGCAGCTAACGATCAACTCCACGCGCTTTTTAATCCAAGAAGAGAAATAATCCAACTTTTACGCATTTTTCCCGCAGACATACCTGCCCTTATGTTCTCGGTCCCTTCCCTTGCATAGACTTCTAATTCATTCATTTGAAATTGAATAATTGTTTTCCAATTTTGTAACGGTTTTTTTTCTTGGTTGGTTTTGTTCTTTGAACTGTCTAACCGTGGAGTTGCTTGCGCGCGGAGGCAGTTTGTCCTATGCGTCCCCGGCCTCTGACTCAGCAGCAGCGGCACAGCTCACCTGGACCGGAGCGCACCGAGCCGAGCTCCCCTATGTTCCACGCAGAGCAGCGCTCCGACACGGGGAGACGGCTGCACTGAGGCCCCGCGCGGCGCGGTGCGGTCAGTCCAAAACACACGGGGAGGCACGCGGTCTGTGGATCATACACCATCTTCCGCCGTGGCCGAAGACAATCAGCGGCAGAAGAAAAAAAGCGCAAACCTCCTCCTCTCCATCTTCTTCCCAACGTGAAGGATTGAGAGAAAGAGAGAGCGAGAGGAAAGGAGAGAGAGAGAGAGAGACAGAGAGAGAGGGAGACATAGAGGGAGAGAGAGATTTGCAAGCTCCCTTTTCTTTCACTGAAATTGACTTGTTGAAGAAATAAAAGGAAGAAATAAGAAGAAGGAGGGCAGGGAGAGAGAGAAGAAAAGCATAAGCTTGGATATTGAACGGAGCGGGGCATGTGGATATTGGCTCTTATCTTTTCCCAGTGCATCTTGAATGGTAAGTAATCCATTTGTCCACATTAAACATCAAGTGGTTCTTAATTATGCCAGTGTACATATAATGTCCAAAATAGCCTGTAAGCATTTCCATATAGTAGATATTGATTTTTATCTTATTCTTGTTGTGGACATTTGAAGCAAGAAAAGAGCTGTTGCGATGTCCTGATTTTGTGAGGTTAGAGAGTCAAATCCACAATAACCTTAACGTATGAACGCATGAAACAATCGTGCATATTTTACTATTCAATTAGGCTTTTATAAAATGTAGACACACAACACACACACACAAACAGAGGGGAGTAATATAGGTTGACTGCATGGTTTCTCCTCTTCGCATGAAGAGGGTACCTTCAATGTGTTCGTTATTTTTATTTTTTTGTGCAATTCATTTTTTTTATTTTCAGAAACCCTTGGCCAAAAGCTGAAACCTAGAAATTATTTTGTGTCCTTCTTAATTCGTACCATGAAAAATTGTTCGTCATTAAACTGCATTGGGCCTCTGCATGGGTGCTTTTTCCTCCAACATTTTTAAATGCTAAATGTGCATATTAAAGGTTAGACTTTCACAGTTATACATTTGTGGCCTATTCAAAATGATCCTTAAGTTACGAATTGAGTTAACACATTGGCACCCACAACTGGTCAGTTCACAGTTTTTGTTAGAAATCTTCAAATCCGCCTGTGAATTATATTATGGCAGAAATTCTCTCAATGAAATTGAAATAATTTCTTTGTTGACATAAAATACATTTTTCAGTTCAGAAGTCCTCTACCAAACCAGTCATATTAATAAAAAAATGTTGTATAGAAACTTGTATGCTTTAATATGTTATGTAGATGTTTGAAAAATATATTACTAATAATGATTTCAGGTATTAAATAACTTGCACATATTATTTGCCTGTTAGACCGAGAGTGTTCTTCAAAAAGAATTAAATAGGTTGGCTCATCTTTTTTTCTGGCATTGCACCCGCCATATTAGAAGCACAGACATGGAGTCATTTTGGATTGGAGGAAAAAAAAACAGACAAGCCCTTATCACCCTTGCCCAGTGCATTTCCCCTAAAAAAAAGCATCCAAATCCTTTTAATTCAGGTGTGGCATTAGTGTTTGTTTTTGGACTACGGGTGACAGATATTTTTTGCAGCGGCTACAAGAAGGGTGTGTGAGGGGGGTTGTGAGGAGGACAAGGGGCTGTAGGGTAGGGGGTTGGATGTGTGCGTGTTGGGGGGCAGAAAATTAGCTCGAAAATTGGGGGCGTTGAAAAACACTGATTCAAAGGTAGACGAAAACGATAGGGGCTAAAATAATCTCAAACGAAGAAAACATAAACTGAGAGTAGAAGGCGATGCGGCAAGCTAAGATGACAGGGTAACCATTTTGTGGCCATATTGGAGGGTTCAATAAGACAGTGTTAAGAGAATGGAGTCAAAGGAGTGACGATGGTGAGGAAAACACTCCTTTTTTCTGTAAGTGAGGGGAGACAATTTGATGAAACAGAGGACTCCGATGTCCAGCTTACTGAATGCCGTGGTGGAACCTCTGTTGGCTGAGAACGATCCGTTGCTTTGCTTATTGAATGGCTTTTTTCAGTCTCACTGGTCCATGCAACAGCATTGCAAAATGGCTGCTGCTAGAGTGTTCTACATGGAAACTTTGAATGGCAGCGACGGAACTTGTGGTTGTCACAAACGTTATATGTTTGTTGCCGCTGCAGGGCCATTCACATATCGACAGACTTAGGGATCATTTGACAGTGACCTTTTCTATTGATCCAGAGATTCAAATGTTGCTTTATTGCGGCGGCAAATTGAATTACGCAGAGTGCATGATGGCAATCCTATCTGTATTTTGCACCTTTCTGCACTACGTTAATCAACTCCAGGCAGAGTAAAAGGGCCGCGATCGCTGATCCTACACAGTATTTTCTCTACTGCACATTTGAGCCGCCCAACCCTCTGAATAGACATGCAAAGATTAGCTTTCATGAGCAGCTTCCATCTTAAGCAAGCATTTGCACCTCTTCTGGACACGTAGCTTCCTGAAGGGGGAGGCTTTTAGGGCTCTGGTCCGAGCTGCTGAGATTGTCTCTATGGAGACCTGGGTAATGAGTGCTGCTGCAGTGGGGGCATGGGCTTGAGTAACACTGCACTCGGTTCAGGTGATCCTGGCAATGCTTCCTGATAGATTTCAGCTCTCTCTCTCTCTCTCTCTGTTAATAGTTCTGGGAGTCGCATTTCATTTCATCACTCAGAATCTGATTGAAATGGCTTGATTGCTCAAACGCTGAAATTAATTTTGGTCTGTTCAGTGTTTTATGTAGATATTGATATTTGCATTGCCTGTCTCTCAATAAAATATATGGGTAGAAGATTTGAAGCACAGCCGGGGCTTGTAACTGTCATTTATATACAGTATTAACTCGGCAAACTCCATTTTGCCCTGAATTGGCGTTTGCCAAATTGAGGACACATTTGCAAGCTCATCTACAGTAGATATAAACAATTCACCGCTGTAGAGTGTAAAATCTGCTGTAGAGTTCACTTTAGTGGTGCTTGAGCTTCTAAAGTGCTTTAGCAGAAGTATCTATTAAACACCTAAATGGAATGAGAAAAATGTATTCCAGTTATAAAAAGATGAAATAGGGGGAATGGCATAATGTTGTTTTTGCACAGCTATGCTGGGGGAAGGATCTGACACATGCTCAATTGGACGCTAATAAGCTGTGTAAATATACAGCGAAGCTCCTCAATTGGCTCTTAGTATCATTCGTGCATGTGTATTTTTAGCTTGCAGTTTAGGATGACAAGGGGCTGCTGGAGAACCTCTGCTTATTAAAACATAAGCATTAGCGGTACAACTTGATCGAGACTGAATGATTGATTCATGTGGGAGCAGAATTTGGTTTCTTTCTACATTTTTTTCCTGGCTGTGACCATCAGAGCAAAAAATAAAGAAAATAACGAAAACAGGGAGCATTCCAAGTTAGGCTGTTGTCTTTGGTCAGGAGTAACGAAGACATGCCACTGACGCTGATGAGGACAGAGATTAGAACCAGTCATGCACCGAGAGGGAAGGGGGGCCTCTCAATGAAGATATTATACATGTGGACAACATTCAAAGGTGCACATCCATATAATTATACCACTCCGGGGCAAATTATTGATTTTAAGATCTGTCTGCAGTTTACTGGTTCTCGAAAGATACTGGAAATAAGTATAGTGCCCTAAAAAATTAAGTTTACTTTATTAAATTCCACCAAATGTGCAATCTTTCCCTAATCTTAAGCAAAGTGCTTTTGCTGTCTAAAACTAGCCATTCGGTAAGTGGACCCCGATCTCCTGTGGTCTAGGCACTTTTCCCCCCCTTCCCGATCTGTCATAAAATAATATACACAAATATAGCATTGACTTCAGTGAACATATGACGGGCAGAGATTTGGATTCCCTCAGAACCGGTTCTGCTAATTTGCATTTTAATAACTCAAACGTTAATTGAGAGGGATTATGGTTTTGACACCGATTTTTTTGATGCCAAAAGCAAATTATTTCTCTGTTCTTTATGAGTATAGTATGCTGGAAAAGTCATTAGATTTTTTGTAATCTACATGTTGGCCAATTATTGCCAATCCAAACAGCGTTGCTTGGAGGTCACATTAAGGCCAGAGGGAAAATGGGTCTGTGCAGACGGGTGTCCTTTGGTATACCTGTGTCACATCACATAGAGCCAGGACGAGGTTGACAGAGTCACAGCAAACACCTACTGAGCTCAGCTCCTCGCATTAATATCACCACAATGTAGGCCAGCGGAAATGCTGTGGTTATTCTATTCCAGAAGCTTGTAGTGATGTTGAACCAGACGACAGTATTTACTGATGCTGCAGTGTGTTAATAACATGGTGCTTGTTGACAGGGTTTGAATACCGACACGTTGAGCATTCCTCCATGTCACCATTTTCAATCACCACAGGCAAGAACTTCACTTCTTTACTTTCATAAAGAACAAAACACATGATTGTCCTAAAGATTTAAAATGACGTCACACACATTCATTAACGTGAACCCTGATTACATGTATTTAGGTCAGATTTTCTTTTAACTTTATATTTCAGGCAGTAAAAGGGGTTCAAGTTCAAGTCACGTTTTGTCTTGGTTATAAATCAATGTTATGCATTCATATTAGAAGGTATAAGTGACATGCTGAAACCACTAATGACACCAGGATTTGTCAGTGCCATCGGGTGGAGATTTGGCCGACGATAGTAGACTCGAGCATATGCTAATGGTTGCACATTGAACTGTTAAAGGTTTCATTTAACCCAGACCAGAATGCTTAAGGAGATGATAGTGTGTAGTGAGGCAGAAAAAGAGGAAGAGGAGTGGGGAGAATAGGGACAGCGAGTCAGCTTGTGTTATGTAAAGCTCAAATAATCATATCAAATCAGCTGGGTTTTCCATGCAGGCTATTTAAGACTCTTCAATATGTGTTCGACAGTCATACTGCTTTGTACCAAATGAGACTCAACTTATTATTTTTAATTTTGTCCATTTATCCATTGTCCTCACAGTACACATTGAGTGCCACAATCTACTTTAATAAGTACAAGTGTATTTACGTTAAAATAATACCAAAACAATGCTTTATACTGGTTTTGCCGATGACATATATGTGTCAAATTAAACTTCAACTTATTCTCGTTAACTTGAAATTGAATTTGCATCAAAAGCCAAAGAGCATATTCGGATAGTTTTGTTTCCTCTCTTTGGAGCTAACGTTTAACCCCACCAATGCGTTCTGCAGTACTCGTTGCAAAGCGCTTGGCAAGGAGTTGGTTGGCAGTTCCAGCTCAGCGTAAAACGACCCAATGCAACTTTTCAATTGCAGAATAAACCCTGGAAGATATAAGCTAAAGAATAAGGGGGCTTTCCTCTAAATCTTTCTGCACATTATGCGCCACGTTTATACACAACAGATTTTCAATAATAATAATGTCTAGCGGCAGTCCATTCTCGGATTCAAGGTGATATTCAGAAAAATGTGAAAACACAGCACTGGACCTTACCCCACAGATCAGGGTTTGTGTTGAGTTTTGCTTCGACATTAACATATTTAACCAGCACATTTTTATTTCCTTGATCAAATTACTTTAGTAGCCTAAACCCTAATCGGGCTCTAGTTGTCTCAAGCCGATTTTCTTAAATCCAAGCCTTTATTTCAGAAAGCAACACGTCTCCGTTTAGAAGAGAGGAATTGCTGACTGATAACTGTCAACATTTAAACCTTTTTTCATGGCTATCACCTCGAAGACATATCCACAATATGTGCCAAGTCTCAAAGAAGAACTGTACAACAGAAGTGTATTTCACATGGCAAGGCTTGTCATCGTCTTCTGTTCATAGTTCCTATGATAAATAGTTATAATATCAGTTCTTTTTTACTTTGTCTGCTAATCGTACGGTACATGGATAAGACAATAACTCTTTACATTATCAACGTAAATATGTTTTGCTATGACCTCAATCCATTTAAGGTTTTTGACTGAAAGATGTATAAACACAACCTCCATCATTTGTATGTTTTTGACTGGACTTATTGTACGATATACATATATGACCTCCAACCTCTTTACATGTTTGACTTATGGTACAATGTATGGACATAGCCATCATTTTTACATTATTGACCTATAGTTGGAATAAAAACATGACCTCCTGTCAGGTATCGGGTGCTGGTGCAGGTCGAAGAAGGCAGGACTCAAACGCAGGATTCACGTTTACCGAAGGTGCTCTTTATTCACCAAACAAAATCAAACCGAAGCCAAAGAACGGACGTGCACAAACCAGGACTGACATGGACAATGACGCGACAAAGGACAACTGGCACACAGGGCTTAAATACACAAGGGAGGTGCAGGTGATTGGACACAGGTGGAAGCAATCAGGCAATCACAGGACAGGAAGTGAAGTTACCCAGAGACACGAGAAAGCTACAAAATAAGACAAGCAGACCCAAACCGTGACAGAACCCCCCCCTCAAGGACCGAATTCCAGACGGTCCTAAAGGAGGGTGGAACCCAGAAAAACAGACAAGGGAGGGAGGGCGGGGAACCCGACAACCCCCGGCCGCCCAGGGGACTCCAAGGGTCGGCGGCACGGGGTCGGGTCCCTCCGGCCGGGATGACCGCCGGACCTCAGGGTCTCGGGGGGCCTGCCGGGTCGGCGACCGGGCCTCAGGGTCTCGGGGGGCCTGCCGGGTCGGCGACCGGGCCTCAGGGTCTCGGGGGGCCTGCCGGGTCGGCGACCGGGCCTCAGGGTCTCGGGGGGCCTGCCGGGTCGGCGACCGGGCGTCAGGGTCTGGAGGCGTGCCGGGCGGTGCGGCTCCGGCGTCGTCGTGGCGGGGGGTGCCGAGCTGTGCGGCTGCGGCGTCGTCGTGGCGGGGGGCGCCGAGCTGTGCGGCTGCGGCGTCGTCGTGGCGGGGGGCGCCGAGCTGTGCGGCTCCGGCGTCGTCGTGGCGGGGGGCGCCGAGCTGTGCGGCTGCGGCGTTGTCGTGGCGGGGGGCTCCGGCCCAACCCCTGACCCCACCCCCCCTTCAAGGACCGACTTCCAGGCGGTCCCAAGAGGGTGGGAGGGAGGGGTCGTGGTCAGGCGCCGCGGGGCCGGGACCGGGGGCATGGTTCTCGGGGCAGGAACGGGCAGGGGCGTGGTTCTCGGGGCAGGAACGGGCGCTGACGGGCGTCTCAGGGCCGGAACGGGCGCTGACGGGCGTCTGGGGGCCGGAACGGGCGCTGACGGGCGTCTGGGCGCAGGAACGGGCGCTGACGGGCGTCTGGGCGCAGGAACGGGCGCTGACGGGCGTCTGGGCGCAGGAACGGGCGCTGACGGGCATCTGGGCGCAGGAACGGGCGCTGACGGGCGTCTGGGCGCAGGAACGGGCGCTGACGGGCGTCTCGGCGCAGGAACGGGCGCTGACGGGCGTCTCGGCGCAGGAACGGGCGCTGACGGGCGTCTCGGGGCCGGAACGGGCGCAGGCGAGGCTCTGGGGGCCGGAACGGGCAGAGACGGGCGTCGGGGGGCCCACTTGGGCTGGGACGGGCGTCGTGGGTCCGGGTCAGGAGCCGGGGCTGGAGGGGTTTGTGTCCTCCTCCTCCCCGAGCTCTTTTTCCTCGGGTTGAGGATGTCCCGCAGCTCGAGGCACGCCTTCTGATAACCCCTGGGACCAAAGATGAAATCTGTTTTCCGCTGGAAAAACGGGCTTCTCACATCCAGGTATTCCGGGCCCAAGTCACACCAGGAGTCTGCTGAGTCCTTACGTGGTCGCGTCATTCTGTCAGGTATCGGGTGCTGGTGCAGGTCGAAGAAGGCAGGACTCAAACGCAGGATTCACGTTTACCGAAGGTGCTCTTTATTCACCAAACAAAATCAAACCGAAGCCAAAGAACGGCCGTGCACAAACCAGGACTGACATCGACAATGACGCGACAAAGGACAACTGGCACACAGGGCTTAAATACACAAGGGAGGTGCAGGTGATTGGACACAGGTGGAAGCAATCAGGCAATCACAGGACAGGAAGTGAAGTTACCCAGAGACACGAGACACAAGAAAGCTACAAAATAAGACAAGCAGACCCAAACCGTGACACCTCCATAATTTGTATAGTGACTTATAATGACTTGGTGACTGAACAACGTTAATCATTTTTATCATTGATTTATCCTACAAAATATCAACATTAACTCAATTACAAATTTGAGACTTATTTATTAAAAGGCTAACAAAGTCTAACATCTATTTATATTTCCCTGAACTTGCCTAAGCATACATATAAAAGACGATTTGTAAAATCTTGATATACAATTAGCTTAGCCGTTTTCTGTGCATGTTGCCTGTATACGCAGCGTTTCCCCTTGGTTTAAAACTTCAGTTGGCGGCAGTAGTCGGGCGTACGTTGGCCGGGGGGTGGAGGGGTGGAGTGGAGTGGAGTGTCAGTGGAGTGTCAGTGCACTGGTGCTCTCTATCTGCTGGTGCGAGCGCTACGTGTGCGCATACACTGACATATTTACGGACGTGCAGAACTACCGTTTCTGACATTTTCACCCAATGAAGCTCGAATAGAGTATCATACTGGTTAATATACCAGTATGTAGGAACTCAAAAAATTACATTTAACAAACATTGGGATAATGCATGTTATTTTTTTTCTGAAAAAATGTAATGAATATTAAAGAGAAAAAGCCTTCCCTGGATAAAGAACGACAAATCTTGAAACCGGACCTCACTTTGCAATGACTTCCCCCTCAGGCAGAGTGCTGGATGGATTTATTAGACGTAACCAAACCGTGCTGATTAGCATTCGGAATGCAGCTCTTTCTGTAGCCCTGAATGTAACATTTTCAAAGATTATGGCAAATGTTTTATTAAAGGGTTGCTCGCTCCCAGCTCCATTCCGCTCCACTCTATCAGGCCTTCCCCAGACGTGATTATGCTAATTGCTGTTTGATCAGATGATTAAATTATAATTTGATTATTCCCGGGCACTAAACGCTTTGAATACGTTGATGTGTATTTTGCTGGCAGGCTGTGTTTGCAGAACCCCTCCAGCCCCTCATCATCTGTGTGACACACACAATCCAGGTATAGGACAGGGAGAGATGTATGAAGGGCTACACAGGGATGAAGTTATGAACAAAATGAAACAGCGTTTTTTTTAATGAAAACATGATGATTAATAAAGGCTGACTCTCGTCTGTGTGTAGATTGAGTGTGGGTCTAATGCAGATCGCTGCCATTCCCTCCCCATTGCCTGTCACTGTTACTCTCAATTGGCTGTGTATCCATCAGAGTGATTTATAGTAGCGCTGCATGGACGGTCTCCTGTAGGAGGTCCGATGCTGTATGCCTCCATAGGACTCAATGCCACTCTGGTATTGCAAGGTGTTTCTCCAGATTCAAATAATCTGCGATCCCAGGTTTTTTATTCATGATTTTGTTTTAATTGAAGGTAGATTTATTGGGTTGAAGGGAAAATATTGTAAAAATAGAAAGTTGAACACACTGATCAGAACAGGCATCAGAACAGATTGGCTAACTATTTGTTTGCATCGTAGCAGTAAGGGAGGACTCTCTTTTGCAGTGGGGTTACTGATGTTGATATACACTCGCCTTTGAGACAAATGTCTATGGAAGCAGGGATTGGGGGGATGGTGCGGGTGGGGAGTGGGCAGGGGGGGGGGGGTGATGGGGTGTTTCTGAGGCACAAGAGGATGGCTGTGGGCCAAAAGACAACCGTGTCTAGTCATCTGACCCACAATCCCATTTAACCCCAGGACTTTGATTTGCCCTCCACTGTCACTGTATTGTGCCTCTTTGTTTCTCTCCTGCAAATGGCTTTTCGTTTTTTAACACTTCTAGTTGATGCAAAACAACCCATCAATTACCTTACCACAGCCATTTACAAAAATCTAAAATATCTTCCCACTTTATAGTTTTACATTCTCTTTATCCGTTCTATTAACAATACATCTCAAAGCTTTTATTGCAATAAATAATGAAATGCCTAAAACACTTGAACCATGAAGATTTTCTTTTTTAAGTCCAGTAAACAAATAGTAAAACAAGGGCAGCACCCACACTCTTTGTGTACCAAAAGTCACTTTGCATAGACATCACTTTTTTGGGGCAGTTGGGCTAGATGCAAAATAGAAATGTTGAATGTATTTTCTGTGAAAGATTAAAACATTTTGCATGTATTGTGGAAAAAGTGAATTGTTATCCAATGGGCCATTTTCACATCGAAGTAGCATCTCGCTGCTTCCCCAGTGTGGCTCACTTGTTCATAACCTCAAACCAGGCCCAAGGAACTAAAACGATGTTTGTGAGTTTGTTATGAGAACAGAGGCTTTTGTGATGGTGCAGAAATAAGGTCTACTAGAGGTGGAAGCTTTTTATTTAACAACAAGTCAGACTAAACAAGGGCAAGCAGCTTTAAGATATCAGTGCTTCCTGAACTCCTAAACTCATATTTGGCCGGTTGTTTACTCACCAGCCATGTACTATTTTTAGCTCAGTCATTCATGTCAAATCTTTTGTCACCACTTGCCTTCAGTCATACGTCAAATTGAATTACATTTTTTGAAAAAATAAACAGGAAACAAGATTAGTCATGAAGAGCATAACAGAGTTCTTCATACAAATGCACATCAAACGATAAAAGTACGTTTTAATGGTAAACACGGCAGTTAAATGTAGAATTCATAACATTATGTTTTAGAACCGTCACCCTCATGATGTGAATTTCTATTTCAATTGAATTATTCTTATCGGGAAATGTGTTTGTGGAGGCTATAGGTTCCTGTGTCATGCTATAATATGCTATTCTTTAATATGTAGACAATCCTCAAGCTGTGAGCCTTCCTCCTTTAGCTAATCTCCTCGTTCATCCCTCCCCGCTGAGTTTAATGTCCTCTCTCTCCCTTCACCTGAGATCTGAGTCTCTCTCCCTCTGTCCGTCTATCAGCTCAGTCACAGTTGCACTCAACAGTAAAGCATGCCGAGATGGGAAGAAACTATCCTTGGAATGAAAATAATGCCTTACCTGCACTCTCTAAGAGTGCACGCAGTGGATATGGTGCTACAATATATATTACAGTGACATCCAAGTCAAGAACTGCGCAACTGTGGAAACATAGCAGGACCTCCAGTACTGAACCGACCGGGCAGTTAACTGGGTCCGCAGTTGTTCCTACAGCAGGTGGCACCATCTACCGGCATACGCCCTCCTAGTGGCGGAGCTCTGGAGTAGGAGGTGGTCTCTACGACCTCAGTCGAGTGACCGGACCTTAAAGGGCGGGCCCCTCAAGGGCCACGCCTATAGCTTTCAAAGCTCCGGGCGGGGGTGAACTATGGACCCCGACGCCTGAGACAGCAGGTCCGCCTGATGGGGATCTCCACCGGGGGGCCTGCGAGAAGCGATATTAGGTCCGCAAACCATACCCGGGCCAGCCAGAACGGGGCTACTAACAGTAGGCTGACTGCGTCCTGACGGACCCTATCCAGAACCCCTGGGAGCAGAGCAACTGGGGGGAAAGCGTACAGGCGCATGCTTTTTGGCCATGCCTATCCCAAAGCATCCAAGCCGAGAAGGGCG
Source organism: Pungitius pungitius (assembly GCF_949316345.1). Lineage (NCBI taxonomy): Eukaryota > Metazoa > Chordata > Actinopteri > Perciformes > Gasterosteidae > Pungitius > Pungitius pungitius. The sequence continues at coordinate 3,918,252 of NC_084915.1, forward strand.
GGGTGCGTGAGGGAGAACCACCGAGGACAATGAGTGTTCTCTGCAGAGGCAAATAGGTCCACATCGGCGCGGCCAAAGTGACCCCAAAGGAACTCCACCACCTCTGGGTGGAGTCTCCAGTCCCCGGGCCTCGGCCCCTGCCTCGACAGGGTGTCTGCCCACTGGTTCAAGACGCCCGGGATAAAAGCCGCTCTTAACGAGCGGAGCTTCCCCACGGACCACAGGAGGATCTGGCGGGCTAGCTTATTCAGCGGCCGAGAGCGCAGACCTCCCTGATGGTTGATATAAAAAACCCTGTGTTGTCTGTCCGGACAAGCACATGCTGGTCCGTCAGGGCTGGGCGGAAGTGTTTCAGCGCCTAAAACACCGCCATTATTTCCAGTTGGTTTATGTGCCAGGACCGGATATGATGCTGCCACAGCCCCGAGGCTGAGTGACCACTCATGATCGCACCCCAGCCCGTGAGGGAAGCGTCTGTCGTGAGGAATACCCGGCGACAGATCACCCCTAAAACGGGCCCTTGGGCTAGAAACCCAGGGTGCCTCCATATGACCAAGGCCCTCAGGCAGCGCTGAGTGACTTTGATCAGGCGGTGCTGGTTCCCCCTTGGGGAGAATCCCTTGGTCTTGAGCCACCACTGCAACGGTCTCAAGTGTAACAGGCCGCGGGGGATCACATTGGATGCCGCTGCCAGGAGACTTAACAGTCTCTGAAACTGTTTCACAGTGAGTGGCTGGCCTAGCCTAGCCTGCTGAACAGCAGAGAGGATCAAAACTACCCGAGCGGGAGACAGGTGTGCCCGCATCGTGGTCGAATCCCAAATTACGACCAGGAAAGTGTTCCTATGTGCTGGGGACAGCACACTTTTCCTGGTGTTGAGTCTCAGCCCCAGACGGTTGATATGAGCGAGCACAACATCACGGTGTTGGGCCGCCAGGCGCTCGGAGGGCACTAAAATCAACCAGTCGTCCAAGTAGTTCAAAATACGGATGCCCTGGAGACACAATGGCGCCAGAGCTGCATCCACGCATTTTGTGAACGTACGGGGCGAGAGGGCTAGGCGAAAAGGAAGGACCTTGTATTGGTAAGCTTTATCCCCAAAAGCGAACCTCAGGAACTTCTTGTGTCGATGGAGGATGGGAATATGAAAGTAAGCGTCCTGGAGATCCACCGTGACAAAACAGTCCTCGGACCTCGGCTCAACTTCGCAACAGTTCGCGGTTCAAACGGCGGAGATCCAGAATCGGACGCAAACCCCCATCCTTCTTTGGAACGATGAAGTACCGGCTGTAATAGCCTGACTCTCTGTCTGGGGGGAGAACTCGTTCTACGGCTCCCTTCCGCAGCAGGGTCTGCACTTCTTGTTCCACACCAGAGCCTGCTGGGGGTCTACCAGGGCTGGACTGGTAATCGGGCATACCGGGCAAATGCCCGGTGGGCCGACGCACTTGGGGGCCGGTCGATAGGCCGTTAAAAACATTGTATTTAAAAAAAAAATGTTTTGCTTTCGACCGGCCCATAAAGCAGGGACAGCGGCCCATTGGTTCATTTTCCATACTGACAATGGGCTGGCCCAATCATCTCTTAGCAGGCTCCACCCCTCCCTCTCCGTGTGTCAGTCAGATGCATTCAGTGACTCAGAGCTAGAAAGAAATGTGTGGATTAAGATGGAGAAACAAAAACATAAGGGGGGTGCGGAGAAATTGCGGGCCAAAAAAAATCTAGAGGTTGATGCCTCAACATGTTCAAAAATAACCGACATGTTTAGTGCTGTACCTTCAGTTTCCAAAACTACTACAGTACCTGACGACATGTTGCAGAAACAGCAGGTGAACATAGCACATGGAGGAGGAGAGGTGACTAGCCACAGCGATAGCGGTGCTTGCCGCTCGCAGTAGGGTTGCCTACTCTCCCAACCCCAAATCAGGGACACTTTCGCGGGCTGGGGGGGACGTTAGCGGTCGGCGGCCAGGTTTGCACAACCTCACATGCTCCGCTCTGGCCACCCGGCCCCTGCGCGCACACTGCTCTGATGCGCCACAACTTCACAACAACCGGGAGTTTTTCGCGCGTCATTGACTTAGCAGGCTGTGATTGGAAATCGGTACTGGAGCTGTCCCGGCCGGGACAAATCAAAATTGCCCATAATTCGGGATGTCCCGGGTAATAAGGGACGGTTGGCAAACCTAGCTCGCAGGCAGCAGAGGAGAAGGTGCAGCAGGTGTCAGTGTGACAGTGAAGTCCAGGAGGGGCAGAGTGAGCAGGAGAGTGTCATTGACAACGGTAAGCAAGCAGGTAGCTACATGAACAGGGAGGGAGTGTTAATCAGGGCGGGTGCATGAGGATAGTGTGTGTGGCTGGGCTGGGCCACAACCAAGATGATGACGATTTAACAGTTACCTCAATTAATGAATATTATAATAAGGCAACAAACATTATCATTGTCGGTTGTTGCTATTATAAAGTCTGAGTGTCAGGTTGTCATTTATCAAATTGTCACTTAAAAGTGACTGCAATGGCCACTCAGCTAAAGTAAAATAACTCAGCATAAGCTATTTTGCACTGTTTTTGTAGCGAGCCGAGTTGAGAGTTCACTAATTCAATTGCAACTTGGGATATTCTAATGTAACCATTTAAAACTCATAACGTCGACGGCCCTTCTTCTTTAGAAAAAAACTGAAATGATGCCATTTGATTATTTTAATTATTACTCGCCCACAACGAGTTACACGTTAGAAGAGGTGGCTAACGCATGTTTTTTGGGGGTTAAAAACCCACTTTGCATTTTGAAAGCTGTATATTCAACCAACGAGATTTTATAATGTTTCATTTGAATTTCCAATATCATCAATATGCAATATTACGGCAAGTGAATACTCTAAATTGTATATATGTATATATTATCAGGACGTTTTGTGTGAGTAATTTGTTTGTGTAGGTTTTTTATGGGAAGTATCTCAACAATTAGAGGTAAATGTTGTTTGGTGTCATATTAAAGAGGGGTTTGTACTCTTTAAAGGGATAGTTCACCCAAAAATTGTTTCATCATTTACTCACCCCCAAGTTGTTTCAAACCTGTATGAATTTCTTTATTCTGATAAACAAAAATATATATTTTGAAGAATGTCGGTAATCAGACAGTTGATGGACCCCATTGACTTCCATAGTATTTTTTTTCTACTATGGAAGTCAATGGGGTCCATCAACTGTCTTGATTACCGACATTACTGTCCATGGCACTTACAGTAGTTCTCAGCTTTGTATGGGTTTTTAGGAACGGAACAGTAGATATGCAGATCTACAGGGACCGCAAGGATAGTATACTGGTTGGTGGTTGTGTCCGACCGATTGTGGGGGGCCGGTCTGAGCAAAAATGCCAGGGCCCTTTTTTTGTCCCAGTCCAGCCCTGGGGTCTACCACCGTGGGTAGTACGCCCCGAAACCGAGGCGGCCGCCACCTACGGTGTCAGGGCCTATTGGACGAAGTCCTCTCCGCGGCGGCGGTCCTCAGACCAGTCCGGACGCGAGAGAACCTCGTCCGAGCGTGCCGTGCTGCGGCCCGGCCTTGACAGGGGGGTGCGCGCAGCGCGACGCTCTCCTGCTGCACCAGGTGGTGAGAGCTCGTCGACGGCCCGGGGCCGCCTTCGAGCGGCCCTGCGGACATGGCGTCGTCGGGGAACAAAAGAATCGAGCGCCTCCGCCTGCCACCTCTCGGCGCGGAGTTTATCCGCGACAGCCCCAGTGGCACCTCCAAAGAGGGTAGTGGGGGAGAGAGGGGCATCCAGGAGGAAGGACTTGTCCTACTCCTGCAATGCGGAGTGGCTCAGCTACACTACATGCGCTCCAGCGCCCTGGAAGGAACATTAAACTCTTGTTCATACTTTGATATTCATGCGGAATATATATTGAAAGTTGCTTTGTTGGGGAACATCCTGTCATATCAACGGCGTGTCTCTTGGAAAGGCTAATGGAGCATTATGAATGTCTCATATGCTTGTTTTTACCTCTTTTGCTTCTTTCACTTGTGGTGTCTCTGCGTATTAGCTTCAGCGGCAACAGCTCGAGTTTGTTTACTTACTCGCAGGACTTTCCCTCCTCAGCCATCTCTGCCTTTAATCTCTCTCATCCACTCTATCTCTCTCTCACTGGATCTCTCTATATCTTTCTGTCTCAGTTGATTTGCAGTATTAGTCCCTTTCCACCACGGTGATGTACCTGATTAAGGCCTTCAAAAGGCCCCGTACGTGGGAACTCCCTCTCCACATCGTTTGCCACTGATGTAAATGAGCGTTCATATGCATCAACTAACCCACTTCACGGCGACTCTCATCTCGCCCTCCGGAGAGTTGACATCAGAGGAGGGTAACATTGGTTTTACATAGCGGCCGCGTGGTGCTGAGCGTGGCGCTCAACATTATTCATGAGGGTAAAATGGGAGCCGGTGCTCAAAGATCTACGCATCTTGGATGGGTGCTGCACTCCTCTCTACCGAATATTGTGTAAGACCCTAGGGCAGGACAGGAGGGGGAGCCTTGGGTGCTTACTCGCTGTCATCACAAGGCCTCCCCGTCTTCCAACCCCCGTCCGCACTATCCCTCCCTTTCTCTGATTCAGCCCTCCCCCAGCCCCCGCTCTCCACCTTCCCTCGGCGGTCTCTGCAGAGCTCTGCCTTAATTACCTGCATCGGTTGCCATGAGCTGTCAGTGTGGCTCAGTGCTTGTTCGCCCCTGTGGATTTGCCATAATGTCTTGATGCCTTGGCACCCACCGTAGCACTGCAGAGATCTCTGACCTGGTGGAGGCCACACCGTGGCCGAGAGCCAACTGGACTCTAACGTTTAAACCCATCAGTGGGCATTGGGTGGGGCCCGCGGCTAATAGCTAATTCACTGTGAGAAGAGGTAAATGTCAGAATGCTGTCGCAGAGAACAAAGAAGTGAACAAGCACAACATTAAATAATGGGAGAGCACCAATGAGTTTTTGTCATTTTCAATGGAAAAAACAGGAGGCACCCAAACCCATTCATCCAAAGGTTGATTAATGGTGTATGGTAGAAGTAAATACAGGCCGAGCAAAAAGCCCCTGACACATCAACGGGCTAATGCACAGGCTAATGCATAGCCCTTTTTATGTTGTGTGTTAGTGGGACCTGTATTGATCAGACATTTACTGAAATACAACCAATGGAGTTGAGCTTCTGCTGAACACATACTGGGGACAATAAAATGCTTGTTTGTTTATTCTTTTGGAAAAGGGAATTATCTTTGCAGCCAGTGCTTGCTCGCACAATATTCTATTTAATGGTGGTGGGTTAGAGAAGCCACATTATGGCCTGCATTGGCTCCCCACCGTCGGGCCTATCAACTATGTCAGCCCTCTTTGTTCTTGCGCCGCCCCCGTGCACTCTCCTTGACCAAGGTGCGTCTGGTGCCCTTGAACCCTGGAGGATCACCTGCAAATTTACGGTTAGAGACTTAAGCACGCCCAGCCACCAATAGATGCTGACATCTGGGACTGTGCCAAACATTACTTCTCACTACAGGAAGAGAAGGGACCCTCGCAACCCCAACATGACCCCCTACCGCCCACCTTCTACCCCCTGCCCCTGAGCTTTGCTAAGACTAAAAACACAGGAAAAAAGCAAGCAAATCAATTATACATGTGTGGGATTCATAATTGAACAATATCACTTTTTCCTCTTTGAGGTTTTGGCTTATGTGAAGCTGATGTCGATTAAGACGCTCTAGCACAGGCAGGTATATGGTGGCTGCTAGGGAGAGCGTGTGGGTGTGTTTGGGAGCATGATGGGCATGGAAGTGCATTGGTGTTTTCCATATCATTCGCGGACCAAGAGGACGAAGATGGAATGACTTGAGTTCTTTTGCAGGTTGTGCACCTTCGGATTTGAACATAAAGATACAACTTGTTTTTAATAATAAAATAACACTTTTTAAACTATTTAACTAAAAACCCCACATTTATTAAGAGAATACTTTATTTTTAAAGTAGGATATAGAGAAGCACCACTATCAACAGAGACAGAAATTCTTTGAGCTGCGGACCAAAGCTATGCAGACTGCAGACTTAATCTTCCAGCCACGATGACGGCTAACCGAATCTCGACGGGGTCCACATGCATTTTTTATCTGCCGGTTCAAGACTTGTTTTGATCTCACCCAGGATTATCAATAGATCTTCAAAAAGTGTGGCCTCTTCAGTCTGCAAAAACAATGCATTTCATATTTTCGAGATGCGCATCTGTATGTGTTACATCTTACTATTCTATGACAGCCGTTAATGAGATTATTATTGTTTTAATGGTGCAGTACACAAACACACTTGATGACAGCCAACAGCCACCCACGTACTGTCTCCTTTGCTTACAAGCAAGCGGTAAATCCGGCCAGTTTGTCTTGGGCTATTCATTTTCAACTGAATGTTCATATAGCAGTCATTTCTGCTTAATTAGAAAATTCTCAGCAAAGAGTGAAAGAAAGTGTGAACAGTCGATGTATACCATTAAAGTGATTTGGACATGCTATTGGATAAATGGTCCGATTTGTTTTTCTAGGTTTGAATACGAGATCTGGAGCATTTCTACTGCGTTCTCAACCACATGACTTTTGAGCCGGCTGCTCGCAGCTAACCGTGCTAACAGCGGCAACAGTGCAAACAACAGTGCAAATGCTGACAGTCCCAGGAGTTTAGGAGCCAGCTATGCTGTGCGGAGCGGCATGTGAGCGAACAAGAGAGCACTCAAAGCACAGACATTATTCCATTATACCTGAAAGCAAAAAACAAATAGTTGTTTGCTGCAACATTAACTCCCTGAATAATACATCTGGCACCTTTTAAACCCAATCCCTTTGCCCTTTAACCTGAACAAAGAGTTGTAGGAGGTGTTATTGCATACAATTGGTCTTGGGCAGCACTGGACTCCACTGAAGGTCTGGCGGCTGATGAATATGGATCAGCAGCAGAGTACAGCGGGATTCCCCCTCTGGCTTGCTTCCCTTCGCTGTCTTTGTTTTGCATCTGTATCTCAGTTTGAAGGTATAGCAAGCCTGAGTGTGAGAGAGACGGAACCAGAAGAGCGTGAAGGAGACATGAAGGTGACTAAACTACGAAGGCAGACGAAGGGAAGAAGGGGAAAGAGGAAGCGGAATAAGCATAAAAGTAGAGTAAGAAAATGCAGAGGAAAGGGTAAAAGACGGCTCCGTTGTGTCCCGCAGCCTTCTTCCAATCTCTTTTAATAGCAGTCCCCTCGTCGCCGTCGGAGTGCTTTCCAGCTTTCCCGCCTTCCCACTCAAACCCCACCCTTGGCGCTTTGCTGAAAAATAAATGCACTCCCACTGTATCCATCGGAACCGTTGAGATCTGGACAGGGTTTTGTGTCCATCAGGCTTTCTAATCTGAAGGAGTCAGCCACCCAGAAAAGGATGGTGGTGGAGGTGGAGATGGAATTGGGAGGAGGGGCCTTGGGGGGGGGTCTCAAATTTTTATGAGCTCGTGCAAAGCAGATCAAGACAAAAGCAGTTGGAAGGCAGCCTCTCTTCTCCTTCAGTTACCTTTCAAGACTGCGTGCTGGTTTTTTGTTTTGTTTCAAAGTGTCTGCTTCTGCAGCCACCATTGCACTGCCTGGTTCAAATAAAAATCATGCCTTATTATTTGATCCTTTGAGGCACAAATGGTAGCTTTGCATCCCTATGCTATTGCTTTGCTATTCATATTGCTTAATTTTCACTGTGTGTATGTTTTGTGTGACTGAAACAAACAGTGTTTGTGAAACAAAACAGTTATTGAGATGAACAATGGAGGTTCTGAAAAAAACACATAGCATCACAGTAATGTGAGATGCTAATACACAGGTCAGTGTATCCCCTAGGTATACATTTTAGAAGACAGACGGACGGGGGGGAGGGGAGGTGCACGCAAGTATCTGTGTGTGCCTATCCGAATGGAGAGAGGGGGGCGACCCCCTGATACAAAGCCACCCCCCTCCCTCCCTACAGGACTGACACATGTCATGGCTCCTCTGCCCTATCTCACCTCCTCTTGGATACAGAACTACGGTCTTATCGCCGTGAACAACTACAACTGCCTGCCTCTCAACACCTCGGGCCGGACCCTCAGAGTCCTGCACGTGTGAAGTGAGCGCAGTTCGAAACGCGCAGAAACATGTGTCCTCGCCAGTGTTTGTTTGTCTTAACAGGTTGAACGACCAGTGGGCGGAAGTGGCTGGTGATTTGAGCGCGCTCATTAGGAATTTATGAAGCGCTAAAATGTTGGGTCTCCAGGGAGGGGGGATTGGCAGCTGCCGCACAGGCAGGAAGGCAGGCGACAGGAAAGGGAGCAGGCCCACAGCACAGAGAGCTGAAGCCGTAGAGATACAGTGGAGATCCCTGAAATATTTACAGGCGTTAAGTGAGTGTTCACAGAACGCCACTGTCAAGCTTTGAAGGGCCATACTTAGCCTATTTTTATATTATACATATTATCAAGTTATCATTGTCTGTTAGCTGTAGAGTCATCATTTTACGTGAGGTGGAACTAATTTGAATTTTTATTCATCCACGAGACATACTTTCATATTTTTTATACAGTCTACAGCCATTATCGTTGAATGGCTTAATAAATGGAGGATTCAGTTAGATGTCATCTTTTTAAGCACTTTATAGCTACAATAGCTTAAGCAATGCTGCAGGAGACACAACTCTACTTTTGTATCGCTGTGCTCGTCCTGAAAAGGCATCTTGGGAAAAACCAGGCAAATGAATAGTACGGAATTACCATTTAGGGAAAGAAATGCCACAAATACATCAAAGATGAGCAAAGTTTCAAAAAAACATACACTGATTTGACCAGATGTATGTATAAACAGATATACTGTAGTTATGAGGGCAAGTCAATATCCGCAAGCACAATTATCTGCATGGTCAAACCACTCCAACAGATGTGAACGCACACAGTTTTTTTTTAAACTCTCACATCACTCGGCGCAGAATATTGCTGCTCACGTGAGCTAATGTGCTGGAACCTGGAAGCCTGCTTTGAGCACAGGGGGCGTACTCTTTTCTATCACTGTTACTCTTCCCTACAACTTTTCACGTGCTCGCTCAAAAATTATTTGAGTGTTTTTTTTATTGTGTTTCACGTGTGTTCTTTCCAGAAATGCAGATAACTGTCTGCTTCCACCTTCCACCTGTTGTATCAGACATTTTTCATTGTAAATATACTCTAATAGAACGCTAATAACTCAATCAAAAAAATTCTATTGAGCTGTCCATCAGAAAATAAGCAGCAATGTCTTGTTTTTGCAGTGAGGAGGAATGCAGTTACTATGTTTTCATAAAATGTAAAGACATTCAAGAACATTAACTTCTTTTGCAGTGAGAATCTTCCAAACCTCTGATTTTTAGAAATGCTTCTTGCATTGTTTACACTGCATGGTTCTGCACTACTCAAACACAACAGAGAAAACACACGAGAGGGGGTGGATGTATTGAACAATTCCTCCACTTTTCCTTGGGATCCAGCCAGTGTACCTACCCTGGCTCCGTGCCAACAGTGTGGGTTGTCCATTACAGCAAAGAGTTGCATTGTCAGGTTTTATCCAGCACAGTAACTTACTACTAGGGAAGTGCCTCCCATTGCATTGACCTGCTTCATTAGATAAAACATTAGCTGCACACTGTCTTGGTGAACATGACAAATTGACCGAATATCAGCTTTAAGGACCTGTTTTTTCTTCTTTCTTTCCTCTTTTTTTGCAGATATCTAAAATGTAGTTATCGAAACTGATTCTTAGTAAGTGTTTGACACCACGGCAAAATGTGATTGTTACAGTGATAGATGACTTACATCCATGATGGAACCTTTTCAGAGGCAATGGATGCTGCATGACAGCTTTTAATTTGGATGAAAGCAGAGATGCAAATGAGTTTATCAAGAGAAAATGTATGGTCATTTGGTCGTGCAAAAAAGGGCAAACAGAAAAGAAGCAAAAAGACTCCTTAAAAATACCAAAATATCTTGTGAACATTGCTTGCATTATGTGTCAGAAGCCACTTCTTGTACACATGTGAACCAAGTGTTACCAAGAAATGCCTCTGTTGTTGTAAAGGGACCCGATGCCACTGATAACAAGACCTGGATTTCCAAGAACTCTGTTGGGTTGTGTGTTTTCCCAGAGGGAAGAGGATTGTGGATGATACATCTACATTTGAATCAACATTTACTTCCAAAATTAAAGTGGATAGTTCATTAACGATCACGTCTTCAGTGGTTGTGTACTTTCTTTTGTGTATCTGCATCACTTAACAACCCACACTGAAACAAGCCGACCACGGCAGTATTTTGGGAGGGCTGATAGTATCAGCGAGCAAGTCAGATGTGGTTCCCGGTCCCATGTCACATGCAGGCTCTTATGCATATAAACCCAACCCTCATCTTTGCAAAGGTGCGCCATATTTTTCTTGCAAGCGTATCAGCGCTAAATAGTGTTTTTAGGAGTCTTAAAGAGACAGAAACAGAGCTTTCACACAGAGTGGGATGACAGGTATATGCACACGGACATTATGAGAGGAATAAAGTTTTTTTTACATATGTTCTGTTTGAAACCAGAAATGTATCATATGTATCTTTTATTTGATTGAAAAAAAATTTGGCTTTTTTTTTGCAACATTTAAATAATGACTGAAACCATTAGAGTTGATCAATGGCCACGGTTGTTATTATAAATCAGTTTGATAATTGATTAATCATCTGTGGTGTTCTGTGGTTTTCACACATGCCTATATTTTGGTGCCAGGGTGTAACTACAGACAGGCATGCTGTGAAAGCAGGCTCTGTTATTTCACATCCATCGCTGCGCTCCCAGAGCTTCGCTGCAATGTCTCTTCATAGACCACAAGAAATGCACTCCTGCAGTCTCGCTCCACTGCAGTGAGCACAAACACAATGGTCAACCAGGGAGAAACACACCCAGCCTAAATACAAACATGCAGGTCCTCACATTCTGTTCGATTATTTGATAGTTCAAAGGTATGTTATGGGGTGTAACAATAGTGGCTACCGTTTTTAAAAGTAAACGTATCTAACACTTCTGTTTTCAATCTCTTTTCTCTCTCTGCAGTTTTCTGTGAAGATCTACGTTCCAGCTTATATTTTGTCGATGCATCTGTGCAAGAGGTAGTGTTTGCCAGCACCACAGGGACATCGGTGCCCTGTCCCGCCTCAGGCGTGCCCCCTATCTCACTGCGCTGGTACCTGGCCACCAGCGAGGAGATCTATGATGTGCCAGGGATCCGCCATGTACACTCCAATGGCACCCTTCAGATCTTCCACATCCCCCCTTCCAGCTTTAGCAAACTCATCCACGACAACAGCTACTATTGCACAGCAGAGAACCTCTCAGGGAGAATCAGGAGCCAAGATGTCCACATTAAGGCCGGTCAGTTTCTACTACTGCTTTGTCGTAGTGCAAGCAATTGTAGTTGTATAATGAGGAGTAGCTTGTCTTAATGTAGCTAATTCTCATGTCATGTGCAACACCTCTCTGTCCACTCTTCCGCAGTCCTACGAGAGCCCTACACAGTCCGGGTGGAGGACCAGAAGGCCATGAGAGGAAATGTGGCGGTATTCAAGTGCATTATCCCTGCCTCAGTGGAGGCCTACATCACTGTTGTGTCCTGGGAGAAAGACACAATGTCAATCAATGCGGAAAGTGAGTTGTGGCATCCCTCTTTACTAGAGTAAATAATAATATCTGAAAGTTACAATTGAAGAATGCATGGCAGTTTGAACTTGGCATCAGGGTTTAGTCACTGGGCGAGGATCTTTTAGTTGTGTTGACAGCAGAGATCTCGCTCTACAAAGGTTCTGACGTGAGCCCACACAGGGGCCCCGCTTGTAGCAGCCAGCCAGGGCCCTTGTGCGTTGTTGTGCGTCTGCGACTGTCTGACCCAGTGACGGCGAGGTCACGCTCCTTTTCCTCTGCGCGTCCTTGTACGAGAGCGCAGGCTGCCAGCCGTGTCACTTAGTCTCAGCGTATTGACCCATTTCTCCGGTTGATAGGAAGCACTGCAGCACTCGGATCATTCAAATCACTTAAATGGAACGCTTGTCTGCGTGATTGTTTCCCAGCCCTGGGGGGCAAATTCACTTTATGTGGGGCATTTAGCAAACTCGATAGACGAGGGCTAATGCCATTTTGCTTTTGGATAGAGGGCAAATGCTGGCCAACAATGGCTTTTTTTCTTTATTTGTTTTTCTGTTTTTTCACATTTGTCCGAGGCTAAACTGGCCATGTAGAAATCTATAGCAATCTCTTAATAGTCCATAAATGGATTTGCCGCAAGCGTGTTTTCCGATACAGCCATTTACAGGGATGCAATGTAAAATGTAGCTCTTCTCCTTTTGAATATGTTAGTGTGTTTAGATGTTTCGAAATAATCACTGAATGTTTAAATAGTTGTACAGTGTGGCTAAAGGGGTTGAATATTTTTGGAAGGCTTCATCTTTCGGTGAAAAAAACCCCTAAAATCTGTCAACAAAGTGTTTATATAGAGCCGTGAAAATCATCACATCTGTAGCCATCAGCCATGTAAACGCTGTCAGAAAAATCACCCAGCCACCAATCCACTGCTCTTCTCCATGTTAAATAATGGATGACGGAAGCCTATGAATCCATGAGCAAATGGTCCTTATTCACGTCTCAGCGCACGCATCCTACTGACGCACCGTCCATTTCCCTCATCCTTTTCTACTCACACTTTAGGTGCAGTATGTGCGTGTGTGTCAGTATGTGAATCTCTAGGCCCACTACTGCGACTGGCGGCTCGATGCAAGATGGCTTGACCCATTCATCTCCGTGACCGAGCTTCGATATTTTAATTTTTAATGAAGAAAAACAATATCAACACTTGGCCCTCAAACAACAAAGAAAAGTGAAATATAGCTTTTCTGTCTTGTCTATGAATAATTTAAGTGTCTTTTCAGCTGGGAAGGTGTAGCGCGGTCGTCAGACAGGCCCTTTGTAAGTCTCACTGGACGAGAGCCTTTTGAGTTACTGCAGGGTAGACTAACAAAGCACCACTTAAAGAACCCTGGTGTCCATTAGAATAGAATTGGAAATTATGATGAAAAATGCATTCAGTCAAGTAACAGTGCGGTATAGCTGTTTGATGCAGTGTTATTATAGTGGTCCAGAGTATTAACAGAATCAAGTAGTAAGTGTTCAGTTCAGCCACCTTACTTCAGTTTTCATTAAGACGCTTATTGACAAATGTAGTTATTTCATTGAACTGGAAAACTTAGAACTATACTCAGGAGTTTGTTACTAAACTTGATCAGTAGTCGGGTAGTAGTTGGGCAAACAAGTAACCAAACCGAAAAGGAAACAGCGCTGCATACCGTGAGTGCAAAATTAATATTAAAAAACACAACGACCCATTGTTCCGAAGCGAGGGTAGCGTCACGAGCATTCCATACTTTCTTGGGTCAGTAACTTACTCATACTAGTTGTACTGGTTGGAGTCAGCCAGGGTTGCTTTTGCTAAATGTGTCTTTTAGTAAGCAAGGATCGCTAATCACCATTGCCAGTTTGCCGTTATCTGCCCCGGTCAACCCAGCATGCGTGGTGACCCGACGTGATTTCTTTCCCAATTTCTCGCGATCTACTCTCACTGCCTTGACCAGACCATCCCACCTCCTCATGTAGTATCAAGGGAAGTTGGGGGAATGCATCAATTCCAAAGCTGTCAATTGTCCTCAACTTTAGTTATTGTTTAGAGGGGAGCCAATAAGGACGGAGTCTGATTGTGATGGGTTTACTCTGATTCATGGACACAATGGAGAGAAATCATTGGAGGAGAATGCTCATGGCCTATTGTCAGGAGGGATGAAGATAGCAAAGAGCAGAGTATATTTTATTTGAAGAATTGGATTCCGGCAGCTGCTGCACACGATTGTTTCCCAGATGTGTGATCCAAACATTTTAAATAACTTAATCGTTTTCAAAAGTCAGATTTGATTGAAGAAAGACTGGTTTATTTGTACAAAGAGGATTATGATTACAGAGTCCAAGTACCGTTACCACCATCATTGCATGACATGACAGCCATACTTTATGATTATTTTGCTGGGGAAGCGGTTTGGGTCCAACCCAAACAGAACCATTCCCTCAGTAGCCTGTTTGTTTTCGTTCTTTCAACCTACAAGTGTTTAAGAAGGCCACCATTATCAGGGAGAAAATACACTCTCCTTGAAACCTAATTGGGAATGCTGCTCAGCTGAATTAAAGGAAAAAAACAATGTGCAGGAATGACTTCGAGAGGAGAGGTAATGTGTACATCTTGATCACATTGATCGAAAAATGCGTGGTCACATTTTGACTTTAGTTTATCAATCAAATAAAACATCAGGGTCGTTACCCACGTGCAGCCTACGCTGCAGTCACTGAGGAGGCCTTGTAGTAATTTGCTTTGGCCTGATGCTTGCTGCTCTGCATTCAGCACCAGCAGGGCTTAGCGGGGGGCGACCCCCCCCCCCCCACCTAGAACTACTGCAGAGACTCAGAGAGACATAGGCATACAAACACACCCACTCTAGGGCTTCTTTTCATTCAGCGCACAAGCTTAGCACAAGGGCCGTCGGCCATCACACAGATTCTCTTTGCTCTGCTCAGTCCTCCCTCATCTCTCAGCCGTCTTTTTTCTCTTACATTCTTATAGTGCCTATTTCTAGAACACGAGATGAACACCCCTGATTACTTGTTACCCACTAGTATGTTGCCACACAAGGAGTCTGGCCATTTGCTGAGCCATCTTGTGCAGTTCACAGTTGCTTTCCTGTGTGTTGACATTTGGAGGTGTGTTTGGAGTTATTTCTGCAGCCATCCTAGATTCCCCGCAGCCTTTACCCGGAGGGAGAAGAGCCAGTCACACCATGTAGGTTTAATTGGCTGTGCATAATTTAAGTAAATATCAAGAGTTACCATCAAAAGGCTGCCGGTTGTTATCATCTTTCCACAGTGCCCACTGTTTCTCATCCATTCCTTCACCTGCATCTTATAGGCAGCTATAAGATGTTCTGGTACGCAGGGTCATACAGTCGATGGCCGTTGACTAAGCTGATCTGTGTAACCTGCCAGTATGGTTAAGAAGCCAACCACTGGTTCCGCAAAGTGCATCCAATGCAGAACTTAAACTTGCTAGTCTCTACTGACCATCAGTGGACAACTCCTCTGGTCGCAAAAATAACTTCAAACTAAAGTTTATGGCCTCAATCTCTAGTTCCAAGTGTTCTTCAATACAGCATGATGCTCATTTAGTAAATAACGGTTCTTTATAACCCTGACCTGTTTATTCAGCGTTCAGTTGTACTTTGCTCCACCATATTGTGTCTATACCGGTTGCAGAAGGAAAAAAAAAATAGTCTAGGCTAAAAATACATCAACTCTGAAATGACTGAAATGAAGTGTATTTTAAAGGGTTAGTTAGACAACTATATATATGTATGTATTAGGGCTGCAACAATGAATTGATGAAATCGATTATTAAAAGTGTTGGCAACAAATTTCATTATCGATTTGTTGTGTTGCGCGATTATCAGTCCCCTGAATGAGTTGTGGAGATGCGCACATAGCAAAAATAAAAAAATGAAAGAGCCGAGCCGACATATAGGAAAGAGCATTCAAATTGAATAAACTAAAAAAGGTGTGTCAATGCCAAAATATGCGAAGTTAACGTAACGGCCCAAGAACACCACGTTGTCCCGTTTTAACGTGAGGAACATAAGGAGCCTGCAGCAGAATCCAGCTGATCAAGCTAACGTTAGCTCGCTAATAACAGCAGTAAAGCCATTAGCAAGACTAAAGACACGTTTTTATTTACTCTCCTCTTTTGGACATTGCACATTATTCAATCTGTTGTCTTATATATATATATTTCATGTCCATTTTTTTTACTTTGTTTTACTTTTTTGTATACTGTAGTTGATGTTATGCCAGTAAAGGGAGACACATGGTGATCCATTAAAGCAGCGCGGCTAACTAAGAAGCCTCTAACGCATTGATTTACAGATGACATTTTAAATTCATCTCATAACATATACATTTACTTAAGTTGCACTACAATGATGGTAATAATTTAATGAATACGTTTTAAGTGAACATGGGTGTGTGTTTCGGAGTGTGTCTGAGTGTGAGAGTTTGTGAGTGTGTGCGTCTGTGAGTGTAGTATAGAGACATAGAAGAAGTATAGAAGAAGTTCTGACGTTAAAACAAATCCTATTCAATTTTCTGATTTGTATTTTTCTTTATTGTTTAAAAATTATTATTATGTTTAAAAAGCGACCTGTACTTTCTGACATACTTTTGCAATGTGAATTTGTAGTTCTGTTTTAGAATAAAGGGTTGGAAATTAAAACTTTTTAACGCTGGTTTTGTAATTCATTCGATTCATCAATTAGAAAAAAATCAACTGATTAATCAAGTATCAAAATAATCGTTAGTTGCAGCCCTAATATATATATATATATATATATATATATATATATAGATACTGAAATTTGTTGCCAACACTTTTAATAATCGATTTTTATCGATTTAATATATATATATTGTATATTGTATATTTATATATATATATATTGTATATTTACATACAGTATATAAAATACAGCATGCTGTAATGAATGTCTTTAGTTTTTTTAAGCTTTCTTGCTGTCAGTTTTTCCCCTTTCTTTGCTTGCTACATAGGAAGAGCAGCTTTTGGCGCTGCACAACCTTGAGCTGGGGGCTGGGCTGGGCGGGTAAAGGTTTTACTGGTCCATCTGTAGTGGAGATGTAGCGGGAGAGGGAGCGGCGGTAATGAGGGGAGAAAAGAGAGGGGCTTACTCACTCTTCCTCTGTGTCTCTCTCTCTCCCTCCTTCGCTCTGTCGACAGGGAGGGTTGAGACTCTGACGTGTGACAGGCTGGATGTTGAGCCTTTTTTCGTCTCTCGCCATTCTGTCCGCCCATGATTGGCTGGAGTATTGTTATTCACAGAGAGAAATGGGTCAGGTGGCCTATGGAGAGCGGAGAGTGTTTGTGTGGACAAGCGGCAAAAATACACACAAGCATACCTCCACATGCATCCCACACAGAGCTAGGATTATGCTCTACAGCAAAAATACATTTACATGGTTGTGTGTTACATGGTAAGCGTCTCTCACATTGAATTCAGTGTGTCCTCTCACAAGCTGCGAGCAGGTTCTCTCCTCGCACCCAGTGCAGGGGTTTTGTGTGATAAATAAAGGGTTGCACTGAAGGAAGAAAATCAATACCTATGTGCATGAATCTGGCTGCAGTTGCCACAAAGCATCATGGGAACATGACGGTTAGATAAATTTGGGCTGGGCAGGCTGCTGGCAGCGTGATCTTATGAAAAGAAAAACTACTGTCCTCTTAAAAAACTATGTGGTACTTAAAATGCTTCATATGCAACAACCAGAATACATATTTGTAAAAATTACTTCTATAAATATTCATGTTATCATTTTGTAGAAACAACCACAATTGTCACCCACTTTGAACAGTAAAAAATGACTTCATAAGGCTTGAATAAAATAAATAGTTCATTTGCTTTAATGCCTCCCTGCACAAATGTGCAGCAATCATGATTGTTTCAGACTTCACGTTGCAGTGAAGCAATGTTTTAAATGCTGCATTACAATATTACAGGTAGAACACATGACTGGATGATTTTGGAGTTCTGGTAACAGGCGTATATATGAAGTCCCCAAGTATTCTGCAGCTTATGGCGCTCTCACAGTCTCTCTCTCTCTCTCAGACTGACAGAGATATTAGTTCATTTGGCTGATGCCCTTTCCGTCTCTGTACCGCACTGGTGCTGCAATAATCACACTTCCACCTCTGTACTGTTTACTCACCAATAAACACAATTTGTTCTTTATTAAACTCTTGGGGCTGGGAAACAATTAGGGTGCGAGCTGCAGTTTGATTGTGTGTGTGTGTGTGTGTGTGCATGCATGCGTATATTAGAGCGGAGGCCGAGAGGAGGAGGGCCGGGGGAGAGATACTAAGCACTGCTTAATCTTTGATAAACAGTGAGGTCTCCTTTGTGCCGCTGCAGTTTGGCACGTCTTTTCTGGGCCGCTCGGCGCTGCGCTGAGGCTGCGGCTCCCGGCTACTTCCTCCGAAGGCTTCCAGACCTGGACGTAAGCCAGGTCATGCGTGGCTCCCTGCCAGTATACAGATTAGCTATAAGCGCAACACGAGCTAGTTGCAATTAATTGGCACTTAGACGTGCCGTGGACGCTATGGATTCGAGGGCTGGATGGTATCAGTGGATCTAAACATGACATGGATGATGCATTCAGGCATATATGTGTTTGGAATATAAGGCGACATAATGCAAGTTGCTGTTTTCGTGCGTATATATGCTGATCAGAGACAGTCAAGCATCGCTGTTATTATGGGATATTTTTAACCAATCCCCTCTCTCTGCCGGAAGATTTTCCTCCGATGGCCAAATATGACACATTAGAACAGGCTCACTGGTGAACAACTCGATGAGCTTCTGTTCGTGTTGCTGCCCGCTCAGTGATTCAAAAAACAAACAAACACCACACACCTCTCAGTCTCATCCATGTTTCACCCTGCTGTCCTTTGACGTAACAGGAAAAAAACGTTTTTTTCGAGGAAGACCTTTGACTGGCAACAACAGACTGCTTCAAATCTCAGCAGGATTGTAGGAACCTGCAGAGAGGCCAGTATGCATAGAAGCCTGTGTTGTCGAGAGACAGGGATGGTGTGTTGGTGTGTAGGAGGTGGAAAATAGGGGTGGGTGGGGGGGTCTGTGAATGGTTGCTCTTATCGCGTGCATGCAGCTGCTGCAGTGTCTTTGAGAGACAGAGGAGCTGTCCATGCATGCCACTCACTCTGCCTATTCACAGGCTCCCTCCCTCTCTGTGTTCCCCTCTATCTCGCTCGCTCCTTCCCTTTTCTGTACCCTTCTGTGCCGCATTTGAGGCCGAGTAAAGACAGAGACAAATGTCACGACGTGAGCTTTAATGCAGACTCATGAAATACGAGCCCTCCATTTTTTTCACATCCTCATAACAAGGGATGAACAAGAAATGAAATGTAGGATGACATTGCCGCACCGCCACGACTGACGTGCGATTGATTGTGTGAGAGCAACACCGGTCCGGCGCCTCCCTTTGTTAACGTGTGTTTTTATCATTTCAATAAATCCCAGTATCATCTTAGTTGCAGGTATGATGACAATTTTATCAAATCAGAATTGAGATGCAAGCTACAAAAAAGCTAAACCTGACAGAGGTATAGAATGCGGTTCAATCCTTAGTCGCCCTACAAGATAATAGCGGGCGAGATTCCTCCCACTCCTAATCAAAAAATTCATGCAAATAATGAAATGAATTAATTCAGCGACCGCCGTATAATGGTAACCTGGGGAAAAGCCACAGCGAGGCGATTCGCCGTGGGATATCACCTTGATAGACGTCTTAGGGCGCTGATGTCCCCCAAGCTGCGCATGTTTGCACACGTTGCTTTGTTTATGTATTGGCACACTCGAGCCGTGATGTGTAACCTTGATTCTGAAGCAAGGAGTGAAGGAGCAGATGGTGAGAAAGGATGGTTAAACATTAGTTTGTACAGGAAGAGCTAAGAGGCCTTGAGACCGTCAGTGTGCTTAATCAAGATGACTCATACAAAGATTCGATTTTTTGTTATTTAACATATCTTTAGCATTATGGTATTAATTTATCAAGTAAATGATTTGCATGTTTTATGGTCATTTTTAAGTTATCAGAAATTAAATGATGAATTATAATCAGAAAGGCATGCCAATTTATTGTTTTATATTTAATTTAAGTATTTAATATAAGTATTGCTGACTCTATTTATGTTCATGTTTTATTTGAAAAATACCCAAAGACAATTTGTTCCCTATTAAAGGGAAAAAGAAATAGCTAAATCGCATTTTAAATTGTTTTATCAAATGTAGGATTCATCCAGATTATTAAATCAAATATAAAATATAATATAAATTTATAAATATATTGGTACTCTACTGATTTGATTGATTTCAAAATGATTATTTCCTTCAATAAAAACAAAGCCATTTACAGTGACATTTCTGCAAATGCTAATTATTGTAATAATAACTAAAGAATCTAAATGCACGATGTAAAATAATTAAAAAATATATTTCGTTCAAGATTCATTTACACGTTTCATCTGAATGGCTTAAATTAATTTCACTGCACATGCAAACTCCTGTTCTTGAAAACATTAAAGAAAACGGAAACATGTTCTTACATACATTAATTGTGAGGAAACATTTTTTTGAAAATGCTTCCATAACCCTTTAGTTCCACTTGCCGAATGTAGAGAGAAGTATAAAATCTCTTATTAAAAATACTTGTATGGACAAAGAAATTAAACTGGTAACTGAGCGAATAAAAGGCCCTTTGCATAATCCGAGTTAATTCACAATGCAGAATAGAGAGTGAGCCCTCCCGGAAACAAGTAAAATGTTTATTTTGCATGTTCGCTGCCTTTGCTCCTTATATGTAATATCACAAGTCTAGTTTAGTTTTCACACATCTTTGCATCTGACTTACTGAGAGTAAATGTGCAGATTTTAAACAACCTAATGAATCAAATTAAAAACATAATTTTCAAGTAGGAAGACAGTAAGAAGAAGCCTTTTTGTGCATGTGGCTGGTTGGACGAGCAGTGATGAACCTCAAATAGATTTTTCTCTTGCATACAGTAAATAGTCATGTTGTTGCTGAGGGCCTGAGTTGATGCTGTGAGCTCAGCCTGATTGGCTGGAGGTTGCTATGACTCGTTGTGTGCTTGGCCAATACGCTTTGCGCGGATTCCGCTCTTCTCCCTTTTTTTTTTTTTAACCCCCACCCTAAATAAATTGCCTGGAGTAATTGAACAAAAAAATTAAAGAAAGGGAGAAAGCCTTTCATCTAATTGAGAAGCTTATATTAGTTGTGGTGGAAGATAAGCCTCTTCTATTTCAGCAGCTACTATGTTAAACAGCTTCTTCTATTTATTTTTATTCTTTTACATTCACTTGGTTTTTTATAATCTAACAAGGTATAAAGTCATACATGTAGTTAGTTAACCTGCTCCCGCTTGTGTGTGTGCGCATGTGTGTGTGAGTGTGTGTTTTATCTTTGTGTGTCTCAGGCATGCTTTGAAAGGCTGCTGTACCTGCACACATGCACAGCACTCCAAAATGGAGACCAGATCATGTGACCTTGTGCATTAATTTAGACACACAGAGGTGGGGGGGAAAGACATTGCTTTCTCCAGTTAGTCAGCTGCATTTACTGATTTGGCACCCTCCTATTTTTAGGGGTACAAATGTACTATAAGCTTGCTATCAAATGTCCTGGGAATTGAAATAGCCTTTCAAACATTCACATTTTTTATATATAAGCATATATACTGTACATGTATACACAAATGCAGTGGTGGCTGGTGGATTTTTTGATTGGTAGGGCCAGCCTAAACATCCCAGTATAATTCAATGCAAAAAAGGGTATCAAACAGGCATTGTTACTTTGTAGTTAAATATTTAACATTCATTCCAACAGTATAACGTAAGAAGGACATCTTATTCCAACAAAAGGATAAATATATTTATATAAAATCTATTCGAACTATGTATATGACTAACACCCGATCAGTCTGTTGGGGAAAGATCAACTCAAAAGCCCCAAAACTTCACACAATGAACTATTTTGGATAAAATGTTCCACGTCCTGGTTGTGTGTCCTTACCGGTGTCCTGTGTGCGTCGCAGCTGGGTAGCGATGTTTCACACGGCGACGCAATGCGCACGGTGCGCAAATGTACAACGTTAGCACGTCGCTAACTAGCTAGCTAAACATCCTGGTGTAGAAGTCTCCACAGAAGCGTCATATGTGCGGCTTCCCTTTCACGCCGGTCCGTGTTGTGATTGTGAGGTCAGGCTGATCTGAGTCCAGATGTTTTACCTCTAGTTTATCTGGCAAAGTTATTCTTTCGCACTGAGTTTGGGTCTTCCTGGAAGGACACTGCTGATGGTTTCTTCTTGTTATGTTGTTACAAACGTCGGAGAATTGCCTTGATGAGAGCGCAATGTAGGGCGGCGAAGGGCAAGCCCAAATCTCAATGTATTTAGAATGCTGAAATTATAATGTCACTCATTAACTCTATCAGTGATTGGCTAAATGCTTCTTAGACCCACCGCTTTTGGACCCGGCCCGAGCCCAGCTGAGACAGGCAGACAAGCGGAGAGGAGGAAGGGCAAGAAAAGCATATATTTTGCACAGATATCTTATTTTACAAATTTTAATGATATTATCCATGTTCAAAAAATATTGACTATTTGTCAAATTTATTTTAAATATAAAAATGTATTGATTTTTTTCTCCGTCGCTCATGGTTGGTGCCCCACCCCATTGCCTTCTATGGACCAGCTGGCACTGTACAAACATTTTAAACTCTTTTTGATAAAGAAGTTAGATATTAAAGTGTGTAAAATGATACAAGTCATTGTTGTCGGCTTGCAGGTGCAACCCCCCCCCCCCCTCCCTCCGTCCCTAAGTATGTCTTGTCTCAATAAATTTTTCCCAACATATGTTCTAATTGACGTTGTGGATAAACCTCTGCTTGGACTTATCATGCCATCTGATTCTTGGGGTGTAGACGTTGTCCCTGATTATGTCTTCTAGTGCCTTGATCCTTTTAGCTCCCCCAAAACCAGGATTACATTTCCTCAGTGTAATCCCAGTTGGGCAGCAAGGGGGTCACACTGCTGCAATGCGATGCTGTGGGACTACTGAACGGGAGGGGGGCGTGGGGGGAGGCACTGACAATTTGTCTCTTTCCTGAATAAGAGTGAGGAAGAAGGGAGACCAGTAAAAGGTTTTCTGTATCTGCTGCTGCTGCTGCTCTGGCTCACTGCATCTTTCAGTCGGAGGCAGCCATTTTGTGTCTGTCAGTCTGTGTTGCTAGAACAGTGCTGGCTCACCTCCGTTAACACTGGAAAAGAGGAGCTGATGAAAACATGGCACCATTGCCATTTATTAGTTAATTACATTTTTTTAGCGATGACTGAGGAGCTTTAGAAGAGTGTATTATAAATGTGGCGCAGTCCCTTTAGAAGGCCAACTGTGTCATGAAAGGACTAAAAAGTCTTGTTATATTAGCTGTTTGTAAAGGAAAAGCATCAGATACATTCAAACAGTTCTGCTGTCTAAAATGAGCATAAAATATAATAAAGAATAGCATCCAGTGTCCTGTCAAAGGTCAGCTGTAATTTATTTCATGTTGTAGTGTTATGTCTGTATTTTGGGCTAGAGAGGGAGAGTCCTCCCCCCCTTTCAAACACACACACACACCTATCCTCTTCAGTAGCAGGTGCACCGCTCATCGGCAGCAATCATTCTCCTGAAGCTCAAATAGTTCCTCCTCTGTGTGGAAATAGCAGCGCTGTGGTGAGCATTTGCAAGGTCTGATCAAACAGGGCGAGTGTGTACGCACCATTCAAAGAGGTCCTCTAATGGTCGGCTTTTTCCCAGACTTGTTTGCTCTGTGTTTTGTGGCTTTGGCGTCTAGCAGATGGTCCCGCGAGATTATACCTTCGAATGAAAAGGGGTGCAGGGTGGAGGCTGGAAGGGTGGGCAAAGGTTTATTACGAGTCATGATGTGACCGAGCCGAGGACAGAACTACTGTTTATTTGTTGACAGTATATTTAGTAATTTACAGGAAGTTTGTTATAGTTATAGTTCATAGCTTCTATGGGGCTCATTTAGTTGTTGCAAAGCTCTTAAGGAAGTTACAGAGAAATGATTTTATTGTCATTAGCGTGTGCATGGTAGCATCATCAGATTACATTTCCAACAAACATGACGTGAAAAAATATTGCTATAAATTTCACAGCTTATGTGTCCATATTAAACATTTTATCTAATCAGTTTGATATTTGCATTTACTTTATACTCAAACATAAAGGGGTCATTGACATGGTGGGGGACCGCAGATAGATATACAATGACTGGTCCCTCTAGTGTTATTACACACGCCGTATGTCCAGACATGATGTCCTAATCCCTGACACCCCCCGCCCTCATGTCCATACACGCCCACCCAACATATGGAGATGGAAGGAATTAGCGAGGCGGACGAAAATAAATGAGTTAAAGCGGCCAGCAGCTTAAATCCCACATATTTGTTCCTGGCCGTCCTCCATGAGATGCGCTCATGGAGGACGGCCTTTTCTTCCTTTAGTTAGCACTTGTTGTTGTTCAACAAGATAAGAACAACAACAACAACAACCAAACACATGCTCACACTTCAGTTCCCAAGTACTTTATATGCATATATGTCAGTAAATATGGATGAGAAGTGAGGTACATTGCTCTTTAAGAAACTCATGTGCTGTAGCACACCTCTAACAAAACCAGAGCCTTCCCTGACGCGCTCCTCGCGTGACCCTGACCAGCACCCCCTCCACCCCACCAACATACAGCCCGGATCTCTCGTCAAATAGGATTAGGCGGGCTACCTGCCATTCAATGGCTTGGACAAGACTTCTTATTCCCTGCCTTCAGATGCCTGCCAGGAACAACAGAATGCGCAGCAACCTACATTAAACAATGGCACCACATGCTGGCTTTCTGCGTCTTAGTTATTGTCTTCCCCGTGCCCATTTCCATGGCTAATGTGTAGGTTACCGGGTCAATTGCGCGCCTAATCGGGACCTCATGAGCGGCCTCTGCTCAAAGCAACTCCCGCTCTCCTCTCAGCAAGCGCACGTGTCGCAGGTTCCCTTCGCTGCCCCCCCCCAACCAACATTGCCCAAGGTTCGAGGGTTCGTCTATGTGTTTACTAAGACGGGGCCCTGATTGGTACTAGAGAGAGCAGCTGCGTCCACGTCCTCCAAAGTAGATGTGACGTGTCTCGAGCAGCCTCCCATGCTCTACCCCTCGAGGCAGGGACACCAATTCAGCGGCGTAAGAGGCTTTGTAGCCAAATCCCCAGTTGATCTTCATAAAGTTTGTGTCTTACAATTAAGTACAGATGGTTTGCAACTGGTTGTAAGGCTAGTAAATAACTTTGGCCTCTATTTTCGCCGGGGATTTGGTGGGGTAATCCCTCTCTCTGACAGTTTACCAGAGTCAAATCAGTCTGGGCTTTGCTTTCCTTCCTCCTCTTCTTCAACCTTTTTCTTTTTCTTTATCTCTCTCCTGTCCATCCCCTTATTCCAACAAAAGCCCCTTATCCTCATTTCAATATACAATCATTTAGTGGGAGCACATGTCATGAATGTGTCTAAGAACAGGGACGTGTGGGATATAAGAATCTCACTCAATCCCCCCTAAAACCCCTTTCAATCTGAAAAGCCTAAAGCATAGGTCGGAATCAGTGTTTACGCGACTCTAGACAGGAATCCAAGGACAGCATGGACCTCGGCAAGATTAGCAACTGTTATGGAAGATGCTACTGGTAACCCAATAAGGTCAGCAAACAAAGAGTAGGCTGTATGTTCACACAAATGAATTACTTTTTCTCTTTTTTAATCACACCATTTTTTATTTGCGACATTTGTTTCACAAAGACAATTTTTTCAACAGTTTATCCCAAAGAAGCCAAAAGTGACCACAAATCTAAAATTCACCCCCCTAGCCAACGCTTAGGATAACAAATGGTCATCTGGTCAGAAACCAAGCAGGGTTGGTCTACTGCATATTAAAATATTGCATTGCCTGTCATGAGCACTGATATCAAATGAAATGTACACAAATATCTCCATAGTGCTTGTTATGCATTTACGTGGAGGACCCCAGTTTACCAGATTGCTCTCATGGGACGGCTCATGAGCACGCGTCCTGAGAGAGCTCTGATCCTCGGGTGGTAAAAGAAGCAAGGGCTTCCTCAGAAACAGCTTGACCCTCGCTGCTCTTTTTCCCCCCCGTCCTGCCATTCCTATTATTCAAATATATTTACATCATTATTTATCTGCTGTTAGCGGAAGAAGGCGCCCCGGTAACACCTCATCTGCATTAAACAGTAGCTAACTTCCCCAGTAGCGCCTCGGGATACGAACAGATGGAAGTGTTTAGCAACCTTACCCACCTACCCCTCCCACCTCAAAAATACACGTAGCGGAACCCTCGCTTCTTCTCCCCCACCTCTCCTTTGCCCCTTTTTTCTCCCTGTACGCCCCTACCACTTGTCACCCCCCCCGCCAAATGTTCAGTTAACCTGTCAGTTCTCATCACCCATATTTAAGATGCCATATGCCTCGCTCTGACTTCCAAACCTCTTCCCCCCCAATCCCCCGTCTGCTTCAAGGCGACATGAAAGTCCCTCCTTGAAGGACGTCTCCCTCGCGCCCTTTGATTTGGAAATGCCTGGCTGAGATCACAGTGTTCACTGCCGTGTCGCTTGTCTTGTGTAATAAAATCAGTCATTTAGCGCCACGCAGTGCAGTAAAGGAGCAGATTTGCGGCGGCGGCATCCGCAAGACTTTTGATAATCTACCTGAGAAACACGAACAAATAACTTCTGATGCATCGTCCTTTGTGAAGGGGCCTCGTCAGCTGGTTGAGGGAGGAATTTAAACATTCGGCTTATTGTTGAAACCGCATGCATGCACAGAAGCTTGTCTCGTGTTACAACATCTAATAACTGTCTCCTCTGGCAGTCCTGTCCAGTGAGTTCCAGGCCATTTGCCCTTGCCCAGAGGGCAGCTCCCAGAAGGCCTTGGCCACAGTGACAGTTTGTTGTTGTTTATAAGGTCATCCCCACCATAGGAGGCAGCATATTCATTACATCCATCCCATGGCTCTGTTTGTCTCTGGCAGTCTGTTACTCGGTTGGATCCTGTCATAAGGTCAGAGGCTACTTGCTATCATCCTCCTTTTGTCTTCAGAACTGGCCAGCAAAGTCGTAACGCTTCTGGAAGGAGTTAAAAAGAAAGGTTAAGTGCCCTTATCTAAGCAAAAATGGAAAATTGACATAACAGATGGGGCAAAATTTGTAATAATCCAATTGTCCCGCATGCGGATGTAGCAAGATGAAGGCGGAAATGAGAGCCAATTATTAATTGCCTGCAACAATGATAGAAAATGAATCAGCTAATTGTCAATTAATTAAATGCTAACACTAGGAAGGTCAGGGCAGCTCCTTACCTAAAAGCACTTAATGTATGCTGCTATCAGAACCCACTGATGATCTAGGTACCAGCTCCTTTTATTTGTCATTGCATAACACAGCGTCGTAATGCAAACTGCTAATGTTGTCATACCTCAATGCCACTCCGAACAACAGTCACATGACTCATTTGTGAAGTGTTCCCCAACATCAGACACTTCTTCATTCAATACATTGAGGAAGTCTAATGTAGATTGCTAAAGCTTTTTCTCTGGCTCACTTAAGGCATAGTAGTAGAAGAAAGTTATTGCCAAAGCTACACATACCCAAACGGGAAAAGTGTCTGCATTCTAGGGCAGCGGTCCACAACCTTTTTTGTCTTACGGGCCCATTTCATGTTGGACAATATTTTGCAGACTGGTCCTCAGGGTGTGGCGGATAAACTCGACAACATAACTATCAGATGGGGAGGGGCAAAATAAACGCTTTAGTGCTCTTAGGAAATGTATCAAGAGGGACAAGCCCATGTATTTGGGAGGGAATGCAGCCATTTTTCAAAATACAATATTTTTCAGAAAAAAAGAATTAAAAGAACCAAACTTTTTTCTCTATGTCTTTGTCAAAAAACCACAAACATCTTCAATTCAAATCTTCGTTATGTTTCCAACTTCACGTATGGAGTTGTGTGACTTAATGTATCACATTCACTGTCAGCATAGTTAGTAGCACAAGTACATACTATTCAGCAATATTCTTGTATTGTGTTAGAGTATTCGCTTTATTTGGAAGATATTTTTTGTCTTTCAAAAGCAGCCTTGGCTTCCTTAAATTTATTTATCCAGAGAAAAATATCAAATATTTGATATTTCCCTCCTCCGAAATCTAATCATTGGCTGCTTTTCCTTGTCCTAACAAAGCTAACTGAATACCTTTGGATTTTGGGGCATTGGTTGGGAAAAACAATGAATTTTTAGAGTAGACAATTACTCGAGGAAGTAATCAGCAAATGTGAAAACATATCTCAGTTTCAAAAATTGACAAGTGAGTCATAATGTACGAGGTTTAATGTGAAGTTTGTTTTATAATTTTAAAACTTAAAACCAGCAGTTGATGTGATTCATTCAGTGACAAACTTTCATCCGAGAATCGGCTGCAATGGACTGAAGCGTGTACATTGTTCTGAAAGGGAAGCACAGAGAGAGACACACACAGAGGAAAGTGTCTGGGGGTGGGAGCAGCGAGCTAAGTGAGGTTGTTAGGAGGAAGCGATGACAGTCCAATCCAGTGCAGCGACCAAAAGACAGCTCTCTTTTGTTTCTGCCTCCCTTTCTTCTGCCAGGGTTTTAAAAAAAAGAGGGTGAATCTCTCTGTGCACAGTAACCCACTGACACCTCCCTCTGATCTGCCTCCTGCACTCTACCTCCTCCACCCCAGGCACCCCCTCCCTCTACTACATCCCTTCACCAGCCCTCTCCTCTGCCTTTACCCCTCAACCCCCCATCCTCCATGTTAATGCCATTGCAAGAGTCACTCTCCTGGTTGCCACAGTAACCAGTTCACCTCTCTCCCCTGTCCTTGTCTTTCTCCCTTTCACAATTCACCTAAACAGGAGAATCTGTCTTAGTCTGTCAAAGGCACAGCGAAGGGAAATTTTTGTGTAGGGGGCTGCTGTTGCACAATTGCCTCCTTTCAATCCTTATCTATGCCTCACATTGCAAAGCAGACAAGGAGTAGGGGGTGGGGGTAACAAACCATTAGGAATAAAAGAGGAGAAATAAAAAGAGAATTATGAATAACAATAACCCTGAGACCAAAATGTGTACAAACCAGACGGTCCCAGAATGACAAGCTTTTTTTTTCTCTCTCACATTCATGGCAGCAGTAGCAAGCGTGCTAACCAGCATCCTCCACCTGATTCAGCCATATTCCCCCATCCCCCATTTCTCCATCAGGCCCACCCCTCACCTCCTGCACCCCCCTCCTCTGCCTGGCTGTCTGACTGGTACTCAGGTGATGTTGGTGTTGGACAGTCTGCCCGTTCACTGTTATCCTTTTTTCAAGTCATTCAGCACATCTCATTCTCTCCCGATCTGTGTCTGTCTATCCGTCTATTTGTCTCTGTCTGTTTGTCTGTCGGTCTTTCTGTCTCTACCTATCTGTCCGTCTGACTGTTCCTCTGTCTGTTTCCGTCTATCTGTCCATCTCCTCGTCTATCTGACTGTCCCTCTGTCTGTCACTGTCTTTTTTTCTGTATGTCGGTCCGTCTTTTCGCAAGCGGTACTCTGTCTCCAAATGCGCCCAATGCCCAATTACACTCTCATTACCTCCTAATTATCCTGGACACAACAGCAACTGGTAGCACAATCACAAAGAGAGCAGAATGTAAATCAGATACATTCGTGCTGACATTATTCGTGGGACTTATCCCCCCCATTTTCCCTCCTCCACTGGGTAGTGGCATGTTAAATATTCCCCCGATGATGGTGGTAATTTAGAGCAATATGGTAATATGGATGCTGATGGCTATTTCTCCTCTCACCAGACGCTGTTTGAGTCCTTTCACGAGCTGTTGTCGGCTAAATTACATTAAAGGTTTAATTAGCTATTTTAGATCACAGTTGATGAATTCTGAAAAAAAAGCACAGTGATCACTGATCATCACTTTTCAGAGCATGGTCATAAATTAGACCATCATTGGCACATGCTGTCTCAGTCATATACACTAAATAAGACTAGCAGGGAGCACTTCATCAACAGATAGATGTTACTTTTTTTTCTTTTTATTCTTTTTTTAATGTTACGTTTGAATATGAGGTAAATCAGGCAACTAATATTCACTTATGCTAAATTTAAGATGAATTTTAATGCACATAGTGAAAGTAGTCAAATAAACACCTAATTTGTATTTTAGATGTTTTCTTTATAGTAGTCTGAGAACTGAACACTGTATTATTGAAGTGGGCCTTGAAAGACACCTTTTCATGATCTGCTAAGTTTAAAGATTTCTACACCGATAACTGTATTTAATCTAAATCGTCAAAATAAATAACAATAAACCAAAGGGCACACAGCTCAGATAAAACATATACCTTAATGATGTGGCTTTTCGTACCTTGAGGTTTATTCAGTTGCTTGTGTCTAATCCCACCTTGGCCTCCCTAAATGATGCCTGTTAGATTAAACAACCCACCAGCATGGACTGCTTCACTTGTCTGCCAGTCAGGACGTATACCTGAGTTGCTTTTCATCTCAGATGACATATATTTGTTGTGTTGAATGGTCTTCAACTCTGCAGACTCCATTTAGTCTCCAGAGGGGAACGCTGTTATCTGACGAACCTGAGCAGGACGTCCCCTGTCCGTGTGTTCTCAGACTGATACAATTAAGGTAAAAGTACACAGCAATATTTAAAAATCATGATCCATTTAGTGTCACGGGTGCTCCACCTGCCCATGAGTCCATCTCTTTGGCTGCCTCAGGGTGTGATCCTGTTCATTTTGAGTGTGGCAAAGAATAGGACCACATTTTTTAACCTAATCAAGTAGTTTTGTTGCCTTTGTTTTCCTGTGAAGTTCACAAAAAAACCTACTAGATTGATTGGCCCAGAGCGTTTGTTTATTACTTTGGTTTGTGATAATATACCAATGATACGCCCCTCTTCCTTAGCATGTATTTCGCATTTAGTAATTTGCATGCAATTAAATGTTAGCATTCTAAGGGGGTGAACGTAGATGGTAAACATGGTACCTTGTTAGCGTCAGTGTGTAAGCATTATCATTATGAGGGCACTTACATTGTGTTTAGCTCAAAGCACCGCTGTAAGGGCTGCTTGCCAGGCTGTAGGATCTTGTTGTTTTCTTAGTGTGATTACATTGTCGTAAGAATTGTAGAGAATAACCATATGGTTAACATTAAAAACATTGGTTGAAGTGAAATTCTTTAAAACAACTATCATTGTATCCATCTATCCGTCCCATGCGGGCCTGCGTCTGATATGCAAGGGCTCCGTCAGCAGGCAGGCTTGTTTAACGAGGGCAGGGGGACAGCGTGGCACTAATTGCTGTGTGTGATTTATACCAGGCTGGGAGCAGGCAGAAACACAAGCAGACGAAGGCACTCTGAGAGCAGCTGCTTTGCCCAATATTTACTTAACCCTCCGCTGGCAGGCCTGGCATCGGTGCCAGTGACGATGGGTCTGTGGGGAGTCATTTTGCTGCTTAGTGTTATCTGTAGCAGCAGGGCTGGGGCCGTGTTTGGAGACGCGCTCAGAGAGGGGAGTGTGTGCTTTATGGGAAGTAGATTGTAGCAATTAGATGGAAGAGTGTGATTGGTCTCCTGACAGTTTGGCCGTCCAGGAGGAATTGTTGCTAGCTGATGTAATCACGTCCTACTTTATATATACATATGGGAGGATTTAAATATGTTTATAAAATATGACAGAAATTTTAAAAAGCATTTTGGCCCGAGTTTTCTTTTGCTGCACGGATGAACAGAGAAGTCCTTCATGTAAATTAGAAGCCCATTGATCGCAGGCCTATATTGAGCAGCATGATTTGTACAGCGCTCGCTCCTCTGTCATGTGTTAGCAGTGATAGACACTTCCATCCCACGCCTGTCTGGCCGTCTCATCTGGAGTGATAGTCTAAGACGTCGTCGGGTTCGCAACCGCAACTCAATTAGTCACACCTCAAATAAATTAGCGGTGAGAGGCGTGAATGTGTTCTGCTGTAATAGATCAGCTCAAGATCTTAAATGGTATCCTAATATTCGCACCCTGCGTGAGCTCCATGATCCTTTTGCAAATGTGGAGAAACAAACAAATACTGGATCATGCTTGTTCCACGAACAGACGCATGCAAGACTGTGACGACACGAGGGAAACAGAGGGCTACAAAATAAAGGAGGGGGAGGTAGATTCCGTCTCCACAGTAACATTGATTGATATTCTTCAGGTGCAGCAGCTGTCAAGCTGTCTGACCACTGCAAGCTAATGCTCTGCGGGAAGGGAGCGACGGGTGGGGGAAGGAAGAGGAGGAGGACAAGGATGGAAGGGAAACACCATGGAAAAAAATAGGGGGGATGAAAATCTAGGACACAGAGTGGACAGTGACGGAGTCAGAGATGGGAAGGAGAGGGAGATGAAATTGAAAAGCCATGTCATGATATTTTTGTATTGTGATGTTGAGCCAGTAACGAAAAGGTGGAGGCCCATGTGAGAATTAGACTACATGGCGGTGGAGGCGTCCTGGAAACGAGGGGCGTGTCTCTTTATTCTCTCCTCGGGAGATGTAAAAGGTGATAAATGGAGTCAGGTTGTCAAAAGACTTCTCTCAATGTCACTGATGTTAGTCACCTCTAGCCATTCTCTCTGAATGTAGCTAGATTAATGTAGTCATTCTATTCCTTATCTTCTTGCACAATGTCCATCTGGTTGCATAAAGCCCTTTGACCTCAATTTACTGTTTTGACAGGACTAACTTACTGTGGTGGCGGTCGAAAAAAGCCCTTCAGAGAAAGGTGTGTGTGTACTTACAGGCACCTTGCAACCTTCCCCAATCTCTCATGGAGAACAGATTTTTATTATCAAATTTTCAACTGGATTTGTTATGCGTTGTCTGCCAAGAATTGTTTATCAATTTTTCCTCTGCAATCATAATTACTCCGACATGTATATGTAATTGATGTTCCAGAGGGTCCTCATAAATAGTGTCTGTTTTGCAGCCACAGGTTGTCATCTTCATTAATCAGAAACATGTTGAAGCAAGTAAAGCTGGCAGCAGTTTGTATGAACAAGAGGGGCAAGCTTGATAATGAGTTGTTTTTGAGATGCTTCAATATCTCTCATCCCCGTATTGCTCTCTTCATTCTTCCCTCAGTAATTGTAAAACATATACATAAGACAACTGCAAGGGAAATAGTGCACATTTACACTCTTTATGGCAGCTTTGCGTTTTTTAGTGGCTTGTTGAAAGCCAACAGAAATTGTGTTGAGTGTGTGTGAGTCAGTCACAGGGTTTGAATTTGTCATTATTTACCACTTGTGGCATGTTTATTTTTAATCATGTGTTGTAAATAACATTATTTACGAGACACTCATACTTTTTTTTCATAGTTTTTACATGTTCCGCTACCTTACCTCTTATACTATAACTACTGTGCTGCATTTATCCTTCAGCTTCAGTCACTTTGCAAATTAAGAGGTAATCAGCTTGTAAAATCCAAAGCTTTGTCTGCAGTGAATTTAATCAGCCAACAGTATATAAAACAGCTAGAGTTAGCTTCACCTCATTCAGTTACATTAACTGCTGATTTCATGTTAATCTAACAGTCGTAATGATAACACTAGATTTATTGGACCATTTTGGCATTTGTGGTGAGTACTTTCACAAGGACACATCTGATTCTATAGTAAGCCATAATCTTGTCTCCCATTAGTTCCTTTATTTTTTTTCCTGAACCACTCTTAGCAAAAGGGATGTCTTTCACACCGTGCTGTTGTACTATAAATTACCTGGCAGCGGTCAGGTAATCCTGCAACTGCAATACATCGGTCAGCTGACTGGTACCTCGATTTAAAAAGAACTCCAACTGTTACTGAAGAAAGCCACCCAAACCGCCCTAAGCAAATAAGATGATGAAGAGGTTGCCATCTCAAGTGTCAAGATTGACTAATGTTACTCGCAAAAGTCCCAAATCTAGAACATCATTTTTCAATAGGAACCAGTATTGCCGTGCTGGATAGTGGAGCCTGTAGTTTTATCTCAGCCATGCTCAAAATGTCAGCGAGACTAAATTTGGGTATGAAATTAGGCATGAAAAATATTTATACAATTTCTTTGTAAATAGACAAAGGCTATTTAGACACCCTAAATAATTCAAACTGTGTGCTGCTTTCTCTCACACATCCATATGGTATTGTATCCACAGGTGGGTGATTTCACACTTCTCTTTGAATCAGCAATTGTATGCTTTTCATTTCGGCACAAGGTGGTGATTTTAATCCGGAATCTATTCTCATTAAATACTGCAAATCTATGCACTCGTTACTTCATCATTTAAACAACATGTAAATGCCCTAGTGGTTCACTGCTTTGACTCAAGGTAACATTTTTTTTTTAAATTACATATAGTCTAGGAAATTATACAATAGTTTGCTAAAAATGTGACAGCCTTAAAGTCTATAGTTACATCCCTGACATCACCATAGGGAGTGTGACCATTTAGCCCAAAGGCCTCAAATACCCTTTTTCCAATTGGTCTTTATTTTGGAAAGATAGGGCTCAATGGTCTCTTTGATGTTTTGTGATCTGCCATCTGATAAATAAGTATTATGACAAAAAGATATAAATCATCAGAAAATTCAATCAAATCAATTGTCTTTTAAACAGAATGTGAACAGAAAACAGAGATTCAAGATGTCGTACTGTGGCTGAAAGCACTGGCAGGTTGGAGTTGTGCAAAGCTGCAGTCCATTGGGATTTAAATCAGGGTTATAAAACTCCTTGCATAAGAATACTCCTGCACCAAATGACAATGAGAGGGAGATGTCAATGAAGCACAGTGTTTGCACGCCCACACAGTCTTGAGAAAAAGTCTTATCATGCGATATTAGTGACAATACCTGTCCCCTAAATACCCGGTACCTATATTCATACTCGCGCCACCTCAACCAACTTCATTATTTGTTTTGATAATATACAAAGTTGTACGTGTTTTAATAGATTATCTTTGAATTTGATTTCATGCATCATTTAACTGTCGGTATCCTGTTCACGGAGCTTATGCACAAGTCCTGGTTGTGATTGATGGGTTTGTTTGTAAGCTAGTTCTGGCCTCCTGCTTTACTTGTTCTGTCGCTCCGCAGCATAGTTCAGCACCACGGACAGCTCTGCTCATCAAGTCTATAAGGAGGTCCAGTGAAAGGGGCTTCATCCTTTAGATTTTACATATTTCATATTAGTTGTGGGTTTCTCCTTTTTATATGTGTTTGTGTGTATGTGTGTGTGTTTGTGCAATTTAACTTCAATATTTAGTTTTGTTGCTTTTTAGGTTTTACTTTGTTGCTCAGCTTAATAATCATAAAATCTTACATTTTTGCCACACAAAGAAACATAAATAAAAGTGTAGTGATTATCTGTTATCATTGTTTTTTATTATACATGTTTGTGATATTTAGGACATAAGTTGGTTTTACTACCTTATACCACTAAAAAATTTCATTTCTATGATATTGGGTTTTTTTTCAAAGCATTTTGTATTACGTAATTGTGTTAAGTAGATATTTGATATTTGAGTTATAATCTTTTGTTAATCTATGTTACTCACACATTACACCCTGTGAGTGCTTTCATAACCTTATGGTGTGCCGTTTGTGTTGCACATTCTAAAATCCTGCGCAGTTTTTGGTACATTTAGCATTATGTACCATATTATTATTATTATAATTTAACAACATTGTGTTACTGCCAAAACGTTTCCCTCAAAAGTAAGGGAAATGTACACGGATGATGTGATGTGAGGACGATTTGAGGACATCCAGTTATTACCCACTAACCCCTCCCCGGCTTCCTTAGTAAATAAAACAGGGGTCTTTCTTCACAGTGGGGATCAAAGTACATATTTGTCTGAATCTTTGCCTTGTCTCACCACAACTTCCTCTCGCTCTTCTTCTCCTGCTCCTCTCTGCCGTCATCCTCCTTCCTCTGTTCCCTCCCCTGCCTCAACGTGGCTGCTGAATATTTAATAAGCTGGAATTACTGAGGCCCTCAACCGTAATGACGGGGAAATCAGACAATTAAATCAGAAGGGCTCCAGCTTTAAGTCTCACCTCCCCCAGAGGAGCCAGAGATTATTTAAAGTGGCACACTGTTTGATTATCTAATCCTCCTCTTGCCCCTTCTGCTTTACTCACAGAGCGCCATTGCCCGCTCCACTTGCCAGCACAAATTACCATAAAACACCAATGAGCACTGTATTTAAGTCCTTTTCCTAAATGCGGGAATTCGATGCCATGAAGTTCCCATGGGAATGGCTATTTGGGAGGGAACTCCTTTACACCCAGGTTATCACAATTATGCAAAGCTCTCAAAGGGCTGCTGTGTTGATATCCGTATTTTGCGTGGAAACTGCGTGCCTTTGAATTATTTCATTATTTCATCATTTCTGAACTTGTTTTGCTAATGGGATGCGGTCAACGCCTTTTTTCCCAGGTGGCACAAATATTAGTTCTTTTTTAATGAATAAATCTTGAGCTTTCCACAAGGATAAGTGAAAGGGTGAAGCACTACGCATGTACGGGTATAAATCTACAAAATGGTGAGAACAGACTGTCGGGGGCGCTC
Organism: Pungitius pungitius; assembly: GCF_949316345.1. Taxonomy (NCBI): domain Eukaryota; kingdom Metazoa; phylum Chordata; class Actinopteri; order Perciformes; family Gasterosteidae; genus Pungitius; species Pungitius pungitius. The sequence continues at coordinate 3,954,786 of NC_084915.1, forward strand.
TAAGATAACCCTGACCTGCCACGGGGCTCTTTTCACGTAAAAAGCTGCAGGACTGGATACGGGCTTCACCCCCTAATCAAAGGGGGTTTTGTTTGGGCTTTGGCGATAAGGAGAATTGCTGTCAGCTTGACTTATCATCATGACAAAGTGACTGATTGTGATTGAGTAGATATTAATAGCTTCCTTAATGCCTGCCAGTGCTGAACACACACACACACACACATAGATGTTCTCACTGACAGAGGGATGAATATTCATGATTATACAGCTGAGGCTCAACACTGCTTCATTTAGTGTTGGCCAGAGAGAGGCCCAATGATAGCATTGTAACACACACCCATCAGGGGTTTAATAGCTCAACTCCAGTACCGGCTAATTACAGCGCGCATGAAGCCAAACACACACAGACTTCTCATAGAAACGCAGATAGGCACAGGTTTGAAACCTAATATTCCCCTCCTAATTTGCAACTTCTGCAGACAACCATTTGTCCGGTGGAAAGAGAAGTGCTCACACTGCTGCCTCGGATGCTTCTCCTGGAGAATAGAGACATCCTGTCACTCCTGTTGCAAATAAGTCCTGTACAAATACACCCAATTCTTCCAGCGACCACTGTTTAATTCGGTTTGATGAGGTTGTTCCAGTCAGGAGCCATCGCACATGAGGACGACAAGACAACAAGGACTTTGAAGCAAAGTGCTTGACTTGACGAAGCCTGGTGGAGCTGGCTTAGGTTCTAGAAGTGACTCGTCTCATGGGTCTTTTGGCGTCAGTGGAGAACACAGATGAGAAACACAGTTTGTGTAATATGACATCTACGTTGTTCCATTCGTATGAAGAGAACATCTACCATGAATCCTTACTGAATAGTTGGTATCGTTCGGCAGTGATCTGGGATGTCTCGTAGAACACCGCTACGGAGACAGCCAGTATCTCAAATCTCTTCTCCTTTTAACACGACACAGGAATATGGGGCAACGGCGAGGACAAGCGCCTCAGGGTTTGAGCTTTCTGTTGCCTCCCGATTTGAATATCGTATTTGCATCTAGTTCATTCAAGCAGACGATGACATCTTTATCTGTGGTTGACATATGAGGCCGTTAGCCTCAGGCTATCGTGTGTCTAGTTAATGAGCAGAGTGATGCTGCCGCTGATTAGGAGCGGCAATGAAAAATAAATCCTCGGTTTTCTTTTCTGACTCAACTCTGCAGCGAGCAGATAGGGTCCGGACCCTAGATAGGCTGCTTCCAGTTTGTAGTCCAGGTGTGAAGGGAAAGTAGGCCAGCCGCTTGGTTTGTGTGTGTTTTTGTGTTTGTGATTTTGCGTCCTTGCGCTCCGAGTGCCGCCCACACGTGTCTTTTTTAAGAAGGGAGAGCAGAATATATGGCATTTATCGAGGAAAGTATTGGGAAAAACTGAAAATGCAAAGTCCAAAAGTCCAAAAGGCGGGATAATTTACAGGGTTACAGCAGAAAAGGAAGTAAAGTTCACACAGACAAAGTAAAAACAAGATTAAAAGAAGTCAGCAATAACAAAAGAAGAACATTAAAATCAAAATATACACATATACTGTATATGTGAATGACAGTAATATGGAAGTAAATTGGAAAAATATTGGAATTACTTTCAAAATAAATACATTTTTTGGCAATGCTAAAAATGGTCTTAACCCACATATTTATTGCATTTTTCTAAGCATTAAAAGATTTGACTAGAAAGTATACGTGTGTACTTGACTCTCCACCAATAATACTACACTGGGAATATTGCTTTCTAAGCCAATGGAGGCTCTTGCGTTGCCATGCCAACCCTCAGCAGCTGTCAGTTGGCTGCCTGTAAGAATGACAAATGGTTTTTATTAGAAGGGATCTAAATTGGTGGGATCCCCTCTCTCCGTGGAGATGCTTATCCCAACCCAATCTGACCAGAGTCACTGTGCCAATAATGTGAGGAGGGCCTAATTACAGCACGGCTCTCTCCTGGGCTCATCATGTACTTATTACCACTCTCTGCCGCTGGATTCAACAGTTTATGTGGTACATTGGCAGCTGTTACAAAAAAATGTAAACCTTAACAGTCATATCAGTTCTTTATTTTGTAAATCATTGCTCTTCTCTTTATTAACCTAAACCCAAATTCCTAAAAAAATAGGAAAAAAGGAGATGTTTCTTTATTAATTGCCCCTGCACTGTAGAAGAAGCATGCATAATCTTTATTTATTTTACTTGCATCAAGCCGCTTGACTTTCATCGTCCCAAGGTTATGGTGACGCCGTAGCCGCCAGCTGTCTCCAGGGGCCCTCACCACGCACTAATACACTCCAAGACAGTCACACAGCAGGGACACTGCCAGCACAGTGATGAGGAGGCTATTTTTTCTTTTTCTATCTGCATTGTTTAGCTGACTGCATGGGTTTTCTAGACGGTCGGCGACGGTTGATATGTCAGACAACTCTTAGTTCCTCAGCTGGAAATGTTCAAGGTTGTGAGGGAACAGGATTTGTCTCATCTTCAAAGTTTGTCCCCATGTATGCATGCTTTTAGCAGCGTAATGTTGGAATGAGGTACATATGAATCTTGACACACCCAGCGCTGCAGAGATCCACATGTTTGGTTTAAACAAGTTGTCGTCAGTCACCCTAACGACATCTTTACGTTGGGATGTCTGCAGTACTCGCTTTGCAATTTGATGTGAAGAAGACAGCAGACAGTGTGAGACACAGAGACCGAGGCAGTGGGCTCCTGTTGAGATCCATCAGACAGAGCTGACAGGTTTTTTTTGATAATTACTCTGCCCAGCCATGATCTGAATTAGCATATGAAAGTTGCCTTTTCCCTTTTTTTGCCTTCAGTTGGAGCGCATAGCTGCAAGCTAATTTGTAAGTCATTTCAGATGACAGAGAGTGGTTGTATCCCAGTGGTGCTCGTATCTCATCTCTCCCTCCTCCCATCTCATCTTTTCACCACTCGTGGCTCAATTATTAAAATATTGAATAATAGATGACAGGTTAACCGAGGTAACTTTCTCGGCACATTTTTGGGCAGATGGTCTTCGGGTTAAAGAACCGTCTCCCTTAAGTCCTTGTCACTGGATAACCTGTGTGTCAAGCGGCAGCATGGCCACACCGGTGCAAAGTGTAACAATAACACTGTAATACGGACACCATTCAGCCCCTTCTCTCTGTTTCCATTTTGTCTCGGAGGTTTCAGTAGAAAAACTACAGAGCCAGCCCCTATTTGAATAAACAAAGAGTCCACTAGCAGGCTCAGCGTGGCTTATGTGGGGATTAATTGTAGCCATTGAGTGCAGTGGACCAACAGAAAGGGACATGTGTCTGTGGCACAGTGGATGCCAAAGCAGCTGGGCGGGCCTGAGGAAGGGAAGAGGAGAAGACCCACTGTCCAGGGCAGCCACCTGGAATGAAGTGAAGCCATAGTTTTAGACATATACACTAATACCCTTATCCAAGTTAGAGTGTGTGTTACACGTGAGCGTTATTTCATTTTTATTTTACCTTTCAAACCAGAGCCGGTGACTGCTGAACGTTGGAAAGAATAACAGAGGAATATGGTTTGCTAAACTTTGAGTTCATACATAGTAATATACTAACACATAAGAATAACATGCCGTCATGTCAATAAGATAAATGACATGAGGCTCTATGCATTGTTTACTAAAAGTAGAAGGTATAGGTATACCTGTTTAATAGTAAAGGAAACCTTACGTGACTTCTACTGTGATCTGCCGCTATATAGAAAATTTAAGACCTATTTAGTATAATGGTAGGGAAAACCAACCTCTGCAGGTAATGCAGCAGCTTGACTGATGTTCAACCTAAGTTCACCCACACTACTCCGCTCCTCCGCTACCCTCACTGGCTACAAGTAGCTGGCCGGTTGGGTACCATGCGACAGATCTTGGCCCTTTCTCAATATGCGTTCTTGTGTGGACTTTTGTTCTCGTGGACTCGTGAAACGTCATCAGTCTCAGCCCGAGTACTGTTCCAATTCTAAAGTCCGCATCTGGCCGAGAACGGTCATAATACCCGGATGTGACTCGCCCCGCCCATTTTACCGGGCATGCATCGGAGCAGGCTCGTCTGTTCTTGTGAGAGCCAAATATCCATGCATTTCACCTCAGCAACAGGCAACAACGACAGAGGAAAATAAACACAACTTTATGTCGAAGTTTATAAATACTACTTTTTTAAAGTAACGTAATGTAATTTTCTGACTGAATAGTAAAATATTTAAGTCAAAAACTAAAATAAAAACGTATTAGCAAGACCAGCTGACGTGGTGACATCATCAAGTCAGCTGCTGTTCCAATTGCGGAAATGACCGTTCTCCGTTCTCCCGAACCTGCGAGTCAGGACTCCCGAGTCTGTCTCCCGAGTCTATTCTCGCGGGAACGCGAGTCCGTTCTCGCCGTCTTAGGTATTGAGAAACGGCCCTTGTGTTCCTGGGTGACTTCACTTCCTGCCTTGTGCTGTCTTCCCTTGTGATTGTCTGCCGTGCCTGATCGTTTCCACCTGTGTCCAATCACCTGCACCTCCCTTGTATATTTAAGCCCTGTGAGTCTATTGTCTTGTGTGGCGTCATTACATGTCGACCCGTCCATGTGTAAGTCAAGTCTGTGTTTTCAAGTCCAGGTCCTTGTTTGTGTTTCTTGGTTTTTGTTTTTGCCTCCTTCCTGTTTTTTTGGTTGGAGTGATTTTGAGTTCGAGTTCTTTGACTATTAAAGTCCTTTTATTTTGTTCATTAACCCTGCGTCTGAGTCCTCCCTCCTTGCCCTCGCATTCCACCTCGTGACACACAGAGAGCTAAACACTCAACAACACCACAATTGTGTGCTGTCCTTGCTCCTAAATGGTGCAATTTAGAAAGTGTCCAACGTTTGCTAGTTAAAACTTCAATCCCCAGACAGTGACAAACAGCTTTGTTTTTATACTTAATTGGAGTAAATTCATTTTTAAATTGAGATGTACAAGAAATATTTAAATTGCTACTCTGTAAAGGGAATACTGCTTATTTATAAAGCCCCTTATTTTAGGTCTTTGCATTAATAAAAGTTTGCAATACACTACTTTTGAATAATTGATTTTAAGAAAATGTACTTTGGAACATAGGAAATGTATGTTATGTCCAAATATTTATTGCATTCACTTCACCATCACACCGAAAAAGGGACAAATGAGCCTGTCCACTTTGGTGTCATCTCCATCGTGGAGTCATTTGTCCCGTTAATGAATGCTGATTGAAACCTTCCCCACTGAAGACCAAAGCCAGATGTTTGTGGCTTTTTAACCAGTAGAAAATGGACACAAACGCCTGCTCATGAGTCTGGCACGTTAACACAAATACACGCCAATGCACTGTGAGAACAGTGCAGGCTGTGTCTCAGGCGGTGTTAGCATGCAGGAGGTGGCGCAGAAAGGAGCAGGGAAAAGCCTTCGATCGGTATTATTGACCATTTCTGCATGCAGCGGCTTGCTGCAAAGACACGCTCACATGCAATCGTAGAAACACAAACGTGTGTACACAAAGACTAACACCCAGATAAACAAGCCAGTGGGATTTGAATAGCAGTGGCACGAGCATATGCAGAAAGTGGCCTCAGCTTACTGTACAAGGACATGTAAATACAACACAGTTCTGTAAGCCTGTATCTGTATGGAAAGCAATTAATTCTATTTGTTGGGGAGGAAGCAAGAATTGGCTCTGGGAAGAAACAAATCTCATCCAGAACCAGGAATGGAATTAATTACTATAGCTGTGGATGCTTTTCAGATTATAGATTAACACTAACCACCACCACCTTCTTTTCTCATTGCAGTCGTCTTAATACAGATTCTTTTTTTTACTCACATGTAAATACAGTATATGCTGCTTTACACATGCACAGCAGTGATATCAAACTGTAAGGTTTCTTGTTATTATTGGGCACTTTTTGAACATTTAACATTTAAGCATTTTTAGCATTTGAAAACCTTAAACCCTTTAAACAGTTATAATGGTATGCAATGAAACGATAATATCAAACATAGTTCTACCTATAATTCTGTGACTTAACAACCTTGAGTGAGAAATTCACTTTGATTTACATGGTAGAAAAGAGTCAAGCACACACATGTTTAATGTGCATTTAAAACACAGACGTTCTCCCCCCTCCTCCCTGAACCTTTGTCTCGCTGACATCTAGTCAGCTGGAGTGGAAGTTCCACCCATTCATAAGGCCGCCATGTCAACATCTGATCCCAGACAACCTTCAGAGGAGGCCGAGATGAGTGGGTTAGGACACGGCCCGCTTTGCTTTTCCCTTTGATATCTGCTTTCTCTTAATAATTTACCTTTACCTCAAAATGAACATATCTAACCAACAAAATAAAGAATGTAGTAATGTTCTAGCTTGTCTGTGTACATATGATGGTAGGTCACACACTAGAGAACCTCGACCTGAAGCTGAAAAAAAACCCTTCAGGACATCAAATCCATGGTCTCTTATTCCTGTCTAGGTCATCACTTGCTCACAATGTCACCCTTGCAGCCTCTTCTGTCTATTCTCTGCTTTCTCCTGTGTTCTCATTCATTCATTCTCATAGCACCATTACTGGCATCTGTAAACATGTTGGAAGTCATGGTTTTTGTCGTTCGCTTCATCCTCTGTCTCTAACTGTAAGAAGCTCTTCTTTTTTTTGTTGGAAATCTTACCACAACAAATATAAGATCCTTTTGCGTCCGTGTGCAGAACATATTTCTTGTAATAGAAATACAGAGAAAAGAAATACAGAGGTGAACAGTCACCAAATACATTTTTGAACGTGTTCGCAGAAATTCCAATTTTGTCTATTTTCGATATGTTGCAGGTAATGGCTTTAACACCGTAAATAAAAATCCACCTTTTTTGATTGTATGTCCCTCTAGCCTCCCAAAACACACGGTTTGACCATCGATCAAACACAGAGCATCTAATCACAGTTGTAGCTAAATGGCCAATGGGGTTAAAAGGGTAAGGAGATTACAATTGGGGCAAAGATGGATGTAAACTACAGCATCACTAGTTCGAAAAATTAAGTTAAGTCAATTTCTACCATGCACTGTGCAGGGGCCTGTACCAACAGCCTGAATTTGAGTTAAACTGTCATGACAAGACTATATGAGAGCATTTAAACAACCCATAAGGTGTATTATGATACCTCGACCATAATACCCCAGACGTACAGCCACCCAGTTTGATCCCCGTCTCAGATTGGCTTCTCCGTCATCTGTGACATGAAAACCCACAGCAGCCACCGGCTGCAGCGCACATCAGTACTCCTGAACACCGACTACCTCTCTCTTGCTCCATGTGCTCACAAAAATTAGCATAACATTAGCATGATATTAGCACTTCCGACCTGCGCTGCCATGCCTTATCAAAGCACTCTGTGATCCTTGGCTCCCTGCACTATTTGCTGGAGCAGGAGAAAGCAAGAGAGAAGCAGAGAAAAAGAGAGGGACAGAAAGCGAGTTTCCCCTGAGACAGAGAGAGAGAAAGGAGAGAACGATGAGCTACATGATAACGAGCTGTGTTACACACACAACACACAGCCGTCACAGCGCCTCAGATGGCTCTGAGCTAAAATGGCTGCAGCAGATGTTTGGTGACTACATCCAAACGGAGCTCGCACCTCAGTTGACTTGCAAATATTTGCTAAGAGACTTCAAAATTGGATTTTTCTGTATTGTGATTCCAGTGCACGAGAATACAGTGTGACTGTAGAGTCTGATTTGTTGTTAAAAAAACTCCTGTGATGAAATCCAGAGGCAAATGAACATTTTGTTTGTTCCTTTCATGTGTCACACATGGAGCCTTTGCCAGTGGTTCCTTTCCACCAAGTTCAGGATTACTTTTCTTGGTTGTGGGGGTTACGTTACAGGTCAGAACCAGGTGATGTTGTGTCACTGCTTGTTTCACATTGATGTGCATTCTTCAGTGGGACGGAGTACATTTTTTTGTGGAAATTCGGAAGGCTTTCCCAAAATGACCAGGGGCAATTTGCAGGTCGCAGGGAAGTAACATAATTGGTGCTGATTGGCTCAAACAACTTTCAGGGAGCCATCAATTTAAAAGGTTGCTTTGTTTTCATTTTAACCTTAGGAACTGTAATGCATGTGTTTAAAATTGCATGACATATTTTATTTATTTTCTTTTAATATGTTTTATTTATGTATTTACTTGCAGTGTCACGGTTTCTCATCACATCCACGGGAGCCCTGTATATCCTGGATGTGCAAATGGAGGACGGGCTGTATAACTACAGATGTATGACACGCCACCGGTACACCGGAGAGACCCGACAGAGCAATAGTGCCCGCCTTATTGTCTCAGGTAAGAAGAACAGCAATCAATGCAAATGTTGTAGTTGTACATCTGCAACATGACATCCTGCTATGCAGCTAAATCGATCGAATGATCAAGCTCTTTATTGCATTCTCTGCTATTAATGACACAACACAACGTAACAAATGGGTTGTACAAATTCCGTCTTGAAAAGGGGTTTCATTTAGCCTTTAGTTCAGCTGTTGATTTTGGTGGGTTGCAAAGATAGTGCAAAGTGACAAAGGACCATATGGAAATAAATCTGTGCTTGTAAAAAAAAAGGATGTAGATATAGTGAATAGAATGGAGAGTGAAAGGAAAAGCACATGAACTAAAGAGGAGGTGACATGTGATAAAGGTCATCACAACTGTTCCAACCCAGTTTGTGGGGACGGCTTCAGGACAGAAAATCGCCCTCCCTTTTCCACAACCAGTTAAAGGAAAAGATTTCAAGATCAGTTGCCATGTCGCGAGGGGTACTTTTCAACCTGTGAGAATGGGATGTGATCAGAATCATCTCGTATTGAGTTTCAGCCTACCGATAGACCAGTGTAAAAGACCGAAAGAAGCTATTAAACTGCATTACATGAATCATACGATCCAGTGTTATTGGAGCTTTTAATCAGTAATAAAAGTAGGTAATCACCCAGAAACCAGTGTTATGTGGGTAAGTAAAAACACACAAAGACAACAGCCTAGTACATTTGCCAGAGCCGTAACGTGGGAAAAGATTATGAGATTGATGTTGAATTGAATGCAGCTAATGATGGAGGACCAAAACAAATATTTTCCTTCTAATCTCTGTTGAGCGTTGATTACTGGGAGAATATAATATAATAATATGATATGCATTATAACAAAGGTTTGAAAATTGCTTAGAAGTGACACCAAACATAACCAAACTAGATTCTCAACACCCCCCTCGTCCCATGCAGACCCTGCTAACTCAGCGCCACACATCCTGGACAGCTTTGAGCGGCGCGAGGTGATGGCGTCTCATCGAGTGGAGTTGCCCTGCAAGGCCTCCGGTCACCCCGCACCAAAATACCGCTGGCTAAAGGACAACCGGCCGCTGGAGCCCGACACACGCTTCAGACAGAGTGTGACAGGCCTGTTGATTGAGAGAGCGCAGCCCAGCGACACAGGGACATACGTATGTGAGGTGTGGAATGGATACGGCAATGCTGAGGTGATCGGCAGGCTGCTGGTAAAAGGTCAATATCATTTTAGGTTGATCCCTGTCAGTGGCATAATGCTTCAAAACACCTGCAAGCTAGTATGCTAATTCTGCTGCACATAGTATTGGCTATTCCACAAAATAATTAAGCTTTGCCTAAACTACAGAAAACAAGTAATACAAAAAAATGTCTAACCTACAGAGGCCCTGAAGGTCGTGGTGAGCCCTCGGAAGGTGAAGGGCAGCGTGGGGAGCCAGGTTTCGTTGTCGTGCAGTGTGACCGGCTCCGAAGAGTACCAGTTGTCCTGGTACCGCAACGGAGAGCTCATTTACCCCAGCAACAGCGTTCGCATGACGGGCCAAAACAGGGAGAACCTCGTTATGGCGGGAATGGCCAAGAGCGATGGAGGAGCCTATCAGTGTTTTGCCAGACACGGCAAGATGTCCGCCCAGGATTTTGTTCAAGTCATACTGGAAGGTCAGAACTCACAGTGGTCCTACTGGAGATGTGAATGAGTGCAGTAATCACAATTTAATTTATATGCATGGTGTCCCTGTGTGTTAGTGTTCAAATCCAGACAGTGTATGTGGTACCAAGTGCTGCAGTACACTTCAGCTTTATTAGATTTTTCAAAAGAGGCTTGCATACTGTTACACAAGCCGGGTTTCTGCAGTGTCTGCCTCCCCTTACCACACCAATGTAAGGAGACTATTGATAATCAATGAAGCTGTGGAGCCAGAGAAAGGCGGACTATTATTCTGCTTTACACTCCGATTTAGCTTTTTATGCAGCGGCTATGTATGGCAGTGGGAAAAGACATCCGAATTGATTCTAGTTCTAGTTTCTAGAAAAAGAGTCTATTGTTTAGGATGTACCAAATATCTTTCCTTTAATCATTTGAATCTTGGATTTTGGTTTTCAAATTATGCTTTTAATGGCTGCCATTGTGTTTTATGGCGGCATTATTCTAAAAAAATTAGGAAAAATAGAAGATAATTGAAATGCAATTTATGGTAATGTTGGATTGCGGCTACTATTAATACAAGTGCTGACTCCCTTTGTGTGCAGCAAGCAGAAGTGCAAACTCCCTTTTGGCCACAGAAACTTTTGTTTTTAAAAGGATAGACACCAACAAATATAGATTCAGGCAGAATATGTGAAATGTTTGAATCACAAGTTGTAAGAAAACTTACTTAGCCAATCTAATTCTACAAATACTACAATACTAATCTTCTTAATGTAGCTTGATATTTTCCCAAAACTCTGCAGACACACTAGATATCAACAGAACCAATAGACATGGTTCTGCAGCCTTTTCATTTATATTTATGAGTAGAATGTTTTGAACGTTTAGAAAGCAGCATTCTCAATATTGCATACAGCCCCATCTAATAAATAACTCTTATACATGTCTCATTATCTTGTGTATCTCCTTCCACTACCCAGATGGCACGCCCAAAATTCTGGCTTCATTCAGCGAGAAGGTCTACAACATCAATGAGTTTGTGTCACTGTCGTGTATGGTGAAGGGCACTCCGGAGCCCCGGGTCACGTGGACCCTGGACGACGAGCCTGTCGTCAGGGACAGTCGCCATCGCATCTCCCACTACGCCAACGCCGAGGGCCACATGGTCAGCCACCTCAACATCAGCCAGACCCAGGTTCCCGACGGAGGGGTGTACCGCTGCATCTGCAACAACTCGGCTGGGACAGTTTCCTACCAGGCGCGAATAAACGTAAGAGGTGCTTGTCAGATCAACTCTTCCAAAACACCATCACATATACACATCAACATGTCTTGATTTATTCTGTTTCTAATTGGTTATGTTTAAAGTGCCTGTGATGTGCCAATGAGGAAAGATGGCATGATAAAACTAGTTTTGAGATGTGATGCCATTTTTTCAGAGTAGAAAGCTGATATAGTAGCTTAAGTACTCAGAATACGGCAGATACTGCTAAGGCTCCTCTCATCATCGGTCACGGCTGCCAGTATTACCTTTTATAATGCCCCACATCCTACCCAACACCTACTGATAGCTTTATATTGGGGCGCCATTAGGTTGATTTATTGTTATCTCCAATGTATGAGACTGCAGTGCTTTCTGCTCTCTACAGGGACATGGCAGGCTGGGTTGCTTTTTGTGACGTGGCGGTAATACCGCACTCCAGCCTTCTGTACTTGCTTCGATGCTATTAATATCTCTCTATTGCAATGAGGGAATTGCATTTTCTGTGCACTGATTGGTTTAATCTGATAGCGTTCACTCTTGCATGTTGTAAGGCTAAATAGGGCAATCCTCTAACCCTTAAGCGAGGATTCGCGGATGCCGAATGCAGCCAAGCAATGAAGATACATTTCCACAGGTGCCATTGCAGAGAAAGTGTAACGACTGTTTCTCACATCGTTGGCTCCTTAATCGTGCTGAAGAGAGTAGCTACCCAGGATATTCTTGGGCTTTAAAGTATACTACGGAGCCTAGTTAAACTGTCTTCTACAGTGGTTTAAAGAGAAGCCTAATAGTCTATTTCCCTGACAGACACTCTGCCATGGAAGCACATTGGTTATTCTGTTGGTTTTTCAACAATAAGTGTGTGCAAAAGCTTGCAACATGAGTAATGGTTTCGATAAGGGCTTCAGGAGTTGAAAGAGGGAACATTCCACTCTAATGCTTGTCAGAGGCAATCACAGGCGGTGGCAGCACAAGGTAATGTTCACTACAGACTCCAATGGAAGCGTCCCTGGTCCCTGGTTTTAACAAGGCAAAAAGCGTTAAAGAAATGTTTATCAGGCGGTTTGGATCTCCTTAATGAATCCAGGCATTTCCTACTTTCAAAATGAATCAAGGCATGTCAAGTTTATGTTTTTATGCCTCCTGAAAACACACACCTGTCTTTTTTAGCAACACCCCCACCTCAAAATCATTTTAAGAGAGTTGTCTCTCCAATGTGTCCTTCAAGGGCCTGCCAGCATCAGACCAATGAAAAACCTCACTGCCATCGCTGGGCGGGACATGTACATTCACTGCCGCGTCATTGGCTACCCGTACTACTCCATTAAGTGGTACAAAGACTCCAATTTGCTGCCATACAACCACCGCCAGCGGGCCTTTGAGAACAACGGCACCCTGAAGCTGTTTGACGTGCAGAAGGACGTGGATGAAGGCGAATACATGTGCAACGTGCTAGTGCAGCCCCAGCTCTCCACGCACCAGAGCGTCTATGTTACTGTGAAAGGTACGAACCTCGGTCTGATCCATCTCCAGTTACAGTTCACGTCTCAACACTGGATATCAAGTTGGGACTTTATTTACAGAACAAAGGTGCAAGTTTACGCGCCCTGGGTGAGTGTAGTTCTGGGTCAACCTGAAGTGTCAGGTTAGGAGCTCAGGCCGTTTATTTGAGATGTACATACAGACAGAATCATACGGCAGTATATAGTTTACTCTGACCGTAATCTCCTGGATACCGAGATAACTAGTGACTAGTGAAGCAGCATCTCTATCATCCCAGCCTGTTTATCCGGGGCTATAGCCTGGATGATGATCACCTGAGATGGTTATTTTTCTTCAATGACACTGCATGATTAGAAATGTCGGGATAGGCAACACCCCCCCACCACCTCTCACAAGTGTGTGGGGGGTGGTGTGGAGCAGACTAAGCTAATTTGCCTCTCAGCTGCTTAGCATTCCAGCGCTGCCGAAAGGGAAGCCCCGGGAGCCTATTATGCCCGTTTGGTTGTAAGTTAAGTAAGCACTGAAGTGCATTTTTTCCAATGTTATTTAAAATCATTAATTTTCCAAAGTATCTCGTTCTCACGATGGCTAAGGGGTCCCCAGAGAGCGAAAGACAGTGAGAGAGTGTTACATGCATGGTGGTTGAGTGAGAATTCAGCCGCTTCACGTGGGTAGGGATAATCAAATATTTCTCTCGTTCCTGCAAGATCACAGCATGGTGTTTTTAATATTTGGAGTGAGGTGATAAAGAGAGAATGTTTGTACATTTAGTAATTAGTTAATTCCTGCTGTATATATGTTTAGTCATTTTATAAGTGAGGATGTTATTTTACATGTAAGTAACTTTGTTGAGTCTCAAAGTGCTGAACACATGGGCCAAGTTCAAAACTATAAACTCAATATACTGTGAAAATACACAATATACATACTGTGTATTGTATTTGCTGGTGTTAATCTTAAATTGTGGGTGTGCCGGTCAAACCAGTGCTATGCAATTGAATTTGAATGTCTCATTCCCAGTTCCACCCACCATCCACCCATTTGAGTTCCCTCGGTTTTCCATCGGCCAGCGAGTCTTCATCCCCTGCGTGGTGATGTCGGGCGACCAACCTGTCTTCATCACATGGCAGAAGGATGGTCGGCCCATTCCGGCCAGCCTGGGTGTCACTATTGACAACATCGACTTCACCAGCTCCCTTCGCGTCTCCAACCTCACACTGATGCACAACGGCAACTACACCTGCATTGCACGCAACCAGGCTGCCGCCGTGGAGCACCAGAGTCAGCTCATCGTCCGAGGTGAGTGAAGGGCCGGTAACAGAAAACATAGAAGTGGGTGAGAGTATCAGATACTTTTTTCCCCAACGGTTTACATTGATTCTTGATTTGTCTCTCTGAATACAATGAAAAGCAGTTGCATATTTTGAGCTGTGAAAGTGAGCTGTTTGTCAGGAGACATATGTTGCATTGTGAGATGACTACGTGTAATTTGTACTTGACTTGCAGTTCCTCCCAAATTTGTGGTGCAACCAAAGGACCAGGACGGTATATATGGAAAGGCAGTGATACTGAACTGCTCAGCTGAAGGCTATCCTGTTCCTACCATCCAGTGGGAGTACTCTAAAGGTAAACGAACAGGCTGACCACACACCAGTATACTTGCGTCTCCTAATCGCACACAGCCATATATGACATGGGAAGTGCACAGCTGTCTCCTCCAGGTCCGTTAAGAGTGTTGGACGCGCTTTCAAAAGACTGAGATGGATAACCTGCCTGGCTTTTCTTTTAAAAATCAAATGTTATGTTCAGACAATTTTTTCTGCCCTACAGCAACTTTATTCTCCATGGTTTATCATCTTTTTGAATGCAACACAACACATTTAATGTCCACAGCCTTGAGGTTGAACGCAGAGTAACACCAACATTGAGTACACACAATCACTCTGAGATGAGAAGCAAGAGCTTTCTCTTACTCCTGGAGAGAGATGATGTAACAACTAAGCTACCATATTCCTTTCCTGGTTGGACAAAATGACAGTGATTCTTGCAAACAAAATCTTTATGACATTACATATTATGGTTCACGACTGGGCCTCATTTGCTGTTATTTTAAGGCAAAGCTTATCTAAAGCTGGGTTCCATTACGTACAGAATTTTGGTTTGAATGAAGTGACTGAATGAAGTAGCCCTGTTGGAAGGACTGTGGTCACTTTGATTAGTGCATTATGTAATCCTCAATTGTAATTAACTTTGGTAATTCGCTGACATTTCATCCAGCACCATTATCAGGACATTATTTATCCATTACTTTGGTTTATGACCAAATACTTGCTAAGCTGTTAAAAATTGCATCAGTCTCAAATGTTTCTAAGCTAAAATGCTCACCATAGATGGTCACCAACATTACACCCCCGAAACATCAGCATTGCTTTCTGCTTGTCCGCTTGCTGGCAATGGCATTTAGTTCTAAGAAGCGCTGTGTCTTAATTACGGCCTCACAGAGCCAAAGGCGTGCATGTAGACATGTGGCCGAATTAATGCAACAAAAAATATAAAGTAGTTAACGTACGTTTGTTTACTACCGGTACCGGAAGTTGACCGCGGAAACGAGACGGCCGCTACATGCAGTCTGTTACATTAAGATGGAGAGAGCTTTTTGCATTGGAAGTAAAACAAATAGAGATGCAACATATAGCGGAGAACTGTGCAGAGGAATTACTCCACGTGCCAAAAACAGGGGACGAGTGGCAAACAGACCACTTAAAGCACTGCTATGCTAAGCTCGCTGCTAGGCTAAGCTAGTTGCTAGGCTACTTCCATCTCAACATCTAACTATCCTGCACACGGTCTGCAAACACCACCAGTGTGTCCCTAAAAGAGTGTGGTTTGAAAACGTCTGGGCTAAATGTGAGGAGATTGTTGGCACTTCAAACACAGACGTTAAATTATGGAGACTTGAGAGCAAAATGTACGAGGACAGTAGGAAGAGTCGCTAGTTAAACATGTTCCACCCAGTGGAATTCTGCCTCCAAGATGATCAAACTTAGTAGTTTTGTGTTTAAAATAACATTAACAATTAAAAAACAGTGTCTAAAATACCTGCTTTCTAAAGTGATTACTCATTACTTTTAAGATTTGGTCTTTAGAAGAAAAACAAACTCATTAAAAACAACCTTCAACATCAACGACATTTATTAATCGTCATTAATCGAGATTGATGAATTTCAAAATGTGTGATTATTAGTTATTTTATTTTAATCTATTGACAGCCCTAATAATATATAATGGTAAGTCACATTTTACAGAGTCGTCAGCAATTACAAAAATGTTGGTATATTGCGAACGTCTGCAGTAACTTACTGTGGGTTTGATTTGTACACATGTTAAGTGTGATATTCAAGAATATTCCTCAGTGAAACATAAGAGCAGAGGATATTTTCACGTGACATTTAGCTGTGGCAGTCTGAATATAGTGAAAATATTGATTAGTGTTTTTGTTTGAGATTCCAGTGACGTCTATACCTTGATTAAAAACAATAACAATTTGTAGCACTTAAATTGTGCTTATAATGGCTCTTATCTATAGCAAGTTGTAGATGGCTTATTTGTTGAAATTGCACTTTTGTCTGTTTCTTGTTCTTCTGAGTTTGAATCCTTGTGGTTGAAATCCACTTAAGCTGGTCTTTATTCTTATATATTTTATATATATATATATTCATTAAAGAAAGTTTATTACAAATAGACATACTAGTACAATCTGATTAATCCATTTCTGAAACCTTATTGATTTTGAAGATTTTTACAATTTTTTAAAATAAAAATATGACCACAGACAAGCTTCATTCAGAAACCTGACCTCATTCAGTCGTTCTTCAATAACCCCTCCCAATGTATTTTCCCACTCCCATTAATTTTGTTATAGCTCAAATATTGTGGTATGGCTTAAGTTTCAGCGATTGTGTTAAAAAAAACTACAAATGCAGACATTTCTGTGATAGGAGATAAACTAAATACTAGCCTGCGTGTGTGTTCCTGATCAACACTCACTCTGCCCCCCGTTGACAGGTGCCGGGGTCCCTCAGTTCAGACCCATCATCCTCAACTCAGGCTTTCGGATCGAGGTGCTGATCAACGGCTCGCTGTTCATCAAGCACGTGCTGGAAGAAGACAGTGGCTTCTACCTGTGTAGAGTCAGCAACGACGTTGGAGCTGATGTCAGCAAGTCCATGTATCTCAATGTCAAAAGTAAGTCTCATGGGGGAAAGACCAGCCAAAACCTGAGAATGAAAATGTTAAACATGCATCAAACAATGCTGCAGTCTGTGATGTTCGCTTATTTTTTATTTTTCTTTATATGTAGTTTATTCATAAAGCAAAAACTAGCTGTACATAGCTGATATGGTTGTAGTCAACTCCTTTTCCATGTTCTGTCTGTTTATGCTAAATGATGCCAGTGTCGTTGAAGTGAAAAGTTATCACTAAAGCACAAAGGTTAAGTGAGTTGAACTGGCGGCAGTTTTGTCCGCCACACGCAGGCGACCAGCAAGATGCCGCCCGTTCTGTCTTTCTGCCTGAATTAATCCCACGAAAGCTCTGCACAAAGCCAGCCCACCACATCTGTAGGAGAGAGTACGCCATTTATCCGCTGTGTGGCCATGGACTTAGCTCCCCTCCATTAAGCCTTGAATTCTGCATGTAGACAGAGGCTGCCATGTGGAAAAGCGGGCTGAGGGATGGAGGGGGGGAGGGGTTAAAGAAAGAATGGGTTATCTATGTATGTCCTGTGCTCAATCTCTCCACTTTTCTATAGTTCATTTAAAAAATGCTAAAAATACATATTTATGTTCTCCCCTTTGTGCTTGAGCATTGTTGTACTTGCCATGTTCTTATTACCAACAACATTATCAAAGGATTAGAGCTAACACCCTTCCCCTAGCGCATACATACAGTACAGCACAGGCATAGATTTCTTCCTTTCAAGTTTTGACTGATAAAAAATCATGACCAGAAACAACACATGACAAAAAGAAATATTATCAAGCTATGTACTGTACAGGCACCTTCGAATCCAGAGCATTGCTTTGAGGAGATTCTTTTAAAGTGATGCAGTTCCGAGACATTTCAAAGTTGGTGTCACGGATCGGGTGCTGGTGCAGGCGGAAGGCAGGACTCAGATGCAGGATTCTTCTTAACGTGCTCTTTATTTGCAACCAAACCAGGACAACGTGCACCACCGACGAGTAACATGGACAATGACGCGACAAATGACAACTGGCACACAGGGCTTAAATACACAAGGGAGGTGCAGGTGATTGGACACAGGTGGAAGCAATCAGGCAATCACAGGACAGGAAGTGAAGTTACCCAGAGACACGAGACACAAGAAAGCTACAAAATAAGACAAGCAGACCCAAACCGTGACAGTTGGCTAAGCTCAAAGTCTTTTTGTGATAAGATAAGAGCCGTCAGTATGAATACGACCCTCCTCAGGTTAAAGATGCAGTTAATGAACCATGGGAGTTTAATACATGATTTGCCAAATGTTCCCAAAGAGAGACACTAAGAGCATAGATTTGACAGTTTTCATACTTCTTTTTTGACAAAGACTGTGTTGCAAGTAGTCTTGCTTGAGCAAGTGATTGTGGTTTTGCATGTGCCAGTGTGATCTTGAGCCAGTTCGCCGTTGCTGTGCGCTCTTTTTGATCAGTCGCTGCTAGATGAGGCTTAAGCCCCCATGGCTCTTATCAAGGCGGAGCAGAGTTCTGCTACCCTGCTGAGCGTCTCACTGTCTGTCAACCGCAGCCAAAACACACTCACACACAAACATACATACATACATTCTCCCTGTCCAGTGTCTTCAGCCAGACAAGTCTGATTCACAATAAAATATCTTTGAAGTTTCCAACTGCAGAATGCTACCTTAGTTCTCCATGGTCCAAAGTTTTTGTAAAACTTTACCTTTACCTGGAAAAAGAGGTTTACTCTTTAAGATCTAGGATTCACAGCTGATTAGCAATATTGTCAATAGAAATTCTTCCTTTCACTTGCAAAAAAAAGCAGTAAAGTTGATTGTAGATTAAAGTTGTTTTTGTTTTACCGAATTCTAAAAGATTACAAAAACACAACATGTGTTCTTTAGG
This sequence comes from Pungitius pungitius, assembly GCF_949316345.1. Taxonomy (NCBI): domain Eukaryota; kingdom Metazoa; phylum Chordata; class Actinopteri; order Perciformes; family Gasterosteidae; genus Pungitius; species Pungitius pungitius. Next base: position 3,973,698 of record NC_084915.1, read on the forward strand.
CTAATGACACTTGTGCTGCATTGTATAGACTGGCTATTCTCAGTGGTGGCCCTCAGAGTGCCATCTAGTCGACCGGAGATAACTACCAAATTTTAAGATTAGATACACAAATGGGGGCCGATGATTTACAACGCTAACCCTTTTCATACCTTCACCAGCTCACAAATGAAAGCCTTTGGTGAGGAAATATGATTCTGAGTATATTAAATGCAGATCTATAACAGCTGGCAGTGATGGCTGAGGCCAAGCAGAATATTGAATTTGTTTATTAGAGCTTTAAATGTTTACATGCCAGTTAATGTTTTCTATTTTTGTCTTCATGTTAAGTTGCTCTTGTTAATTTGAAGGCAAGGTTGAGAACACTTGCTGTAGACTATTGCAAGCGAATAGTTGGATGTAAAATGATAAAACCACAGAACAGGTAGAGAGGCACTACATGTCAGAAGAAATCTCCTTGCCCAGCTCAGAATAATTAACATAAATTAGTTTACAGAGTAGGATGCAAAGTAAACTAAAAACCTTGTGTTGGCATTTGAATTTCTATGTGTGTTTATCAGTGTGAGGGTTACCTCTCTGTTTCCTGCCGTTTGGTCAGACAGAACAAGCCACACTCCCTGTTTCCCTGATCAGGGCAGGCAGCGTTTGGCACAGGCAAAGGTTTGTTATGCAGTGAAGGCAGCTGCGTCTGCATTGGCCTTTTTCATATTTTTGTTGTTGTTACGCACACATTATTGATCTGTGTCTGTTTATGTCTTTTGGGCTTTGTGTTTGTGCGTGTCAGGAGTCCACAAGCTGCCGATGCGCTCCTTGAAATGTCACGCTGTTGCACAGTCCAGATTGGTGTCTCTTTGCTCTCCGTGATGACCCGAATCTCCCCAGGCACCAGGGGAGCCACACCTAGTCCTTTGTGTGCCTGTGTTTGTGCGTGTGTGTGTGCATAAGAGAGAGAGAGAGCGAGCGAGCTCAGGATCCCTTGAAGCTTGTCTGTGTAATTCTCCGGCACAGCGCTGAGCCTGTGCAGCCCGCTAGTACGTCCGAGGTCGTAATGCTCGGTAATGTTGGACACTGTGTGGTTTTGTACACTCTGTGCTGCTTTTTTTCCGTTGTTTATCCAGGCCAGCCTACGCCACTTGAGCAGCGGCAGCTACTTAAGAGACTTTGGAGCCAATTAGGGAGGCACACAAGCTGACGCACGCGAAGTCCTCACGTGATGGATAGTATGATCTTCGCTCTGTACTATTGGCTGTCCAAGTGTTGCTTGATGTATCAGTAAACAAACAGTGGAGAAAAATAACATTGATAGATTCAATGAGGAGCTCTGAGATGTGTGCTGCAGACGCATTCATGCATGCAGAAGAGGCTTTCAGGGGTCATGTGTTTGACACAGGTGAGCAGGCGAGCCCATAAGCACACACAGAGACACACAAAGCACTGCACGCGTCCATGCAGAAGACATAATGTAAAGGCACAGATACGGAGCGGTCGATTACAAAAGAGTAATGGGCCGCGCGGCTAATGCGGCGGTTCGGATAGACCCCTCTTCACCACGCTATTGTAGCGGATTCTCCGGGAAATGAATTGCTGCTATTGTGTCCTTGCGAGGCACTTTCATTGTTATGAGCGTCTCTGCATAGGCTAATGCCTCGTCATAATACACCATGCATCATCCCGTGGGAACGCCCCCAGTACAAAGGGCTTGAAACTCACGGCAGCAGGATCAAGTTGCACAACCTGTGTACGCAGATGCGCCGTGTTTATTTCATTTGCCTTACTACCTCTTATAAGAGTTTGTGGGGAGGGGGGGGGATTAAAAATAAGTCAAGTCAAGCCACCCCACAGTCAAAAACACTTCAGTCAATTCATTACCAATCCACAGTGGAGGCTATCAGAGTCAGTCAACAGCCACTCAATGTTTATCAGGGCCAATTAAGACCAATCAAGCCTATTAGACATCATAACGTTGGCAGACACAGGTGATGAGTGTCTAATGGGGCTTCACTGAAGAGAAGGGTTAAATGTCCGTGTGGTGGCCGAGCAGCAACATTCATAAGGAAGTCCCCTCTCTTCCTGTGTTTCTTTCATCCTATTTACTCATCTGCAACCAAGAACCCCCCCCCTTCTCTCCCTCCCACCGCAGTAGCCTTCCCAGTCTGCAGACATACATTCATGCGTCACGTCCAAGCCAATTGTGCAGCTAAGAGAATCATTTCAGTACATTGCAGGCAGCCAGTGAACCAGTCATCTTTGGGCTATCGCCACAGAGCTGCTTCTCCCCCCCCCCCCCCCCCCACCTCACCCGGGCTCCACCCCCACCCTGCATCCCATCTTACCGTCTCCTCACCAGCCCACTTACTGTGTGCCTCCGGGGCAGGGAGCTACCCAAAGCCAGTGACACTGTGTGGGATGAAATGCAGGCTCGTATCCCAGCGCTCTGAACATGGAGCTCAGTAGAGAAGATGGCACATGGTAGATGGTTTTTTTTTTAATTCATTAATATTTACATGTTTAGCACCCAAACAATGTAAAAAATATATATTTTCAGGTTTAACAATAACTTTGAAAATAGGGCACTCTTAGGGAAATTCCTACTTCATCAAGAGCGAAAAACCCAAAACATCAAACACCTCATAATCAATTTTCAGACAGAGTGTGTTGATAACAATCAAGCTTCCTTAAATGTTCCTTTAAAAAAACATCTTACATCATTTTCATCTCTATCTTTGATCCCAGATGAATAGCCCAACACCCAAGTCAGTGTTTCCCCTACCATTATAAAAGGGGTGCACCCTGCCCCCCCGCTTCCTCCATTTAACTATTTCTGTTTTCCACCTCACCAACACCACCAGTTAAAGACACTAGAAATATTTTCTTTCTGTATCTTTTTTTTTGGCCCTGCATTGCGACATTCAGGGCGTGAATGTGTAATCATCATCATACTCCTGTGAAAATCAATGGCAGGTCCATGTTCTATTCCTGGCTACTAGAAATGGCCCTCTTTTTTTGAAGAGTAGAGAGAGAGAGAGCAAGAGAGAGAGAGGAAGGCGAGGTGGAGAGACGAGAGTAGAGACTGTCCGATGCTGGTTGGCATGGTAACCTGGCCAGGTGAAAGGGAGCCTGGGAGGAGGGGGCTTTTGTCTCACAGGAGTAGCCTATCAGCAGCCAGCCTATCCCCCACCATCCCCTGCAGGCTTAAGTGTATCATCACTGCCCTCTGGGTTGCTGTGGAGGAACAGGGCTCCCCTCACCTCCACATGAAAGACACATTGTGCCGTGCAGTAAACACACACTGCTCACTATGCTTATTATTCTTAGCTGTGCCCCATGTATTGTGTTCAAGGCTGAATTAGATTTTCTGGGCAGCTGATGCCTAATGAGACCTGGGACTCCCTTTTTACTCCTTCACCTCCTCTCTGCCTCTTTATTTCTCTTCTCTCGTTACTCCTCCCCGTCATGTCGTTTCCATAATTCCACTGGATATTAAACAAATACATCACCACAACGACAAAGTATGCCTCAGGGTTGGCTCAGCTGTGCTGCTTGAAAACACATACATACACACACACACACACACACACACACACACACACACACACACACAAAATGTTTGTACACACTTGCATATACATAGACACAAGCTGGTGTGCGTTTTATCACAGAGACTTGCATGTGCCAACTGCCGGCGCAATCTCTGAGCCCTCCTCATGTTACATAGACACTGTCATTGTTTGTGTTTGTGTCTATGCCTTCCTACACATTTATATAAAGATGTTGCATTGTAAAATAAATTTAGCTCCATGTTTGCATCAGTTTAACTGCAGAGCGGCTGTCTGCCTCACATATTACATAAATGTGACTTTAGAAGAAAGTATATCAAACAACATACAAATCTTTTTTTTTATGCTGATGTCCGCAACTGATTCTTAGAAATCAGATCAATGATTCGGTGAACATCAAATGAACATTTTATTGATTGGTTGAATGAAGGATGGACAGCTCTTTAGAAAGTTGTTTTTCTTCTCAATATGATGAGTATTCATCTACAGTCATTGCATCTTTGTATGAACTCAAAGATGTATGCTTGTCTTTTCTACTTCAACGTACCAACACCATCCAATATACGTTTTTTTTTTCCTTCAACAATCTCATATAGCTGCCTGCAATGTTCGTCATGTTTCAATCAATGAGATCTTTTTTTTCTCTGTCGCCCCACTCCCGACTGAAGAATTGTAACAGCTGTATTTGGGAGGGATGAGCAGTTGGAAAGACCCAGACCTTTGATTGGTTGTAAAATCAAAAGACAACCTCCCTAAATCCTCCCTCATCACACTAAACCTGATTGAAAGCTGCTTGGTCGACCGGTTGGAATTCACCAGCTGATCAAGCAGAGACTTTCTGATTTGAGGTGTTATTGCTCCACAAATATCATCATCATATCATATAATTTTTCATTAATTATGAAATAATTAGAAAACAACACATTTCTTTAAAATTGAGCAAAATTTGACCAAAGAAAACATTGAACATCACACTCTATATTGCTTTTAATCTCTAAATACATTGAAATAAGTGCCGTCTTACTCTTAATCAACTCGTTGTTTAACCAATAACAGTATTTGTTGGGTTGTGACACAAGAAACCAAAAAAGGGAGAAATGTAGAAGTTTGTATTGTAGCTGTACTGTGTTGCCTCCATCGCCTCCACTAGGCTCCTCTTTGCTTTTCGTCACCTCGCACAGTGTCCCACTCCCCAACAGTGTCAACAACATCGCCGCGCGCCGCCTCTGAGCCACTCACACAAACGCTAACGTTTAAATAAATCCTGAGGGGTTTTTTTTCTCTGAACGCTGACTTTTCAGAATATGTCTCACAAAAAATTCATACTTGTCATGCAAAATAAATCAGCGTTCTTTTCCATAACCGAGCCCCAAATGGCTGCTGAGTGAATAAGAGATGAGGCTTAAATGTTTGCAACCTCTTGGCTGACACTTTCCATCACATCACTGAAGTCACGCTTTGTATGTTTGTGCTTGGGTGTAAGTATAAATGTGTGTACATACATACATAGATATATATATATATATATATATATATGCAAGAGCTCGACGACAGTACTTGCACAAGCTTGTGTGTGTGTGTTGGATCAGTGTATGTAATCCTCTGGGAGCAAGGGGGTTGTAACGGATGTAACGAGGCATGTAAATCGTTAGTGTGCGTTTAGTGTGATGTCTTCAAAGTGTTGTTGGCATCATTTTTCGAATGATACTACTGCTTTGAGGTGCCCAGATACTTTGCCTCAGACGACTTGCAGGATGCATTTTTTCCTTCAGGTTCATCTGGTTGTTTGTCATGTCCAAATTACAGTTTCTTTGCACAATGTCACTTTTTGTGACAGTTAACTAACCACCAGTATCACCTGTCAGCAAATCTCATCCTCTCTGTGCCTTTTTCAGCAACTTTGACACCTGCTAGCTGACTAACAAACTTGTCTTGGCTGCAGCCAACAAAAGAGACGGTCGTCTTCTGAAGAACATCTTTCAGACATTTAATGTTACAGAATTACTCTGAGATAGCCGGCAAGAGCCCATGGATTATATATATATATATATAATTATTTCAAATTCATAGAATTTTTAAATGATTATTACTATTATTATATTTTGTCATTTGTAATTTATATATTTAATGTAGATTATTCAAGTAGGTTCTGTCATTATTAAAATGATTTGAACTAAGGAAATGTGTCTGTTGCTGGTCCTTAAAACACATTCATCCATATAAAATATTTACAAAGTATATTCTTCTCTTCCTCTCCATCTTTCTTCTCGTACCAGTTCCTGCCATGATCACATCCTACCCCAACACCACTCTGGCCACGCAAGGGGAAGAGAAGAAGATGAGCTGCACGGCCCACGGTGAGAAGCCCATCATGGTGCGCTGGGAGAAGGAGGAACGCATTATTAACCCCGAGACCAGCCGCTACGTGGTTTCTGTCAAGGAGGTGGGCGACGAAGTCATCTCCACCCTGCAGGTAGGAGGCACACAAAATTCAATTATGGTCTTTAGATTACTTTGTTTAAAATATGAATATATCCGTCTGAAATGCCACTGATCACTGCCTGCCTACTATTATTTTATTTAAAAATAGAAAACATTTTCTGCATCCATCAGATCATGCCCACAGTTAGGGAGGACTCTGGCTTCTTCTCTTGCCACGCCATCAACTCCTTTGGCGAAGACAGAGGAATCATCCAGCTCACAGTACAAGGTATGACTTCACCTTCCTCATCTTCTCCATTCAAATTTGAAAATGTTCTGACAAAGCCCGCACTACAATCACAGATTCTTCTGTGTTGCCATTCTGCTCGACTTTACCTGCCTTTTTGAAAACTGAAATGACAAAGTGTGGGTCGCCGTTGTACCTTGCAGAGCCCCCTGATCCACCAGAGGTGGAGATCAGGGAAGTAAAGGACAGGACCATTGCACTGCGTTGGACTATGGGCTTTGATGGCAACAGCCCAATCACAGGCTTCGATATTGAAAGCAAGAACAAATCAGGTACTAGAAAAACATTTTTTATTAAAAAAATAAAATCATATGATCATAAAATGGATTGGGTTCCATGTGTTTTGATTGAATGTGCCTGTGTTTTCCTAATATTGGCCAGACTAACGCACTTACCTTTGAAATCTAACCTGACACAAGACCAATAAACCGCTCCCTCTCCCCTCCACAGCCTCCTGGGATACTGCTCAAAAGACCAAAGATGTGTCACCTCAGCTCAACCAGGCCACCATCATAGACCTCCACCCCTCCTCCACTTACAACATCCGCATGTTTGCAAAGAACCTAATCGGCAAGAGCGAGGCCAGCAACGAGCTCACCATCACCACAGACGAAGCAGGTGAGGAATTAACCCACTGTTGTATTCTGCAATCAAGTGTCCCGCACACACATTTCAGACACTCACTTCTCCCTCTTTGAACAACAAAAATCATATACAGTTACAGCAATGAGAGTCTGATGTGGTACCATGATACTGCCAAATCAGAGTAACTGAAGCAGGTGAGGGGGAACACGAGAGGCAGAAGGGGGTAAAAGGCCAGCTGAGTCAAATCATTAACAACCCGGGGACATGGCCACTGTTGCATTATTGAACACACGCTGCACCCGCATTATAAGAAGAAATGTTCAATTAGAGGCCACTAGTAAATGTCACACTACGGTCAATAGACTGTAGACGGCGGATAGGCTGAACCCTATCTGCACATCAGGATCCCCTCACCAGCCCACAGAGCACTTCTCCTCACCCCCAGCACCCACCTTTACATACAGCCTTAATATTTGTTAAAAATAGCTAGACTCTGACTGACTTCTGGACGTTTGTTTATTTCAGAAGAATGTTGTTGGCCTTTTGAAAACAATTGAGCTGTGTGGAGTTGCATAACATGTACACGTTGGCATATCTGATCTCAGCTCCCGATGGACCGCCTCAGGAAGTGCAGCTGGAGGCCCTCTCCTCTCAGAGCATCCGAGTCTCCTGGCGGGTAAGTTGATCCGACGATGTGGGTTCACTCTTTATTCTCATGTCTGATGATTTAGGTCAGGTGACCCATTTTCTACAAGTTATTTTTTACATCTTGTGTACAGACATTGTGGCCTTTAGTTTTATTTAAATCCTCCTGCGTGGCACCAGAATGGGTCCAATATACAGTATGCCTAAAATAATGACTTGTAATCAAATTTTACTTCCTACCCCTCATTCTGTTGGAAATGAGATGGACAAAACCAGGCCTAATTTCCTGGGACCAGGCAGGCGTTTGGTGTATAGTGTTTTCCATATTTCATTCCTTTAGCCACAAGGCCTTTTATTACTACATGCTGTCAGGGTCATAAGTGACAAGAAAAAGAGCGAGCAACCTGGAAGGTCGCAGCTACAAAAGGCACCAAGGGTTGCAACATGCAACAAACATTATGTTAAAGAATTACTTACTATTATTTAAAGCATTCTCTCTTTAGTTTCCAGGGCAGAAAATAAATAACATTTAGATGAAAATTCCAGAATCATCTCTTAAATTACTTAAAAGGGCTATTGAGACTTTTATGCACCCTGTGACATGAGAGAGGGTTAGAAAGATAAAACCTCAGATGTCTCATTTCTTGCGGGTATCTGGTCTTGTCTGGTTTTGTTTACATGAGAATTAATAAGAGAGTCTTGTTCTGGTAGCAATCTCTGGGGTGAGGGTGGGGAGTGATCACAAGGTTACACCATCCCGTATCTGTGCATAAGTGTGGCTCTATGGTAATCAAATACATTCAAGTTCTACCTTATCAAATTAGAGACTTTGGTCTTGTGATAATAGGCACTAAAGCAGGAACAACCCAACTGTCTTAAAAAACCTGTGTTTTTCCGTCATCAGGCGCCTAAGAAGCACCTCCAGAACGGAGCCATCCGAGGCTACCAGGTGGGCTACAGGGAGTACAGCTCTGGGGGAAACTACCAGTTCAGTGTGATCAGCGTGGAGACCACAGGGGACAATGCAGAGAGCCTGGTGCTTGACAACCTGAAGAAGTTCACCCAGTATGGAGTTGTGGTGCAAGCCAGCAACAGTGCAGGGACTGGGCCCTCCTCCACGGAGGTGGCTGCCACCACGCTGGAAGACGGTAAGACAGGAATGCAGTACCAATATGGGATGGACAGATATAACTTATATATAGGTATTTCTCATCACTGCTCTTGGCTTTGTGGTTGCCTGTAGAGTATTAATGTTGAAGGATTTGACATCACCTTTGACCTTTTTAACTTTGTTAATATGCTTTAAGTAATATTTACTATACATATATACAATATATATATATATATATATATATATATATATATATATATATATATATATATATATATAAATTAAAATATAAGGAAAATGAATGACGTGTATTTTTCACAGATATTAGATAGAAGATGAAATATTTGGATTTATGTTTGCTATGCCAGCACAACCCAGCTGTGAATTTACTGAAGCAATTGGAAGAGATTAGTGAGGATCTATCACAGCCTAGTGGCCATCAGAGGATGCTGCCACATGTTGTCAGTGCTACAGTTTTCACTGACGGTCTCTCTCCTGGTCCCCCCCACCTAGTGCCCAGTCGTCCTCCAGAGAACGTCCAGGCCACTGCAACGTCTCCAGAGGTCATCTCTCTGTCCTGGCTGACCCCTCACAAAGACGCTCTCAATGGCAACCTGCTGGGCTTCAGAGTCATCTACTGGGCCAACCTGCCTGATGGAGGTACACATTCAAATATGTATTGAAATCATGAATTGTAGTAGCATAAGAGCATGCTCTTAAGTTACTGGACATGGAACTTTTGCATGAACATTGCTGGATTCAAAATACAAAAAAAGCTTTTTCTTAGAGCCTTGAGGTCACACAATATTTATTTTGGTAAATAAAACCTTTTATTTTTTGACAAGAAAACAACACAGGGCCCCTTTAAGAGTCACGTTGGACCAATCAGAGCCGAGTTCCATCACTCCATCTGATACCTCTATACAGGATACACACCACCTATGAGGAGGGATCAAACAAAAAGATGAATCACATTAATTACCCAAAAATGAAACCATTAGTATTGTCTCAAAGTGCTTTAAATGGCAGTTTGTTATTATCTGACTAATAAATATAGAAAACTATTGCAAATTTCCACAGAGAGGAGAATAAAGCGAGTAAGATTAGTGTTTCATTGTGACCAACTGAGACATAAATACATCAGATTTTTTTTTTTTCGGTGACTGATGGTCCATTGAGTATTAGTTTATTTCTACTTAATGCAGTTGTTTTGAATTAAAAACTGTTTGTAATAAGGACTGCCATCTATGTTTTTAAATAATATCTAGCTAATAATTATCAACAGGATGTATCTTGTTGTATCTGGGAAACCACCACCACTGGCCAGAAGTCTGCATGGTCGTGTTAAAGTCAAACAGCATACCATGCCATTGTCACATGATGGGTTTGTGTCCTTGATAGTGGTTGTGACAGCACAATTACCTTTGACCTCTGCACTGTCACATCATATTGGCCTGCCTGTAGACAATGAGCGCTCGAGACTTGACAGCCAGGACTAGTTTGCATGGTAACAGTCCATAGCTGTGTGGGTGCTCACTCAAAGTTAGATGGATTATACCTGTATTTGAATGGCGCCCTCTTTCACTTATTGTGTATCTTCTATTTTATGGATACCACTGAATTCAAGAGAGGAGCTAATAGTCAGTATGAGAGGTCAATCAGTCAATCCCAGTCAACATTAGGCGAGAGACGTACACCCTGGATCGGTCGGCGGTCAATCGCAGGGCTAACACAGAGACAAACAACCTTTCACAATCCACCCACCTACAGGCAATTTAGAGTCGCCAATCAACCTCATCCCCAGAGCATGTCTTTGGACTGTGGGAGGAAGCCGGAGTACCCAGGGAGAACCCACGCAGACCCAGGGAGAACATGCAATGTCCACACCTGGAAGGCCACTGAGTGGAGTCTAACCCAGGACCTTCTTGCTGTGAGGCAGCAACCACCACATCACCGTGCTGCGCTATATCATTAAAATGACGCAAGTTTAAAAAAAAGACAATGAAATACGTTGTCTCTACTCGATACAACACTAATGAGTTCCACATGACCCAACAAGTCCACAAGTTCCTCCGTCTTGTCTCCCCTAATGTTAAAAATTTGCACTGCACAAAAAAGTCCTCTAAATGGACATGTTTTACCTAGTCCTGCATTGTCCAACACTTCTCGGAAGTGGAAAAGTCTACATCTAATAAGATGCCCGGGTGGAGCAGTGTTCCCAGTTCAAACCAGTACAACTAAGCATCTGAAGCAGGAAATAAACAACACAAAGTTATGTAGAGAACCAGCACAGCATTTTAACTAACATTTCATTTTGGTACGGGAACAGTATAACTGCATTTTAACTCAATGTGCAAACACACAAGCATTGGCCTCATGCATCCTTGCAATAAATAAAAGGAGGGAGAGAGAACATTGTAAAGTGATATGGACAGGGAGTGACACAATATTTCAAACCCTAACACTTGAAGCCAGAAGGTTGCCAGTCAAGGCCGGCCAGCGCAGCACACCGTGGACACAGGGTTGTTTAAACTTTGTAATTGAATATGGCATTAGGTCCCAGGTTGTGCTATGACCCCCTTGGGCTGGACATCTACTGTTATGCAGTTGATCTGCTGTATAATACATATGAGTCACTTGTCTGGACCAGCGGCAGCTTGGGTCTATTTACAAAAAATAAACCTGCTTCATATAAAGGACGTTGACCTGAGGTGTTATCACTAAATTTAGACTTTTACTGGCCTAATCTCTCTCCTGTCCTCTGTTTTCTGTCCACTAGAGCTTGGAGAAATCAGGAATGTTACAACTTCTAAGCCCTCTCTGGAGTTGGACGGACTGGAGAAGTATACCAACTACAGCATCCAGGTTCTGACCTTCACGAGAGCTGGAGACGGCGTTCGCAGTGAACAGATCTACACCCGCACCAAAGAAGACGGTAGGAAGATTCAAGTCACCTCTTCAAATACATTCACATGGGTAGCAATCACATTGCACCTTGAGGCAAGCTTCTGCACAGACTTGTGCCAAAGTGTGAGCTTGACCCCCTTCTGCAGGGTCCAAAGAACTACAATCTGCCTAATCTTCACATTAAATAGATAAATTGAGAATATTTTTCAGTACCTTAGCTTTAAGTGTGACTTTCGCTATTAGGTCATCACTATAAGTCATGTAGAAGATAATAGTTGGCCATCTCTTATCGTGCTTTATATCAGTGTAAAAGGCACCATAAAAATACTCTTGAGTAACAATATGAGCATAATGTGGGAAATATATCATCATCTTAAGATCATCTTTTCTTTTTAGTTCCTGGGCCTCCGGCAGGTGTGAAGGCAGCTACAGCTTCAAACTCAGTGGTGTTTGTGTCCTGGCTCCCTCCTCTCAAAGTGAACGGCATCATCAGGAAATACACCGTGTTCTGTTCCAACCCACACCCCACGGTACGAACAGCTTGACTCAGACGTATTTCAACTTAGCTGTTCATTTTGGCCATTCTGCATCTTTAACATTAACATAACGTACAAATGGACACAAATGGCAGTTTTAACACATATCAGTTCAAAATACTCAAAGCAGCTTAAACCAAAGTGTCCATCATAGATTGATAAGCTTTAAAGATTCAAAGATTGTCTATTGTTAGTCTAGATAATTATCACAGACTCTCTAGTTTATATCAAATAAACATTTAATGTCTTTATAGATACATCTACAGCTGCAAACTTATGACCGTCCCGAATGTCTCCCCTCTCCCAGGTGAGCAGTGAGTTTGAGGCAGCCCCAGACGTGTTCTTCTACCGTATCCCCAACCTGAGCAGGAACCGTCAGTACAGCATCTGGGTGGTGGCCGTTACCGCCGCCGGCCGTGGAAATGCCAGTGAAATCATCACGGTCAAACCCATGGCTGAGGGTAGGTGGAGTCTATCATTGGTGCAGTTTGGTACTCAGTGCTGTAAAAACCTAAACTATGTTCCACATTTGTAGATTGTACATTTCAACTTGTAAAAGGCAAATGGTTTGTTAACTTTTACTGCCATGTACTTTTAAAAGCTTAGTGAAGCAAGTTCTAAATTCATCAGGATCCCTTGTTTGGTACTACTCCCTTTCCATCCTTATCTCCTCCTAAGAAGACAGGGAGGGGAGCATCGGCTGAATATAAATAACCCTTTGTTTGACCGTTTCGACACCTAACATGCTTTGTGGAAGTCGATAAGCCGATTGCGCATGTTGATAGACCCCCGTGGAGTCTGGAGTCAGGACCCAAAGTTCCTATCAGGATGTTCACATCCTGTCTGAGGGCTAGGTGATGGATGCCCCCCGCACTTCTCTGCTCCACCTCCTAGATGTGGAAAGAAAACACCTATAGACTGGGCCTGTCTCCCTGAATCAATGAGCAGAAGGGTTAGAGAGATATAAAAGAATAAGAAGACAACAATTGTGAAGAACCTCTGTCTGAACTCATTCAGAAAAGAACAGTGTTTCTTCCATAGTGTCCTAAGTGGGCTCATGAAGCTTGTGTGTGTTTCTGCAGCTCCGGCTCGGATCCTGACCTTCAACAGGACTGTAACGACCCCTTGGATGAGGGACATTGTGCTGCCTTGTAAAGCAGTGGGGGATCCATCGCCAACCATCAAGTGGCTAAAGGAGATGTGAGTACACTGGATGGGGTTGTTCTGGATAATTATGGGTGAATACGGTCTCCAACAGTAGAACCTGTATTACTATGCGATATGACGCTTATTCTAGGCGCATCTATGTTACAGCAATGGAACCCCCGCACCTGTTGTGATTGACAGCCGACGTAGCGCCCATGGCAACGGCAGCCTTGTTATTCGTACGGTAAAAGCTGAGGATTCTGGGAACTACACTTGTGTGGGCAGCAACAGCTTTGGGTCGGACAAGATCGTCCTGAACCTGCAGGTCCAAGGTAGGACACACAACGTGTTCGATATTACCAACCCTCAACAACAGAGTGCTCATCAGAGCGTATGGCGCCTATAAACAGGGGATGTTTGGACAAGCAGTCATTTGTCCGTTCTTTTTGTTTCAGTTCCACCTGACCAGCCTCGCCTCACAGTGACTAAGACAACCACCACTTCAATAACCCTTTCCTGGATCCCTGGAGACAACGGAGGCAGCTCCATAAGAGGTCAGGCAGACATAACACTACTTGTGTTGTTGTTTTCTTCCCTGTTTATTTAAGTCATAATGCAGAAAAAAATCCCAGCTAAGCCACTGTCTATCAACCAAGTCAGGTATTACAATGGACACCACCAGTGTGTTTTTTGAAGAAAAAAACCTAAACTGCAGTTACTCCTTGTGGGTGCAGCCAATGAATGGTAGATCATCCAGATTGTAACCTTACATTTGTCCCCCCCCCTGTGTTCTTCCCCAGGATACATTTTGCAGTACTCGGAGGACAACAGCGAGCAGTGGGGCAACTTCGGCATCAGTCCCAGTGAGCGGTCCTATCGACTGGAGAACCTCAAGTGTGGCACCTGGTACAAGTTCACACTCACGGCCCACAATGCAGTGGGGCCGGGACGCATCAGTGAGATCATTGAGGCAAAGACTCATGGGAAAGGTATAATCTAAGTTTATTTTGAGAGGTACATAATATTAGAGTTGATTCTACAGATTTTGAGATATAACACCACCCAAGTATTTTATTACTATTGTTATGGTGGAGGTGGAAGATAAACCTGTGTAGTGGAAGCAAACTTAAAAGGTGTTGTTTATTAATTTATTGATAGCTCTTTCCTGAGACTTTTTTATTTTGTGATATTATTTTGTCAGTATGCCTGTAGTCGTGTGATAAACACAGAATTGCTTTTTAAATTATTTAAAATATAATACGCCTGTTAGGAAAATCAATTATGATGCGATTGACTAATTGTTTGCTCACGTTTTGTATAGAAGAACCAGGATACTGCTAAATATAATGTTGCTTGTTGAAATCACATAGTAAATTACATTTACATTTTATAAGAACTGAACTGATTGAAACTAATAAGCATGCTTGAATTAATAGGCAATAATTTTGATTCCAAATGTAAACTTTTGTTGGTTTTCTAAGTCTACAATAATGGATAAGGAATAAAAAGTTTTGGTCGAACAAAAGTGCTGATTGTAGCGAAAAATCTATTCTTGTTAGCTGTAATTGGTTAAGGTTGTTGTCACCACTAAGCACATCTGGCCTAGTTAGGAGGTATTTACATTCTTACTGTCTCAACACTATCTGCAGAGCCCCAGTACTCAAAAGAACAGGAGCTGTTCACCACCATCAACGCCACCCGGGTCAAGCTCAACCTTAACGGCTGGAATAACGGCGGCTGCCCCATCACCTCCTTCACCTTGGAGTATCGGGCCGTTGAGGTGCCTACGTGGACCACGGCACAGCGCACCTCCCTCACCAAGAGCTACATCCTGTACGACCTGCAGGAGGCCACCTGGTACGAGCTGCAGATGAAAGTCTACAACAGCGCCGGATACGCCGAGAAGAGAGTGAAGTTCGCGACACTCAGTTACGACGGCAGTGAGTTAACACACTAGTACTGTTTCCGACTCATTTATTCACAGAGAACGGAGCCACAGAAATATCTGTCACGGCCTGCTGAAAGTGGCAGGGAAGTGCATGATTCACCGGCTGCTCCACAGGAAGTATAATAGTAACACTGGCATTCTGACGGTTGAGCAAGCACAGAATCTGTGACAAAGCCCCTCTGTTTCCAGGAACTAGAGCACAGTGAGTCTAGCTAACAACAGTAGTTTAAGACTAACAGGAATACATATTTGTTTTTTTGTAAATGGCAGAACTCAAGGTGATCGAGGCTCCTTTGATCCTTTGGGACAATATAAAACACACTTCTTGCTGACTCCAGTCGCTGTATATGTGTCGCTGCTCATGATACCTCCATCACAAGCCTACTGAATGCCACCATGAGTGAAATCATTTGTAAAAGGGTGCTAATAAAGTATGCTTCTGGCTCAGTGAATACCTGGAGAGTTACTCTACCATCACCAGGTTTGAACAGCAACTAACTCACTTCCTCAGGGAGGTGTTCATTTGCACTTTAGGTTATATTCCCCCAAAAAGAAACCAGGTGTTACAGACACCCTTTGCAGAAGGTCAGGCGTTGCTATCGACAGAATGCAGCAGCTTGTGTTGAAATGGATTATCTCAGCATGATGAATGTAATCAATCTAATTACTCCTACATGGGAATAATGTCATAAAGCCGTTTTGGGCAGAGGACCGGCATCCGTCATAACAGATACACCATGTGGCTTGCCTAAAGGTACCATCGCACCACTGGTGAAGGCGCCCAACGTGAGCGAGGACCACTCCGGGGGGGGCGAGGGTTTGAAGATGATGGTGACCATTTCCTGTGTGTTGGTGGGCATTGTCGTCATCTTCATCGGGCTGCTGGTGCTCAGGAGGAGGAGGAGGGAGCAGAGGCTCAAGAGGCTACGGGGTGAGATGAGAGAGATCAACATAATGGTTTTTAGCCACTGTCTTTCTCAGGTTCGACAAATAAAAATGATTTTTGGTTTTCCCAGATGCAAAAAGTTTGGCTGAGATGCTCATGAGGTAAGAATGGTCAACCACTCTCTGACTTCAATATAAAATGGCAGTCGATTCTGTGTTTATGTTCTTTTTTTTATTTGTGCTCTCCAGTAAAAACACACGTCCAGCAGAGCCGATTAACAAGCAGCAACAGACACTCCGAATGCACATCGACATCCCCAGAGCCCAGCTCCTGATCGAGGAGAGAGACACCATGGAAACTGTTGGTGAGCTCACCGCTAAGTGTGCAATGCTGCCCAATGAAACTCAACTTCACACAACAAATGAACGCGGTTTTTCCTCCCGCTGAGCGTGTGATTTCTTTTTTTCCCGCCCCACAGACGACAGGTCCACCGTGTTACTGACTGATAACGACTTCGGGGAGACCCAGAAACAGAAGTCGTCCACAGTCACCCACACAGTCCACTACCAGTCCCTGTCCCAGGCCACAGGTCCCCTGGTGGATGTGTCCGATGCCAGACCAGGAACCAGTAAGTCCAGTACGGACGTTTTTTGTTTTTTTTAAAACACATAGCATAGATGGGGGTTCTTTTTGTGCCTGTTGTAGTCGCAGATATATTTCTAATGTTTTCGTTAACTTTCATTTGTTTCTCCATTGATGTGCCTTTTATTTACCCAAATATATCTTACATGCACCTCTTTTTTCGAGGAACTTTACAACTTTACATCCTCGGTCGTTCACTGGCTTTTTTTTTTTCACTGGCTCATGGTTGCATCAATACCACCTGTATGCAAGACATTATCTTCACAGAGCCTGGACATCAAAACATGGTGATATGGGCAAGGTGTGACTCTTGGTTGGTAATCGACAGCTTCATGTATGTCCAGATCTTTGTTGCTGCCGAGATCCGATGCAGGGAATGAATGACCATAACCATTGCTATCATGAAAATAAAATGGAGTTATAAACACTGTGCGTCCTGCTCCTCCCTCTCAGACCCTACCGCTCGCCGCACAGCCAAAGCCGGACCAGCTGCTCGAAACCGCTACGCCAGCCAGTGGACCCTGAACCGCCCACATCCCCCCGTTTCCTCCCACACTCTCAGCACTGATTGGAGGCTGCCCACCCCCAGAGTCGCAGGCTCCGTCGACAAGGAAAGCGACAGCTACAGCGTCAGCCCATCTCAGGACACAGGTATGCATTATGTCAGGACAGCTTGGCTTTGAAACGTTTGCCTCACCTGCATCACACTGCTAACAGCAAATCAATTGTCTTACCACTTTAACAAAGTCACATACCGATACTTGTGCCAATAACTCTGGACACTAATCCGCCCACTAACCCCCGGCCCCATGTCCAGATCGAGCACGGAGCAGCATGGTGTCCACAGAGAGTGCGTCCTCCACCTACGAGGAGCTCGCCAGAGCCTACGAGCACGCCAAGATGGAGGAGCAGCTGCGCCACGCCAAGTTCACCATCACAGAGTGCTTCATCTCTGACACTTCCTCAGAGCAGATGACGGCAGGCACCAACGACTACACGGACAGCCTGACCTCCAGCACGCCGTCCGAATCGGGCATCTGCCGTTTCACTGCTTCCCCGCCCAAGCCTCAGGACGTCAGCCGAGTCATGAACATGGCCGTGCCCAAAGCCCACAGACCGGGTGAGGACACAGATCCATCTCTGCAGGACGCCCCGGCGGCATGCTAACCTTTAATTGAAACTAGGCTCGACACTAATCTCTAAACTCCAACCGCTAACAGATACCAACAGTGAATCCACACAAAGTGGTCCTAAACGGACTCAGGACAATCATTGTCTCAGTTACACTGGCCTCGAAGTCTTTAAGATTGGAACTGGGGAGCCAGTCTTAAAGACCATACAACCAGAAATTTGAGTAAAATTGGACCCAGAATATTATTAGATTAATATTTCCCATCGCCAACTAAAATATTCATATGCGTTGGTTGGAAACTGTAAATGCTTTGTTAAAACTGAATGAGAAAGTCAATTGGATTCATTTTAGCAGCATCTATGGTTGAGGTGTTCGCACCTCAATGGAGATGCTGATGAGACGCTGCATCCAGAAATCATTTGAGATTGATTTTTGTATTTCTGTTCAGAATCACATAATAGGTAATAGGTAATGTTGTAATAGTGAGTCAACAGTGAGTGAAGGTTGAGGCTGAGATCTCTCCATTAGATTAGATGAGCTGGGTCTCGCAGTAAGGACACAGAAGGGCATACTGCTTGTTCCCAGGATTCATTGCTGGAACGTTTTCTCGCTGACCCTAACTTTGATCTGTGTGTGTTGTCCTTCAGGGGGCGAGTTGGTTCACCTTCCTCCGTACCTGCGCATGGACTTCCTGTTAAACCGAGGCATGACCTGCTCTGGGTCATCCAGGGGGACAGCTAGCGGGGAGAGAGCGGCCATGGGTCAGGCCTGCCTGGAGCCCCAGAAGAGTCGCTCGCTGAAGCGACCCTCGCGCATGGCGCCCCCGACACCCACAGAGGCCCCTCAGGCCAACAGGGACCAAGCGGCCCAGTGGCAGCCCGGCTCCGCAGCCACACTCCCCCACAGAGAGGGCTCGGAGCTAGCCCAGGCCGCCAAGCTCAGCACCTCCCAGGAGTCCCTGCTGGACTCTCGAGGACATCTCAAACCAGGCAGCAACCCCTACGCAAAGTCTTACACGCTGGTATAACAGCAGGGGCACCTGGGGCGGGACTCGAACTCACTCTAACACTGGACTTAACACTCAAGTGCAGTAAACTGACTTTCACCACGCAGTTCTGTATATATATCCCCCCCCCCCAATGCCCCTCTCTCTCTCTCCAAGGGCGGGGTCACTTTTACTAATCTCTTTTTATTTATTTTAGAGTATTCTTTTATCTCTTGTTTGTGTTTTTTTCTTTTCTTTGGTTTGGTTTCTTTCTGTTTCACTTGAGAAAAAATTCACTCATCGGGAAACAACTCTAGCTGGAGTTGTGCCAAACTAATTGAGTAACGAGGGAGCGTTATTTATCCTTGATTATTCTTCATTATTTTCTTAATCAGTGATTATTAATTTGTTAATTGTTAGCTATTAATGATCATAATTATTGATTACCAAATTATCTATTATCATCATTACAACAATGTTTTCATAAGAACCCAGACATGCTTTTTTTCTGGAGTGGAAGATGACGATTTGGAGTCATTTTTTTCCTATGGAATATCCTTCTGAAACAATGAATGAAACTCGGGAGAAATCTTGGAATGAAAGCAATTGACACCAGTCCAAACTTTTCAGCTGCTCTCAAATTGTTACTTTTTTGAAGAAAAAAAAAATCTATTTCCTATGGATGCATGGGGACTGACCAATTAAAAGACAATGTGGATTACGATCGAGGCTGGACAGCCCAGTCGAGCATTTTGTCACACTGAAATGATCCAATGTGAAGATTTATTATTCTTATTACTATAAATATATATATAAAAAGATAAATCACTTTTATTTGTGGATATTACAGGGAAGAATTGGTTTGGTTAATAAAGTCCTTAGTCATGTTTGCACATATCTCGTTTTAATTAGGAAATGGAGTCTCTGTTGATCTTTCTCTGTGTCCCATTCTCTGATGGTGCAATATGAAAAAAAGATATGAAAAGTATATGAAAACTATTGCTCTATACTGTACTGTAATGATGAAAAATAACTATGTTGTGAGTATACTTACAGGGCCGGTCACACTCCAGCTATGTATTCAGGTGTAGTTTGCCACTGCTTGTTTGCTAGGGTGGTAAATGATGTTAGCTAGAATAGGGAGGGTTTAGAGAACTAATGGTTTGCACTTCACAACACCCCAACTCAAGTGTGTCCAGATAGATCCCCTTACTCTCAGTGCACTAGGTAGAGTCTTCAGGGCTCTCACTCTCCTCAGTAGATTTACTGTTGCTGCTTTGCAGTGATGCTCCTCTACAGGGAAAAAAAAATCGTGAGACAATCCAGCAGAATTCCCCCTTCAAACCAAACCTATAATATCTATGGGAAATATCAAAAAAAATGTGGATATACGTAAGAAGCTGTTTTTTTTGTTCCTGTCTACCCTGGCCCATTTCTGTTCTTTCTGTTTCTTCGAGTTAGCCTGAAGGGAGAAGAGTTTGATCCAAAATGCTGTGAGGTCATTATGTCAGTTTCTATGATTAGTTTCTATAATTAATTGTCTTCATTATGATTATACATTTTAACAAAAAACAAAAAAAAGATGTCACTTTTTATTTTTAACATGAGTGTTCACCATGGTGGCACTGGAATAAAGAGAAACTAACACAAAAGTTCAAATTTGATTAATAAAATGGCTGTTCCCCAAAGTGTCCTCCCCGGGTTTGACATGAGTGACTGATGGTGGTGTGGAGGCAGAGCGGGGGGTGCACGCTCTGCCCTCCGCCCTCTAAACCTTTACCCTGCTATTATTTTAACATCGGTGACACTGCCTTAATATCACTGATGAGAGGTCTCTAAGGCTGTGATTATGAAGCTCCCGTGCCTGCAGGTTTCACTATTGCAAGTGCAACCTTTGGGACATAACAGCAGCCTGACATATTTAGTCTGTGTAAAGTGAAGAAATTGAAAGAAAAGTGTATTTCTGGGTAATTTTGTTTGGTGAGGATTTTCTTTTCTCCCCAGATTTTTGGGATAAGCTTCAGCCTTCTGAACACAGAAGAAGCAAGTGAGGAAAATGAATGAATGACCAAGTTTGGAAAAAATGAGACATCAGTTTTCCAATTGACTAGGCCTTGAAGGACCAGAATGCAATGCAGGTGGAGACCTTTCTAAATCTATAACCCCTTAAAGTAGTTGGGCACCAACATTTTTGTCATAACTGACACAGACAAAAGAAATGTAGGAAATCACAGGATTAAGCTGAGAATTAAAACCCATAAATGTCCAAGGGTAAAACTCTCCTTTCACAAAGCTTGTTCATTTAACTGTTGTCACTGCTTCAACGAATGAATCTAGTATGTTGAGGGTTTACTAAATCTCTAAATCTTACCAATGACGTAGCAGAATCAGAATCAGTTTCAGAATAATTTATTGCCACATATGTTAAGCATATAGAAATTCTTCTTGGTGATTGGTGCGATATTAGAATAAAATAAGTACAAGAGTATAGAGCGTGCAGTCATATCATTGTGTAGCTTTATAAAGAATTTGAACTTATACACATGGATGTACGGGTAGGGCAGGGACCTGCGGCCTGCTGAGAAGATCATGAAAAGTGAAAAACATATGATGAACTACACTATATAAATGTCCTTTCTGTATGATTCTAAGCATTTCCAGAATTTGTATTATCCAAAAAGATGAATTTCAGATTGGTTGGGTTTTTGCTTTCCATGTAGTTTGCACTGCGGAGGATGGAGAAAATCAGATTTGTATCGCACCCCAGTGTAAAGAATACTGATATGAAATATGAAAAACCACCTCTATTCAATGTGCGAGCTGCCTCATCAGCCACAAACCTCAATGCACGTCACCAGGCTACACCGCTGAGGTGATTTTATCAGTTCACAAGGTAAAGGTATATACATAAGAGAGTTATTATGATATATGTAGGACATACATGTATGTAAAACTAGAATAAATCTATAACTGCAATTTATTTTATTATTGAGGTTTTAAAAGTTCTTTTATATAATATATAAAAGAACAGAATACATTGAAAATTCTACATGCTACAGATACTTCTGTCATTTAAAATGAATCCCATAATGCTGTGCTTGTCGTTTAGCTCATTGCCATTAATTCAATGGCAAACTCAATAAAAAAAACACTGTCACTTGTTCTGTTAGCTACCTTCAGCAAACTAACATCATTAGAAACACTAAATGTGGGTTGTTATTCAATGTAGCTTTTGCTTCACTTTTACATACTTGAAATCATGAGCTACGTCTACATCATTCTCATATCAATAATAAAAGTAATACAGCAGTAGATACACACTCATAAATAAATAATAATAAATTGAGCTAAACATTTCAACCCCATCTGTGCATCTTGGTTCTGTTCATTTAGAAAAATATGTAATTTAAACAGACGCTGCCTCTTAAAGTCTGAGCTCAAAACCAGAACCCAGCTAATAGTTATTGTCTTTGGTGTTGGGGCAGGAGGACAACGGCTGAAAAGTCAACTCAAAACTCATATAAATGTAAGACTGTGCTTAAGAAGCTTGACACAAATCCTTGTTTACGACTATGGTCAGTATATCTGATTTTTTTAAATGTATTTTTTTTACTTCACATTTTAGTGTGATTCCCGCGGGCCATACAGTTAGGCAGTTTGGCCAATTGTGTGTGCACATCGCCACCTACTGGACCTCAGTATATATTACAGGATCTAGTTTATTTGAGTCTGCTATATATTTCAATACTGACTATCAGAGCACAATGCATTCTATAAAAGTGTACCATTGTTGTATTGTTGTCAGCCATGTTTAATGTCCTGACAGGCTAACTTTTTTTGTCACACATCTGTAGATATGGACCCTCAATGGTTGACATTTGGGAAGAAAAATATAGGTTATGCATTCCCACTAAGACATCTTTCTTGTGCTGAAACTCAGAGGTCAAAGTGTTTACCATAAATAGCAGCTGTGTTAGGATTGCTGTGTGTGACTGTTGTACATACTACCACATACTTTAAATAAATAAATTCAGGCATCTTTCGCTTCTGACGTAATGTAAACGTTGCGCATCTCTGACCCCATTATTTGACAAAATCATTTTTAATACTATTTATTATTTTCTAATACATTAGTTGGTTAATTAAGTACTATTAGTAACTATGACGCTGGTTATCATCATCAATTATCATCCAAATTAAGAAAATGTGTTATATTTTAAAGCTTCTAGTGAGGTTTTCAATTGTAGCCTTTTTTGGTGTTTTGATTCATGATGTCATCACACAAGGAATAAGATGAGTATGTCATTCCCCACTTATGGATGTTTGCCCAACTATTGCCCAGTCTCTCCTCTCTGGCTGACTGATCGGGGGTCCATGTTCTCCTCAACCAATCACCTTTATTGTCTTATATCATACCATTGCTATTTCAGCAGGGCCACAGTCCGTACGACAGTGGACACCTGAGACACTGTTTTTCCGGTAGAGTCTTTATTTTAATTTTTTTAGGAGCTATGTTTTGCTTTTTTACAACAACTTTACAGCTTTCTCTGTGATAAGCTTCTCTACAAAAGAGACGTGACAGCATGCTGATTCTTGGTTCTGACTCACTGACAAATGGAGGCACATGTGGAGTTTTGCATGTGAACTAGTACTGAACTCGGTATGTTATTAGAGCAGGAGACATCTAATACTTTTTGTAAATGTATGTTAGGTGTGAATGTCTTTTTTTCTGTCGAATGAATAAAAGAACATGGAGCAAATATTTGGTTACAATTAGATCAACTATAGGGCTGTCAAAATTACAGCGTTGATCTATTCTGACTACATGTTGCGAGATTATTCAGGAATCAAGAATCAGGAAACATTTATTACCAAAATATGTCAGACAAGGAATTTGACTTGGCGTTTGGCGCAATAACAGCAGACAGTATGACAATGGACTTGTTTTCAATTCTATTAAAATACAATTACACAACAGTGTCTTAAATACAAGCTTTCTAAAGTGATTACTCATTACTTGTAAGATTTAGTCTGATTCGCAAAAGTCTGAAGTGAAATGATTAAATGTCCAGATTAACAGATATTTTTAACAGATTTTCTCATCAGGTGTGTGTGCGGACACTTATATTACTTGTGCAGATGTTATGTTTATCCAGATGCTTTGTGTGATTTTCTATGATCCAAATAAATAAATGATGTTTTGAAAAGTTTAAACTTTACATTCAGTCAAATATAGAAGAAAGTTCTAAAGTTCTGAATTCCAGTTTGGGAGCAGCCAAAGCAACAGAAGAGGTGGACGTCTTCAGGTTCTCCATGAGAGGTGTTTGATGCTTTGTTCCAGTGTAGCCTATGTCAATCAGAACTTCAACAGTGGTATTGGAGAAGTCAACATTACCAACAATAACTGCTTAAGTAAATACATTTGGAATATCATATAAGCTTTAACTAAGAGAAATGGGCTAGTTTGAAACAATTATTTTTCATTACACAGACTTGTATATTGAACATTATTTTACTTTCTATGAACGTTATGGTCTTTTTGATTCCTTTCCTCATGCTCCTGGTAGGTGTCCAGTCCCATCTCTCTTCTCCCTTATGCAGCTTCTCAGCCCTGCCTCAATCAGGGGCCTGAAGCACCTGCAGATGGATGAGTGCTGAGGCAGTCTGGGAGATGTAGTCTCAGCCACGGTGGCCATTTTGTTGTGTGGCCGCTGGTCATGAGTGGGAATGTAGCTCCCCTACCTATCCCCTTGTTTTAAATGTTTTCAGGGCAATGAGAAGGAAATTCGACATTCACAAGAAACAATGACACAATGACACCAAACATTTGAACATATTTCTCAAAAAGTTCATATGGTATCACGATAAGAAAAACCAAGGAAGTTACTTTTAATTAGTTTAAGATTCACATCACTAATTAATCTTCTTCTCCAAAGGTTTTTGTGGCTTTGTCGTTCTATCTGGACCTGCCATGGAGTGCCTGCTGTTGCTTTCATTATTATTATCAGTCACATTAACCAACATTAACCATTTTCTGGTTGGGTTTACATGTGATAGTGGTTATATCTAAAGGTGGTTGTATCTGATGGTGGTTGTATCTGCTGGACGTTGTGTCTCCAGTGGTCCTGCCATACAACTGGTTCTTTTGCACGTTCATACTGTGCACATGACATCCATTGCATTCAGTCCATCCCGGGAGAGGGATCCCTCCTATGCTCTTACCATTAAGGTTTTCTTCCTTCCTTTCTCCCCGTTGGAGGTTTTTTTCACTTTTGGGGGAGTTCTTCCTGTGCTGTTGTGAGGGTTCTGGGACAGAGGATATTGCATGCAGGCTGTAAAGCCCTCCGAGTAGACATCAGACGCTAGTAGGTTGCTCCTTGGTGTTTACAAGATTATCGATTAGGACAGCATCCGTCGTCTCATTAGGAGCAGCTGCGACGTTGTCCAGCATGCGGACAAGCACGTGGGGCCACTCAAGATATTTAGAAGCATTTTGAGTTGCGGAAATTGAAATTCTGCAAAATGGAGTCGTCTGCCACATGACTTTTTCACTTTGATCTTCGGGGTGTCTATAAAATGAAGTGCTCTGTAGGCTGAAACTTTAATTCCATCAAAAGACGATGCATGCTTTTGTTCCTAAGACATCAAACTGTCCATATCAGTATGGATATTAATCATAATGTTTTTTACATTGTATCATTTCTGTTAGAGAAATTGAATGTATTGTACATTTTTTACATTGTTGATTCTGTACACATGACATCCATTGCAGTCTGTCCATCCCGGGAGAGGGATCCCTCCTCTGACGTTCTCCCTAAGGTTTCTTCCCTTTTTTCCCCATTGAAGGGTTTTTTCATATTTTGAGGAGTTTTTCCTGTGCCGATGTGAGGGTTTCGGGACAGAGGATGTTGCATGTGTACAGACTGTAAAGCCCTCTGAGGCAAATTTGTAATTTGCGATTTTGGGCTATACAAAATAAAATGAATTGAATTGAATTGAATCTGAGGTTTTCAAAGTGTTCCATTAATTTCTTTGACCTGTGTATATAGGCTTGAAATAGTATTGCCTGCTTATCAGCTATATCCAGAATATTTGAAAATAAATGTTGTTTCTAATTAGTCCAAGATATACTTCCTATGTACACCTTTCAAATTAATTTCCTACTTATTCCATCGGTTGCCCGTTTTCAAAAATGTC
Organism: Pungitius pungitius; assembly: GCF_949316345.1. Lineage (NCBI taxonomy): Eukaryota > Metazoa > Chordata > Actinopteri > Perciformes > Gasterosteidae > Pungitius > Pungitius pungitius. The sequence continues at coordinate 3,999,700 of NC_084915.1, forward strand.
TTGACTATATGCTAAGTGACACTGGAATAATAACAAATCACAGAGCTATGGCATATCTCAAATAACCAGTCCTTGAAGTCATTTGCTTTTTCAATGTCTTTCACTGTAAAGGATTTATCTATTTAACTACTCAACAACAACTTTGATGTTCATCTTGATTTCCTAAATCGGTTTTGAAATGATGCTATTAATCCCCTCTGATCTTTGACAGTTTTATTACTTTCAAAGTAAGCTTGGCGTCAAAGGTTGAGCCTCTATTATTTTTTTCTTTAATTAGGTCAGGCGTTTTCCTTATTCTTCTCTTGATACAGATCTTTCAATTCCATTGGGTCTAATGGCAAAGCTTCCCCCCAAAAAAATATTAGCCTTGTCTGTAAGAGCTGCCCCCCCGCCCTTCCCCAAACCTGATACTGGAATCTTACTGTATATTTTTTGACATTCCATTTCTTTCACATTGGTCTTTTCAGGAAAGTGTGGGTCAGCAGTTGTAGAGGTTTGGATATTTTCTCTTGAGTAGATTAAGCAAACACTATACAGTACCTCCCTGAAACCAGCAGCGTATTCTGCTGCACTTTTCTGGAATATTTTTTATATGGATGAATACATTCTGTAATACATTTCCAACACCGCTAAACAGTTCTTATTTTTGTTCATGTATTTCAAGTCTGTGAAACACTTTGTGACGGATTAAGTTAATTGCAAGCTCAGGTTTAGTTAAATTAAATAATCCAAAATGATTACTGGTTTATGCTTGTATGATGTATAAATGGTGATATAAATATAATTTATATAAATATAATATCTTTGACTTTTTTGCTTTTCATATAGAGCAGGTCTAGACCGTTCTCCACCGCCCCCCCACAACAAGTCACATCCACAACAACTTGCACTCAAAAAGACCTTGTAGTTTTCAATAAAGATGCAAAAGAACTTGCACTCCCATGTTATGTCTTTATTTGTGAGTGTGTATTTCTTCTGGGTTGCATGCATAAGTTTGTGTGTGTGTTTGTGTGTGTGTGTGTTTGTGTGTGTGCTTGCACAGTTTCACATGTGTGAGGCAACTGAACAATGAAGTGGTTTAAATAACTTTGGAACAAGAACAAAAGCAACAAAATTCACAAGCTCAACATCTATAAAGATACACAGCTCAGAGAGTTTCATGTCATCAGATGAAAAGCAGTGATGAAAAAATGACCTCCGATATTTCAATACAAATAAGACATTCATTGGATTTTAAAAGCATCAGTCATACAGGGAAAGCACGGGCCACTGTATAGAACAATTTGAGCTAGCTGTAGGGAAATCTTAACAGCAGAGTTGAAAGATCCATTGATTAAGACGCTGCTAAGACTAATTCATGAGAATACCAATTTACTTTGTTGCTAAAATGGGTATATAAACATTAATGCAGCTTTGCTGTTTCATTGAAGTAAACAGAAACACTTAAATCATAGGAAAGAGTTAAACACACAGAATAGACAGAATTAGATGTATAATTTGTCCATATCATGTCATTATAAGTTTGTAATCACATATAAACTATCACATAGTTACTTTTTAGCCCCAAACCATCCCAACACCTAACTCTCCACCTTTAGGAACCATTCCCTCACCCTTCCTTTTCAGTTCATGATGGTGCAATTTGATTGACATGCAAGAGCACAACCACATTGAGTGACGTTGCTGTGGACGAAGCTTCACTCTAGGACTTCACATCCTGCTTCTTTTTCTGGAATCTCCTGAACTGCGACTGGATGGCCACGGCGGCCTTCTCCGTCTCCGGGTTGTCCATATCGATGTCGAAGTCCTGGGGGAGGTTGTTCTTGGTCTTCTCATCTTTACAGGAGAGAGTGGCGTGAGGATATTCAGAACAATGATTGTTGTTTGTCAGTATCCTTGTGCGTCCAACCTTGCATTAGCTATTGCTGGGGAGGTGGACTGAAACCAGTCCCCACTTAAATTGGATTGGGTTGCCACTCACAGCGGCAAAATGCAGAGACAATTTTTTGCGATCAATCTCACATCGGCAATCTAGACTTTCCAATTAAGCTCAAACTTGTATTATGTAATTTATGATAACAGCAAGCTTAGCAACAATCTCTTGTCTCCCAGATTGCCTATTGGGTGATGGTCTAATATTTTTTGTCGTCACTCAGTTTTTGTCGTCAATCAAGTTCCATCTATCTGTTTTTTTGCTTTGACAAGACAAAAGACTACGTGGATGAAGACTAACAGCTCGGTTTGGCAAATGCACATCCCTGCCTCCACTAAAGCGCAGCATGGAGCTGTGGTTTTCTGTGGTTTAGTAGTTAGGGTGACCTTATTCAAATAAAATGTAAAAATCATTAAATAAATGGACAGCACAGACCAAACGTAAACAAAGAGGGCTACTTGCTCTCTTCAGACTGAAAGGAACACATTGTCTTTCATGACAGGAGACAATCATCTATTTATAAATAGCAAGAGATATGTTGTCAAGCTTGTAGATATCCATAAAGGATAACACCATTCTGTGTGAAGACAGCTAAACTTGTTCAAATGAAAGGTCAAATAAATGCAGCATCACAAAAGAGTACATGATAAAGAGCAAAAGAAAAACATCCTATAATAAGTGTACAGTGAGGATTAAAGACTGAAGCCAAGTGAGTGCAGACACAAGTGAAACGGGTCGGGTTTCTCCCATGTGACCCAGTGGGTAGTTGTCGTGCAGTTCTCCGTGCGGGACTGTGACCACCCTACGTAAACGCTGTAGCGCAAACAGAGTTTTCAGAGTTTTTAAAATGGCTTACGTTTGGATGGAACCTTTTGTTGACTTTTAGGACCTTGGATGACATGTGTGAACAAATGAATATTTTATGATTGCACAGAGTCTCCTTGTCTCACACACAGCACACATTACTCCTGCTCCACAGCTCGGACGAGCTTGACACCCCAGAGGGAATGTCACAGTTTTAATAATCTGTCGTGCTGATACAGGATTGAGTCATATTGCCACTATGAACGATGGAAGCATTTCCATAAGAAGTTTATGAAAGGTCATGGTCAAATTGGTTCCTGTGGGAGTTTGATTGATGAGGTCTAGAGAACAGTGAGAAACTAAACTGAGCCATGAATACTGAACCACGGGATCAACTCCAATACTAATACTAGAAAAGGGACTGATTCATTCTCTTAAACTGAGCAATTGTGCTGACAGGTAAAGGGTTAAAAAGTTATCGATTTTCATAGAGACATGATGCCCTTTCAGTCAATCCCAACCAGTAATACCAGCTTTTCAGTTGACATTAAGTAAAAAAGCATCTTTGCATCTGAAAACCTATGAAACCGGTTAAAAGATAAAAGTTACTAGAAAAATGTTTTGGTGTTTCACATTCTTTTTCTCACCGAATGAATAAAAAAGATTCAATATTATATTGTGTGTTCAACATCTCTACTAACAAAGGATTATCAATCCCTCCTTTCTATTCCCCACATTTTTATAATTTAAGTCTCCCATGTAAAATGCTTTGAATAAATATAAATAGAACTGTTGGAAGATACACATAAGAAGCTTTGAAACACTGTTCATTTATTGCATTCAATTGCTTTAGTAACCTTCCCACATAAAGAAGCAAAATAAAGGGGGGGGGGGGGAGTGTTGCAACAAATGCAATTTGCGCCTCTATCAAATTCAATTAAACTGTCTAAAATCACCCCTGAACACTGTTGAGATGTCTCCTTGTGGACTGAGCCTGAGCTGCAATACACTTCATCATCCCAGAAGTTGGGACAGAAATCCATTCCAACCCAGGGTCCTGAATGTGTTATCAGCAGCCCCAGAGAGAGGAGAGAGGCAGCACATGTACATAGGGCTGCTTTAGCTGCCAAATGGGGCTTTGGAGCCATTTAGCAGTGGATATGCTGCAGTGAACCTGCTACATCCATTGTGTTAGGAGGAGGTTCACTTCAAGGAATGAAGGACCTTCAATAATTCCTACATATATTTTATCATATGCTACCATGAAACCTAATTTTGTGGATGTGCTGTCTGCAGCAAGCACTTAAAAGATATCAGATCCTCTTGCACGGTTGAAACTAGGAGACTAAGTAACGGTGAACAACCCGTTATATGTAATGACTGAAATGTATATTCATCATAACACCAGGGTTTTTTTAAGCTACGGTAACATCTGGTAATTCTGCAAGCCTTTGAGGAAATGTCTGGATGATTCACATGTTTTTGAAAACCGGAACTTTGCCAGGAAGACAGCTGTGCTCTTAACACCATGCATGACTTTCAAAGGTATCCCAAGTACCCAGAGGCCAGTTTTACCGTTGATGACTCAGGGGTTGGAATTATATTATGATGCCAACAATACCATGGCCCAATTTGCAAAGTAGGTCTCCTTGAATTGCCACTATGGTTGAGTAGCCCTTTCGATCACCATTACAACTTTGTTATTTTGTTTCTTACTTAGAAAAGAACAAACCAATTTGTATATTGAGATAACTTAGAAAGAATTTGAGATAATTTGAACTAACTGTACCAACGTATTATTCACAAAATAAGCCTTTCGAGATGCATCTCTTTTTCAAGAGAGTCTTGACAATTGAATGCAGTAGTCTTCAATTGTCAGTCCACGGCTGCAGTAGAACGTAAAGAGGTTTTAACATTCATTGTGTCTCATGGATTGCATCAAATTATTTGAAAAAAATGTATTCAAGGATTTTCGCACCCCTGAATATTGTAGTCATATCAACTAATGCATACTATGTAATTCTACAAATATTTCAATGTGATTGATTATGCTTGTGTAATATCGCGTTTATTCTGTATAACTCCTCTAGTAGGAAAATTAAGGTCAAGTCCAACAAAGTCAGACGACAATCTGTCATGTTTACATTTGTTTATTGTTGTCCTTATACAGTTTGTTCCTTAATTTGTTTTTTTTTCATTGCGTGGTAACCAAATATCATACTTTTGTGGTAGAATTGTGGTAAAACTAGCCAAAGCTTGGCTCTTTTACTATTTGTAACCCATAAAGAAAACAAAACATTAGTAATATTCTGTATTTCTGCATACTTGATAAAAAGCATGATCAATATAAAATACCTTGGCCAGCAGATGGTTTGCTGTTTCCAGTCATTGATGCAGATGCTTGTCTCTGCAAAACAAAAGAAAAACCCCCATGTCAATAGCGGCATATGAATTTCTTTTTCACGCAATTGTTCATTTCTATATATTTCCACAAAATGCAGTACATCAAACATCTAAATGCCAAGACATATTGTATCTTTCCCACTGAGAGAACATCCCAGGAAGACCTCCTTGCACTGAGTCCTGGGGAACACGTTGCAGGTCTGCCTCTGCTTTTTATCAGGGGAGCCAGGAGGAGATTTGTGTGTCTATAATCCATGTTTCTGCTGTAAGGTCACGTTCACCCTGCCTCCTCTAACAGCTCCAGAACGCTCTCCACCCAGACAGGCCGCTGCTCTGCAGCAGTACAACATGTACTCAGCTTCCAAATGCAGAGACATGACAGTGTGTGTGAGAAGGTTTGCTTCAGTTTCACAATTCAGTTCTTTACATTTTGCAATTATTAACTGAATATCTGTTCTTTTGGCTATCATTTTAATATAAATACAAGAGCAGATAAGATCATTGTATTTCACTAGCTCAGAGACCATCTAGCCGTGCTCTACTTGAATTATTAATACAGGGAACTTCAATTACCAAAGCAGTTTCTATGCTTGCAACTCAAGTGGGAACAAAGCAAAACTAAATGGTAGGAGAAACCTGACATCATTCACCTATGTTTTCCCTTGTGTGTCATCACAAGAGCCACTGGAGGAGGAATAGTTGAGCCCCGTGGCCATCTGTTTTTTGGTTTACGCACGGAGAGTGAACACCGCCAGGATTCCCAGCGCCAAGCTGACTTTCATCCGCTTGATTGTGCTCTCGTATTCAGCAGGGGCAGGAGTGGTGCCACGCACCATACATCACACCTCCACCCACCAGGCGTCCGGCAGCGGAGCCACAGTCGCATTTGAGGGATTGACAGTTGCGCCGCAATATCAAGAAATAAAGACGAATGCCGTATTATCTGATATCAATTGCCAGCTGCAGCTTCTTGCTGATTGATGCAACTTGATGTTTGCTACAGTCCATTTCCCAAAGTATTCTCAGACTATGAGCACATTCTCATAGCGGTAGACACCAACAGATATGCTCATTTAGCTTCCGAATTAGACCTATTTTCTCATTCTAGGACCGGTTTCAACTATAACTTATTTGCAACTTCATGAGGTGGCTAAAACATTTCCTTGATCACACCACAATGATGTGCGTGCTATTTCTGTCTGGTGTTGTAGATGAAGTAATCCTAAGAAGGATATATTTAGTCTATCTATAAAGTTATCACATAAAAGCATCAATAACATTGACATCCTCAAACAAACACTGAGGAATTTAATTCTATAATATAATAATTTTGTTCTGTTTTTTTCAGTGCCAATCTTTACTTAAATCATCATCATTATCATCATCATCATTATTACCATCTAAACCCCACTTTCTCTCTCTCTCTCTCTCTCTCTCACTCTCAGTCTCTCCTCAATTCCTCCTTCTTTCTCTTTCTGCCTGGATACAGTCGGAGCTGCTTACATAACAGCTCCAGTCCTAATGTGCACTGGGATATCACTTGATATGCACATCAGAACGTTTTCCGCCTCACCATTTCCCCTTTTTCTGCTCAATCGCTCCTCTCAGGTGGAGTTTCTAACAGAAGGGGGCATTTTGAGAAATCTGTTTGAGAATTTTTGGAAGAATGAGGTGGATTTTGAGTGGGATGTTTGTCGTGGCGCATCTCGTCCCATGCACAACTTTGGCAATGCTTGATTGCCATTACTTATTCACTTCTAGCAGCTGAGGTGGCATCATTTTTATTGGCCAGAAGCATTCAAAAATTCTCTGGTTAATATTGAAAAAGAGCTGGTGGAAATTTGCTCCTCGTTTGGGAGTGATTTAAAGCGCATACACTGTGGGATATCACAATGACGTTCTCTAGCAAACAAAAACACAGTCTATGAGCCGTAAAACGGGAGTAACTGTCTAAAAACACGCTGCACCATGTTTGAGGCATTTCCTTCATGGCAGGAACTGCAAATTAGTCCCGAAAATGTTCCCAAAGCGGTGCTTATGTAAAATATTTTCATCAAAGCTAGAAGCTAACAACAAAAACTAGACACTGAATCCCTGCCCCAGAAGAAGCTAAATCGAGTGATGTCCATATCATTTCTCTCAGAGCAAAATAACCACCATGCACCACAAGCGTATGAATACTAGATGCCCCTTAACTTTGACATTTGAATTAAATTATTAAATCAATCTGTGTTTTTTAGCAAAATACGTGCAGTGGCGATTGTATTTGCATCACACGTCATTTCAGCGCCTTCATCCATATAAAGTGAAAACACTGTTGTGGGTGAGGCTTTGATGTAAGTTTTTATACTGTGAGGCATCAGGACTGAGACTCAGCAGAAGCATAAAACAGAAAACTACTTCTTTACAGGTTTAGGGTATTTACTAGCAAGAAAAAAACTCTACTTTACAAAAAAAACTCTAAGGCAGCACAAGCACACTCGGCATGCTGGAAAAGCCTCGAAAACAAAAAAAGGAACACAAAAAAACCCTAGGAACAATGCTGGCTAACATCATTAGAGTGACTTATTGGGGCTAAGTATAGGTGGGGTGATGGTTAACTGAATTCAGGTGTGGGGGGAAAAGGGCGGGAAACAAAACAAAGACAGGAAGTATATTGGTTCTTGAGGTGTGGTCAAAAGAATAAAACAGCAGTGAAAACTGCAGTGTCAGACTTTAGTTGGTATATGCAAAGATATTTTAGAAAGTTTTCAAAATGCTGTCATTTGACCAAAAAAACGAAAGAAAACAAACAAATTGTCATGTTGCCCCTGTCGGACTCCTCCCCCGCCAGCTCTGCTCCACTCTTCCCACCAGCTGCAGTCAATCACCCTCGTCACCTCACCTCCTCTTAAGGAGCTGCAAAACCCTGTGCCGTTGTCAGTTCGTTGCCATTCAACGTCGACTCGCCAGGCCCCAGCCAAGCTTTGTCTTGTCCTGCCTTGCCTTTTCTATTTAAACTAACCATTGTTCTCGTGCCTCAGGAAACTGCTTCAGGAGCACGCCAGGGGGGACCTCCAGCCAAGCGGTATCACCCATCCTCGAGCCCGGACCTCGTCCAAGCCAAGTCCCTGTCTGCCGCACCGACACAATAAACCTGTACACTCTCCCACGACTTACCTGTCTTTTCTCTGGGTTCCAGCACCTGGGTTCGCCCCGTCAGGGTACCATGACACAAATAAGGTATTAAATCATCTTTGACTCGGTGTTGAGCTCACTGGACATATCCAGGCTACAGTTTTGTATCTGCATAAAGAAAATAGCGATCTTACTATAATGCTTAATAAACACTAGACTAGACCGCTGTACCAGCACACAAACATCTACAGAAATTCTTTCGGGCCTGCCAAACATCACGGCTCCTCATTAGGAAGCTGGACGAGGGATCGGTTTGCCAGTAATGTGGCGAGCTAAATGGAGCCTCGCCAGCTGGTGTGCGGTGCTTGTGCTCAGCTCGACGCCGTGTCGTCCCTGAGGACCAGCCGCCACGTTTGCCTGCTCTCGGCCCCATATGCCCGAGACAGAAGGAGCTTGACAAATGGATGGCAATGACGATAATTACATTGCTAACGACGATGTCCCTTGCACAGAGCGTGTGCCACATATGGCTCTGTCTGATATGGTTGACTAACAATGTGCAAAGCTTGATAAACACTTGTGATTTTGTTCCCACTTGAGCTGACTGTATCTTTAGTGATGTTTGGTGATGTTTTCAATTGAAAAAAACTGAAATAGATGGCAGGCTACTACAATTAAATATATATTTAATTGTTAAATATACAATTAATATATATATATTTAATTATCAATACATTTACATTTCTATTTTTCTGATTTCTACTGTGCTACCGCTGCACAGTACATCTGTACAAATGATCGACGTAGAGCTGACAGAGTCCAGATGAGTTGAACTGCTGTTGCTTCGGTCAACGTTTCCTTTTGTGATGCTCACATTAGATGAAGTTTATGAAGCCCAACGCTGGAACAAAGGTTTAGCGCGAACATGGAGGGAATCGGTGAAATAAATAAATTACCTTCCCAGTGTGTGGGAAGCTATTTTTGGTTCTCATGGCAGCACGAGCTCCCCAGGGAGACTCCATGCTGCACTCAGGATCTATTAACAATTTAACGTGAAGACAACAAAACTAGGTCACAGGCAGCTCATCCCAGCTGTAACTCCTGAGCAGCTTCCCCCCCAGCAAACTGGAAGACATGGAAGAGTGTCACGGCTGAGGGATGATTGACTGAACATGTTTTGGTGACATCAGAAATGCATACTTGTCTACTTGTAATGGGTAAAGAGTATCAACATGTGCTTGTAATTCAAAATAAACATTTTTCAGCTTGGTACAATCATGTTTAGTCCCTATAGCTAGTATTTGTATCCTAATGGGAGAGATTTTAAAACAATAAAATATGCATTAAAAACATTTTTTAGCGTCTGATAAGCTTTTAAACACATAACGCTGTTACTAACAGGTCTTACTCCATATTTAAATGTCCCATTTGATCAAAAGTCAAGCTTCTCTCTGTGAAAACTATAAATGAATTTAGCTGATGGATTAAGAGACATGAAAGTAAATTCCAACAATGTAAAACAGTGCATTGCAATGTTTGACCTCTTTAAATGCACAGTTGTTTCAGGGGGAAAAACGTCGGAATACGGAAAACGGAATACTATTAAATAATAATTTCAATTCATCACATTCTAACAATCTTACTGTGTGTAGTTGACAGCCGTCAAAAACTGTGCACAAACTGAGGCAAAACAGCTTAAGATCTAAGACTTCTTCTCCTGTATGAATCCAGAAGCCTCTTCAGCCCCTAAACTCATTAACTTTCAACAACAAAGCAGATTATCCGTTCATGTGCAACGTTAATCTCAACAATACAGAAAGTCAATTCAGATTCAGCGCCAGCCCTTCAGGAAATTATGTCAAGTGAAGGTTGCTGTAATGTTTTTAAATGTCTGTCCACATTTACAACCGTGGTCCTAGTAAAAAAAAATAAAAAAATAATGAGAGCAGATGATCTTCTTGTGCATTAAAACTGTTGTTTTCGACAAAACATTTGGAATATGAAAGCCTGACTTAGTTATTTGTCTTCATCTGACACTGACACCTTCACTTATTAAGGTGAGTGAGTTACACCCCAGACTTCCTTTAAATTGGTGGTATTAATCTTGAAGACAGCTTTTCAGAGGAAGAAATAAATGGGAAGAAAGGAACAACTATGTGGTGGGGGGGGGGGGGGGGGGGCAATTAAAATGAAGCTCACGTGTGTGATGAAGTTAGCATTGCCATCCTTCCCTAAAGCCAGAGGGTGGCTAATCAATCAGAGGATGCTCATATGACATAGAGTTTATTATTACCTCATAAATAGTGACGTTTAAATGTTGCGACGGGTTGTAAAAAGTTTGATTGCATTGCACTTCTCATTTGATTTGTTCCCTAAACAGGGGCACTGTTTCCAAGGGGACTTGTTACTGAAGGCTTTGAGTGTCACAAAGAAAGTTCCATTCACTTTAATAATGTATGTGTGGAGGAAGAAATCCAAGAGTAATTTGCATGATACATTGCAAGTCTTAGTGAGATTTGTTGTTGTCATGTAGTTTGGCATTTTAAATCTCAACAGATCTGCTACACTGCAGAGAAACTTATTTTAATCCCCTAAATATATTCAACGACATCATTACACTATAAGGGAGGTACAGTCTGCCTTCCAGCTTGAGTTATTCAAGTGAAACTAATGGCATAGCAGCATGGTTTTCCCATAGACCATTAGCAAGCATTAGGCAGAGTATGGCCCACGCAGCGGCATACATCAAACTGCAAGATTCATTCTCACTATCAGTCAGAAGGCAATCGAAAACACTGTGGAGGGTGTAATTAAAAGGGCAAATGAGTAAAATGTTTACTGCTCTGCTGCACAAAGTAAATCGATTTGCAGATGTTGAGAGGGATTTTACCCCACTCTTATTCCATCCTGGTCCAAAACAACACTTCACACATAGACAAATGATAAGTGACTGGAAGGAGATGCAAACCGATCGAGTGACAAAAAAATCTATGTACAGCAAAAAAACAACAACGAATGAATAAGGCCGAGGTTTTCAGGTACACTGCATCATGTGATGCGTCTGTTTGATCACTGCTTTAAATAGCTGGCTCCCTTCAGTGTGACTTTGTTTGTGTCAGTTTACAGTCAGCCACAACATGAGGAGACAAGCCTGTGTCCACTCGTACATTTAACTTAATACATCTCTACAAATCTATTGTTTAATCCTCATTTAGCACATGTGGAAGTGCAATAAAAAAGTTAATAATCTACAAGAGACATATGAATAATGTAGTATATACATGCATGTATTCTTTCAACTCTATTATTGCATTTTAAATCAGGTGTCATCCAAATGTAGGATGAGGCATTCTGGGATATTAACAGATTTATAAGACTTACTTTTAAATTCCTCCGAGAGATGATATGTGACATTTAAATAGCCTGCTATTTATAAACCAAAAGTGGAGACGTTACTATGGCACTGATTTTGGCAATTGAGGTGCAATCTGCTGTGGTTTTCCTCTTGTGTTGACTGTTCACAACCCCCTCCTCACTCAACGATTTGTGTTGTTTCTCTCCACAAGCCGGAAGCTCTTAGGATGGATTACAGATTATTTTGATGTATGATCTCTGTTCATTGTTCGAAGCTGGATTAGGGTTAAGTCTACAGGCTACGCAAAAAATCCAAGAGAATTAAAAGATTTGAAGTTTTTACATATCGGGTCAGTAAGTGAGAAAAGAATCACATTCGAATAAACAAGCTTTGAATTTTATTTGAATGTTTCTTCAAGAGCAACCTTTTCTCTATAATCTGATCATTGCTTCGGGCCCAATCGCTAACCCTTCAGAGGAAGGAAATCTATCCTTGACTACTTTTCTTAGCATGCTTTCCTTTTTTACCATGATGAGCAACTTGACTCTTGCACTCCCATTAATTTGATTTCGAATTCTTTGTTTGATGAAACAAATGTCTTTGCCAAGTGGTAACCATAGCCACCGCTCTCATTGTAACTACAGTGCGTGGTGGGTGAACACAGCCCACTTAAATGTTGATGCATTGATTGAAGAACAGGGTCCCCTGTGGCAATATTAGCAGGCATCCTCGATAATGACTTTTTAAGGAGATTCATACAGATCATTTCCAACCTAGTCCTCTAAAAATATATACTATGCCTTCCGCTGAATGTCGACGTTTCTGAACCAGGTGATCAAGACAGATTTTGGAAGTGTAGCTAACCTGCAAGAAGAGATCATTATCATTTGCTGAGCCACTGAAAAGTGGAGGTGACATATCTTGGCATCCGCTCGGCATCTGGCTTGAGCCTCTCCTCCCGGTGCCATCTAATTAAAGTTCTATTAAGCAACCTAAGGCTCAAGCAAAGGGGGGAGTAAGTCTCCAGAGGATTATGCAAGCTGAATAGTACAACAGCGTGAAAACACTCACATTAGATGGGTTGATAAGATGCTTGCTTTGTTGCATAAAAATAAAAGAGCACAATGTCTAAAAAAAATGCCACAATGTTTACATGACTATGAACAGCTGAAAATAAATCAGCCGCTCAATACCAAGCATAGACGGCTGCATTATCCGAGACAAAAGACAATTTTCATTTTCCAAATAAATTGATGGGTTTTTTTTCTATTTACCTGGTTGTGAAGCAGGATGTTTTTAGTGTATTGCTGCAATAGTTAAAGTGACACACAGCTTTGGGGTGTTTTGAACACAGCCGGTGCTTTCCTTTAATCATATTATCAAAGTGCCCTCAAAAAAACAACTCACCACAGTAGCTCCACAGGAAAGGCAGGTGGGGAGAGGCAATTGTCAAGACAAATGCTCCAATCTGGAAATCTTTATTATTCTATAGAATAATACTTCCCCTCTGCTGCTTTGTGTGTTGCTGAGCCGAGCAGAGGCAGAGCAGTGGAGCGTGGAGGTCCACGGATCCCGCCATTGATTCATATTTTAATTATTCATTCAGAGCATCGTACTCTTGTCTCGGGCCTTGGCTCTTTTTAGGCGCATCACTGACATGAGATGCAACTGAGTTTTAGTGTTTCTATGTGTAATGTCTTATTTATAAGATGTCACTCTGCCCAGCGTAAAACAGAGGATAGGCGGAAGTCAACGTCATTACTGTGTCCCATATGTGTGTGTGTTGGTGTGTCACAGTGTCCAAAAAAACATTGCAAGTCTGAGTTAAAAGGTTTCAAGTGGCAGCTGATGTTCATAACAGTGTACACTACACATGCACACACAAACAACTTTATTTCACATTACTGAGGAATGAGGACGCTCCAACAGAGGACGGCATGCGGCAGCTGAGACACCGAGGCTTGGCACCATCCAATATACAGCCAGATCCAGATTTAAAGAAGTGTTTTTACCACATTTTGTGCTTTTAACGGCATCCTGGAATATTTCGGTGACTATTGGAGATGCTCGTTGCCGGTGAACTATCTTTAAGAGAAGACTGCCACTGGAGGCCTTTTTAATCTCCACTACAAGTCCACATACAAGTTGCAAGGGCTCGGCCACCAATGAAATGATGCATGAGGTGTGGGTCAATACTGCCCATGCTTCATCACGCATGTGCTCATGCTGGACTGAGCCTGTAGTTTAAAATGTCACCGTTGAAACATGTTAACTAACAAGGAGGAATATGTATATCCGATAGTATATTACATTATATTCATTTAGCTGACGCTTTTATCCAAAGCAACTTACATTGCATTATAACCCATGCTTTACATTTTTGCCTGGTGAGCAATTAGGGGTTAGGTGTCTTGCTCAAGGACACTTCGACATGGCACATGGAGCAGCCGGGATTCGAACCAACCTTGTGGCTCCCAGCGCATTACACTCGATGCACTGCATCGGGTCAGGCACCCAGACATTGTCTTTTGAAGTTTCAGAGTTATCAATTATCTATAAGACCAGCTGCACTGCTTAAAATGAATAATATTTTAACATTAACAAAAACATTTAAAAAGGCAGTGTGCTTAATTTATAGTTGATCTTATCTGTCCATTGCAGTGGGGATTGAGTGATTCATTAGTTGTCACCTTGATTTTGCGTTCCAAGAGAACGTTGAAAACAATAGCAATTAATGTTTTCCTAAATAGAAACATGCATTACATGTAGAAATGTAATTAACGCATGCAGACACATCCAACATCGACGAAAGGAAAAGTTCGAGTTGTTGGACAAAGCGCGACGTTTTGGAGACGAATGCATCCACCGCCCATCACTGGGATTACATTTCCACCACTTCTGTTGGTCCGTTTTCATCCAATTATTTTCTGCAGTTCAATAAAACGTGCTTTGAACACCGGATTTAGGATGTACGAAGAAGCACCTACCTCACTCATGGCTGCGCGCTCTGTGCGTGTGTGCCTAGGTTTCTGTGTGGTTTTCCGGGGACCTGCGATGCGCACCGTCCAGTTGACTGAAAGAAGGCTGAAGTCCTCTCCGAACCGCTCCGACGCGCCGCCTGCTTTTATAGCGCCGGCAGTGCGTCTCCATGAAGACCAATGGGCGTCTGGGTCTCCTCGCCTCCATCCCTCTCTCTCCACGTTGAACCAGCCCTTCGCATTTGCATCAATCTGCCACTGAATTTGGCTCCTTTTCAGTTCCCTATTGGAAAAGGGGGTAGGTCGAGGGGTCGTGGGGTTGAGGGGTCGAGGGGCGGCACATTCAAACTGACCACTGGGTGTGAAATTGCAAAGTCATGTGTTGAACCCATTAAATAAAGAAATCGTTTGCAGCCTGTGGCTATATGTTTTTTTCATAAAATCTCAAAAGTATCAAATAAGTCAAGGGGTGTATTGTTTGTCCTGGACATCTGCATGCACCCCCCCCCCCCCCCACAGACTGACTACATCTCCATGAATGAAATGATCCCCACTCGGACCCCACTGGATGTTACATACCTTTAATCACAATGAGACCACCGCGTACAAAAGATTGTGACACAATGAGGGGATTTACTTTTATGACATTGATGAACGTATACACAAGGTGTCTGAGTCTCCATATTTATTCATTACCCCGGCATTCATAGGGAATATGACTCTAGGTCGTCCTTCAATCAAATGACTGGTAGTTTGATGCCACAACATTCGGTCCTATAGCTGTGTACTGATGTTAGTTATTGATGGTAAGGTGAATGGTAGCTCCTGTCATTGGAGTATAGATGTGTGGTGACCTGACAATTGTGCTTTGAATGGTTGGGAGACTTGAAAAGTGCTACACAAGTACTTACTATCATTACATTCATTTTGAGGCAAGACCTCAGTGTCTCTGAAGGCCGCATTGTGTTACAGCTCACAGGCAGGTGTCTTTGAGTCATTATCACAGTTGCACAAATAGGCTCCATTTGCTTTCTAGAGAGAGTTCCAGAGATACTCCGACACAGCCGTGGTAGCCGTTGATGAACGTGTCGGCTTTTGCAGGGTTTAAATCTGCCAACTCTTTCTAAACTCTAACCCTCCTGTCTCCATGTTGACAATCCGACAAAGTGAGCATTCAGCTGGGCTGCAGCTTTGTAAGCCAAGTTGCACGCTTATCCATATGCTTCCCAAGACTCCCCCCCCCACCATCCCCTTCCCCTCTACCCTCTCTCTCTCTCCCTCTCTCTCTTTTCCTGTCTATCCTTCACCCAGCTTCACTAGGTCTTAAAATGTTGCTGAGGCATTTTTAGATAATAACTGCTGCTAGACCGGCTATTTTAGGTATCGTTTCTTCAAGGAAGTATCTTTATTTTCAAAAGGGTAACTTGACAGTTTTGATTGGTGTGTCCCACTGTGAGAGGTAAGGTCTAAATCAGTCCCATCCACATTGCTAATTTTATAGATCAGCATAACCTCACAGCATGATACAAAAACAATTGTATAAAGTCTTATCACACATGTATTGTATGTATCAGATTGTTCTTGTTTTTGATCTGTGTGGACCTCAGTCTCTCTATCTTAATTATATATTATGTCCACCCTCTGTTTGTTTTCAATTCAGTCTTCCAATTTCTGTTAGCGAGATGAATCCTTGAGGATTCAAGAAGTAGAAACTTCTCCATAGCAACCATCATCAACCAACCTTGATATGCATTGCCTATTTTCCTGGAATACTACAAAATTAAATCCTCTCCTTATCATTTATGAATAAAATTATGTTAAAAATTAAGATGTTGGTTAAAATTCAAACATGCATGAAAGGACAACAGAAATCGTGTCGAAATAAATGGTTATCGGCTAAGAAGCAGATTTTGAAGGTGCAACTGATGCTTTTAAGTGATACCGGTAGATCATTATTACTACCGGACAATATTTCACAATTTAACCGTCTGCAGTAATTCTACTTTGCATTATGTTCTGACTAGAATGGGTTATGCCAGCTAAAGGCAATAAAACACAATAAAAGTGCTTGGGAGAGAGCCCTGAAAGTCAGAAAATATTAAATAATATTAACATTAAAAATCTGCTACTTAAATTTACATTGAAATAAATACCTTCATGTATTGTAAGTTGCTCAGTAGAGATAATACAAATCGAAAAATATCTTTCATGTTCCTGCCCCATTTCAAATCGGAAAACAAACACAGCAGGTAATCTGACTTAAAGGGCTCTTAATGCAGGCTGTATTAGAAGAGGCTCACTCCCCCTCAAGATGTTGAAACAACATGTTAGGTTGACACAGCAGCACTCTAATATGCATCACTCCTGTCATTTGTTGTCCAGACACAGAAACGTAGCAGATGTTATGCTTACAGTGGGCATGTCTGCAGAGCTGTACACGGAATGGTTTTAAGTCCCTGTGTCCATCCTTTTTCTGCCACTTATCCAAGTCCTGGTCGCTCCGTGTCATTGAAAATGGCCAAAAAAAAAGGACTTCATGGTTCAGTTTGCTGTTGCTAGATGCAGGAGGCAGTAGTTTTACAGCTTGATTTTCTATTCTAGGTATTTGTTGGGGAGACAGAGCTAAAAGAAAGTGAATCTTTGTATCTGAACCAGGTGGCCAGAAAATTAATTCAATTGTATTCCAAGCATTGTTGGACCACCTGGAAGAGATATGTCCATGTCCTTCGGTGAGCCTTGAGCAAATGAACATCTGGTGATGACACCATTCCAATACAATAACCTTTCCAGGAACCAAGGGAATGTTGGAGCTGTTAAAACTTGTGTAGTGGCAGAATTAAACTTATAACCAAGGGGCAGGGCCTCCAAATGTCCATTTAGACTTGCTGTGGCTATTTGAAAGAAAAGATAATATTGAATCCAATCACTAACCAACTAATTAGCTGCCTGATGATTTGGAACTGTGCCATTGAACAGTGAATATCATGTTATCACCTAATTGTATCACAGTAGAGGTAAGAGATGCCATTGCACCTCTGTATCTGATCCAAAAGATCACTAGGCTGAGTTTGCTCCCTGCCGGTGCATCTTGTCCAACAAGCCCAGTAATGTCTGTCCTGGTCAAATAAAGGTCATCAAGGTAAACACAGCAAAAACCATGCTGAATGCTCAGGTCCAAGATATATGTAAGCATTTTCATGATAGATGGATCAGTGACTTCCAACCATTTCCAGCCTCTATAACCAACTGCGTCGACCTTTTGTCATCTATTCTCGGGATAATTCATTTATGACCATATATAATATCTCAAAGCCCTGTTGACAAATCCAGGCTGTCAGTGCATTCCTTTCGTGCCTGTGAGTTTTTCTTTTGGCTTTGAATTCCAAATTGAGCACCTTTAATTAATTATATTAACCAAAAAGAGAAAAAGAAATTTTAGGACGATCTAACAATTCATTCATGGGAAATGTTCTTCATAGGGACCATTCAAACACTGTATGTTAAAGGTTTAATTGCTTACAACATTATCCCATCTAAATAGGATACCGAGCAGAGAAACATAGGAAGGACTTACACTTTAAGACACTTACAGATGTGGTGGAACAAAGTCATTTTATAATGGTCCCTTTTGAATATTTGTCTTGAACACATCAATACAAGTACGTGACTTAATGGCTTGAACTATAATAGCAATTCAACATAAATATGGCCTCTGGGCGGTCAGTCGAGAACAACTAGAACCGGTAGTGCTAATAAAGCCTTAACTGTCCATGGTCTTGCGATGATGCTGTTATTGAGGAGGAATATAAAATATATCCTACAAAGCTTTAAGCTGTTCCAGAAACGTTTCAGTCCTCTTCTCACACGATGGTGACGTGTCTGTGTTTCCTGACGCCTGATTCACCCACTGTGATGTGGGTGCCACTGTAGCCATTTCTCGCCTGGTTAGTGTTCACATCATCAGCCACCTACATTGAAAAGAAGCAGACAATTGACATTAACAAACAACGTATCTAACTTGTCTCCCAAAGATATAAACAAACAGACAGTATGGACTCATATTTCACCGGCCTTTCCCTCCTTGCCTTTGCAAATCAAAGTTTATTGCTCCAATTGAAAGATAATCACCTTGGTATTACCAGGCTGCCGTTGTGGATTCTAATAGCTAAATAAATCATTTTTGATAAAGAGGTACCTCATTAATGACTGAAATATTCCAAATGATCAAGCAATGAATTTTTCATGAGTACTGTGCGATGTCTAATGGATATCACTTTAAAAATGACTTTAAAAAGTGTAATATTTCTGTAACTACTTTGTCTATCTGGATATTTATTTTCGGTGGCAATAAAGGGAAACCCCTGTGAGTGTTCTGGTATGTAAAGATAAGCGTATATGTTACTGGTGAAGAAATACTTCAATATAACACAAAAAGAACATTCAAATTTTGAGATTTACCTGAAATAAAATCACTAACAGCCCAATTAAATCATGGAGATAACGAGTCTAAAACCCCATCTGAGTGATAGCCCAGTGTGTGGACAGTAAGATTTGGTTTTTATGGTGAAAGAGTGAGGATTACTACTCTAGAAAAGGCTTTTGTGAAGGAACATGGAAATGATTATGTAGTGGTGCAGAAGGTGGTAGTGGAGGAAAGTTAGCGGAATGGAGAAAATAACCCTGTGAGACATCATCATTGTCCCTGTATGGAAAAGCGCACCAGCTTCAATTGAGACTGCTTGGTTCCTGTCTGAGGCGTAAAGATATTCAGAAGACCATTCCCGGTTTCCCCTTCAAAAATATCCAAAAATGTAAGAGAACAGTTCTCACAGCTTCCTCCCCACCAAGCGGAATGTCTATAACAGAGGGGAAACCAAACTGGGTCCCTGTATACCCTTCTCTATGCCTACACCTGAACAGCCCTACCTCAGACACTTTGAAGCCGTTTTCCTGGGAAAAAACACTGTCACTGAGTGTGCTGGGAGGAAGGCCTGTGAACGAAGAAGACAATCGGCGCTATTGTTACTTTACTTTGTCACAAGTAGATACCGGCTTGGTAAAGCATTGTAGCATATGGCGAGTGCCAATTTATCACTATTTTTCATTTGAATCTTTTACGTGTTTGTGTATTACTAGTTGTACCCTCTGGCACGTATCCTGCGTTCTCTCGACCCTGTCTCTGTTCAGCTGCATTGCCACCGCTCATCTGGCTGTGTATCCTCACTCTTCTACTGCAAACAAACAGGTTGTAACATGGAAACATGTAGAAGCACAGGCTGTGAGGTAGAATGAAGAGGTTTTAACAAGACATTGATCCCATTCCTTGGCTGCTTACCTCATTTCATCCTGGTAATTGGATTCTGGGGAGGATCGTTAAATTAGTTGTTGTGCATGTATCATATATAACTATTTGCTGAGCACCACATGCTTTTGTTTTGTATTAATGATTTTGGACACACCGTATGGTGTGAATTCGATACGTTTAATAAAGGCCTTACGTTTTTCTTTGCTGCGCTTGTAGCAAAAGATAATTCCGAGGATGAGCAAAACCAGCAGAGCAAGACCTCCGATGGACACGACCACGGCTATCAGCACGGTCCAGTCAGGGGGGCTGGGAACTGTTGAAGAGAGAACCAGCGTTCAGGGTGAGATTCAAGGACTGAAACTACACTCCGGGTTGTTGCTATTAATGTCATTTCTACACAGCATGTGGTGAATGTTATTGGTTCTTTTCCCAATTCAGTTAAAACCTGCTTTCATGAGATTGTACTTCAGTTGCAGCGGGGGAGGGGAATAGGGGGGGGTCTCTTTGTGGATTCTCTGACATCCCATCATCCTACATCATACATCAGGGAATTCAATAACATGCAGTGTTGAAGTACTCAAGATCGGCCCTAGTCTCAAGACCACTTTTTGAACCGCATTTTAACCCTGTCTGGTTTAAGCAAAGAACTCTCTGGATTGTGTCTTAAGACCACACCTGCTGGGCTTCCTCCAGAGGTGTGGACTCGAGTCATGTGACTTGGACTCAGTCATGAATTTGATGACTTCAGACTCGACTCGACAAAACGTACAAAGACTTGCAACTCGACTTGGACTTTAACATCGATGACTCGTGACTTCACTTGGACTCAAGCCTTTTGACTCGAGAAGACTTGCTACTTCCCATGAAAACTGGGGGAAAACATTTTCACACTGCCGCGCCGCTCTGTTTATCTGCATCTGTCAAAAAAATGTGCGCCACCTGTATGCAGAGAGCGCGCGCTGCCTGTACGACATCCAATCACTGCAGTCCCACCTGGTTCTGATTTGACAGCATCTAAACAGGCACATTGCAAGACAACCAATGAAGCGCAACAACGCGCCAGTTGGAAAAATGATACCGAAGATAGTTTCGTTTGGCTATAAAAATTACGAGGTAGTCGACAAAAAACAAGTTGCTATTTGCAAGACATGCGGGTCGAAGATTACAGACGGAGCTGCCACAACGTCCAACTTTGTTTGACATCTGAAGTTGCACAAAGAAAGATACGTTTTGAACGAATGCTGAGCACCTTATCGAATGTACCGTAACTCACGAGCATTTTACCGTATCAACGAGACAGCTCGTTCATGCTTACAAAAATCTGGATTTTTGATCCCGGATTCAGACTCCGATGGAAATCCTCGCCAACATTATGTCAACGTCCGTTTTGAAGTACTGTAACACAGTCACGGTCGATCCACCATTACCCTTCCCTTCGTAGTCTAGGTCTGTGAGGCAGCGCGCCATCACCCAGGGTTCCCCGTCCCCACTTTGCTTTAAAGCATATGACTTCGGTTTCTTGAGGGAAGGGCTTTTGAAGCAGTGAAAATATTCTTAATATTGCATAATCAGAAATATATTATCGTATACCTTAGTGTACAATAGACAATGAATATTAACACAACATTTATATGAGTAAAGAGTAGTTTCAAATAAAACATGTGGTTATAAGGGATTTTCTGTAATAAGAGGACTTGAAATGACTCGAAACTAAAATGGTAAGACTTTGGACTCGACTTGAGACTTGTTGGCTTTGACTTTTGACTCGACTTGGGACTTGCCTCATCTTTGACTCGACTTGACTTGGGACTCGAGGGCAACGACTTGAGACTTACTTGTGACTTGCATAACAATGACTTTGTCCCACCTCTGGCTTCCTCTACACTGCCTGTGAATTGTCTGGATTATAAATGTACATCATGAACTTGAGTGCTCATAAAAAACAAAGAACACATATAACTTCCTAAAATCGTTTTTGATTATTTTACCTCTGTCTTGGTACACTTGGAGAAATAATATCTGGATATAAAAGAGGTTAATGAAGAAAATGAATTTTATTTTATATATTTTTATGGAAATATGAATTCCTTCAGTTTGCAAGTTCCCAATTCACGAGAATCTCACTTTGGGAGAGGGGATGGGGTATCGTCACACACACAAACGCAAAGAAAAATGTAATTCATTTATTTCACTAATTCAATTCCTTAAGGGTTCTTCTCAGGAGGTTAGACTCTAATTTCAAATCGCCCGGCTGGCACCTGTAGCCATGACACCTCTTTGCTAAGAGACGAGTAGCAGATGCAAAATGCTCCCCCCCCCCTTTACTCACGTTAGTCTCATCTTTTTCCGTTCTAATTGCCGCGCTTGACTTCATGGTGTAACCTTTATTATTGTTCGGTCTGAAACGGCGCGCCCAGTGACGGATGGTTTAGCAATATTGTTGTCCGGGGAGAACGGTCGGTCCGGGAGATTTTTGGGAGGGGCTTTGAAATTCGGGAGTCTCACGGAAAAATCGGGAGGGTTGGCATTTTCACATTCCATTGGGCACATAATTATGCAGCAAAATCAATTTTCTAATTTAGAAGTGGTAGAAAGGCTCAGAGGAGGCTTTGTGCCCAGAGTATTTAAAGTTGTGAAGGATCTTCTTACCAACCACCAAGAAGACAGAGCTGAATAGGGGGCTTGTTAGTGACGACACAGTGGCCTGACACTCCACCGTGGTGTTTCTGTCTGCCTGGAACTTCAGGATGCTCGAGGAGTTGAATGTATCCCCATCGGCCATGCTGGTAGTGTTTTGCAGACTGCTGCTCACAGCTTGGCCATTTTGTGTCCACCTGACAGTTGGGATTGGGAACCAAGCAGATGTGACACACTGTATCTCCACCTGCTGGCCCTGCTGCACCACCGTCACGTTTTCTCCCTTGATGTTGACCGTACCGCTCTCTGAGAAATAAAGGCAGGGTCAGGGATGGGGGATCTTTTAGGAGCGGTGGTCGTTGAGTGATGAGAACAGGTATTGTCCCCAATTGTTGGTTGGCTTCGCTGCTCCATGTTAACAATGGTAAGGGATAGTTAATGGCTTAAAAAAAAGATTAAAAAATAATTCATATATACTTAGACAGACAGTTTGAAGGGTAAGTCTGTCGATATTATATTCGTTTCTTATTGCCATAACAGTTCTGTACGGCAGCATAGCTCACTGATACATTGTTACTCCTCAGTGAGTTAAAACATAGCTAGCAAACCATGTTTTAACTTTCTCAGTCTAGTGGAAAATCTTTCCTTAGTTTGCTATTAACATTGTTTGCTATTATGATTTAATTTTGTTCATCAAACTTGTTGGATTCCAAACTCTGCCATTCTATTATCCCTCAAATGGTGTCAAAATGAATATGACTGAGATGGGCCGTATCAGCTCACAGTGCTAACAGTGCAAACAACAGGATTGTTTAAATAATGTCAGCATTATTAACTATAACCGCCATATAAAAAGTAGTGCAGAGGGATACACATGCTAATACGTAGAATCAAAGCACATATAAACTGTGACTAAAGCAAACACCCAGGGAGATTGAACTCCTTATCTGCTCATGTAGACATTACTCCTCTAGATCTTTACCTACTGAATTTGTTTTGCGTGCAGGTTTTGCTACATGCGAGGAGACTCTGTCATTAAGCTACCCATCATCTGCATGAGATGGAGCTCTGTCGCTTTAATTCCCAATATCCATTCATCCAGACCAGATGTTTCACAGTAGGATTAGTTGAAGGCAGTCTGACCACATTGAGGTCGGAAGTCAAAGAACGGCCACAGAGTCCCTGAACAACGTCTACATGGGGACAATCCTACCTTGTACGTGAAGCTGGGCCGTCTTGGAGCCATAAGACCCGGACACACTGCACATGACAAGGCTGGCATCCTCACTGCGGGCGACGTTATGGATGGTCAATTCCACACAGCTGGTGTCACGGGAGCAGAACCTGGCAGAGAACTGCTCTGAGGACGAGGTCATGTCACCGTTGATGTTGAAATTGAGCACCAACAATCCTCCGACAGTCCAGGTCATAAAATTCCAGGTTCCTTTTACAGTGGCGTTGAATCTTGCATCACAGCCTTGAAGCACTGTTAAATTTAACGGCTCCAGCTGGAACTCTCCCAAAACCGCTGAAAATGAAAGAGACAACATGTCATGACGGAGTTACATGAGTTTAGAAGGTGAGTTCTGAAGGTGAGTTTCCCCTCCTTTTGTATGAAGGAACTACTACTAAGACAGGATTTGGGTTTAAATGACTGAAAAATGTATAGTGTCTGATTTCAACTGAACAGTGCAGCTCAAAAAAAAATTATGGTGATGAAGCTGCATTTTTCAACTCCCTTAAACTCGTAAATTAATTCATAACAACACTACTCTCTTTTGAGATGTTTATCTGAAGACGTCTTCACCAAAATACTTGAATTCAAATCTGTTCTATAAGGATTCTTTCTTTAAGATATTTTAAATGTGTTATTATAAATATAATACAACATTTGATATGTACAGTACCAGTCATACGTTTGGACACACCCTCTCATTTAATTCAATACTTGACTGGTACTTTATGTAAATACTGTGCTTGAGACGGGTTTGAGTTTGCTTAAGGTATGTGAACATTACAAAGGTCATGGGGTTTTTTTGCTGGTTCTTGAGGGAACTTATAAAGTCTAGGTTGCAAATGTTGAGGACAGAAAAGGGACATTTATCTCACAAGTCCGTTGCAATTTAAACTGATTCATATTTAAAACACTCTTACAGGGGACACGGTCCAGGTCTGGCTGTTGTCTTAAACACTGTGTGGGAAATAAGACACAACTATTTGGACAACAGTGTTGTTTGCCCAGACTTTATACAAACTATTCAAAACAAAGAATGCTGACCTCCAGTTGCACACAGTAATAGACAGACGTGGAAGAGGTTGGGCCGACATTTCCGGGGAACAACCATTCTAGTGTTGGTGCGCTGGAAAGACGGAAGAGAGACACAGCTGTGAGAATGTTCAATTCAATTCATTTTATTTTGTATAGCCCAAGATCGCAAATCAGTCCTTTCTTGTTGTCTAACAACTTTCAGAAAAAGAACTCTCTACAAATAATAGCATACTAATATGCACATTCTTTGGGTTTAAATTATCTCAAATGAGTGCTGGAAGAAAATCTGATGTTAGCGGTAAACATCTGTGAAAGTGATTGTAGGAGACCGTACAATGAATTTCACAGTTTTAAGTGAAATTGAACAACTCCGTAGAAGAAATTTAAACCTGAAATATCTTGCACAAGAACAAACACCGAGCCTGGATATGTTGACAAACGACAGCGCATCGAGAAAAGTGTCGATGACTTCCTCAATTAGCAGCTAGGCATGATTTTAGCTTGTGGGAGGGTTTCCTTTTGTAGATAATATTTCAAATTACCTGTTTTGATACTTATTTTAATTATGTCTGTATGAAATTCAATTCAATTAATTTTATTTTGTATATCCTATAAAATAATAAATAAATAATAATAAATAAAAAGTTTGCCTCAGAGGGCTTTACAGTATGTGCTCATGCGAGATCTTCTATCCTGAAACCCTCACACCGGCACAGGAAAAACTCCCCAAAATCTATTGCTATATTATCCAGTTTTGTCTCTTCTATTTCTTTTGTTCTGCCATCAGATGGAATGTGATACATGCTTTTGGTATGCTTTCCTAGCTTTTCCATACATACCCGTGTTGACTTTCACTAATGGTCCCTGTGGATAAAATCCGTGCCTTTGTGAGCAAATATTCCTCAAAATCAACATCATCTTCACTTTAAAGAAACTTACTGCCTGAGAGGTCCCGCCGCTGTGAGTGGAATAGATCACAGCTTCATTTCTGAAAACAGAAGGGGGTGGAGCCGGGCTGCACCTGAGGCTGTAAAACACTCTCACAGGGGGCAAGGTCCAGGTCTGGCTTTTGAAACTCGTACCCTTATCACCTTCGGTCTAGCTGTCAGTAACTAATGAACCTTGTGGCTGGATGTGAGGCTGACAATGTTACTTGCAGGCAGAAAAGAAATGTTTGTTTGCCGGCTCTTCATGAATTTCATGAAGCCTTCGTTGTGAGTCTGACGGCTTATTTCTGTGTTTATCACCTTTATGAAAATATTTTAATTATAGCACAATTTATGTAAATATTTTCCCTCCATGTCATAAAAATGTTTATATCTTCCATTTATTCTTCCATAATTTAAATTCTTATATCATTCTGTCTTATGTAATTCTTGGGGGGGGAAACAGTGCACTCCAGTTGGGGCTGTAGTTAAGAGTACAAAAACAGAGGAGAAAAAACAGAATGAAGAAGAATGTGAAGTAATGCAAAGCTGAAAATAATAAGAATATATTTTCTTCAAGTCCCTGAAAGCTTTAGAACAGATTTTATTGAGGACATAATCACTTTAGAATGCCACACAGTTTTGGACAATTCACTTGACCTTTAGAGGAGCATATTCCTTCAACAGACCTGAGCAAATCCCCAGCTAAGCTAAACCTCCTTTCACAGGGTGCATTGAAGAGGATGTTTAAATGGGATACAAGGACATTTACTGCTAAATAAATTTGTTTGCAGGATATTTATTTGTTATGGATGATTTTGTTCTTATTTATATTTACATTTTTGGGCAAACTGGAGTCATGTTCGTGTTCTGACACTTAAGCTTCTACAGAAGAAGTAGATAAGCTCCCATTAAATGAGCTCCCTTGAATCAAATCAGGCTTATTTATAGCGTCACACAGAGATTACCTTTTCAAGACATAATCACAATAATAAGGGGGAAAGACCGTCAGCGTCTTTCAGTAACCTGACCTTTGACCTTCTAGTCGAGGGAAGAAAAAAGAGGGCAACCTTTATTGTTTCCAAACTTTTTTTCTGGAGACCCACTTTTTAAAAGTAACCAACCCCTCATTATTCCTCATTATTTTTACTGCCATTCCTGCATCACTTTATTTTATTTTGAATAGGTGAACCAGCCATTTACAAGAGAAATGCATTCGATGTATTACATGATCTATGGGTTAGGGTTAGTTATGTCTATGTTAAAGGCTAGACACACTTTATTTTTATAAAGAAAAGTATTTGGGTGGAGTTATGCTTGCCTTTCATTGTAGATGTAAGTAAGATTCAGTTCAAAGTAAAATTAAACATTCAGGCTCCCCCATGTGGCACAAAGGTATAGTGCAGATAAAAATGTAGATGAGATAAATTCTATTCATTTATTTGGTGGCCCAAATAAACTTTCCCTCGACCCACCTCTGGGACCCAACCCACACTTTAGTAATCAAAACTTTTTCCCGTTGTCTTAATTTATCATGAATCCAACATCATGACATCATCAAGAATGTGATGGTTATAACTCATGTCTCTAGGCCCATCATATGCAATATTTTACTAATAAACAGAAAAGTTTTATAATAGCTTGAACATCTAAACTGGAGAAAACACACCCAAATTGTTTTTGGCTTCGACGCCATGACTTCAAACAAACACACTATATGTACATGTGGCCTGCGGCAGGTTTGATGAATGAAGGTGGAGGTATGTGTGTGAACCAGAGTTCACCCTTTCACTGCGGAGAGTCCTGAGGACCAGTGACACATTTTGATTAGTGTCAGTGGGATGGCTGCATCAAGCTCATCACCATCAAGGTCACCTGGACAACACATGTTTGGACTAGCAGCTAAACCGCCATCTGCATAAAAAGCTGATACTGACACACTTTTACCACCAGAGATCACTGTAGGATCGTTTTGATTCAGACAAAATGGGATTTTTTTTGCAGGAATTGTTCTGTATGCATTTTCTACAAAAAACAGTATGGACAAATGTACAGACTGCAGAGATTTGAATGCATTAAAATTGCAAAATACATTTTAAAGAAAGAGAAAAAACAATGTTTTCTTTATTCAGCTGCCATGAACACAATGTATGCAGTTGTGGAATGAGTATTAACAGCATTTACTTGAGTAAAATAAGTAATAACACAGAATAAAATATTGTATCTGAATTAAAAATATTTCAATCAAATCATCAAGACTAAAAGCCCCTGGTCAGTGTTTTTTGTAATATCAAGATAAAAGTAAAAGGAGTCCATTGAACGGTGAGTACAAGTCAGGTGCGGCTGATTCATAGAGGTCAATGCGGCCCCACCATGAGCGACGGGGTGGGGGGAAGAAGAAATAAATATATATTTTTTGTTTATTATATTAAAACTGCATTTTACAAATAGTCAATATTTTTGAAACGTGGATTACATACCCGGTAAAATTTGTAAATTATGATATGTGCGCAAAATATATGCTTTTCCTGCCCTTCCGTTTTTCCACTTGAAATGCTTTGCAACATGCGCAAGCCTTTTTGAACCATGGATTGAAAGACTTTGTGTCGACGGACTCGCGCGTGTTGCAAAGCAATTTACCGCCAGAACACCAGGTGGAAAAACGTTTTTTTGTTGAAGACCACCTAGAGAGTGACGTCATAGTGTGTGGAAGTCGTTGGTTTGTTTATTTATCAGTGACTTTTTTTGTCCCGTGCATCGCCACTGCTGCTTTTCAAAGCATTTTTTTCGCGGACATATTTGTCCCGTATTTTCCTCCACAACTTTGAATAAACCGACGTTTGCGGAGATCTGCGTCCACTATACGAACGCCATCCGCGCGTCCTTATAGTCCGCCAATGACGGGTTGTATCAATGACCACGTTTTTTTCCGACACTAACTCTTCAAACTGATTCATTCTCTCTTAAACAAATTTAATAATGGCGGAATTATGCTATGAAACCGGAAATGTGAGACTCCTGAAAGGATGTAGTTAGCAGACCAATCACAGCCTCGCGGGCAGCGTGAGCTCGCGTAGCTTTTGACGCAAGTTTAGAAAAATGGGTCGACACACACAAGAACGCAAGAGGGGGTGAAAAGGCACGTAAGGGGCGCGCAAGGGGCTCGTGCGTCTGCGTGTCCTTGCGTTTCTCTGAAAACGCAGAAGCATAAACTAGTGTAAGCTATTATTGCACTCCTGTTCCGGTGTAAGTTATTTTATTGTGAAGGAGGAGAGGAAGTAGAGGAAGGGGTTCAGTGTTGTGAAGAAAAAGTGACGAGAAATAAAGTTGCGGCCGGCGTGGCGCAGAACCGGAGCCGTGTTGTTGTTTTTTTATTAAACCAAGTATAGGCGTACCATAACCCTCGGCTACATTGGTGGCAGCGGTGGGATTACCTCCCTGCTAGTAAAGAAAATAAAACGCATCGTCAGATAAGTGTGAAAACCCGTTCATCGACGTGAGCGCCAGCTAGCTAATGTTAGCCACTGCTAACACGCAGTTTGTTCAAAGACGGTACAGTGACGCCAGCGCGAGGTGAAGACTCAGCACGGCGTAGGAGCGGGGACATCTCGAGGTACATCGTAAGCACAGACAGTAGAAAAATAAAAGAAGAAGCAGACAAAATGTGGAAATGTGAGGAGGACCCGCTGGGTTACAACGTGCGGCGCGGAAACCGGCCGTTCACCAGCAACGTCAAGATCGAGCTGCCGGCCCCCTTTGCTGGGGAGGAAAATCAAAGTTTTCCCTGCTGGGCCAGACAGTATGAGGTGGCTGTGAAGGCGCTGGTAGGAGGCAATGCAGGTGACTATGATTATGAACTGGCTAGGATCTTGCCGACGCGGCTGACCAAGGCTGCCTTCCTTCTGTGGGATAGCCTGCCAGCGGCCGTACAGAACGAATATTCTGCAGTAAAGGAGAAATTGCAGGAGGCTTTTGGACAAAGACATTTTTTGGATCGCTTCAGAGCGAACCTTTCTGCACGTGTTCGTGCTCCAGGGGAGAGTTTGGAAGTGTATGCAGCGGATATAAGCAAACTAGTTCAAGAGGCATTCCCAGGCTATGGTGAAATAGCTCACAGAGAAGAAAAATTCCGCAGATTTCTGGCGGGTCTTGATCCGGTTCTGAGAGCTAAATGTCACGAACAGGGAGCTACAGAGGTGTCTGATGCCCTGGTCATAGCTGGCCGTTGTGAAATGGCCAGAGAGACTCTTAAGATGGATTATGTCAACACCCAAGTAAGCCAGCCTCTTTCCGGGAACGTTACTGCAACAGTGGTACAGTCAGTCTCTGATGGAGGTGGCTTGTACAGGACGATAAACAGAGTTACTGAAGAACTGAGTGAAATGAGGATGGAAATGAGGAAGATGGCAGAGGAAAACGATCGACTGAGATCCAGAAAGGACGAGTGGCGGACCAATCCCTCAGTGCGTGGAGGTCAGTGTGGGTGTATGTGCGGTGAGCAGGGCTGCCAGTCACGTCGCCTGCGGGGTGAACAGAGAGGACGTTCCCCTGACCATGCTTGGCGGGGAGGTGAAGCGGAAAGAGGTCCCAGGGAAAACCAAGATTATCGGGCGCCTCACGAGAATAGAGCCATCTCTCCAACCTGGAGGGGCCCTAGATCCCCCAGGGGCCCCTTTAATGAGGAAACACAGAGGAAGAGAGGAGTGCGTTTTCTCTCGCCCAGAAGAGAGGACCCAACTGATCGGTCGGGAAACGGATGCTAGCTGATGTCGCGGGCCCGACACCAGCTATCTCACTAAGTGGCTCAGCCAGTAATGCAACAGTACAAAATGAGAGAAAGCGACAAAGTACCTCGTATGTGAGGGGGAGCATTGAAGGTACTGAAATCAACATATTGGTGGATTCAGGGGCCACCGAGTCGTTTATCAGTGCTGATTTTCGCATGTCAGTTCCAGCGCTGCGTGAGCGGCCCATAAATGCTGACTTTATTGCCGCACGTGCTGTGAATGGCCAGATGCTCGACACCTTGGGAAGCATAACCACCACCCTACACCTGGGTAATGAATCCTGGCAGCATGTATTCTACGTACTTCGTGGATCTACACAAACCGCGCTGCTGGGCTTGGACTTTCTTGTTGCTAATCATGCCCTTTTGGACTTTTCTCGTGGCAGATTGCAGTTATGGGACATTGAAATTCCTCTTTTGAGCGGCATAGACTTGATTCCGGAGTGTTGTAATGTCTCAATCGCAACTGCCATGACATTGCCACCCCTCAGCGAGATGCTGGTGCCAGTGTGTGTGTCCCCAGCCGGGTCCACTGAACAGCTGCCTGACTTCGTGGGCTACTTAGTGCCAAACCTCCGGAGTAAAAGTGGATGTGTCGTTGCTCACACAGTGACTTCGGTGAAGGAGGGGATCACTACTGCTCGGGTGTTGAATCCTACAGATGAGGACATGATCCTAAGAAAGGGCATGCACTTAGGGGAGTTTTTTTCTGTGAACGAGTCAGAGCTGGTGTCACTCCCTCGAATTCCGGCAGAGCCTGTGTCCATAAATTCAGTCACAGACAGATCTTTTGTGTCTCTTGAAGAGTCTCCGGCTAGTCAGCAGCAGAAGGCACAACTGGTTGCAGTGTTGGCTGAACACCAGGAGATATTTAGCACATCCAGAGGAGTGCCCGGCAAATGTACTCTTCTTCAACATCGCATCAAAACTGAGAATCATCCTCCCTTACGACAGCGCGCCAACCGGACGTCGCCAGAAAAGAGAAGGGAGATAGACCGGCAGGTGGCAGCCTTGTTGGCTGATGGGGTGATTGAAGAGAGCTGCAGCCCTTGGGCTTCGCCTGTGGTACTCGTAAAAAAAAAAGAATGGTGACTGGAGATTTTGTATTGACTACCGTCGCTTGAACGGTGTGACAGTAAAAGATTGTCATCCTCTTCCCAGAGTGGATGACACGTTGGATGCGTTAGCAGGCTCCCGGTGGTTCAGCACATTAGATTTCTCTAATGGCTACTGGCAGGTTGAAGTTGCTGAGGACGACAGAGAGAAAACAGCCTTCACCACAGGCAGGGGCCTCTACCAATGGCGGTCAATGCCTATGGGCCTCACCAACTCACCTGCAACGTTTCAACGGATGATGGAGCTGGTGCTGAGAGGACTGCCGTGGCAGGTGTGTATGGTGTATCTTGATGATGTGCTGATATACAGCCCCACCTTTGAGGACCATCTCTCCAGTCTGCGTGAAGTTTTCTCCAGGATCCAAGCAGCAGGTCTTAAACTAAACCCTAAAAAGTGTCATCTAGCCCAAGATCATGTGGTGTTTCTGGGGCATGTGGTTTCTCGCCACGGCCTCCAGCCAGACCCTCGAAACACTGATAAAGTACGAACGTGGCCCACCCCACGGAATCCCACAGAAGTGAGAGCATTTGTGGGTTTATGTTCGTACTATAGACGTTTTGTGAAGGACTTTTCTAGGTGTGCAGCCCCTCTGCACCACCTGACGTGCAAAGGCACGCCATTCCAATGGACCGCGGACTGTGAGGAGGCTTTTGAGTATCTTAAAGGGGTGCTCTCAGGGGCCCCGATTGTCACTATGCCAGACTTCAACACTCCCTTTAAGGTCTATACAGATGCGTCCATGGAAGCAGTGGGGGCCGTGTTGGCGCAAGACAGAGAAGGACTGGAGAGAGTGGTGGTGTATGCTAGTCAGTCACTCACCCCCACCGAAAGGCGTTGGTCCACATTCGACAGAGAACTGTGGGCTATTGTGTGGGCTGTACGCCAATTCAGACATTACATCGGAGCAGCTGCCTTCACAGTGATAACCGATCATAAACCTCTGTTGGGCCTCCGCGGCATGTCCATTGACAAAGATCCCACTGGGAGAAGAGCAAGGTGGATATTGGAGCTGGATCCTTTCAACTGGGTCATTCAACACAAGGATGGTAAAAAACATACCAATGCTGATGCCCTCTCACGGCGGCCACAGCATCCGGAGTTCGATACGGGGAATGGCGACTCACCAGAGGTCATCACACTCGTGAATGCTGTTGGCTCAGACAGGGGGACAGGGACTCCTCAAACCGACAGTCAGTTGACACAGCCATCTGCGCTGGACCTCCCGACCTCTGAGCT
This sequence comes from Pungitius pungitius, assembly GCF_949316345.1. Lineage (NCBI taxonomy): Eukaryota > Metazoa > Chordata > Actinopteri > Perciformes > Gasterosteidae > Pungitius > Pungitius pungitius. Next base: position 4,032,565 of record NC_084915.1, read on the forward strand.
CACCATAGGGGGGCAGCCGTTGGAAGCAGAGAAGGAGACGAATGATCTGTCTTTCATCCATTCCCTGTCACATGATGGAACTGGACTGAAAGAGCTGCAAAAAGCCGATCTTGATATTGCTACAGTGTTGAGTTGGGGGGATTCGCGACCGCCTCGGGGGCAGATGAGAGGGAGCTCTAGGTGGCTGCGGAAGTTGTGGACTGAATTTCCTCGGCTCTCTATGGTGGATGGCCTTCTCTGCCGGAGAGTGAATTCCTCCCTCACAGGGGGGGCTCAGTATCAGGTGGTCGTGCCATCATCGCTTGTACCGGATGTGCTAAAGCACCTTCATGGTGGTCCTGTGTCGGCGCATTTCTCTGCGGAACGAGTATGGGAACGAGCCAGGCTAACGTGTTACTGGCCCTCTATGTTCAAAGACATTCAACAGTGGTGCGAACAGTGTCGGCCATGTCAGACCCGCAGAGCTCCTGTGCCTAGGCACCGGGCCCCAATGGGCAGGTCCCAAGCAACTCGGCCATTCCAAAGAGTGGCAATGGACATCCTAGAGTTACCAGGGACAGTTAAGGGCAACAGGTATGTGCTGGTAGTAGAAGACTACTTCTCCAAGTTTGTGAACCTGTATGCTCTACCTAATCAGACAGCCCTATCGGTTGCACAGTGTCTGTTTGAGGATTACGTGCTGATTCACGGCATTCCTGAGATGGTTCACAGTGACCAGGGCCGGCAGTTTGAAGCGGGGGTTATTCAAAAACTGTGTCAACTTTTAGGGATTAAGAAAACACGCACCACGCCGTATAATCCCAAATCAGACGGAATGGTCGAAAGATTTAATCGGACTCTTATCGACCAACTGGCTAAGGCATTGCTTTCCTGCGGAGGTGATTGGGATGACTATTTGAAACAGGTAGCTTTTGCCTATAATACATCTGTTCATGCTTCCACAAACTACACCCCTTTCTTTTTAACCCACGGACGGGAAGCTCGTGTCCCGGTGGAGGTGTTGGTGCCGCCACAGAGGGGATGCATGGATTTGCCTATGTCTCATGCCGACTTTGCGACATCTCTGGCAGAAAGGCTGGAGATGGCTTTTTGTGGTGCCAGACAGTATGGTGCGGAAGCCCATGAAAACCAAAAACTGTACTATGATAGAAGTACACGTTACCAGCCATATCGGGAAGGGGATCTCGTGTGGCTGCATAATCCTACCGAGGACCGTCTGAAACTTGCTCCACACTGGAAGGGACCCTACAGAGTCCTGACTGTGTTGGACTCTCAAGAAGAACATGGACTCATCTATCGTATTGGCAGTCTGCTGGATCTCCATGGACCGGAGCAAGTGGTCCATTATGACAGATTGAAACCGTATACCTTGCCACGGCCTGCTGGTGCTTCCAGTAGCTTCCCAGCTCTCCCTCACCAAGCACCTCCGCTGCAGGACGACGCGTCCCAGGAGGGCGGTGGAGGGGAGGAGCCTCGGGTTACTATTGGCATGGAGACTACATGGGTTACGGGCAACGGTAACCCACAACGGACTGTGACTCGTTCAAATAGAGCTGTGAAGCCGCCAGCATATTTAAGGGACTTTGTTACGTATCGCTAGCTGATGTTAATGTGATACAAGTGGAAATGTTTATTGCCATGTGTTCATTGCGGTAGCTGCACATGCAGTCCAAACACTATGGGGTATCAGCAATTTCTGGTATCCATTGAGATTAGTTTTGCATGTTTTCAGGAGGCTCTGCAGTGGGTGATGAATAATGTGTTATATTAGTTACTGTTAGATGTTGGGTTATAAAGACATGTTTGTTTGTTGTATGCAGCAGTTCAACTTTTGTTTAGAAACGGGGACGTTTCTTTATGGGGGTGGGGAGGTATGTAAGCTATTATTGCACTCCTGTTCCGGTGTAAGTTATTTTATTGTGAAGGAGGAGAGGAAGTATAGGAAGGGTTCAGTGTTGTGAAGAAAAAGTGACGAGAAATAAAGTTGCGGCCGGCGTGGCGCAGAACCGGAGCCGTGTTGTTGTTTTTTTATTAAACCAAGTATAGGCGTACCATAACCCTCGGCTACACTAGGCTCACAGGACATCAGTAAAGCCTAGGACGTGGATGAAAACACATTTTATACAAAAGAATTCATTCATTTGTGGGGCTTTTGAGTCTTTCCTCAACACACCGATCGGGAGTTTCCCAACAAACTATGTTCATTGGTGCCTCTCAATATATACATATACATAATAGATTTGAATAGACCTAACAGATTTTATATTAATATATTTATATTGTAATATATTTATTAGGGCTGTCAAATGATTAAAAATTTTAATCAAATTAATCAGAATTTTCAGTGGATTAATCATGATTAATCACCTGAATCCTAACCATTTTTTCTTTCTGAAATGCATAATAAAGATAAATAACAGGACACAGATACATAATTATCATGATTATTATCATAATTATTATTTTTTACATAAATACATGTTATTGATATTTGATTTTTTAATTCATTCCAGAAAATAATCAAATCAATGTTATTTGATAAGTTACAGACTGATTTCCCTGCATGGCTCTAGAAGGGTCTCGAGCCTCTGCAGTTTATCCCACTCTGCTGTGAGTTTGTGCTCCTGCGATGACCAGACATGACCAGACATGTCAACCCTCCCGATGTTTCAAAGCCCCTCCCGAAAATCTCCCGGACCGACCTTTCTCCCGATTTCCACCCGAACAACAATATTGCTGCACCGCCCGTCACTGGGCGCGCTGTTTCAGACCGAACAATAATAAAGGTTACACCTTAAAGTCAAGCGCGGCGATTAGAACGACTGGCGCTGCAAAGAAATTCGCTACCACCCCCATTTCAGTGTGAAATATTCCCATACCTGGGAGGATTTACATCGCATTGGCTTCTCTTCCTCCGCATGTTTCAGAACAGTATTACGGGTCTCTCCGATGGTCTTTCCTCTATCTCAGCGCTGCTCTTTATTTATTTTTCTTAGCAAAGCTCTGCTGGGCGGAGCTTTTCTTCTTCTCTGTTCCGCTGCGCGAGAACCGGGGGGAGGGGGGGGGGGGGGGGGGGGTGCGGGTCTCTGGCGCAAACGACTTGCTGAACCTGACGGCCTGACGTATGCCTGCAGGTGGCAGTAATGTGTTGTATAGGATGAAGTGCATTCCCTAGAAGAAGAGGTTCTTTCCGGACCTGAATAATTTGTCACACTGCGCATGCGTGAAATGCGTCAAAAAAATTGACGTAATTAACAACAAACAGCTAATTAACGCCGTTAACGCGCTATTTTTGACAGCCCTAATATTTATCCTTTAATATAATATATTTATATTCATTATATCCATATCGGATATTTATAATAGTTACAATATGGTAGTTATCATATCCTGAATATTATGCATATATTCATTGAGATACTGAATTGTTTGAATAAGATGTCCTTATTATGTTAAAACTGCAAAGTTATAATGCGTGTTTGATACTGGGATGTTTACAGAAACTGATTGACTGGCCCCACCAAAAGAAAATTCCACCAGCCGCCGTACAAGTACTTCAAGATTGTTGTCATGTACAGTACTTGAATGAACGTATATTCGATTGCTTTCCATCACTTACTGTGTGTTTGAATTGGGCGGGATGGATGTTTTTGGTTCTTGTATTAAAATTTTAAGCCTCATAACATAAATACAAATTTTGTATCAAGTTCTTTCTTACTCAACTAATTTGCAGTTACTATTAGGACTATTAGTTAAAGTTTGTCTCAGGGGATTTGAATTTTTGCTTCCCATTGTTTGTTTTTTATCGTTTGCACACACATGAATTCTTTCCAATTGTCCCCTCACGTAAGAGGAGAAGATAGGACCCCACAATCCAGTGCTTTCCCTACATAAAAGGGCCCGCCTTTAGGACATGCATTATTTGCATTTGTGGGGCTTGTTTGTGTCTGTTGTTGGCTAATCAATGGTTTAAACCTGGCTACGGTTAATTGTTTCTGAGCTTATTAGGCAGTGTTGTCACTGGGCTGTGTTACAGGCAGGTCATGGGCACGCCCCTCTGGCTGACAGCCATTACTCTGCAGCGCTCTTGTACGGCAGTCATAGTTGATGACAGCGCCGTGCTGCAAGAGTGGCGCTCCCACTCCAGTCTTTCTTCAGTTTGCAGTGTTAGCGCTCTGGCCACTGTTAGCTGCAAACGCAAGCCTAGCTGTCACGTTGTTGAGAGCCTATCAAAATGCTCCCAAATTAGCAAATAGCATTTTTACAAAAAAGGGTATATTCTGCATTTTAGTTTCACAAAACGTTATAGAATAAATAGTTATTATACCTCATTTTAAAAAGAAATGTTGGAGATTTATACGTTCAACTGTTGGTAAAATAAGCTAATGCTGTTACTGTAGTGTAGGAAAGGGACCTTCATGTTTGTGTGGATTTATGCTGGGAACTTTGGTGGTTTTGGAGCCCCTTTCACACACACAAGTGTAATCTGGCTTTATCCGCTGGTCCATATGGGAAGGCTGCATTTGTTGCATCGGAGAAATCCACTTAGTGAGAGAGAGAGGGGGAGAGGGAGACAGAGAGAGAGAGAGAGAGAGAGAGAGCGAGAGACATCCTTACATCCAGCTGATCTGCTCACAGTCATATCCGACCAATGGTTTCTTTAAAGGCGCCATTAAAGACGCAGCGTTTTTGCAAAACACAGCTGCACAGACCCACCTGTTCCTGGTCTACAAGAATTTACCAGGAGCCACCAACAGTTTGTGTGTGTGTGTGTGTGTATGTGTGTGTGTGTGTGTGTGTGTGTGTGTGTGCGTGTGTGTGTGGAAGAGAGAGTGAAGAAAATAAAAGAATGAGTAGCCTTCGGTCAAAGAGGCTTTGGAAGGGGTCACCTTTGAATCATCCTGTCCCACTCCTGAGGATTATGCCATGGTCTCTCTGACTTAAAGTAACCTCTGCAACAACTTTGTGTTGCCATTATTCTTTTTTTAAGCAAAACATATCAATTATCTGAGCCACAAAGACAAAAATGCCTCGGAAGGCTTTGCATTATTACTTCTCTGTGTGAGTCGTACTCGCAATTGTCTCCCCTGCGGTGTTCGTACGACTTGAGAGGGAGAGCAAGAGGACAGAAAGGGCAGCAAGAGGCAGCAGCTGTAATGGAAGGGCTGCCCCACGCTCAGAACAACAGAATTGTTATCTAAGACCTACCTAACACCATCTCCCCCTCCCCTCCCTCCGCCGTGCATATACAATATTTTTACAGAGAGCTGTAGGACATTCTTTTTGCAACGTGCTGATTTTCACATCTTGCCAAGCTAATGGTACGAGAAAAGAAAGGAGAAAATTTGAGTCAAAGTACCGCTTTGTATTTCAGTGGTGTGCTTCCATTATCAAATTATGTGGATTAATTTGAGCAAATTTAAAGACAGTTTACCCACTTATCTTAGCAACTTTGTTGTCCATTTTTATTTTGCACAAGAAAAAACAATAAGGCCGTAAATTCAACCCAACGTTTTTAGCACACACTTCTACAGGTGTAAAAGCAATGGGGTGTTATCAGCACAGAATTGGGAGGACTGCTTCCACCGTAAAGTTATATCATGATAACGTGATATTATTTTCTTGCAATTACTGTGAAAGAATAAGATTCAATACCAAACTATTGTACCTAATATCAAAATGCTGGCCATTAAGAGATTTAGATCTCTCTCTGTGTGTGTTACAATCCGAGTTTCTCATTGCTTTGCTTTTGCAGCCCGTTACAGCCGACAACACTGTCCCTACCAACCTTTGGGCCACCCAAAGGTTAAAACTTTTAGCGCTGTTAGCACTGTTGATGTTGTTAGTACTGGCGCTACTAGCACTGTGTTGTTTGCACTTTTGGTAATGTTGCTGTTGTTTGCACTGGCGCTACTAGCACTGTGTTCCATAAGTATATACATCACATTTGTATTCTATGCTCATGAGATGAAGGAATAAGGCATTGACAACATAAATATTAAACAGAAATATGTATATGCGTAATATGTCTTCTAAAGTAGGCTGCCACTTCCTAGACCAGGTGTGTAACTACGATACAGTTTTTGTGTTTGAGTTTCTCTGTGTTTAAATAAGTACAAGTTTGCTTTACTTGCGACTTAAAACTGCACACTGCTTACTTTAAATGGCCCTGGTCAACTGTAGGATCATGTTTACACCAAAATGAGCAGCCCCAAAAGGCCCTTCATGTAAATTAGGCAAATAAGCAGTATTTTTTGGTTGAATAGTTTTTTCCTTATCTGAATCCACATATGTGTTACAAAGGAAAGGTTATTTTTCAGTCAACTATATTTCAGCCAAGATTACATGCAAATGTGAAGTACAGGGCCTCCGCTCTGTATCTCGCTTGTGGCTCTGAACAGGTTAGAATTGATTCTTTGTGTACATCCTTACTTTACTGAGTTAAGTACTCAGAGACTATACACAGCCATCAGAATGAGATGTTGTAATCAAGGTTTACATTGAGTGTTAACAAGAGATGCAGGTAACTAAATCATGCGCAATCCATTCTGGTCTTTTGTCTTGTCAATTGGACAACTGGGGTGAAGTAAACTCTCGTGCCATTACCATGATAACCATAGCATCAGCATGTGACTGGGCCTAACTGTTTCATTCACTCTCCCCATCCGGAGCAGACTGAAATCTGGATAAACTAGGTGAATCTACACCCACTAACTACACTAATCTTACTTACAATAACCCACCTTGTGGCATTATTATTCTTATATCATTAAATTATAAAGTTGTCTTTGGGTTGCTGATGTGTGCTGCCCTGGATGCAAAGCATATATTAGTGATGTTACCAAACTTGATGTGGCAAAATTTGTTTGAGTCTCCGGATCTTTTTAAGCTGCCATTAAAGAACATGCAAATTACTTTTAATATCTCCCCTATTGTTCCTATTGAAACTAAAAAGCCCCAAACCAGCAGTTTTATTTTCAAATGTCACCTGCATGTATTTGAGCATTTGTTAGCAGTATATTCTCTCTGACAGGTGAAACGTGGGTTGGGGTGATACTCCAATAAAACCTTTTTTTGATGTGTTCACAAACAGCTGTTGAATGTTGAATTTACTGTAAAACAATTTACCTCAATGAGTACTTTATTACTCTTTCAGACATTACATTGAAGGAAGTTGTAATATGTATCTGAATGGAATTACCAAGTTTGAGCTAAGGAATTTGTATTGTATCAGAAAAGGATTGTTCATAAGGAACCAGACTTTTTTTTAAATCTGTGCTGTTTATTTTTATTTTTGTTATATTGAACATGCCAAATATCATAATAACACGTTGACCAAAGCACAGGAACACAATAGTAAAAATCTATGTATTGCCTGTTCAAATTTCATAAGCATAATATAAAAATAAATTGAGTTCATATCTCGCCAGAATAATAACGGGCATTTTAACGTGCAGTCTACATAGAAGGCAAGTAAATTGCATTTACTTGGATAGAAGCATCCACGCGTATTAATAAAAACAAAGACAAAATGTATTGTTTAAGCACTGCGTTAACTGTACAGGTATCTAGCTGAGTCCTCGGTGTAGTTTTCTCGGTGATACGGGTGAAATAATAAGTAGAGTGAAAGAATACACGTCTCCAAGCACAAATCTCTCAAATGACTTATTCCACCACTGAAACGCTGCAGCGCCTCCGCGGTCGTTTCAACTGGAGTCACAGTCGGACCCGCGAGCTCACAAAGCACGGATATAGGTAGTCGTACCCACACGTACCCCGTCGCCATTTTCCCCCCAAGCTAAAATACAAAAGACTTGGCTGTGGGAGCACACACCCCTTTCACAATATTCTGCTAATATGCCTACAGACAGGCTAGCCACAATTTTTGTCACTCATATTGAATGCACATATTTTGAGGGTACTTTTAAAATGCGGTCCTGCGCGTGAAAATATGTTGCATTTTAGTGGAGGATACTGTGGACTTCCGAGCGGGGTGGAAGTCAAGATTTAATGACAATTTTTGCCTTGTTACAGCAGATGGTAGCACAGAGAGACAAATGACTCGCCGCGCTTGTTGATTGACGTGCAACATACCCACACAGGTAAGAGCTTAAATTTGAAATCGCTTTGCTGATGACTGGGTTGTCCAATCATCGGGCAGCAGGGGCGGGTTATAACCCCGTCAATCATGCAGAAACTATAATGGTTTGAATAAGGAGGGAGGGGGAGAATCCAATCCGGTTTGAGCTAGTTCTTCTGCCAATGGAACATTACCGTCGCGCTACGCTGTATTAGACTGTACTGGTACAGCTTTATCCAGAATATACCACTGTATTTTTTCTCCTGTATTGAGCAACATTTAGCTCTCCTTTCTTTAAAAAAAATCACCCCGCACAAACCAGCCATGCCTAAAAGGAGCAAAGTGAGTAGACCGACATCTTTCATGCATTCAGTAATACGGCGTTTATAACCCCCAAATGCAATTTGTAAGTTGCTACAGCCAGCGGTCCGGGTTGTTAAAAAATGTTGCTACCAATATGTTTTTTTTCTGTTACGGATGAGTGTGAACAATGTCACCGCATTCAGGAGTTTAGTTGGCGTGCAGCGTCTGTTTTGGTGTTCTAAAGTGGCTGCTTCTCGTCGCTACATCTCGTGCAGTGATTATCTTTGTGCCGAGTGGTTTCCCCTGTGTCGGGTTTTTATTTGTACTGCGGAATGGTGAACTACACAATCACAATTGCGTGTAAATTACGTTAACTTGCGGTGTAGGACAAGGCATGGACGTTTTCTCAGTCGACGGGCTGCTTTTTCTGCATAGAAAGTTGGCGGCATATTGATTGTTTCCTATGGGGGTCGTCACGCTGGCTACTAAAGTTTCGAAAACGCATACTGTAATTTTTAAGAATGTTATTCGGTAAGTGTTGGGCTTTTACGCTAAGTCAGTTGTTATCGCGTAGGAAACGAGACCTTTAAAGGCTGTCTTGTGGATCAAAATCGTTTTTTCAACGAAAATACGCGAATGGCGCTTCCCTAAAACCTAACATGCATGTGTTGTTTTTGTTAAAGAATTTTTATAACGTTTATAAAAATGCATTTCTTGTGAGACGTTCGTCGTGTCCGCCGAGTGTCTTTATGTGTAGTCGGCTCAGGCCAGTCGAAGGGTTATGCAATGGCGAGCCTCCGTCAGCAAAGCGCCTGCTCTTGTTGCTGGGGGTTCTAGTAGATTCTGCTACCAGATCGACCGCTGAGCGTCTCGTAGTGACTCTTTTCAAATTCGTGGCGGGAGCCGCTCGCTAGACAGCTCGGTTTCGCTCCGTGAACTGGCAATCCCTTTTTATTACCAATGAATGGATATGCTCGCGGGGAGGCGGAGTTTTACAGTACAGACAAATCACAGAAGTCGCGAGAGCACGACCACAGGCCGCGGTTTAAACTACACTTGTGTGTATATACAATTCAGACTTCCCTTGTTGTTGCTGTGTAGACAAGTGTACTTCCGCATTGATTCATTTTGATGTTGTGCTAAGTAATATTTCTAATGGATGTGATTGAGAGTCTTGCTCTTCCATGGTTACCAGCCCTATTGTTCCAAGATTTAGAACATATCTCAGCCAATCACAGCGGCTGGTCTGAGCTAAATCATGTATGAAGCTAGCTGTACACCCATAGGCCAATGTTCTGTCTGGAAACGCCCACTTTTGACTTACATAACTAATACTTAAATCCTATGACCTTCTTCCCCCCACCAACTCAACTCACCACAGGCACATTAAAATGCAGGAAAATGCTATAACTGGATTTTTTAAATTGTTTTTTCTCTGACAGGCAGGAGGAGAAACAGTGGTAAGTAATAATTCAAGATATTTGTTATAGAATCTGATCTTTTTTTATAAACAAAAAAGATAATGTGTGCACCCACCAGAGGTCAGTAACACCCCATCTGTGAGGGCGATTGACTGATGTGTTGAAAGTAATCGCCTGTCTCTTTACCCTGTGCAGGCCAAGAGGAGATCTCTCAGGTTGAGTGAAGTAAGTACATTAAGCCCATACTCTCAATATGCATAGCGCTAACTGCATTCTTAATGCTGACAAATCTTCTTTTGTCCCCACAGAAACCTGCACCTTCAAAGGCAGAGGCCAAACCTAAGCCAAAGGTGAGAGTCCTTTTTTATTACCTTTGGTTTTAGACTCCAGACTGTTGCTCGTGGGACTGATAGGTTGATTATTTATGCTTTGCAGAAGGCACCTGCTAAGCCTAAGAAAGCCAAGGAGGTAGAGAAGGCAAAGCCCGAGGAGAAAGCACCAGAGGCCCCCGCTGAGAACGGCGAAGCCAAAGCAGAAGAAGAGGTAATGATTGCGGCATCATATGTAAACATCCAAAATCCAACTAATCTATGTGGTGATTAAACTCAATAAAACATTTTTTTTTCAGGCACCAGCCACAGAAGAAGCAGAAGAAAAAGATGATGCAGCAGAATAACATCTCTCAAACCACATCTTTGCCAGTGCTCCCTGTACCTCTTTTCTTGTACAATTCAGGGGGATATTTTTATCAACTATTTTCTAAATACAGGTTTTTTAGTAGTTTGATTCTAGAGAACACTTTTTTTTAATGAAAGAAAAAAAGTCAATTTGGAGACGGGAATTTCGTCACATCCCACAATTTTGCATCGCCACAAAAAAATCACGGTTGTTGTTTCCGTCAGTGGATTTAGTTTCAGTTTTTAATGTGAAGAAGGGGAGGGAGGGGGGAGCGGGACAGGTTACCGCGTTGGCGCTTAAGCACAGCATTCACAGGAGCTGGGGCAACAACCAGAGGAGCGTGTCCACCTGGATTACATTCCATATGCTTTATAAGGGACAATGTATGTAATCTGTGCGGGGGTGGGAATAGACAAAGTCACAGGGCAACTCATTGTTTTATTGTTTATAATGAACAGTGTTTTAGAATGTTTGTAAGCTTTGTTCCTATATGTTATTTCTTGTACTCATGCAGTTTTCTCAATGAATCTGATCAATAAAGCTAAAAATCCCTAGTACTGGAGCTCTCCTTATCAAAACTGCATCGCGTGTGTTGGTTGTGTCTCTGTTTCTGTGATAGCATCGCAATAAATTTGTATAGCTGCTGTGAAAAAAAGGTTCAATCTTTCTATATGCATTGTGTAATGGTACATATTAAGGATGGTAAAAATGGAATTTGTTTTCTTAGCCAGGATAATGAGGTGTGTAACCATCAAAAAGATTGGCGTCTTAAGGCCAACCGACAAACTACATTTATTTGAGATGTCAAATGCATACCAGCAGTAGCAATATTAATGTGGGTTTTAGATATCTGTATTAAGTACAAGTGTGCAGTTCCCTTTTATTTGTTTATAGATGTACCTGTGTAATGATTGTTATCAACAAACCAATAAAACTGTTGGTAGTTGTTTCATTTTGAGCTGTTGGTTTTTGAGCGAGGTTGCTGAAAGATTGCTTTAGCTGATTTTAAAAGTCAAAGCTTAAAATTAATCAAAGGAGAAACAACCTTTATAGATGTGCTCGCTGCTTCCACACTGATAAGTGATTTTATTTTATTCACCAACCAAGCACCTACACTATTACAAATAAAGAATGTTTTCTACATGTAAAATAAAGTTTGATTCAACATTTGCTGCAGGGTCATGCTATACTAGCTTATTTGCAGTACCGGCCAAAAGTTTGAACACACTTTTTTTATTGAATTCAATGTGTCTTTTGACGTACTGATTCTTCAAGGTGAAGAGGAGACATTTAAGTTATCTCCACTGAGTAGCATTTTAGTAGCATTGTTTCACTCCCTGTTAAACCTTTATGAGTGTTCACTGACACTTAAACCATCCCAATAAAAGTGGACGAGGAAGAGTTTCAGCACCACGGACAGCTCCCCGCGGAGCCGGTGCTTTAACAGCTCGTGTTTTCTCCTGCTTTTTGACATCTTTTCAAGATGTTTACACGTCAACGTAACATAATTATGTTTACCCGCCGCTTAGTAAACAAACTGATAACGTGCGCCATTACGTAGCCATGATACCTGCTGTGATTGGTTGGCGGACATTGTTACGCTGGAGCTATGTAGAATATTCAGATCAGCATTTTCTTCTCCCCGGTGGAGCTGTCAGATGGTTCTTTTGTCCCTTAACTACTTTAATAAACATTTTGTTAATCACTACAAACATGTGTCTGCTTCATCCAGTGACTGCTCTGTGTGTCATTAGTATTTCATTAAAGGGTGTTAAACTGGTATCTCCTGGGATGTCATTCCCCTTTACTTTCTTTTTTACTCCTATTACTTTACATTACATTACATGTCATTTAGCTGACGCTTTTATCCAAAGCGACGTACAAAAAGTGCATTTCCACATAGAGATACAAACTCAGAAGAACAAGTAACAAGAAAGTACATTTTTCATCAAATAAGCAGTTACAAAACATGTTATAGAAAAGTGTAATTATAAGTACAACTTAAGTGCTATCATTTGTTAGTGCTACGGTTTGCTAGTGTTTTAGTAAAGGTAGAGTCTAAAAAGGTGTGTCTTGAGTTTTCAACAGAAAATGTAGAGGCTCTCTGCAGTCCTGATGTCATCGGAGAGCTCATTCCACCATCTGGGAGCCAGGACAGCAAAGAGTCGCGATCTCGTCGAGTGCTTTTCTCTCAGTGAGGGAGGAACAAGCCGTTTGGCAGATGCAGATCGGAGTGTGCGGGTTGGGATGTAGGGTTTCAAACCATGTCCCGGATGTAGACTGGTGCCGATCCATTCACAGCATGGTACGTCAGTACCAATGTTTTGAGCAGCCACTGGTTACCAGTTGGCTGCTGGTTTTACTTAAATTGCAAAATTTCAAAGTCTGAGTGCCAAGACTCAGAGGACTTTTCAATAATAAACATTGAGCTTGTCAAACTTGTCTCTGTCACGGTTTGGGTTCATGTCTCGTCTAATTTTGTAGTTTCATTCCTCTTGTGTCCCTGGGTTAGATTCGCTTCCTGCCTTGTCCTGTCATCCCCTGTGATTGTCTAACGTGTCCAATCACCTGCACCTCCCCAGTGTATTTAAGCCATGTGTCTCTGGTCGTGTCATCGCATGAATGTTCGCCTTCATGAATGTGAGTCTTCCAAGTTGTGAATATTGTCTGCATTTCCCCCTTTTGTCCTGATTTTTTTGTTAAGAATTTGGACTATTAAATTATTTTTTCGTTCGTAAGAAACTGCGTTGGAGTCTTCCTTCCTGCCGCGCCACCCCACCATGTTGGCTGTCGTCGTGACAGTATCTCCTTGTTGAAATATGTTTGAGGAGAAACCCTTTGGTTTCCAAATGATAGTTTGCTCAAAAAGACAAACCCACCTCCGTCATGGCTTTGTTTGTGTATTCTTTATTAGTAAAATAGTCAGTAGCAATCTATCATAAAATAGCTTGTGCTTCATAAACCATTAAAACTATTCAATAAATTATTTATTTTATATATAGATTTGTAAAGATGCTTGTCGGGAGTGCTGATGTTGTCCAATGTCATGTCTCTACTTGATCATGTGAAGCAACAAAAAGCTATAAGTTAGCTAGTTCAGGGGCATTTTTCGGTTAGGCTGAGCAAACAGTCATGGCTCTTAACAAAAAAGCAGAGAACAGGATGAAAAAAGGCGAAGGTGATTCTATAACTTTTTTTTCTCTCCAGAATTGGTTAAAGCAATATACATAGCTCACAGTGAGTTGTCAGGCGATACGTTTAACTACCACTAGTGAAATCAAATAAACTCAACTTCACATTTATTATATGTTAATGGTATAATCACCAGTAATTTGTAAAAAAGTCATTTCTGAAATGACTAAGTTAACAGTATAAAGTTCAAACTTCTGTGATTAAACATCTGTACTTTAATGTTTGTCTAAGACACTTCTGATCACGCGAGATGGCGAGGCTCAAGAGTAAAATTGTGGATCACGTCAAACACAGCGGTGTATAAACATAACATGCTCTCCTATTTCTTCATTGAAATAATGAGCCTTTCACAATCATGACGACGATACATACTAAGACTTTAGTGCACATCCCCAGACAAATATTATTTGGAATATAAAGGCCCATTAAGAAATATTCAACACATTACATCCAACTGACCTCCACTCAATGAAAACATGTGCAGCAGCACGCATTGACAAAATCAGCTCAAAACCTTTGCACAGCTGTCTTAAATTGCTCCACTGGAAAACTAACTTTGTGTGCTGGTATCTAGGATTTTTTGGTAGAAATGTAATAAAATAACATAAAATATGTTTTAAAATAATGAGAGTATACAACCACCTGAAAATAAAAATACTTCTTTAGCTTAGAATGATTTATTTACTTCATGTTGCTGTGTTACTTCAGCAGGAGGAACAAACCAAACACTTGTTCTTGCGTTGTTTTCGTTACCTGAAGGCCACTGTAGTTCTCGACATGCTCAGAAAGGGAAGGGTCAAAGGAAGGGTGTTAAGTTTGTTGAAATCTACAAACTCACCACTCAATGCCATTTAATCCTAGACCCCACCACCCTTGTGTTGATAAATCACCGATCTGACTATTGTTACTTTCATACTGTTACCTGGGCTTTAGGGCTCGACTAGTACCAAGTACGGATCCGATAATAGTGTTTACTTAATAAGTATGTATGCCTCACTGTGTGGAAGAGACTGGGATCATTTGACTCAAATATTGCTTTGTAAAACACAATGTTACCAATATACTGTATATGATATACTGTATAAATTTCAATAATTCATTTTAAATAATAGTACCCAGTACCAGATTGTCCAAGTCACAGATATCCAGTTCTCTTGTTGGTATCAGACCAGACTATATCTCTAGATCGAATGTGATGAAAGCACAGCATTGTGAGTCTAAAGACATTTCCTCTGTGTTTGTTCTAATTGGCGTATTAATTTGCCGTATTTTTTATGGCTAGCCAGCAACAGTGTGAGAACACCGTGCATCTAGTCACATGTCAGGATGTCGACAGTTGGCTCAATTCAGGATGATGTACTAGTCTGTTTTCTCCCACCGTCCCATCTTGGTGCGCATGTTGCGCAAAAGGAAGAAGCCGACGGTGGCAACCGCCATGATGACCTCGGCAACCCAGAAGGCCGTGTCCCAGCTGTGTTGCTTGGCAATGGTGCTGAAGGGAAGGCCTGCCATAAAAGCCCCAACTGCAACGAAAAGGAAAGCTTGTTTGTTCAGGCCGACGCGTTGCCATTGGTATTGTAAAGCGAGTCGTACAGGTGATTCTGTGTGTTATGTGAATTTACCATTAGCCATCAGAGCTACAACAGCATGAGAGGTTCCACAAAAATTTGAAGGAGCACTTTCACTGGCTATCACCCCAAACAAGGAAATTGGTCCGTAGGAAGAAAATCCAAACATGGCACCGAGGAAGAGGATCCAGATCTGTGTGCGAGGATGTGAAAAAGGTAGTAGTTTGGTTAACAAACCAGCTGACGGGCGGGGTGCCCTGACAATATAATGGTAGGGGGAACACTGCAGAAAAAGCCATTTCTTTTAGCCTACCTCTTTTTCTGATACACCAACGAGGACAGAGACAGGATGAAGGACTTGGACCCAAAGAGGAGCCTCCTATGCCAAAGCAATGAGCCACTGAGAAGTCCACTTCAAGCATTTTAGAATATAAATTAAATTGGAATTACCTGTGGCATCTCAAGTGTGATTGTAACCCTGAAAAGGTACATGGACACGCACATACCGGCCATCATGAAAAGGAGCAGTCTGTGACGAGGGTTGCCGTGGGTTCCCAACCCTTGCTGGACGAAGTCAAAAAGAGGAAGATACTGAACTCAGCTCAATAATTCCAATCGTGTTCTGCGGGATCTATCCAAGCGCCTGTTACTTACCCGAGCTACAGCTCGATCCGAGAGGAACCCTGCCGCAAGGCTGCCCACGAAACCCCCCACCTCCAAGGCACTCATGTAGGTGCTCCCTGTGGGAGACAAAGCACTTGATGTCAGCACCAATAACCAGTCGGATGGAACGAAAAACTAGACTAAACTAGAGAGGCGAGTCAAGAAAAATGCATACCCATGAGAACAGTCTGGCCCTTCTCCTGCATAAGGAACAGCTGTCCCCAGTCAGTGGCAGCTGTCTTCACCCCAAACACCACCAAGTAGCCCAGAGACAGCACCCACAGGAATGGTGAGAGGAGGAACTCCCTCAGGGTGCTCTCCCCGTTGCCTGGGCAGGGGATAAACATTCACACGGTCATATAAACTATAGATCAGATTTTCGGTAGATGTGGTCAGGGTACTTGTATGTCAGGGTGATTTATGATTTTTGTCATAGAGGCATAGTGTCATGGCCTGTCCCATGTGCCTTTTGTAAGTTGATGAGTTATCAGTTAATTGGAATAAAAATTGTTTGCAGGATGCTAATCAGAGGGGCCAAGCGTAAATAAGTATTATAAAATGCCCACAATCACACAGAACAGGGAGGAAGGATTGGGTAAGGATTAGGTGATTTATATTGAACTATGAACAAAAAATGACAGAGTGGTTGTATGAAAGAAAATTTTATCAATGACCTGCTCTGCCTGATCTGCATAGTGGTCTTGGTTTACGAATGTGACTGTGTATGTAGTTGTAATCCAGCACACTTGGATGTTTGAGAAGCGATCATGGCTGTCATTTTAGAAACACACACCAAGTCTAGTCTACTCCTGCTTAACTAAAGTTGCAGATACATTAACATTTATGTTGAGCACTAATTATAGCTACATTGACTCTGTGTTTGTTTTGGTGCCCCGTGTCCCTTTAGAAAATAATGTTGATTCTATATCTTACCTGAAAAAAAGAAGTTCTGTTTATTTGATAGGTTTATGAGTCATTGGGGTCAAAGCCCAACGTCACGGTTGAGCGTCATATTACGCTCTACCTGTTTTGGCTTCTTAGTGGCTAAGGGAGCTTTTGCTCTTTTCCACGTGGGGCTAGTCAGATCTGAATAGGCTCTGAAAATTAAAGAGTGGTTGAAACGTGTAGTCCAACCACAGCCGGACGAAAAAGAAAAAACTGATTTTCACTCCTTCAGTTTTTCTGCCGTGAGGCCTGCACTAAAGCCACTATGAAAAGGGAGTTTTCTGTGTGCCATATTCTTCTATTTTTAAACCAGTAACATAAACTGCTATATAAACATCAGAACACTCACAGGGGTTCCCCTTTATCCTGACAGGAAAAAATGTCCAGATAGTAATAACACTTTTTATCATATGCCATTTCCGGATCAGGGGCCAAAAAACAGGCTAGGGGCAGGTACAAGCTAAGCGTATTAATATAGCAGCAAAGCACTATTTGTGATATAAAGTGGAGTAATGTCTACCTCAGTAGGGAATGTAGTCAGTCAGTCTGTTAAAGTCTTGATCTGAGTTTTCCTTGCTTTGTTGACATAGTTGGGGCGTTTACTTGCAGTGCATGTGAGCATGCCCGACAGATTAGCTGTGCACCGCCACTCTGCACTGTTCTCATGTGGCAGTGACAGCTGATGACACAGTCCAGACTGACAGCATAATTACTGTATATATGGAGCCCACCCTTTGGCTTCCCCTCAGGTACCATTAGCTCTTTCAGCATCGTCGCCATAGTTTGCACTATTAGCACTATTAGCCCTGTTAGCACCATTAAACGTTCTCTCACAGTAAACTCTTTCATTTTCAGTTGAACAACCCTCTTCGAGATTACTTACCGTATTTTCGCGACTATAAGGCGCACTGGATTATAAGGCGCACCTTCAATGAATCGCCTATTTTAGAACTATTTTCCAAACATTATTAAGCGTTCTGAAAACTCTTCACTTCGATGGTAAAGTTGTTCAAACGTTAATGTGGATATTAACAATATCTCTGAACCTCCAACTTTCGTTCTTGATTAATGAAAACATTCTTGGCAAATGCTTTAGTCCATCTTGCACCGAGAGGCAGCGGCTGGAACCGTCAGCTCGATCCCGAGATCCAACTACGAGCTTTTTAACTACAGCAGCTTTAATATACGCTATTGGAGCTGAAATTACCGCGGCTGCTGGCACCAGACTTTCCCTCCAATGGATCCTCGCTAACCAGTATGGATCAACCAATTTATCCATATATATGGCGCTCCGGATTATAAAGCGCACTGTCGTTTTTTGAGAAAAAAATGGATTTTAAGTGCGCCTTATAGTCGCAAAAATACGGTAATTTGATTCGTACTTTTGATGTTTGATGCTGTACCACTGCATGGACAGTCCTTCTTCCTACAGAGAAAGCGTTAAAGAAACCCCTCTATCCGCTGTTAAAACCTGCTTTCTCTTCTCTCCACCCTCTGCTTACCCCCCTTGGCCCCCTTCTTGGCTGCTCCCTCGATGCTGGGCAGGCCCACGTCCTTTGGCTCGTTCTTTATGAACACCACACAAACCAACGAGAAGGAGGCGCAGAAGATCCCAGATGCAGTCAAGATAGTCCTCCAGTTGTAGTACTGCAGGAGTATAGTGACCAGGATTGGACCCAGACTCCCGGCTAGATTCATACTGCAGGACAACACGGACCACCACGTTCCAAACTGGGAGGGCTCAAACCACTAGTATAAAAGGGACACAAGGACAATCATCATCATGTACTGTTTCTACATTGTTTCTGCAAGATCCATTTCTCTGAAGCAGCCCACAGGTCATGTTCACAAACATGCTCATTCACATCACCATTATCTCGGCCAGGAGAGTCATGAGATCTCTCGGGTGTGTGAGAAAGAGGTTGTGTACCTCTGCATCTATTCACGGCAAACTGCATCATATCTGGCCTTTCCTGATATAGCTGAATGTTACTCTTGTGGTTGCGGAAGAATTCCGCTTTCCACAAAGACCATTTATTGCCTGATCTTTCACGCACTACTGTTAACTAGGACACTGCAGGTCGGAGGGGGAAGTGATGACACAAATGAACCAATTTGACATCCCCAACTGCTACTGTAATGGCAAAATATAATGATGTCATATTGTTTTATTATATTGAATCTCTAAAGCTGATCATGAGTCTAATAGTGTGAAAAGTGTTTCACAGTACGAAGTGTGTGGTAACTGTCTGAGTAGAAGAGACTCCAAACACAAATCAAGGTGTTATCCTTGTGAATGTATAAATATGCCTGTAACACTCTCAAACGTTGAGAAGAAGTTTGCCGCTGTCCGCCCATGGTAGCTGGACATCTTTAACCTCATGAGAAATAAATGAAAAAGGTAACTTTGCCGGTTGTTTGAGAAAATCTTCCATCACACTACTCTGCAGCCAGAGATGCAATGGAGGAAACATTCAGCCAATTGTGGGTTGTAATAATTCAATAAAACACACCAGGCAGATATCACCTTCTAGTTTGTCTGTAAGAAGGCCAACATAGCAATAAACGTTTTCCTTTTTTAGATTCTCTTTGTATTTGACTGCTGCTGAAGAAATGGCATTAGAACCACACACCCTCACAATGTAACAGAGCTGAAGACAGCCATAAGAATTCCTCATGCAGCATACCCAAAGGAGTAACCAGTAACTTGAGAACCACTTGACAAATACCTAAGATCAGCCCCAAGGCTGAATCAACACCATGTTGATCCACGGTGTGAGGATGATAACTAGCATGTGTGAAGCAGCAGCTCTAGAAGCCGTGGCAAGACTTGAACCTTTCAAAAGATTGTCAACTCTCTCGAGACGAGGGAAACACCTTTAGTTCTTCCTCTAGAAAGGTCTGCTGAGGATCTTCTATAAATACATCCTCCTGTAATCTGATCCCCTTCAGCACGCCGAAGCCTATTTATTCCTTCACCTTTTGAGCTCTCTGACTTTCAAGGAGCCCCCAGTAGACTCTGAGTGTGTGGTTTCAGAGTCGTGCCTGAGATACCGGCCATTCAGCAGAGCTGTATGATCCAAAAAGCTGGTGGGGAATGAGGCCGTTGAAGTTTCTTAGGTAACCCTTTGATTTCCAAGCTATCCACTATCTCCACCACTCTCTAGAATGGACGGAGAACCACAGACAACATGTCTGGCCCCAGGATTACTCCCTTCCACCCGGCTACCCTGAATACCGGTGCAGTATTACCTTGCGCAGTACTTTGCCACAGGGGGGCCAGCCGCAGCCTTGACCCAGGCCGTTGATGAACCAGAGCAGGGAGAACACGGGGACGGTGGAGGACCAGGAGAACACCACATTAATGCCGCCCACCAGGAAGAGGCCGATGGAGAAGAGCCAGCGGGCGCTGATCTGGTCCGATAGCACGCCGCTGATGAACTTACTGATGGCGTAGGCCATGGTTTGGCTGCTGGTGATCAGACCTGCATAGACGCAATCAATGCTACAGTTAAAAAGCAATGCAGGGAGAGAGAGGCGGTAGTTTTGTACCAATGAAGGCAACCAAAGATGAATGAGACTTCCACCAATTCACTGTCGATGACATTAAATAAGTAGGACTTAAAACAAGAGAACATAGTAAGTTGTATTAGACATTGACATATGTGTACAGGCTAATGCCTTTGCACTGCGCTTGGATAGCAATATTTTGGTTTATAATTGCAGTGTTTTTAGTCTACAGCATAACTGTGAAACCATTTATTATCTGAGCAAATATTAGGTTCACCAAACAATTAAAAAACAAATCTGATTGTCTCACCCAAGTCATCTTTGTCCAATTCAATCTCCTCCATCACAGAGGGCATGACAAACGAGAAGGTCTTCCTGTTGAAGAAGTACAGCGAGTAGCCAATGAACATGCAGGAGAAGATGGCAGTGCGATAATAGCCATAGCCTGTGGCCCCCATGATGGCGGTTGGTTCCAAAAAAAAGGAGTCACACAACTTTGTAGGGTCTTGTGGAGTCTTGTATTTGGGTCCAATCAAAGTTTTTTGTTAAAAAGTAGATGCTATTGACTTCTTGTTTGCACCGGGTAGGTGGAGAAAAGATAGAGCATTGGCTGGACTGCAATGATTGAATCTTCACTGAGAATGAACACTTGAGAACTCTCTCCTTGCAGGCTGGAAGCTCGGTCTGTCCGAGGGCGGAGGGAGAGAAACCTTACACCGACCTGGAGGGGAAAACACGATAATAAATAACAGAAATCATTTTGACTGGTCTGTCAGGAATGGCAGATATTTAGCACTTGGACATCTGGATTAGCAGATAAAAGAACATTTCAGGATAAAACTTGTGTACACAACACCTTCCAAATGAGAAGCTGATGCTTGGAAGAACGAGTGTCCAATATGGTATCCACAGCTGCCCCCCGCACACATCAGTGGTTGTGATGCTGTTTGTTATGTAAGTTGACCCCCAGCAGCCCCCATGTTATTTACAGCCGCATCGCCCGCCACATGTTGAGGATAAAGTGGCATTATCGACCCGCAGCCTCTATGTTTCACTTGTCATACAAACACAAAGTTGCTGTTTAACAGGCTTGGGCATCGGGTTTTTAAAAGGAGCGGGGGGTAACAACCACGCGATGATATCAGGTGTCCAACAGGGACGTGGCTGACGTATTTCATAGCCTCTTATTTTAGATATAAAACGTCGCCAGGAAGAACGAGGACACCTCATACGGCCTGTAAGTTTATCCTCTGGCGCGATAGGCCGTTTGTACCCGCGGTAGCCTCACGCATGACGCCGTGCGGACCAACTCATCGAACGGGACCCCTTTCTGAGCAGCCGTCGGTGCACCGTCAGTAAGGGGACGTACCTCGTGGACAAGTACAGCCTGGTACCCCGGCACGTTAGGCTGTATGTCTTTCGCAGCCTAAACGTCACCGCATGCCGACCTATAGCAACACGTATCGCGGCTGTGCGCAGCATGACACGCTGTTATACGAGTTGTCGGTATCGAGATGGCGGTAGAAGTCATTGAATCAGATTACCTTTAACTCGCGTCCCCCTCGCCGGTGCCATCCAAGGAAAAACAAGAAGGAAGACGCGCGTTCATGATTTTGCAGCTTGTGTGCGCGTCCCCGTGACACAAGCGCAGCAGTCCCCGCGGTCCCTCGGACCCCAACTCGCTGCTGCGGTAGTTTCACGTGTAGCGCCGTGCTCCCGGGGCTGGCCCCAGTGCAGTCAGTCACATGCTGTGCAACTCCGTTTAAAACATGCGACTTTACGTGTGTAATGCTTCACGCTGCACCGTCGTTTCGGGATCAGCCCCATCTGCAGGATTAAACGTAGACATAGTGAAATATCTAATATCTACAAATCTCGCAATATTATGTTGATATTCTTATAAAAGATCATCATTCAGCTCATACTCCTCACTACTGCCATCCGGCGGTTTTGATATAAACAAAGATTCGTTTATTATGAATATTAACGTGTTATGGCAGATTTTCCAAGTCCAATCCCTTTTGATAGCTGCCACGGGAGACAAACAAAATGTCCCTTTTATCCCGTGTGTTTTTAAGGCTTCAATAATGTACAGTTATTAGAGGACACACTTATATGGCACTAAAAGCCATCTCTTCAGGGCTCTTCAGGTGTGGCCTCAATTTAGCATAATAACAGAGGCAGCAGGGAACGTAGGATCACTCCCTGTTGGTTACATAACATGCTTAACATTGCACTGTGGCATTGTTAAAAGTGTAAGTGTAATCCCAATCTCCCCCTTATAGACTCACAGACTTTGAGGCGCGCTCCAAAATAACTCTGTGAGGGGTTTAGTACTGTCCCACTGTTAGGTGCTTGAGTGCTTTTCGCAGACATTTTCAGCCCTTTATCAACCCTGTGAGTCATTGCAATGTTACGTTAAAAACGGGATAGAGAAAGCGGGGAGACCTAAAAAAAAAGAAGGTAAACGCGGACAGCACATGTGTGTTCAGACTGTCATATTCAAATCAACACAATTAAAAACTATTATTAAAATGAAAAAACACACATTAGTATGTGGCTTTCTTTCTTGATGTGGATTTAATATATGCTGGTGTGTGTTTGTTTGGCCATCAAATAAATGTATGAATAAAATTCCCGACACCTCAAATAATATATATATATATATATATATTGACAATCAATTTGTTGTTGGCTGTCAGAAGGGCCCTACACAACCACTATCACCTAAAATCCCACTAAACATTTAACAGATCAGCTACAATAACTAACACCCCAGGGGCCAATACAATACCAATGTAGAGAGGAAGATTTTGATCTTGTCTTTCTATAAACTCTTTGGCTTGTATGGTGTTAATGCATGCCTTATTTCTTTTCCATCCAGCAGATGGTGCCACAGGGATGTGTTATTTGTGGTGGATGTATTCAGCCAAGACAGAAAGAGTACTTTTTTGCAAATGTAATAGTATGTTTTTTTATGTTGTCATCCAGAGTCAAAGTTGTGCTTCTTTCTTTGATGTGATTTAAATGTCTTTTTAAAAAAAATGATTTTTAAGCGTATATAAGTCAGAATACAGCTATGCAGGTGAAACAGTTTCACGGGGAACAGAACCACTGTGCCGGTGAATCGTAAGGCAACTTTTTTCATGACACAACCCAACACACACATCAGCCGTCATTTTGAATTATTCAAGACAATGCCCCATGGCTGTATCGTGTGCGGAATTAAATATAATAAAGGAGCACGAGAGCACCAAATCTAGCCTGGACAATGTCTGTCAGAGGGTCGGGCTGGAGCAGGTTGCAGGGAGGACTCAAACGCAGAGTTTTTCCAAACAAAGGGCTCTTTATTCCTAAACAAAGACCTGACGTGCTCCAACGACGAGTGACGTAAGACAATGACGCGACAAAGGACAACTGGCACACAGGGCTTAAATACACAAGGGAGGTGCAGGTGATTGGACACAGGTGGAATCAATCAGGCAATCACAGGACAAGGCAGGAAGTGTAGTCACCCAGGAACACAAGAGACATGAAAACTACAAAATAAGACAGAGCAGACCCAAACCGTGACAATGTCCAAGACCGGATGTTAGGACAGATGAGAGGACCTCATAAAGTTTACTTAACTGTCTGGGCTAATTTGCTGTAAACAAAGCGATGCACTTTCCTGAAAGGTTTTGCTTTCAGTTGTTTCAGTTATGACTGGGGAAAAGGAAAGATGGGCCTGGACTTCCATGAGCTGATGAAGCTCTTATTAATAGATTTGTTTTAAGGGAGAGAATGGAATGGAAGAACACAACCCCTGAAAATTCTTAATGGGGTCATTCGCACAACCATTTCACAGTAACTACGAGTAAGTGCCGTTTCTGTTGTATCTTCTCCCGCAGCAAAGAGAACTGCTCCTCCTCAGCGTCTCAAGCTCCCACACTATAAGCCTGCCTCCTCATCGTGCAGCCATTTGTGGCTTCCTACAATCTGTAAAATAAATATTGTTCTCAGTTACAGGTGCTTAATACGTAAATCAGAGCCTAACTATTGCTTCCACGCAGCTCTCAACATGGCGATGGCTGGTAGCATCTAACGCTTAGATTAGTTTGTGGTGCATTTGTACTGACAAAGCTAACCGTGTAAACCAGAGGGGGATCTCTGGAGGGTAGGCACTATATGTCCACACTGTTACTTTTTTACATTAATGGCAACAGCTGAGACGGCGGCTAGCATCTTAGGGTGCTAACTGGCAACAGTGGTGACTGAGCTAACAATGTTTACTAGCAGAGGAACTCAAGGCGGACGTTACACTTTCTGCTGTTAGTCAGGACGACGTCAAAGAAACCTCCGTATGATCACACATAGAAAATAATGGTCTCATTTTTTCAACTTTAAATAATTATGTATCTTTCTCTTTTTATGTATCTTTTGAAAGGCTCTCCCAACAGAACTGAAACTTTCAATAAAACACCAGCATAAGTGAAATAATGAGTCTGAGAACATGACACCAGTCCAGACTCCAGGCCGGGGGGCTTACTCTGCCTGTTCAGTCAACTCTTACCAGCGGCAATGAAGGCTCCAAAGTGGGAACCACATGCCAAAGTGCAGGAATAAGCTACACATCCCATTTAATGCATCAAACTCAGCTCCTGGTGCTGGGGAATTACAACTCCCAATCCTTTGCTTCCTTCCTCTCTCCCTGCCCCCCTCTGGCGTTACCCTTATTTCCTACGGATTCAATTCCACACATGTGCAGCACAGCATCAGTGAGAAAATGTCAAGCGTTCTGACCACTTTTTTTTCATCATTATGTTTTGGGGGGGGGTTTGTGCAAACTTCACAAGGTGGAATTTAAATATACATCGGCTCAGGCATAGACGTTATGGCGAACATAGACAACACACTCCTCCATGCAAATTAGAATATAAAGAGGGAGTGGGTTATGCAAATGTTTTGTTGACACTACTTTTCATTTCATCAAATACAAACCAAAAAGAAGAAAATGAATCTGTGTTCATGTAATATTCATATTAGTTGAAGTTTCTTTCTCCTGCATCAAAGGCAGATGGACTCACTATGCAATCGGTACTCTCAGGGGGGTATCTCCCAAAGACAGCTCCAGCGCCTTCACTTTACGCCCCAAAGCTGCGAGACCTATTAGAGGGGAAGAAGCAGACCACAGGTGAAAGGGAAAAAAATAACACACAAGTAAAGATAGAAATTAAATAAAAATGTAAATTCCTCTCAAGAGTTGGAAGAAGCTATTTGAATATCTGCAGAGCAACTTTTGGATACCTCGATGGTATAATCGACCTGATGGCCTGTGTTGATTTTTTATTGAATACAGAGGAAGCAGGACCTGCTATTAGGTTCCTCAGCTGTTAAACCCGGTGTGCTCGTCGTGGACATGGGGTTGCATACCAAATGATGACGCGGGGACGGACAGTCTCCTCAGTGCAGCGGTGATTTGTAGATGGTGTATAGGCGTGTGAGCCGCCGCATCAAACCTGCTACTCATAATCAAAGCCTGGTTACACCTTGGCTTGTGAAGGCGTGTTATGGACGGTTGTAATACATTTTTAACAGGAAGCACAATTATGATTAGAACGCCATCACTGTTTATTTGCGCCATCATAAATTAGTGAACGATTGTTAAATTATGCAGAAAGAAATCCACAGGCCTGGCACAAGTATTATTTAAATTTGAACAGAATAAATTGAATGAGTGAAATGATAGCGCGGAATAATAATAGACTGATCCAGACCAAATCCACACATGCTCACAAAGAATAATTCATAGCCGTCTCTTGTCATTATGTCATATGTCAGGCTGCCAAAATTCACCCTTTATAAAGCAGTGAAAGGTATACAAGAGGAACGTTTCCTTGACCCCAGATAAGAAATCATAAAGTACATGACAAGTCAGGGCATCTCATATAACTGATACATGCAGGGGGCGAGGGCGGGTTCATGCCATGTGGTTCCCCATTATACAAGGAGTATGTTAGCAGAGATGCTGAGGACTGCAAATGAAACCTCTTGCTCTCCATCTGGCAGTATTGAGCTGACATTTGTAGAAGCATTGACTGGAGGAAATCTCCAATCTGACCACCTATATATACATATATCGGTCTCTATCCAATTGGACTGAGCTCCAGGTTTTTTGCCAAGAAGAATTAACAAACATTTCTATTTCTACATGTGCAAAGCTAGTGGGGAGTTATCCAAAAAGTCTTGCAGCGGTAATTGCAGCGAAAGGGGATTTTGCCAAATATTGATGCAGGGTTGAATACAGATTTAAATTTTTTTGTTCTCATTATTGTTTGTGTCACAATAAAAGGTATTTTCAACAACAAGGCAACTCAACGTTCTTAACATAAAACCATAAAAAACATCCAAACATAAAGCACGGAGATTTACAAACAGTTAAGAACATTAATATAAAAACATTAGAAGGATAAGAATGTCTTTAAGAATTCCAAATTGCAGAAACAGCCAATTAAAGGCAACAGCAAACGGAAAAGTCTGGATTTAAACAAGCTGAGGGACTCCGCAGACCTGCAGCTTTCTGGGACTTTGTTCCAGATGTGTGGAGCAGAAAAACTGAACGCTGCTTCTCCATGTTTAGTTCTGACTCTACTTCTTCTGACAGAAAGCAGACCAGTCCCAGATGACCTGGGGGTCTGTGGCGGGTCATATGGTATCAGCAGATCAGAAATGTACCCTAAACCATTCAGTGCTTTATAAACTAGCAGCAGGATTTTGAAGTCAACTCTTTGTTTGACAGGAATCCAGTGTAAAGACCTGGGAACTGATGTGATCCACTTGACAATTGACAATTGACAATTGACTACGGCCTTCATTAAGGGCAAGTCAGGGACAAAAATGCCAAGAATTGCTCAGCCAAGTTCTGGGGCTGTATGACCCAGTTGGCCTGGTTAATCATGCTAAGCAGAAAGGAGCAATTCTGGTACAAATGGCAAGGAGGGACAGAGTTCACTTTCTACATGAACTAGTTCAAAGTTTAGTTCACAAATTTTAAAATGAACTAGTTCAGTTCATAGTTCAAACTTCAACATTTTTGAACTAAGTTCACAGTTCCAAAAAATGAACTAGTTCAGTTTTTTTTTTTTCCATACGTTGCTGCGAGCTATTATTTTTCAAAATTATTGCCACAGCCCATATAGAACCACAGACAGCAATTATTTTATCAGTTTTAACACTGAAGCTATGCATCAGATTTAATCTTCATATCCAATTTTGAATCCTTATCCAACCAGGGTTTACATTAGCATTGAGGGGACAGCATTTCCCCATTGTTGCTTTAATGCTATGTTGCTGTCCATTCACAGATTCCTCCCATCCTCACCGACCTAACTTCATAAAACTCATTTAAATTATTATACGCTGCTTCTTTGCTACACGCAGCTGTCGCCTCCATGCATTTCTCTTTTTTTGATGACGCATGCGCGGTGCGACACTGGAGGTTGGTGTTGCCAGATTGGGTGTTTTTTCCGCTACTTATTAAGGCGCGTTTACGGTGTGTGTTCTATAGAAATCTGGAACCCCATTGAACGATGTTAACCTGAAAGAACGTGCCGTTCATAAACACCAGAATAAACAAGTTCACAGTAACGTTCATTCGGCATTAATACAGTACGTTCAGTTCCTGTTCGCCCAAAATATGATCGAGTTCATGAACTATCGTTCAATGAATGCCTTGAGGCACAACACTGCCTGTCAGATCGGCAGGTGGCGATGGTCGGATCGCCAGGAGGCAATGGTCGGTGGTAGGTCGCGACGGACGGCGGTAGGTGGCGATAGTCGGTGGTAGGTGGCGATGGTCGGTCGTAGGTTCCTCCGGTGGTCGTAGCGACATTAATGAGTATCTTACAACCATGGGTTTGCCGTAGGTGGTTTTTTCAAACTTTATTGAGAATGTGAAAGACAAATGTACTCAATGGAGGAAAACACCTGTTGTACAAAGGCGTCCAAACACATGTACACAATCTACTACTTTAAATCAGCCTCACGCACAACGATAGCGTGCGTTTTGTTTGAGCAAACGCCGTGGCAACAGGATGGTGACGTTTCAGTGAGGTCACCTGAGAGCTGCTGGCCTTTCTGAATTCACTTCTGCTGTTGAACTTGATGAATGTAGCTGTGTTGAACGAGTTGAACAGTCTGAGGCCCGATATTGTGGAAATCTACTTGCGGATAACAACTGTTGGAGAACCGAGTGTTACACTAACAATTCAATTCAATTCATTTTATTTTGTATAGCCCAAAATCGCAAATTACAAATTTGCCTCAGAGGGCTTTACAGTCTGTACACATGCAACATCCTGTCCCGAAACCCTCACATCGGCACAGGAAAAACTCCCCAAAATATGAAAAAACCCTTCAATGGGGAAAAAAAAGGGAAGAAACCTTAGGGAGAACGTCAGAGGAGGGATCCCTCTCCCGGGATGGACAGACTGCAATGGATGTCATGTGTACAGAATCAACAATGTAAAAGATGTACAATACATTCAATTTCTCTAACAGAAATGATGTCAGAATAGGATGCTGGTGCAGGCGGAAGGGAGGACTCAAACGCAGGAGTTCCAGACGTGCTCTTTATTCCAAAACATAAGACTCACCAAACAGACGAACGTGCACCAACGGCAACTGACGTAGACAATGACGCGACAAAGGACAACTGGCACACAGGGCTTAAATACACAAGGGAGGTGCAGGTGATTGGACACAGGTGGAAGCAATCAGGCAATCACAGGACAGGAAGTGAAGTTACCCAGAGACACGAGACACAAGAAAGCTACAAAATAAGACACGCAGACCCAAACCGTGACAGAACCCCCCCCTCAAGGACCGAATTCCAGACGGTCCTAAAGGAGGGTGGAACCCAGAAAAACAGACAAGGGAGGGAGGGCGGGGAACCCGACAACCCCCGGCCGCCCAGGGGACTCCAAGGGTCGGCGGCACGGGGTCGGGTCCCTCCGGCCGGGATGACCGCCGGACCTCAGGGTCTCGGGGGGCCGGCCGCTACGGCGGCCGGACCTCAGGGTCTCGGGGGGTCTGCCGGGTCGGCGACCGGGCCTCAGGGTCTCGGGGGGCCTGCCGGGTCGGCGACCGGGCCTCAGGGTCTCGGGGGGCCTGCCGGGTCGGCGACCAGGCCTCAGGGTCTCGGGGGGCCTGCCGGGTCGGCGACCGGGCCTCAGGGTCTCGGGGGGCGTGCCGGGTCGGCGACCGGGCCTCAGGGTCTCGGGGGGCGTGCCGGGTCGGCGACAGGGCGTCAGGGTCTGGGGGGCGTGCCGGGCGGTGCGGCTCCGGCATCGTCGTGGCGGGGGGCGCCGAGCTGTGCGGCTCCGGCGTCGTGGCGGGGGGCGCCGAGCTGTGCGGCTGCGGCGTCGTGGCGGGGGGCGCCGAGCTGTGCGGCTGCGGCGTCGTAGTGGCGGGGGGCGCCGAGCTGTGCGGCTCCGGCGTCGTAGTGGCGGGGGGCGCCGAGCTGTGCGGCTCCGGCGTCGTAGTGGCGGGGGGCGCCGAGCTGTGCGGCTCCGGCTGCATGGCGTGGGGCTCCGGGCCAACCCCTGACCCCACCCCCCCTTCAAGGACCGACTTCCAGGCGGTCCCAAGAGGGTGGGAGGGAGGGCTCATGGTCAGGCGCCGCGGGGCCGGGACCGGGGGCGTGGTTCTCGGGGCAGGAACGGGCGGGGGCGTGGTTCTCGGGGCAGGAACGGGCGGGGGCGTGGTTCTCGGGGCAGGAACGGGCGGGGGCGTGGTTCTCGGGGCAGGAACGGGCGGGGGCGTGGTTCTCGGGGCCGGAACGGGCGCTGACGGGCGTCTGGGGGCCGGAACGGGCGCTGACGGGCGTCTGGGGGCCGGAACGGGCGCTGACGGGCGTCTCGGCGCAGGAACGGGCGCTGACGGGCGTCTCGGCGCAGGAACGGGCGCTGACGGGCGTCTCGGCGCAGGAACGGGCGCTGACGGGCGTCTCGGCGCAGGGACGGGCGCTGACGGGCGTCTGGGGGCCGGCACGGGCGCTGACGGGCGTCTGGGGGCCGGCACGGGCGCTGACGGGCTTCTGGGGCGGTGTTGCTGCCGCCGAACTCGGAGGTCCAGGACGTGGGGATCGTACCTGGCCTGGAGGAGGGCGGCCAGCTCCAGCACCTGCTCCCCGCGTTCGCTGAGGACTGGAGGCTGGGCGCTGGCCTCCCACTGCGAGTCCCAAGCGGTGTTTGGACAGCGGCGAGGGCGTCGACCGGAACGCCACCCGGAGCCTGCTGGCGAGCCGGGGTCGGCGTTACGCCTGGCAGCCTGCTGCACGCTGCGGGGACCGCCGAGGGCCAGACGGGTTCCCAAAAACGGGTTCACAAAATTGAATCCTGCTGAGTCCCTTTGTGGTCGCGTCATTCTGTCAGAATAGGATGCTGGTGCAGGCGGAAGGGAGGACTCAAACGCAGGAGTTCCAGACGTGCTCTTTATTCCAAAACATAAGACTCACCAAACAGACGAACGTGCACCAACGGCAACTGACGTAGACAATGACGCGACAAAGGACAACTGGCACACAGGGCTTAAATACACAAGGGAGGTGCAGGTGATTGGACACAGGTGGAAGCAATCAGGCAATCACAGGACAGGAAGTGAAGTTACCCAGAGACACGAGACACAAGAAAGCTACAAAATAAGACACGCAGACCCAAACCGTGACAAATGATACGAGTAATTGCAAGTAGCAGAACAGGTGTACGGCAGGACCACTGCAGGGACAACCACCATCAGGTCGAACCACCATCCACAGAGGCTTCCACTAACGTGTGTTACGTGGAGGAGGCGAAGTCTTCCAGTGGACCCCCTGCCATGGAGCCCCTGCTGAGCAGAGTCAGACAGTGGATCTTTGCCTTTGGACATAAGACATCTTTTCATGTCATGCCAAATGTAATTATTAATGTTCTTAGCATGCATGAGTGGCTCATCTCAGTAAAAAAATGCACTTCATAACGGTAAATGTTGAATATGGAACGTTCAGAATTTAAGCTAGCAAATGATGGCGAAAGTAATTTGGGCTACACCTGGCCGTGTAAATGGTAATTAAACGTTACGAGCGCGTTGTTTGTGGCTGGGACGGTGTGTAATGTGTCAACACATGTATAGGGATTTAAATGGTATTTCTATTTTTGCTTAAATACATCTATTTTTTCAAGTTTGTCTCGGAAATTGGGGAGACAAAATGGCGGCGTCGGCAGTTACACAAGAACGTTGGGAAAAAAGAACGTTTTTTGAATCATCACTTCCAGAAGCGAACTTTAGAACGCGCAGGTTTAAACAGCTGCATGCTGGTGATGATGATGATGATGATTATATGAACAATGAAATTGACCGTATGCTTCAAAGGTACAGGTTAGGGCTACCCGATGAGGAGGAGGTCTTTGATGGCGAGGGTGAGTTTCCATTTCTGGTCCCTGTGCTGGACATTGAAGACATTGGCCCAGTGCCCCCAGAAAATTATTTTGATGAGCTCCTGGATGCATATGTCCTCGAATCTCCTTCTGCCATTGTTTTCTCCACAAAACGACCCAGGGAAGAGAGCGACGGGGAGGAGTCTGCTGCGAAGAGGGCACGGTGGTCAGAAGACAGCGACTCGGAGTGACAATCCTCTGGGAAGCTTTGGAGCAACCACTGAGTCCACTTGCAGCAGGAACAGTGGTTGCCATGGTAGCCTTTGCGTCTGGCAGGGCTAGTGTCCCCCATGTAGCGTCTTGCACTGCAGCATTTCTGTAGTACTTCTTCATCTTTGCACGGTGGATCGATCAACTTCTCTTTCATCCTTTGGGACTGGCAGAGGCGTTGACACCCCGAGCAAGTAGCCTTTGCATCTGGCAGGGCTGAAGGAGACAAAAATGATTTTATACACCCCCCGCATTCCTTTACAGGTCAAGAGTAAAGAAATCAGTGAAAACTGATGACAACAGAGTAAGTTGAACTTGCGAGGTTAGAAAGGCCTTTATATGGCTAAAAATATAGGAGATACGGTTATGGAAATTCATAATATTTAACAATTACTTCTCATACTAATGTTTTTTTTTCCAAATTTGTTTCCCATGTGAAAAAGTAAGTACCAGTGTCTGGTTGTTCACAGATCATTTGTTATTATGTCATGCAAAGATAATCTTTCTCAGTCTGCAGCATCACAAGAAGCGCTTTGATGTCCAGACAGGGAGCAGCAAAGGAGGAAGAGCCAGACTCTGTGTTCTTGCCAGACATCCAGGTCTACACTTTGACCTCTAAAATGAAATGCTCACATTCCACTCCCAGGACAAGATGTAGAGCAGTCTAGTTGAACTACTTTCTATTCTTCTGTTTCAGAGACTCAACTTCCTGCACTACATCCAGGGTGACCATGAGGAGAAAAGACTATCGCTCACTCCCGACCAGATGCGAAGGATGGCTGCCCAGAGGACCAGCTGGAGGGCTGTGGGCACGGTTCACTGGAGTAAGTGAGCAAGTAGCTTGTTCAACATTCAGAGACATTAAGAGTAAACATAAGATATTTCTCAAAGCTAACGTCCCTCAACATATTTCGTTAATCCAATACTGTGTGTAAGAAAGCCTGTGAATGTCTCTAAATTACAATAACATTCGACCGGTTGGTAATGTTAGAGTAGAGAGGATTTAGTGTGAACACCAATACGCAGAGTAACTGAATATGGATATGGAATATTACTGAGAGCCGACAAAGGGAAATACATGTTTTATTGCATTCCTTATCAAGCGAAAGAGGAAAAACCCTCCTATCTCTTGTTTTTAGGGCAGCACTCCTGTTGTGTCCTTTGGAAATCCTCGTGCTCCTGAGGGTGGATGTGAACAGAAGAGCCCAGAGCCGTCCACTCAGCACATTTCTCTACCTCACTGCTAAGGGGAATCATTCAATAAAACACTTGAGACATCTTATGGAACACTTTTTTTTTGGAGATTTCTTTGGTTCAACCTTTTGGTTCAATTTTCATGTGAAGCTTTTGAAATAGTGAATCGGTTGCAGGTGTCATGGAATGCATTGTGGTTTAAATGGCCCTAAAACAGCATTGCATCTTTCAACAAGAAGGCACACAGTCATGTGGATTACTCTGTTGAACATAGAATTTAAATGAGTCCATGTACTGATTAAAGCACTGCTACATATCACACAGTTGAGGAACCATCAAAGGCCAGTGAACTAAGAAGATTATGGATTGTAAACACTTCCAGAATAATATGTTATTTCTAGGGCTGTCAAATGATTAAAAATTTTAATCAAATTAATCAGAATTTTCAGTGGATTAATCATGATTAATCCCACCTGAATCCTAACCATTTTTTCTTTCTGAAATGCATACTAAAGATAAATAACAGGACACAGATACATAATTATTATTATCATCATTATTATTTTTTACATAAATACATGTTATTGATATTTGATTTTTTTTAAAATAATCAAAAAAATAATGCACAGATTATTATCAAATAATCAAAGCAATGTTATTTGATAAGTTACAGACTGATTTCCCTGCATGGCTCTAGAAGGGTCTCGAGCCTCTGCAGTTTATCCCACTCTGCTGTGAGTTTGTGCTCCTGATGGTTCAGGGCTGCGATGACCAGACATGACCAGACATGTCAACCCTCCCGACTTTTCAAAGCCCCTCCCGAAAATCTCCCGGACCGACCTTTCTCCCGA
This sequence comes from Pungitius pungitius, assembly GCF_949316345.1. Classification (NCBI taxonomy): domain Eukaryota; kingdom Metazoa; phylum Chordata; class Actinopteri; order Perciformes; family Gasterosteidae; genus Pungitius; species Pungitius pungitius. The sequence goes on from NC_084915.1 coordinate 4,066,633, forward strand.
TTTCCACCCGAACAACAATATTGCTGCACCACCCGTCACTGGGCGCGCTGTTTCAGACCGAACAATAATAAAGGTTACACCTTGAAGTCGAGCGCGGCGATTAGAACGACTGGCGCTGCAAAGAGGGGAGGGGGGGGGGGGGGAGGGGCGGGTCTCTGACTTGCTGAACCTGACGGCCTGACATATGCCTGCAGGTGGCAGTAATGTGTTGTAAAGGATGAAGTGCATTCCCTAGAAGAAGAGTCACTTTCCTGACCTGAATCATTTGTCACACTACGCATGCGTGAAATGCGTCAAAAAAATTGACGTAATTAACAACAAACAGCTAATTAACGCCGTTAACGCGCTATTTTTGACAGCCCTAGTTATTTCATGAGGTAATTGAGCTTCAAGTTGGGTCTGTGAAACAGAAATTCTGCTTTCTTCACACATGCAAATACTGAGCAGATATAAAAATGTATCCACTTTGGGTCTCAGCCTAATCGGTTTCAGGGTTGGTTTTTCAAAATACGTAATACAGTCTTTAACATTTATACAACATTTTACTGGAGACAAGACATTTGCCTAATGCTTCTTCCTCATCTACTTGAGCTCATGTGTAATCATTCAGGTTTGGGTATGTTCCCACGTACAGCAGCAGGATGTAACAACATGTAGGCATTCAAGTCATTGAATATATACTAGGAACAATGCAGCCTTAATAAAGATAAGGTAGCCCTGCACCTTGAGCTCTCCATTTTGTAGTGGATGCAGAGGTTTCAAACAGAAGAATGAAATAAGAGTTTTTTATTTTCTTCAGGTTACTTCAGAAACAGGTAATTGTGTAAATAATCTGAAATGCTGGATAAATATTATCATTTATCTCACTGTGGCGGTTTCCACAGCAACCATGTGCAATTCAATTTAATGCTGGTTTTACAATTGCAAGTCACTACTGCTGTTAATTCTTTTCTCTAATTTTTGTTGGAGTATTTACATTGTGATTAGAAATGTCTAAAAACCATCAATAATACAGGAGCATTAGAAAGTGACCCACATGAATGATCAATTGGTGATATCATCACCAGTGGCTTTAATCGAATTTACGTAATTTTGAGAGGGTTGCCCCGAAAATATGCCTTCTTCCTCCATGCTGTTGTTTCTCACTTGAAGTTTCCACAACAAGTAGCACAACCCGAATTGAACAGTTAATGCACAAGTTGTGAGAAACAATCAGTCTGGAAATACTTTCTTAAAAAAAATCTTTGAAAAGAAGAATTTGCTTTTACAGAGGTGACGTCATCCAGGCACACCGGCAGAGGCATGATGAAGACGAGGCTCGCAGCTGAAACGATGATGGCTGATAAGGATGTGTCGAATTTTGCCAAATTTCCCCCACTGATTGGGCCTTTTTCTCTGAAATAGCAACCAAAAAGACCAGTAAAATGAATATCCTATTTCCTTCACTTTGTTTATTGTCTTCATAGATCTTTAATGGTACATGCTGTTTACTACTGTCTATTCTATTATAAGTAGTTGCACAAGATACATGCTCTCTTGAGTAGTGGCTGCTAGCGCCATATACTCCACTTCGCAGGTGGATAATGCCACTGTTGGCTGTTTCCTACTCTTCCCCAATATAAGTGGACTATTCTCAGTTAAGCTGAAACAGTATCCACTTGTGCTCCTCCTGTCATTTTTATCGGCTGCCCAGTCAGCATCACTGTATGCCTCCGGCTGTAGTAGGCTTTCCTCACATATTTGGTGAGGAGACCTTGATCCATAGTACCCTTTAAGTACCTTAGTGTGTGTTTTGTTGTTGCTTTGCCTCCGCTAGGTATTGTGATAGTTTACTAACAACCCAGCTCAGGTCAGGTCTGGTACATGTCATAATGCACATTAAACTACCTCTCTATATCCTGTTGGATTAATGACTTCACCCTCTTTGTCAAAGTTTAGCTTTTGTTCGCATGGGGTAGATTTTGGTTCGCCTTCGGACATCTCAAATTTTGCCAATATCTTTTCTACATGCCTCTTTTAAGTCATTTTGATTTCTCCCTCACTCTGTCTTGAATGTTCCTCCTATTAGTGGTGGTCTGGTGAGAACTGTCTGTTGCTCCCCCTACCTGTGCCCCTGCTTCCTGTCATCTATGCCCCACCCATGTGCACCTAATCACCAAAATGCCAATATAAATACATCCTAACAAACAAAATATCCTTTGCCAACATTAAACACAAAATGGCTCCTACACACCTAATTGTCTTTTATAACAATTACAAAAAAATAAAAAAGGGAATGTGTTGGCAATTAATCCTCTTGGATGATTCTTCGGGCTTCTTTTTCCAAATTGTCATTTTTAGGGCCGGGGGTTCCAGAGCGTGGCACCTGGTGGTATCTGGTCTTTACCACCAGTCCTTGCTAAATCAGACATATTTTTGTTATTGGTCTTTCCAATGTTTTGTTTTTGTCTGAAGTCGGACAGTGCAAAGTTGCTTTTTACCTTTGACCACCACTTTAACGGTATGAATCCCCCTTCTGGGAGAGAGCAGTCAGGTCTCTTACCATAAGAACATCGTCCTGTTCTGTGGACATGGACTTCAAACAATCATCTATGTAAAAGTTGTTCTTTACGGTGTCCACTCTAATGTTTCCTTTTCTCGAGTGATACACCCCGTGATGTGGGATGTACCAGAGTTCTCCATCATTACGATTCAGTTGATCCTCTGGTATCATTCCAGCGTAGCCATTGTCAATCATTTTTTTGAGAAAAGCTGTATATTCATTATAAAACATCTAACCCTAACCCTTACAAAAAAGAAAATGTAATTTTATTTCAATAAATCTCAATAAAGTTAGAAGCAATCAATTTAAAACACATTCACATCAAAGGGGGAAAATAACTGTGCTAACAGTGAACACAGCAAATGAAAACAGGAGACACAGCACACAGGGAAGGAGATACCACCACCCGGACACTACATCACAGTGTCACGGACACCACCTTCGGCTCTCAGCAACTGAAAATGGGGGAGAAATGGGAAACACATACGTAATTAAAACAGGGTCACTCCATAAAAGGAATGTCAAAATCATTCAATAACAGATTATAAAGAAACAAATGGAACAAAATTGGACATAATATAACTACAATATGAAGGCCAGAACCACAAGTGGTTTCAGGGGGCCATTCAAAGCAAAAATTCAAAGGAAAGGACTCAACAGAAACAAAACACTAATTGTAAATAACACAATAACATAACCAAAGAAATTCAAACTTTGAGTAGAACAATCACTAAAGAAAAGAAAAGAAAATATGGCTACGCGTTTAAATTGAAAACAAAATAAAAATAAAATAAAGAAACAACTAAATCAACCAAATGAATCTAGGGAGCCAAACCCTTCAGCTACTTTTCTTCATTCATAAAAAAGGCGGCTCAGACATTGGCCCAGTAGCAGTGAAGGCAACTCATTCGTATAGCAATGGCTGTGGTATTCCAAATGTTTAGGAGACAGCAGCAGTCTCGGCAAAACAACGGTCGCAGCAAAACAACGGTCGCAGCAAAACAACGGTCGCAGCAAAACAGCAGCTAGTAGTTGGGGTGCTAAGCGGCTACGAGGATCTCCAGCTATACCACCCAGTTCCGATCAAGCAGTGTTTTACATAACCCTGAAAGAGACAGATCCAGCGGCCACTGCCCACTATACTGCCCACTTCGACCAAACGCGGGCCACTGACGATCGGCGCGAATGGCTGACGCAGGTGGGGCGGGGCGAACTGCACAGCCGTACGCTCTCCGGTGGCGGACCGCACTGGACGTGCAGCCGGACACCGGCGGCGGAGCGCAAATTCGACATATGTGACCTCGATAAATCTATGGTTTAAATACATGTATTCTGCCACATGTGGAGATGCGAACCCGTTTAAAATTATATTTATATACATTAAAGAACTTTACTCCTCATGTTACCCTGGTAAATGCTGTCAATGCAGACGTTTGCTTTGATTCTTAGTGTGAAAATACGTACTTTCGGTTTAGCGGCTACGCTTCGTATTTTCGTTTTATGGGAAAAACCACAAAAGGGATTAACGGAGTAAAAAGTTGTCAGTCTGTCTCGTTTTTTGGTTCTAAACGAGAACGAGAATATGACTTCCGTTATCTTGTTATTGATTAAAAACGAGAAAAGGAGAAAAAGAGGAGAAAACGGCCGCCCAGTTCTGTTTTCCCGTTTTGGATCTAAAACTAGAAACAAGTGTTTTGTTTTATGGTTTTTACCATAAAAGGGATCAAACTCCTGTTTTAAAAAAACACCTTTCGTTTAGCCATTTTTTGGGAAGAGGGATAGTTAAAAGTTGTAAGATGTAATACAGACTGTAAGGTGCGCTTTCGCTTTTTGCATTGTGGGATTTGTAGTATTATGGTGATGCGTGCGATATATCTGCGGGCCAGCTCTAACAGTAAATTGATTTGATCATTTGGGCCAAAGATAATTCATTCACGGGCCAGATGTAGCCCGCGGGCCTTGAGTTCGACATATGTGCCGTAGCCTAACTCGGAAAAGTGCTACCATTGCATTGGACACTGGACCAAAAGTGTTGGTAACATTGTCCGCTGCGCCTAGTGATCTCGGGAGATGATGGACATTGGAATGTTGGCCAGCCGTTGACCGTGCTGTCCGACGTACAGCCACTTCACTGACTGCAGGGTCAGATGTAGACAACAGGGCAGAAGACCACTGTGTCTTCTGCCTCTCTGCTGCCCTGGCAGTATAAGTCACTAAAGGGCCCTGCCCAGTAGGCACTAGGGAAGACTGTAGGGGCTGCAACCAATTGTATATACTGACCTTCCCTCTCTGGGCACTTTGAGGACTCTGTACTGCACAGGACCGTAAAGGTCGCGGAGCTCATGACGCCCCCGTGCAGAAAAATCCTGAAGCCACACTATCTGGCCTAAATTAAGAGGCACAGCTCTCACTTGCCAAATGTAGTTATACTTGCGACGCTCTGCAGCAACCCACTGTCACGGTTACTGATACCGGAGTACGGGAGAACCCAAATGCACGACTCGTACACGATGGACAAGACAGGAGGGTTTTAATCAAGGTTCAGGCAGGGTCAAAACCGGGAGATCCGTCAGGAGGCAAACAAGTCCAGAGGGGCAGGCAGGTAATCCGTAGACGAGGACAGGCAGGGTCAGAATCAGGAGGGCACACAGACAGGCAGACAAATCCAAAACGGGGCAGGCAGGTAAATCGGGGTCGAGGAACAGACGAGGTCGGAATCGAGAAAAACAGGATGGCTTCGGGAAACGCTGGAAAACTTGGTAGAACACACAAGACAATCTGGCAGTGAGCAACAGAATGTGACTGGCTTAAATAGTGAGTGACTGACGAGGGAAGGCACCACAGGTGAGGGTGAGGAGAACCAGGTGCAGGAAATCAGGTGACGAGGTGGGAGGATCTGAAATGACAGGAGAGTTAGTGAACATGCAGTGGAGATGAATAGACTATGATGTGAACACCCAGTGAAGATGAAAAATAAACTATGATGTGGACGTATGTGTGACACCCACAGTCGCTCAGTAGCACCTTCAAAGGCTAGCTGTAAGCAGGTCTGATGTTCCTGAATTTTAGGTTTTGTTTCTGAGGTCAACGCATACATTTCATTTTCAAGTTGTCCTCTTCTTGGCTTCCAAAGTTTGCCAAAATGTATGCATCTGTCTAATTCTGATGCATATGGCATATTTTATTATTTATCATATTGTCATATGACTATATATATTGATATTTTTTGTAATGTCTGTAATAAGAAATCCCTTTTTGTTTGTGTGTGACTTTAGGATTGACATATATGTTTGTATATACACATTGTTGTTCGCTGCTTGGGTTAATGTATGCTGTGTTTGGAACCTTGACGCACACTGTTTTGTTGGGTTGTTAATATCAATGCAACTTCATTCCAATTTTTCTGTTGAGGGTGCTGACTTGAAATCCTCCAGTGATTTCCTTGTTGCCTTTGAAATGAGTGCCTTGAAATGGTTTGATCGTTGTCACAACTGAAGTGGAGAAAAGATCAAGATCCAAAGGCGAACCGCCACCACCCCTGACACCTCCAATCTACAGCAGTACCTGGCACATCAGGAAATTGGAGCAACTTATTCTCTACCACCATCACCAGTGTCTGGACTCCCGAAGGGGGGGATATAGCTCTGCTCACCCTGTGCCCGGTTTTTCAAAAGGTTTAATCCGGATAAAATGGATCCGGATTTAGTAATCCTTTTTTTTGTGATCCGAGATCACGTGATCCAGCTTACTTTTGAGCCAGTTTTTCGCATGACGCAAGCGGCGGTGCGACACTGATGGCTGGTTTTGCCAGATTGGGTGTTTTTTCCGCTACTTATTAAGGCGCGTTTACAATGTGTTTTCTATAGAAATCTGGCACCCCATTGAACGATGTTAACCTGAAAGAACGTCTCCGGTTACGTATGTAACCTTAGTTCCCTAAAGGGAACGAGACGCTGCGTGGAAACTGCGTGACCGCGTCATAAAGCACGTGTGAAATCTAACTAATGGCGAACTGGTACGTCATAGGCGGGCGACGCCAGGACCAGGAAGCTACAAAGGGCCCCGAAACACTAGCCCATTCATCTCTGAGCGGCCGTATCAAGTGCCACGGGCATGCCGGGAGTATGGCATAGACACGCAGCGTCTCGTTCCCTTCAGGGAACTAAGGTCACATACGTAACCGGAGACGTCCAGGGAACTCGAGCTGCGTGGAAACGCTGTGAGAACACCAATACCCACTCCACCGTATGAGCCAGTGACCGTAATGTGAAGTCAGGGCGCACATTATGACGAGAGCACCTCCAGTCGTAGAGTTAAGGTCGAGAGGATACCTCATGAACGTGTGGGGAGAGGACCAGCCTGCCGCCATACCAACGTTGTGCAGCGACACTTTACCTGACAAGAGGGCTTTAGAAGCCGCCATACCCCTGGTAGAATCGGTCCAGGCAGCCGAAGGTGCGGGCTGATTTGGTAAACGTACGGGCGAGAGAGAGCTAGGCCGAACGGATGAACCCAGTACTGGTAAGCTTTGTCACCAAAAGTGAACCTCAGGAAATTCCTGTGTTGTGGAAGGATGGGTACATGAAAGTAAGCGTCTTTCAGATCTATTGTGATAAACCAGTCCTTGGACCTGATCTGTGACGCGATTTGTTTGAGTGTGAGCATTTTGAAGCTCAACTTCGCGACTGCGTGATTCAGCCGGCATAGATCCAGTATCGGACTCCCCATTGCAGCAGAGCTTGCACCTCCTGCTCCATTACCAAAGCCTGCTCGGGGTCTACCACTGTGGGTAGAACCCCTCTGAATCGAGGCGGCCGCCCCTTGAACTGGATGGCGTAGCCCATGTCGATCGTACGCAGGACCCATTAAGATACATTGGGGAGGGCTCGCCACTCTCACAGAAAGTGTACCAGCCTCTAGAGACTGGTCTCTGGAACTCCCGGGTCTGCAGACACAGTGCCCTGTAATAGCTGAGCCACAGTTGCCTCTATGAGTACAGTGACGTACGCGGGTTATACACGCGAGCGGACACCAGCCTCCCCCAGGACGCTGACACCTCCGTGTGGACGTCCGGGAAAAACACCGGCAAACACCGGCAAAGAGGTACTCCATGGGAAGGCAGGAACCGTTATGCAACTTACTTGATGTAGTAGGCTCCTGCCTATCCGCCGGCCAGTCAATGCTGAGCTTCTCAGCAGCTCGGGCGAGTACCTCCACGTATTTTTCCTCTTTACCTCCAACAGCTCCTTGGCCGCGGGGGGGATGAGGTGACGTGCCCTCAGCCCGTCACGGCATTAAGAAACCCTGGGCAATCACTTTCTCGGATGGAAGCGAGCACGCCTATGGCGCATCGATGTACCTAAGGTGGGACTCAGACCAGGGCCATCGTTTGATTGGCGGAGTCCAAAGCAAAATTAACTCCCTTGGACTGTCGAGGTGACTCTGTCAAGGCAGAAGTCTGCGGGGCAATGTTTGCCTCACGTCTGAAGAAATACTTTGAGCTGAACAGTCGGATCCAGGTTGAAGGATGGTTTCATCTAATTGTTAGACAAACAGTCCTCGGCACAAGCCAGCGAGAAAGCTATGAATATCAAACTTACTTTGCAAACCGGATCGGAGAAATTCAGGACAGCACATCTGGTGGGCCAGTCCTGAAAACTTGAATGAGTATTCATTATATAACACTAAACACACTCCTTCTCGGCCGGGCATCTCAGAGTGGGGATCTCAACCGTTTTGACTTATGATGGGGGAGAAAGAGAATGAACAGCTGACAGACAAGATCCAGCTGATGCAGCATTCCACCCTCGTACGGTGCGCAATACAAGATCGAGATCCCTGAAGGGCAGCCAGTAAAGGGGGGATTTATTGAGTAAAGAGGGGAAGTGGATGCAGAAGTATTAATGGGATAACATGGTGCTACCAGGAATCAGGAATCAGGAAACGTTTATTGCCATCATATGTCAGACATACAAGGAACCTGACTTATATTAGAAAGCTTCCACCATATCTATTATTGATGGCCAATAAGGAGCTTTCTGTGACATAATCAAAAGCCTTTGCCTGATTTCTACCACAGTCAGCACTCAGACGATAGTGAGGCAGTGTCACGGCCATGGAGGAACACGTCCAGCACACCTGTTGCCCATCTATTTTGCATTTAAAGACTTTGGCTTTGCTTGACCTCAAGTGTATTCTTGAAAGCCATCTGTATTTGTATTGTTTTTTAGTATGTTGTATGTGCACATAAAAGATACCGGGGTACAAGACAGAACAATAACACATAAAAAAACATAACAAGACCATTTACTTCTTTCACAATTTGTTGTTTTATTTGTTGTTTGTTGTTTAAATTAAGTGTTTTAATAATAATGTGAGTGAGGCGTTACATTGAGTCATTGTATTGCTTGTAGGAATAAATTGATTTTCCTATAAGAGGCCTGATACATAAAACTAGGCTCATCAGGTAATATAGCACGCTAAAGTCCAGGGATGCTATTAAAATATTAAAATGAGAATTACCAGGCAAGCTGAGAGCCTCAGTGGCATCCACCGTTTCCAGGAAGCCCAATGAGACGAAGCCAGAGCGATAATAATGAAAATGATCAGATGATGAACATGTGTTGCAGCAGAAAGCCAAACGCAGTGGGAGGATAATGTGAAGTTGATTACAGAAACCTCTCCCATCATTTAGTGGGAGAGCCATTTGGGAAGCAGCCAGGGCTGTTGGTCCTGTAGAAAAGTAACCTGTGCTGGACGGCGGATTTCAAAGCAATCTCAAAGTGCTTGAAGTCCTCCCATCGGAAGGCAAACATTAGGGTTGTTTAAGTCATACACACTATGCAACGTGAAGGAAGAAAAGAAAAGAAGAAAGCTGGTGATCTTATTGAAGGGCCCAGATGAGGGTGCTAGCCTGGCCCGTCTGATACATGTGCTGTTTCTAGTACATGTGTAAGCTGTCAAAGCCCAGTGAACACTCCTCCCTTTGTTGTTGGTATTCATAAATGATCACTGCCTCGTGATTGTTTGCGGTTTACTGCAGTGTAACCCCAGAACAAACACCCGTTAACATATGCATTGAATGACGCCTTGTGAGTTCCAGCTATAAATGTACAGTTATGTGCAAGGCCGATGTTCAGTGATCGAAGATACGTTTTGCTTTTCCATTAATAATTAAAATAAATGTTCAGTATTTTTCAGGATCACTATGCCAGCGACTGCCCCCCGCCCACCACACACAAACACACACAAACACACACACACACACACTGATCCAGTGCTTCGTTTGAAAATCTTTTTGTGAGTGTACATGTCAGACCAAACAGCGATGTCAATTTAGGCAGTGAGGCGATGGCATGGCGAGGGCAGGAATGGCTGTGGTAGTTCTCGAAACGTCTCGCTGAGTAGTAACACTCAGCTAATTACTGCTATTATTTCTCCAGCCTCCTACCGAGATAAAGGTTCTCTTGCTCGGGCTTTCATTATTAAACACGTCGGGATTTGTCTCCTTATGTTGGCAATAAAAGCGGAGGGCTCAATTTAATGTGGTGCTTCTTCATTTTGGGCATGTGCATAACTTAAACAAGACACGGAGTGCGACGGCAGCAGTGATGCGCTTCCATGTGTCTGTGTTTTAGTTGCCAGGTAATAAAGGGACCCTATTTTGTCCACGGGACTAATGGGTAAAATTGTTTTAATAGCTACAAATCATTGCCCATAGTTGCTTTTTCTTGATCTTTTACTTTATCAGTTGGTCACTGTAAAGAAGGTCAAGTCTTGTGAAATCAACAGGTCCCACTGTTTGCTCTTCTGTGGTCATGGGTCACTGAACACCACCAATAACACTCCAGCCCAACCACAATGCCCCACAAGACCCTCAGAGGCTTGACTGACGTCACTAAATAAATGGCGTCAATTCAATTTGTTGCAACGTATCACAATACCATGACAAAAAATATGAGGTACAATTGAGGGTATTTTCTTTACACTAGTGAGTAGGTCTCAAAGTCTGTGATTCCATAAAGCGAGTCTCCAGAGTCTCCAGAGCTTCAAGGCCTTGGCAGAAGCTGACTCCCCCTCCTCTTCACGTTGCCCTCTCTCGCTCGTCGCTTGCTCTTCAATTTGGAGAGGCTCTTCATCCCCCATGTTGCTCGGATAAATACAGGCCACCGTAATAATAATACTAATCAGTGACATTTAAAAATCTTTTAGTAGTAATCAGCTACCCCTTTGGTGCCGTTGGCTTCCGGCTACATGTCATCCTGTGAGATCTTAGAATGAGACTTCTCCTTAAGCGAGACTCTCTCCACGGACAATCTGAGTCTGTCAGTAGCAGAAAACAAGCACTTGATGTTGGAATTAAATGACGTTGCCAGCCCGCCCTGCTATGATAACGCTGAGAGCTTTGGACGGCTGTCAGACATAAAAAACAGGAGAGGTCCATGTTGAAAACTAAAATGTTAGAGATAACCTTTTAACAACCTGTTTCTAACTGGTTGGAATGTGGACAGAGTGACTGCAACCTTCAAACACTTCTTCTGTGCTCCATTTGATTTGTTTATTGCTTCCAATATGTCTCTCCTGGTTTCAATGCTCATTTCCACATATCAAAGACTGGACATTAAATATTTCCATAAGAAACACTTTTATGTCCACAGGAAAGCAGTGGAAATGTGTGTTAACAGTGAATTCATAGAACATTTGCAAATGCACATCAACTGACAGAAAGTAGTATCAGCATGTGAACACTGCAGAGTTTTTCTTAATCCAAATTAATTTGGCAAAAGATAGATCCATAGATAGTTTGTAGTTTGCTGGGTAACTTCTTTCAGGACAGTACAATCCAATTTAGACACGCACAATACATTACTGTAGCAGCTTCTGGTACCCAAACATCAATCATCACGGGCAGAAATGCAGCTTTTGCTTTTATAGCAACTCTCCGGTTTGCTTAAATTGCAAACAATCACAATTGATAGGTGGATATAATAATTCTGTTAAAGTGTGATTAACACCTGGAATGTGAATGTGAAGATTCCGTAGTGACAGGCTGCAGAACGCCAACTTTTTATTATGGCCACACAAAGCAATGATAACAGTTGTATTAAATATTGTTTGTTCCATGTCGCATTAATTGATGGTTTTGGTGAATAATTTACATTAGGTATATTTGAATTGTAACAAAATGCAAAGTATGTGAGATAACAGGAAGAGTGGAATAAACATAGGATATAGTAGGAAAAGGCCTGTGTAGGTCACATACAGTCACATGATCTAGTTTCTATGGTAATCTTCAACGTTCAGTTAAGACTATTTGTGAATCAAATCAGGACACTAAAACCATGCAACATCAACATGAACAAGACAGATGTTAATTTGTTATTGAATAATAAAGCAAGGCCATTTGGTTCATCAATAATTCATACTATGGGACAGGGCCCTGAGCAGCTCAGATGCTCCACACACATGTCAATTGAAATCAAAAGCATACAAATACTGATACAATATGTAAAAGAGAAAATATTGTGAAACACACAGCAGAGAATGTGAGGAGCAGGTGAGAGCCCCGGTCAACAGACCCCCCACCCCTCTGGGCAGCCACGCTGCTGCCAGCCCCAAGCAGTCCCAAAACATTAAGAAATACATTTAATAAAAAGTAATCTTGTCGGGGAAAAAGCTCAGGAGGAACTTTTTCTCACTGGCTACACTAGATTCACGTTATCACCTTTTCGGATGATGTGGGGAATATTTATCAAACAGTGGCTTCAGCATTCATGTGCCCATAGAGGGAGGGTTGCTTCGTTTAACCCCTTGTTAGGCCTTAACCCCTTCCCACCTCAGTCTCCAAAAGAATGATGGAAATGATGGAATGATGCATATTTTACAGCTTCACTTCAATAATCTTTTATCTATAAAAGGCTCTTGGGCGTTATTTTTATTATAGAACGTCAGCTAGCGGACTGTGTGAAAGCTAATTGACTCTTTCACAGCCAATGTCTACTTCAGTGTCTTAGCTGGAGGCCAAAGAAAGGAAAGACTGGAGGTAAACAGGATTCACCTGAGTGGTGGGATAAAGTTACTCAATGAAAATATGTTGCTAGATTACTGGAATATAGATTGCATACATTTGAAAAATAAACTTTGATTCTGGGCTTTTGCTAACTACGATTTTGGTGAAGCTTTCAGAAAGTTAGAGAAGATGTTTTAGATATTTTCGGTCTGCCTTCGAGAAACCGCAGCCTTCATGACAACTGCACCACAGCAAAAGAATAAACTAGAGTGAGATAAAAAAAATGTTTCTAGTTAGGCTAAGCCATGAGAGAGGTGAAGCGCCAGCTCACTGTCAGACTTGTTTTAACCAGTGAAGCATCAAAGCGTTGTGGGGTTAGTAAGCTAACTAGTGGGCCGCTGGCTAACCACTGGTAATAGAAAATAATCCAATTCTGGTCTGGTTGGTTAACGTTAGTTCTGTCCAGTGTTGGGAAAGGTCACTTTCGACATGAACTAGTTCAAAGTTCAGTTCACAAATTTTAAAATGTTCAAACTTAAATATTTGAACTAAGTCCAGTTTCAACTAGTTCAGTTCTTTTTTTCCATATGTTGCTGCAAGCTATTTTTCAAAATTATTGCCACAGTGCATATAGAACCACAGACAGCAATTATTTTATCAGTTTTAACACTGAAGCTATGCATCAGATTTCATCTTCATATCCAATTTTGAATCCTTATCCAACCAGGCTTTACATTAGCATTGAGGGGACAGCATTTCCCTATTGTTGCTTTAATGTTGCTGTCCATTCACTCCACACTAGCAGCAGCTGCAGCGTTCACCCCTACAGTACATACAACACATGCTGCTTGAATGGTCTTTTTAAATAAGGAATAAAAACACAACAGTTGTCATTAAGGTGCAAATGTTTGCAAAGAAAGGTCAGATTCCTCCCATCCTCACCGACCTTGTCAGTAACTTCATAAAACTCATTTAAATTATTATACGCCGTCTCTTTGCTACACGCAGCTGTCGCCTCCATGCATTTCTTTTTTTTGATGACGCATGCGCGGTGCGACGCTGGTGGCTGGTGTTGCCAGATTTGGTGTTTTTTCCGCTACTTATTAAGGCGCGTTTACGGTGTGTTTTCAATAGAAATTTGGCAACCTGTTTGAACAACGTTAACCTGAAAGAACGCGCCGTTCATAGAAACCAGAATGAACGAGTTCACAGTAACGTTCATCGGGCGTTTAATACAGTACATTTAGTTCACGTTCGCCCAAAATATGAACGAGTGCATGAACTATCGTTCAATGGACGCGTTCAGGCACAACACTGGTTCTCTCAACTAACGCTCGTTATATGTACTGTAATCTTCACAGAATAACTCTTCTTCCACTCAAAAGGAATCCAAAATACATCGCCATGTTTACCAAAAGTAGACGGGTTGATAGCAGCAACACTAACTGCTGCAAGTAAGCGAACACTACTCTGTGTGTGTGTGTGTGTGTGTGTGTGTGTGTGTGTGTGTGTGTGTGTGTGTGTGTGTTTGTGCATTAAGAGTAGTTTCCGTCAAAGTCACCTCTGAGTAAGGGAATCGCACCTACAAGTTGAATTGTTATTCCACGCTCTTCATTTCACAACACAAAGACTGCGGAATTGGCCCTTGAATACAAATTGAGTTTGGTTTGGGAAAGCCTTGCTTCAAGGCACTTTTTGAAGGATTAATTAACATAGATTGTAGGCTGGCCATTGAGACTCCTAGAGACAAAATACCCAGTCCATTCAGGCTGTCTGGTGTTTTTTTTGCAACTTCCTTTGCCTTGTTCTCCATCTCAACCCTTTATACCACCATTGCTATTTGTGCCAGCTGCTCTCTGGTAACAGTGGCAATGACAAGGTTGATGATACTTTCTCACAAGGGAATTACTTCAGAAAGACTGTTACTGGAAAATAACTTATATTTTGGAAGCAATCATCTCACCAACAATGTTACAACCTACTGCCTAGATCTCCTTATCATGTTAACAGAAAATAATGATCTTGTTCTCCTTTGCTTTTTTCTGAGGCTGCAGGAAGGAGGCTAGTGATCAGGGCTGTGCCTTAAATATTACAGTCGCCCCTCTGGAGACCAACTTCCAGGAGGCCTGGAAGTCTCTCAAAATGCTGAAAGGGTCCCGAGGCGCTTTGACCTAGTTGTTCCTCTTGCAAGGCAACTGTGAAAACGCATTGAAACAGAAATATAGTTCACAACTACAAAGCATCCCGTCATCAGCGCCAGGGACAAACTCAGTTCACTAAAATGAAGGCAACACACTACATATTATTGTAAAACAAGCTACCCTTTCTGCCTCTTTTATTTTTGAGTGAAATAAAAGAAATATGTTCATTTAGACTAAAAATGACATCTAGTACATTAGACTAAATTAGTAAACTAGTAAATATGGATCACATATTGCTTTGCTGTTGTTTAGTTAATTCCCCAATTTCTGACATTTGTAGAAAGCTACACTCATTATGTATGTAATGTTGGGATGCATTTCAGACACTCCACTATATAGCCCCTGCTTCTTAATTAGGAACAACACAATACTGACTGCAGTTTTTAATTTCTCTCTTTTTTTTCTCAACAAAAGCTTACACTTGTAGGAAGATAAACAAAAGGCATATAAAATTCAGCCTAAATTGCTGATGAGGCACCAAAATGTAAGGGTCAAGCTTGGAGAGGCAACAGTGCTGCAGGAATCATTGTGATGAAGACCAAATGGATGATGTGCCTTGTTACTAACTCAAGAAACATAAAGGCACATTTACTTACATAAAAACTCTGGCTGTTTATAAAGTAAAATAATATGAGCGACGTTAGATATTGATCTTTCCAGTGCATTAGAATAATTATGGAATTAAAGCAGTTTTTTGTAGCAGTGATAGAGAATGTTACAATCCCTAGGGCTTTTAAAGCTTAAATGCAGTTTTCTGGAACTCAAACACGACAGATGAGTGCAGATATATCCACACACTTCAGGGACATGGAGTCATACTAGTCATTAGTACTGACATTGCTCTTCATACAGTGCCATGTATTTCATTCATGTCATGCATTGTTCTTCATGCAGTGTGAGTAATTCATTTCAAACATCATCCCAGTCATTATTGTGATCCTTATGTAGATATATCTGCAATTCCAAAAAGATTACAGGCCGGTTTTCATTCCTAATCGTAGGGCGCGCGTGAAAACCTTTTGAGAGGACATTCTGGGATTAAAAGCTCTAGCTAACTATATGAACATGAACTTGAATTAGCTGCAGTAGTTAATTTTGGGCTGGTTAGCAGAAGGCTATTGGCAACATTATCTCTGCAACTCTGAAATGCTTTGGCTAAATTGGCTTATTTACCACCAGAGTCTCGGCCATCCTGTCAATTTTCCGTAAGGATGTTAAATCAGACTTTCACCATAAAGGGAGCTGTATCTGCATATAGGAATGCCCCCTCTCTATGAAATGAGCTGTGAAGTCCCCCGTCGTATTTATTGCAAAGCAAAGACAAAGCAAAGGGTGCAGAAGTTCTCTTGGAGAATGGGAAAAATAATTAGTGCTGTTAATTTAAAAAAAACTAATTAATCCCATATTTTGAAATTCATTAATCGCCATTAATGGTGATTAAAAGTGTGTTTACAAAATGTTATGAACTAACGAGTAATCACTTCACACAGCATATATTTTAGAAAAGGGTTTTTTGATTGTATTTTTTTCAAACACAAAACTGCACACAGAGCTGTGTTTTCAAAAATAAAAGTGTATTTCAGATACCATTGGTACTGTCATCTTTAACATTTAACAACACAAACAACAGCATCACATGTGATCTTCGTAAACTGAACTGACATGTAAATCTGTCATGTTAAAGTGCAAAAACTGAAATGAAAACAGAAAGAGCCAAATTGTGCCTACACCTGAGAGTGGGCCCGGTGGTGGCTCTCTCCATCCTCCAACGCTAACTGACTGCAGCTCGGAGAGTTTCATGTCCCGAGTCAACGCAAACCGGAAGTAAACAAAGAAGCATTAATGGCATTAAAAAAGCATTGGTGCATTAATCTCGGCCACATTAATCGCATAGATTAATGCATTAATGTTGACAGCCCTAAAAATAATATATTGAAAGGTTATTATAAAAAGGTTCCTGCATGATACTGAACAAACAGCAGCCCACAGCAGCTTTAAAGGGATGATTTCAAATGGGCTTCCGGCCAGATGGTATCTTAGCTCTGTCAGTGTTGGACAGGACAGATTTCAGAATTATGATTGATGGCTTCAGAGGGTGTTGTTTCACTATCACTCTCTTGGCTGAGGTGCATGTCCTGTTTGTTCCACCATTGATCATAGTGCATTAAATAGTCTAGTCTAGTCTGTAAAACCTAAAGGATAGTTTTTGTTTGTTTTTTCAATTACGGAGGTGTCAGAGGATGCAGCCACAACCCATTATTCAGTAAAGGTTAGGCTCAGGTTTGGTGGATTACCCGCAGTACCTTAACATTTCTTCGAAATGTCATACCTTTCAAAAAGAAGAAAAGTGGCACTTAATGACTCATAAGGGCGGTGGAAGGGCATGTGGGGGCGGGGGGGGGGGGGTATTCTTTCAATGTCAAAAAATATAATTGCATCCCACGTGCTTTGAAGGTGTGTGCTCGTTTAAACTTAGTGACTCTATATCTATTTGCGCTATCTCCTCTCCGTTCCTCCTTTTCGGGGGTACTCCTCTTTGGTACATGCAATGACAGCTGTTTGTTTTTTAAAAGGGGGGGCTCATTAACACTTCCAGTCCAGAAAAAAACACACTCACTCACATGTGACACAGGACGATCACACCTGCACGAACCCGACAATTACTAGTTTTAGTACCAACGGCGAAACACAAAAGACTGAGTGTTCCTTTGGTCCAATTCGGGGGGGGGGGGGGGGGGGCATCAAGAAAAGTAGAATGAAGGAGAGGAAGCGCGACGAGGAGGAGTGCGGATCAGATGGAAGGGGGGTCGGTGGGGGAGGAGGGAGGGGGTAGTGCCAGAATAGACCACCCCCTCTCCTCCCATCATCTCGGTCCGTGCGGCGCGAGGGGAGAACACATCCGACGTGTGCACCTGGGGGGGCGAGCTCGTTCGTGCACGGGCAGCCCCTTTCACGCGCGCGGACGGCCGCGGGGAAGAGGCAGTCGTTTTTCCCGGCCGCGAGGCGCGTGTTTTCCGTCCGTCCTGATGGAGGAAGCCTGTGAGGTCTGGCCAAGAGGCGGCGGAGGAGGAGGAGGAGGAGGAGGAAGAGGAAGAGGAGACGGCGGCATGCGGAGAAGTGGATGCTCAGTCCACCGTTAAGGTACTGGCGTTAGGCAGGCTCTTGCTTTTTTGAAGTGTCCGTACACGGAGACAGGACCCGCGGCTGGCGGGTGGCTTTCCTCCCGCGTCGGTGTCTTATCGGAGTGTCTGTTGGGCGAGGACCTGTCCTTGTCCTGTCCCCAGCGACAGCTGGTCAAAGCTGCTATCTGTCTGCTGGATTGACAGGGAACTTTGTCCGTTGTCCTCTGCAGCTTGACAGCATACAACAGAATGGCACTGGTGAAGTTTATTCCCTACAGTAACTTTATTCAAGTTTTATAAAGCCAACTTAAGTTTGCTGAGGTGTGTCAGTCTTGGCTGTGCTCAGCCTTATTAAAGGCACATGTTGGGACTTTGATGATCTTCAAGGCGTCCCTTTTGGTACCTTGCTGTAAAACCAATCTGTCTGAATACTGACACTAAAACGAACGTGAATCCTCAGCAACACACCAATGTGCAAAATCTGAGACAATTTATGGAACCCCCCCAGCAATAGGACATTCTAGTGAGGTCAGCACTAACTGTAAATCAGTGTTATTGATTAACCATCACAAATGAGTTGCAAAATAAATTGCGACAGGGATATTACTGACATTGCAGCTTTACGTAACGTGCCCAGAGAGACTTACTTTGCAGTGTTGTGCGCTGACTTTTGCATCCTTCATTCAGACAGTAACAGCAGCACGGCTGGTGCCGCTTTACAGCAGCTGTCCATTTGTTTTTCAGGGCTAACTGCAGTGTGAACGTCTTAAGGATCACAACAACCCTTAATCATGAGGGTTCTGAACATGCAAGAAGGCCAGACTGTACCAAAATCTAACTCATTTTAAAATAAAGTGATTAAAGTGTTAGTTGCTAGTGTTCAAACACTACAGGCACTTTTTGTGTTTGGAGTGGAAAACAAACTCACAGTAGCATTTATTCCATGTAAAACATGACACTGTGCTGCATGCAGCTATGATTGCACAAGGCTGTGCACCATTGCCATAATATCTTTATAATTATGTTATATAAAGTTGACGCACTTAACTTTCAGATTTGCTCTCCACTTACTGGTCTGCTCATTAACAAATTGCCAACAAATGGTGCTTGTTGAAATGGTTTGATCTGGAATTAGTTAAGAGCTGCCTCTTGGAAATTCATCAGAGGGAATTTTTAGCATTTGAAATCCTTCCCAACTATTTTGACTCTGGAATCACTACCCGTGTAATCTCGATTGAATGTGCCTCAACATAATTAAAAGTGCCTCAGAAGGCTCTTCAAGAGAACATCGTTACGCTTTGAGCACTGCGAGCTTGCTGTTTCTTTTTTCTCATCCACATACTCCGCTGTGTTCTTGATGTACATGAATAACAGAGAAAGCGCCTTTGAGTCTGATTGTTTGAGGTTGTTTTGGCCCACTGGAAAGCTGGTTCAGATCAGAGGCAAAATTCTGGCTTCAAGCAGAGAGAATGCTGCATGAGGGGATCAAGACCGAAAGCGGCTCCTGGCAAAAATCAGCACCATCATCCTACGGAGCAGAATGCTGACTCCTCAGAAGTTCCCGCTGTAGTCAAACAGGCACAGTATCATTAATGCTAGCCTTAGGAGTGTGTGAGGATTGATATATTTAATAGTTATTTCTAGTATCCAATCCACAGGTGAGCGAGAGATTGACCATCAAGTAACTGTAGATGCACCGTAGCAAGGTGTTTTCTCTTTTCATCATTACAAGGAGTCTAAAGGAGCAAATTTGTCTAAAGGAAGCAGGCGTCAGTAGCAGAAAGAATGTGTAAATCAGTGATCAAGCGCACAGTGCACTTTGCATATAAGTAGCATATGGCGACTGCTATTCCTAATTATTCTGAAATGATCCTGGAGTTTGTGCTGCCTCTTCCATATACATGGAAACCAATGTGTCAGGGAGGACTGTGACTCAAGCCACACCAAATGCCAAGGGCAAGGCGATGCAGCATGTTCTTGATGTTCTTGATGAGCCAATGTGCTTCACACTTCACAGACATCGGACCGTGAATGTTCCGTCGAGGGCAAACAGCACAGGCGAAGAGTTTTGTTTTCAGCACACGACGAGGAACGAGCTTGCAAACTGTATGTGGAGACCAAACCCTTGTCTTCAGACGGAGACTATGAAAGCAGTCCGTTCACTGATGCCAGGGAGAGTTTACTCAGCTGGGCTGTGGACTACAACCGTGTAACGTTTGAATTATTTAAACACTGCGTCGACCAAATGCAGTACGTGGCATCTCCACCTATAAATCTCTCATTCTGTCTTTTATTCTTACATCCAGACACCTCGTGTGTCAATCTGCTTAAGATCATGTAGACATTCATGTAGAGTCATATAAAGCCCCACCAGGATAAATATTCTGAACAACTGAACAACTAGCAATCAAGTGAATATGTTAGAGTGAATGTGTGTTTGTATGAGTGTGTGTTTGTATGAGTGTGTGTTTGTATGAGCGTGTGTTTGTATGAGTTTGTAATCAGGGTTGCTTGCAGTATAATACGGTTGTGCCTAATGGAAGCTGGGCCTGTGTGTATTGTAATTGAGTCAAGGCCATGCATTCATTCACATGATTACTGATTGTGGATGCTGATATTATTCTCAATGTATTTTTGCATGTTTGAGTGTACAATACTCACTCAGTACATTTAGATTGAAAGCAGATTAATTGAAGAGACGCTGAGTCTGTTCTGTAAAGCGAAGGATATGCTACCCTCGTTTTAGCCTTACTGAAACGCTGCATCTGCATCTACATCTGAGCTTTGTGTTGTTCACACCAGTGGTTTCTGTAGCTCTGTTGATGCAAAGACACATAAGGTAATTACACACAACCCTACTGTATGTGAATATTACCACATTTCTTTTAAATGTAGCAAGGGAAACATTCGGATGTCACCTCAAGGCAAAAGGAAAGGTTGCTCCATTAACTGGGACAACTTGGACAGGATTGTCGTTTCTTGCTTTGTTTATGAGAATAATTGGATTAAGCTAATTACATGTCCTGCAGAATTATACACTTGTGCTCAGTAGCAGGGCATGCAATGTTTTTTGATGGAATTGATTGTCTGTTGCCTGTAGCTGCTGATTTGAATTATATTGTAAGAATCAAGCAATTCCGACATGGTCATATATTTATTTTAGCGTAATGATTACTTTGATTATGTTAATATTTAGTCAATTGATATGGTGATACAGCTTGCATTTTCTTGAATGCCTCTATTAAAACAAACTCATCATTATTTATCCCATCACCGAATGCAGTATGCAAAATAGGATACAACAAGACCATTTACATGGGTAACTGTTTGATAAAATGATTTTCAAAGTACATGCACTAACTAGATTATTGTGTGTTGTATAAAATAATAATGAAGAGAATAATACTAGGTGTTTATGAACACAAAGTTAGAAATTCTGTAGGTGATAAACAATGAGTTCGACACAATGCTCAAAACATTTAAATGGAATTATTCTCTGGTGCAGCAGCAATTAAGAGGATGTTACAATATGATTCTCACTGGGGGGCACAAAATCAGAAGTTACGAAACAGCCAACAAACGTAATACAACTCTGACAATGAAAGGAGATTTTATATTTGTAAAATGGAGCTCCTCATGCATAAAGAGATTCTAGCCAGTTCAGTGCAACACTGTGTTTACTCCTCATCCACTCATTATAAATGTTAATGAGCTAAATTTGATTTGGTCCCGTGTTTCAAGTATACTTATATCGGTCCATAGGGTGTGCAATCATTAGATGCCGGTCGTACCAAACCAACTCAGGCGGTAGCAGCAAAACCCTTGAATAGATTGATTATAGCAGTGGTGTGTTATTGCCCATGAAGTAGAAGGTGCATAACACCAGCATTTGATTGCCTCTCGACATGTCATCCCCAGAGTTAGGGCTCATAGCAACGGTGCTAAAAGGAGCCCCCCCTGTTTACAGTACAAGTGGGTTTTTTAAATTGTACAATACGGCAGTTCAGCCCCAACACGCGCGCGCATACAGACATGCACGGACATGTCCCCATGTTCGCTTGAACCAACGGACAGAGAGCGTGTGTCCGCCTGCAACAACTACTAGCTGGGGAACTGCCATGTGCAGCAAGGAGTGGATAATTGGAGATGTGAAAAACAATTCCACACTTTCTTGGGGGGCACTTGGGGATGTGGGGTGCTCCCCCTGATCAGTGGTAGGGGAATCAATGAAGGCAACAAATACACAAGACCATTCTATTAGCAAACTGTGCGGTGAGTGGGAAGATTTTCCGTGTCTGGCCTGTAAAATGCATCGCTGGCCAAGTGCTAGTCGCCACTCATTAACACTTTGCACAGCTCATACTTGCCGAAATTCACAGAAAGCTGTAATTGCAGATATAACATTATGCAATGCAATGTTTGGGTATGCTTAGTTGGACATTGGGACAGTTATTGATTGATTTTTTTTTAAATGCAACAACCTAAGCTATTTAATGCAAAGAAAGCTCAAACTCTCATCTGAGTTGCCTCCTTAATGCCGGTCCAACCTCTAGAATAATTTTGAAGACAGGTTTCCAAACAGCAAAACTCGTTGTGTTGTAATCTGCAGGATGTGAGAAATGACACCAGCACAACTGTCGCAATGAAAGCCACTAATTATCACTCAGATTTTTCAAAGGACCCACCAAACTGGAAATTACAGGAGGTACTTTTCAAGGTGTTTGCATCAGATATAGATTGACATTGACAGCTTAAGCGGCTATTAAATGAGTTTGGATTTGAATGATTTGCATTTTAATAGCACACCGACACCTTTTCCCCTATGTGACACTGTTGGAGTGCACCAACGTCTTAATAATTGCCCATCCGTCAAAAATACTGCATGTCATTCTTCTAAGCCTCAGCACATAAACCGACTCAGATGGAATATTGATTTATAAAAGTACTTGAATAAGACAGGAGTGCAAGGATTACCATCCGTGGATCATTTTGAGTTCAAACTTCTGGTTTATCTCATACCTCTTCTGGTTTATTATGTCCTCTAATCAAGCAAACATGTTTCTGTATTCTGTAGTATCACTTATAGCAATGTATAGCAATGTGAGAAAAGGTGTTGGGTTGCTGCAGGAAGAAAAAAAACATCACTCAGGAAAGAAGGGTTAAGCTTTTTAAGTTATTCTTTTACAGTGAATCTGTTCATGTGGAAGTATTACTGTAATAGAGCCACTGATCACAATGCATGCTCTTGGTCATGAAAGACGGCTTTTGAGCTTGCCGTCTTATTTGTCTCCCTGCTGACGTATGTCTTAATTAAACAGCATATTCCCTGAGGCAATAAAAGGTGATTAGATGCATGCATATTCAAATAGTCAATTTTGTTTGCAAGAAATATTGCTGATGATTGATTCGAATGGCATAATGATAGCACATCATGGTACTAGTGCCCAACAGAACGGAATGGGGAAATTAAGGGTCAGAATGGTTCACATGTTCAAGAAAGCTAAACTGAAATCTGAGGAGAGAATCCCGTCACGATCGAGCTTTCTTTGCTTTGTTTCAATAGCGCCCGCCTGGGCTTGTGCATGTGAGCATCTAAAATAATAAACTCATTGCAGGCTTCTCAAGCCTCACACATTGAGCATGAGACACATGCATTTCAACCAGCTCACACATCCACATCTTGAGCGGTGTTTAACCGTCTCGGACACCGTACGTTCGTTACTAAGCAACATTGATGCGTCAACACACATGACAGGTGGAGGCTTTTGATACAACTT